>NC_044253.1:9857914-10514621 GCF_003957555.1 Calypte anna | reverse complement strand
TCAGCCATCCTCAGCTCCCTTTGGTGTGAAGTAGTAACAGAGATAATAACTAGAAATGATATACAAAATTAATACAGCATTTCAGAACACTTAAATAATCACAATCTCTGTAGAACAAGGAAGTCTGATCAAACCCATCTATAAAGGGGGAGTAATTGGGCACAGAGCTGTAGCAAGTGGTTTTCTTTTTGAGGTTGTATGGACTTCCTGTGTTCATGAAACACCCATGCTCTGGTGGTGGAGCAAACCTCAACAAATGCTGGGTGGCTTTACCTTATCTGCAGGGCACAGGCCAGGAAAAACACACCAATCCCATTTTACTGTGGGATTTTTCAAAAGTCAGGGCTGAGGTGACAGGTGAAATCAGAGAGATGTGCAAACACTCAGCTTTTCTTAACTCACTGGCTATGGGTGCCTATATGTGGATGCAGGTGACCTACTTCAGACAGGTTGTACATCTTGGCCTTAGCCTTGGAAATGGGATTAACGCCCCTTGCCTGTGTCCACACCAGCCAGTCAAACAGTATGAAGATTTTTATTACACTGACCCTATTTTTAAATATCAGAGCCACATCTGGTATAAAAAAGTGGCCCAATGCCAGTGGCAGCAGAGGAGCTACAGTAATTTACACAGGAGGAAATTTTGGCCCATGTTCAGCTCACAGACTTGTGGGGATGGAGCCAAGGAGGACTGGTAGCAGAATAAGGATATTTCTAATTTAATGTGTTCAGACATCCAGATCATTTTGCTCATCACTGTGTTACCTGAATGCTGACAAAATGAGGCACTTGGGCTCTGAGTCTGTTCTGCTCAGTCTTTGGTAGGTTCCCCTGTGCCTTTTTTGTAATGAGCATGCTGCTGGGAAAGTTAGCTCTATTAAATGCTAAATGTAAGAGAGATTTAATGACTTGCTATGAAAAAGTTCCACCTACCTAAAAGTGCTTTGCTTTCTAGCCCAGGTTTGCTAATATATTCCGTATTTCAGGAAGATATTTCATGAAAGAATGCTGTTAGGAGCCATTTACTGTCCTGATCCTGCTTTTGTTCTCTAGTGCCAGAGTCCCTTGTGCTGCAGAGCCGACTGCTGTGCCACGAAGTTTATGCTGTGGATGCCTCCCATGGGTATGTTAGGTACCCAGGACATGGGAAGGTACCTCCTGACTGATTCCATACAGCAGAGTTTAATGGAGCTATAACCATAGTATATTACTTCCTTTTCTTGGTCTTATTTTTCCTCATAGTTTTTCCTCTTGGAATATTTATAGCAAATGTAAAACTTGGATGTTGCAATTCCAAATGGGGCCATTTACTTAATGTGACATTGTCCGGGGTAGACTAAATACCCATGGCTTTATGAGGAGGGCTGAACTGATTGGACATACCACCCATATTTACCACTAATGTTCCCTGTATAACACGTGAATGAGAGAACTGCAGAGTTGTATTTAAGTGCTCAGAAGAGCAATTTTCTCATGGACAAGAAATAAAAAGCCATGTTGCATCTTCATATAGGAATATATATAAAAAGGAAAGTGTCTTCTTTGGAAGTTATCTTTGTATTTCTTTTCTTCACAGACAGAAGCTGTGTGGGGTGTAGCAGGGGCAGTGGCCACCAGTGTGTGAACTGCAGAGACTGGCACGGGAGCTCTCTCTCTCTCCCTGTGAATGCCCCTCCACTGCTCCCCAGTCCTGAGCAGGGACTGGGGAGTCTCTTGCTCCTTTTCCTCTTGTCCTACTCCTGTGCCCTCTGCACACATAAGTAGCTGAATGTCAAACAGACAAGACAGAAACCTTATAAACTGGACTTTAAAAACTGATTAATCTGAAAATCTTGAAACTGATAAGATAGTGTGGAGGGCAGATTTAGGGTGCCTAAGTAGGTGGCACGCAAGGTGCACAGGCAAAAAAGCAGGACTAAGCTCCTTTTTTTGTTAATTTTTCTTTCTTTTTTTCTTCATTTGACAGGCAACCATGTTAACAGCTGCAACTAATGACTCCTGAAGGGATCTCCTCTCCTGGCTCCTTTTTTCCTTTTCCAATCTATGTATCTGTTTTCTCTGAGATGAGGGCTGTTCCAGGAATTGAGTTAAAACTTCCCTAGTCATTACTTTTCCTTTTGGTGTGCAGACACCCTGCAAACAGTGGCTTGGGCAGCAGCCTGAACCAGTTAGGCTTCAGGGGTAGCCAAGTGTAGCAATCTATTTTTAAAAAGTTATTTTGATGAATTGAATTTTCTGACCTGAATTGAACTGGTCTCGGGCACCCACATGTGCTGCTGCAGCCTGAACCCACAGGAGCTCCCGTGTTTGCTGTTTTTCCATTGCAATCCTCTCTGCTTTCTGTATCAGACAGCAACAAATTATTCTCTCCATCCTCAGTCGTAGCTGTCCTGTGTGTTTATAGTGGAGAGTTTCAGATCTGTGCTGGAGAATGCAGAACTCTGCTGGGTGTCCTGTTTCCCTTCAAGTGGTGGCAGTCTGGAGTTGGGCCTTTCATCCTTCACAGAAAAATCCTTCACAGAAAGTGTGATTAAACATTGGTACAGGCTGCCCAGGGAGGTGGTCGAAGCACCATCCGTGGAGGTGTTCAAAAAAAGGGTAGATGAGGTGCTACAGGGGATGGTTTACTGGTTAGGGGTTGTAGGGCAGATGGTTGGACTGGATGATCTTGGAGATTTTTTCCAGCCTTGATGGTTCTATGATTCTATGATATAGATTCCATGTAGGACTTTAAAGCACCAGAGTTACAAAGACCCACATCTCCCAGCTACAGAAGATGGAACTGGAGCAGCCACCAGCTGTGGCAGCATCAGTCTGTGTGTGATGCCTCATCTGCACGCATCCTCACACAGCTCCTCTTAACATTGGTGGCACGGGAGCTTTAGAGTACGACTTGGCAGACCCTGGTCTGGGCTTGTACCTCCTTATAGGAAGCATTCAGCATGTAGGAGTGAATATAATTCTTGTATTCAGTCTCTTGAAACTGTCTCATAATATTCTACACAATATTTCTATTGTGATGAAGTGAGTGGAGTTCATTCTCAATCCAGAAACAAACAGGAAAACTGTAATGGATTATATTGGATTAATATTGATGCTCATAAAGCTGTCTGTTTCAGGGTGACACTTTTACACATGCATAAGTAAATTAATGTGGTAGTTTGGAAGTTTAGAACTTCTCATGGAAGTGTTTATCATACTGTTGTCCTGCTGGGACTCTGCTGCAAAATGGGATTTTTAGATAGAAAACCTCTATGGACGACTAGGTTCTGATGGCTGTGTTGTTGGCACCCTTCCATTTGAGCCCCCAGGAGGCACTTGGATATGAAAACTGCACTTTGTTTTGAAGTTCAGACTTGAGGCTCACAGTTTTTAAAGCTGTTGGTGCAACTAAGGAACACCCCCTGAGCAGTTTCTGGAAAGGAAGGCTGCAATCCTAATATCCTGACCAGATTTCTCTTGGGATAGAGAAATCTTGCTTTTCTAAATTTCTATTCTTGAGTGTATGCTTTGCAACATTGGTGTGCATGAATAATTGCTGACTTTGACTGTACCAATTGCTGCATTTTATTTTTGACAGGTAATTTTTATCTGTGACTCTCCTGTAGGCCTTGAGGGTGAAGACCCTGTTATTCCTAGGACCTCCACTGTCTTTGCATAACTCCTCTTGCTTTAGGCAAGGTAAAACCAACCCAGCCTTTGGCAGCTCAGTGTCAGGAACAGCACACACAGACACCATCCTTCCCGGCTCCTGTTGAAGCTGTCCGGGAACACACGGGCTTCCCCTGCGTCACACCCCTCCCCGTGTGGCTGTAGGAAACCTCCTCCGATCTTCAGCTCTTCCTGTCCAGCTCTGCACGGGTCCAGCTCATTGTTTAAGATGGCAAAGTGCACTGGCCCAAGAGGGGCTGTAAAATGTGAAATGATGTTATTGTTGTTAAAGAAGTTTATAAGCTGTGAAACATCGGTCAGGCAGAGCTTTCCTATTTCCACTGCTTGGTAAGAGGCTTATGAGTCAACACCTGCTGGATGCAAGCAAGAGGAAAGGCAGGCTCTTCAGTGTCCCAAATCAATAGGGGATTTTTCTGGTTCCCAATATCTCAGCCCACATCTGCTTTTTAGTGTGTAGTGTTCATACAGGGTTAAATTATGGTGCAGCAGCAGAACTGCAAGCTTTTCTGTCAGAAGCTTGTGAGCTGCTGCATCCATAACTTTCCTGAGGTGTTCTTATGTAAAGCCTGGAATGCTTTTTATAAGAGACAGCTTGATATTTTAATGGCTTACTCTGTTGGTGTCTGTGTGTCTAGGTGCAGCCAGAAATTTTCCTCCTGAAATTGTAGGTATTCCCAGGTTATACTTAAAAGTGGCAATGTTGCAATAGAAATGCCTTGGCAGCAAGGCTGTGATGCAGGAATAAATGCTGCATCCCCAGCAGATGAAACTGGTGTGCCTTTTTGGATGGGAACCATAAATTGGTCTAAATCAGTCTGTGTCTTCAGCCATTCTTGTTCATCTTACGTATCAGTTTTTCATTTGCTGTGAAAACTGATCCACTGCAGAACAAGGGTTTTTTAATTTTTTTTTTTTATATATACTGGAGTAATCCCAAGAGAGAAGATTGCTGCTGTGAAAAGCAAAGCCCATGGCTTGATTGTTCGGTGCTCCTCTTGTTGTCATTAAAGCTCTTTGTGTTAGACCATGAGCAGTCCACATCATCACTGGCTTTCCCTGCTGCTGGAGCCTGCAGTGAGACCATAATCCTGTGTTTGCCTTCACAGTGTCTTCCTGTATAGTGTGATTTTACAAATCTAATATTGTGCTTTCTCTGCAGGAACAACAGCAACAGCAAGATAGGCTGCAAGTAGCAATGTTAGCAGAAGTAGGCGAGTATCCCAGCAGCTGACAGTGCTGGCCAAACAGAAACCTAATTTTCACCTTGTAGTACCAAGACTGTAGATAAGTTAGTGCATAATGTAAAATTCTGGAGTTGAATCTCCTAATTCTGCTGTGGTTACTGTGCCTCAATTTCCCTCTGTGAATTGGGTACTTGACTGTACCCAATGTGGATGGAAAGCCTTATAAAATGATAGCACTTAAAGCACTGCATGTAACAGTTCAAACACAGAACACTCATCATCTTCACTTTATAAATGTGAGGAGCTGAGGCAGAAAATGGTTTGCCAAAAGCTATTGATGTAGCTGGGGCAAGAGTCCTTATTAGACCTCTGGAGCTGGTGGCTGCCTGGCCAGCCTGCAGGTTTTGTGCTGCTCATCACCCTCCTGCCCCTGCCTGTCAGTATTGTGGTGCTGGTTTGGTGTGTGGAACAGACCCAGGCTGGTTCCTTTCACTGTTCCTGCTGAGTGAATTGGAAGAGTAATAAACAAGATGGTTTAAATCTAGGAAAAGTTTTAGAGTGCTCCTTTTTTTTCTTTTTAACAAGCGTACGTTAATAGCCCAAAGTATATGGGACAGCGTTGCCCTAATTAGATTTTTGTCAAAATTAACAGCCCTTGAGTTCAACAGGAACAGATTTAGGCCAACACATTGTCTTTGAAAAATTCACAGGACTTTTTGCCCTCTGGTTTTGAATATGAACTGACACTTCAGTGTCAGGCAACCTCATCTGAGCAGATCTTTCTTCTTCATCTAAAATGTTCTCCCTCTTTAAAAGACAGCTTCTAAGTGTAATTTGAATCCCTCTTATTTTAGGGTGTATATTTAGTATCCAGTTGATTTTTTCCCTCTAAAGAACTTGGATAGCAAGTCCATTAAGAAACCTCAGTGTTGCCAAACCAGTTTCAGGCGTTTGGAACTTCAATTACCTGCTGAACTCTTAAAAAACAATTTGGTAACAAAAGCAGTGAATATATTCTGCAGTGTTTAAGGATTGCTTACAGAGATAAAATGGTTTTGGCTGTATGTCAGATAAATGCTTTTATGCTGAAGCATATGTGCAACCAGTTTTCTCCTTTTTCTTTTTTTTTAAAAAAAGAGTGTAATCCTTCAGAATGTTGCCAAATTTTAGATTGCTAGATCCTGTGTTCTTAAATTAAGAAGATAATTTAGTATTTTCACCTAAGAAACATCTTTCATCTCTGGATCTTGATCTGTTTTACAAAGCCAAGTATGTTCAGTCCAATGAGAATTCTGTGAAACAAGAAGACACCATTCTCCATCATACAACTCTGCTAGCCAGCAGCAGAACATGATGTGGCTCTCGTGTCAGGCTGATAGCAGAGATTGCTTGGGGTGATATGGGATCACATGCATAGGTAAGAAACTTGGGGAACAGATTCTTGGAGTCTTGCTATTTTTGTCACTAACTCAAACGTGATCCTGGACACAGGTCTGATGCCTCTTGCAGGTGAACAATAGATGAGAGCAAAATTGCGTCTCTTCCACTCTGACATGCAGACTGTATTTGCATGGGTCTCTTGGCAAGTTCTGACTGTGCCTGGGAAGCCAAGCAAGGGCTCCTGTGTGTGAGATAGTGGCCAGCACAGGGGCAGAGAAAGAGCTGAACTGTCTTGCTACTGTACAGGTAACAGATGGTGATGTGCTTAGGGGAGCAAAGCTTCCCAGCTCTTCCAGTGTGCTTCCATTTCACAATTCATCTTCCACCAGTTGGGTTTGACTGAAACAAATAGACACTTAGCTTCAGTTCAAGAGGTGATAGAAAGAATGCCCTGTATTTTAAGATGCCTGTCTCTGTGTGTCTATGTAGTATTAGCAAGCCAATCCTAGTTACATGAGTAGTTTAGTTGAAAAATGAAGACCATTAGTACCACCATTTTTTTTATTGTGATAATGGAATCTGAAGCTGAGTGGTGTTTTCTGTGAACCAATCCCTAACTTCTTATACTACATAGTTAATCTGTGACACTAAATGCAAACTCATTTGCCATTTTTCCCCTGAACAGTATCTACAGCTGTGACCAGATGTGCTGCTTGGCTTGCAGCTGAGCTGGATTCAAAGACTCTGAACCCAAGCCAGCCTGAAAGTGGTTGGGCACTGTCCCCACTGCTGCAGGGTCAGTATCTGCAGGCGTAGCTGCACGTGTATTCCTTCTCTAACCCAAATCAGTCAAAATGATCTGGGTTAAAGAAAACCCTCTGTGCTTTTAAATAGTAAGGCAACCTGGATCATTTTGACACAACCGGGTTAGGGAGTGACTGCATACAGATAGAGTGACAGATTGGAGGGGGTGGTAACCCAGCTCTTCTCCAGCTGAGCCATGAGTTGGACCACAGGCTGAGTAACACTAATTGAGGGTGCATTCTGCAAGCTGCTGTGACTTCTGTTCTATACAGTAGCCTTTTTTTTTAGAAAATAATGAAATAGTCTAGTAATCTAAGTCTAGAAATGAAGCTGATGCTTCTCAGTTTGGGCCTGTGATTATGAGTGTGCAAGTCTACTGCTGTCTGTAGTAGATGTTTTTGTACCTTCCTGCCTAAGCACCTGGCAGTGGCTAATTTTTTTTTTCCTACAGGCAATTAAGAGCTACTTCAAGGTTCACCTGAACTGCATGTGTTTTCATGGGCTGTAAGGAAGCTGCAACCAAGGCAATATTTTGCAGTGACTTGCAGATGTTTATGCATGCAGCTTATATATATGTGGTCTTGACATGAGAGAGGCTCTGTGTGTTTTCACACCCTTCTAAACATGCTGGTAAGGGGCAGACATAGCAAGATTTTCTGGATAAAAAGAAAACCTTCAATTCATTGAAATTGAAATGTTCAAGATTTTAGTTTCTCTGTAAACTTTTTAGTATAAAAATTCCTGTAATGCTACCTTAGGCAAGTTTGTGTGTGTGTGTGTGTTTGACATTTGACTTGACAATGACCTCATTGATTTATGTTGTGCCAAGTCTTGATTACTTTGGTTTAACATCACTGTGCATAAGAGCAGAGTTGTCCCATTGATAGGATGAATACTTTTTCTTTCCCCTCAGGGAGCCTGTTGGCAGTGGTTATGCAGGTCAGGTCCACATGCTGTGACCTCTCTATGTGACAAGCCACCACTCTCACTTGCCAGTACACATGTCTGAGATACTCTCAGCTATAAAAAAGCATCTTCTCTCTCAGTCACACACAGTCTTCTTCTTCCCATAGCACACACACTGAATGCTGTGATCAAGCTCTCATCAGTACATATTCTAGCCAACACAGGACCTTCTCGTGTTGCTACTGGAGGCAACAGCTGAGGAAACCTATTTTGGTGTTTAGGTTCATACAGGAGAGTTGAGCATCTGTATAAATAAATGGAGGAAGCCACACTGTAGTGAGATGTATTGTCCATGGTGGTGAGGAGAGATGCCTGGGACATTGGACTTGGTGCCTCCTGATGGCCAGGGCCCATCTCGTTGGAATAGGACTCATTCAGTAATCCTATTTGGTGCATATTGCAGGTGTGTTAATGATTGTGTATTACAGCTTCATGTCTTCTATCCCTGAAGCTGGTGACAACCAAGGAGAAATTACTTTTCCTTGCTGGTGTTTATTTCCAAATGTATTCACAGTGTGACTTGGTGTTTCCCAAGCTCTAACTTTCTGAGATGAAGCCTTGACCTCTTCTTCTTTTAGCTCTCTTGACATTTACTTCTAACAAATGGACCTAGGTGTTGCTGTATGTCTTTTCTGGGTCACCAAATGCATTATGTGCTTGTCCTTCGCAGAAGAAATACAATATCTTTCACTTCAGCCCACTGGCTTGTTTAAGTTGGTTTTAATTTTGTTGTAGTTGTTCAAACCCAGTGATTTTGTCAATAGGCATTATTCATATGGGGAGAAATAAATTGATTCATACTTGAAGCACATACACACACACACACACACAGGATTGTAGCATGAGACAAAAGCATGAGCACAACCCAAAGGGCTGCTGCTGCTGCTGTGCAGCCTTTGAGCTCATTTACACCTGTGGGGATGGGATGCAAAATCCCACAGCAGTGCTTAGACACCAAAGGGGCTGAGCAGTCCCAGAGAGGAGTCTGATGTCAGCTGGTTGCATTTGGCAAATCTGCAGTTTCTCCTGTGTTATGAGCATGTGCTCCCAGTCCAGGTCCTCCTGCAGAGACAAGTCCATATGCAGCCTACAGGCTGTCTTGAGCATATTGGAAACCTCTGTGCATGAATGTTTTATCTGTATTTCTGTAAATGAGCCTGATTGACGCAGGAACACAGGAAAAGCTGCATCCCAGATGCTCTTGCTATGACTTAGTTGTGTTTTCTGGGAATACTTGGCGTTTGTAGCACTGTCTGGTCTCCTTCAAATCATTTACCTGCCTGGAGGCCAGGTCTCTGTGAGCTCATGGCTGAAGCTGGAATTGGCTACCTCCAACCTTAACACTCCTTTTCTGCAACAACTGTCTTTGATTTGTAGAAATTCTGTCCAATTTCATGGTTTTCAGGCTGTTTCACTTACCATTTCTTATGCTTTTTCCATGCTGTCTCTGCAGTGTAATGGTCTCCACATTGTCTCATCCTGAAAATTTTGGTGGTAACAATTAAAAAAATCTCCATGTTTACTGATAGTTGCAGGAGAAACCTCTTCACCTTCCAGCTGAAAAAAGAAAGTCAGACGATTTGACAAGTTTGACAAAAAAACTAATAATTGGAAAAAATTGTTTCAAAAATTATCAGAAAGTTAGAATAGAAATTTTCTGTTCATGAGTTACTTGTGTTTTCCAACAAAAATATTAAGAGTTTTCTGAGAACATGTACCACTTCCCTTGGATTATTTTGTTGTGTAAAAGTCATATTTCACAGTAAGGAGAATTTTTCTGGAAACTCTGTGTTCATCTATGTTTCTCCAACTACTTCATTAAGCATCTTCAGAAAAAAAAAAACAACCCAACATTCTGCTTGCATCACCAGTAAATTCTCATGCTTTAATATTTATGTTTAAAATGAGGCTGATAGTATATTAAAAAACAAACAAGCAAGCAAGCAAGCCTGTGACCTGCATGTGCCTGAGTTAATGGAGCTGTCAGCTCTGTTCCTGCCATGGTGATCGATGGATACTCTGATGGAGTTGCCTCTTCCCTCTCCGTGTCTTGTCTGCATGTTAATGCCTCCAATTGTTGAATAATAATGCAGTTTAGTGCAAATTTGTCTTTTTTTTCTTTGTCTCTGAGCACTGGTAGGACTGGGGTTATGCCTGTGTTTCTCTGAAGTACCCACCATGTTTCTGGACAGAATAATTCATAAGGAAGTATTTTACCTGTTGATGAGTACCTGCCTCATGGGAGCACTGACCAGTGAAACCAGTTACCATGCTGTACCTCAATGATTCTGAAGATCTGGTACTATGGGCAGACGGGGTCTGTATCTTGGTGCAGCTGGGGTTGCATAGGTGTGTGGGGCCTTGCCTGGCATTTTGACATGGTTTCAGCATGACACAAACAGGGGTTAGAGGGTATGAGGAGCACAGAACAGGCTGTTGATGGGCTTCTTGAAGGACTGTCCCCAGGGCAGCTTTCAGGGGACCTCCTGTGTAGAGAGCAGACAGGCAGATCTGCACCCTTATTATGCTCATATCTGCTCTTGAACCAGCTTGTGAGGACCTGTGTGGACACTGCACGTGGAGTTCAACACGATCCCCTTGTGGATTCACTGGCTGAATTATGCCTTTTATAATGAAAGCACTTGGCTTTTGTGCTTCATGTAGAGGCACTCAAACCTCATGTAAACCTGCAGAAGAAAAGTTTCTCACAGTGGATATGATTACTTTTGGAAAAATGTTCATAATGTTTCCAGAAGTGCAGTCCAGACCTTTTCCTTGTCACAAAGATGCTCCAGAGAAATTTATTCACTTCTATGGGGGATGAGGTCAAATTCTGTGAAACTCTGCCCCTTATGCAATGGGCCTTCTCTTTGTCCTACTTGATATCACTGGCTCTGATATAGTTATTTATGGTTGGGTCAGCTCAGCATGTTATTAAATTTGCAAGCCTTTGGTTACATAATTAGTAAAAATAAATATTTTAAAAGACAGGGGTAGTGATTTAAGCAGCAAAGACAGCTGACAGCCTCAACAGCACCTGCAAAGACTGGAGACACATGGAAGGAAGGGGGCTTCAGGTATCTATGGCAGCAGTTGAACGTGGGATGGTTTCAATGACAGCAGAAAGACCTTAAGATAATTTGAATTAACTTCTGCCTGTATGATTGCAAGGTGTGAAGAGGATCACACTAACAAAACATAGTTATTTCCCTGAATCTTATTTTTATTCTGTGAATCTGCAGGATCAAAGGGATCCTGGGGCTGCTGTCTGTGTAGGTAACTTGAAAATCAGTAGATATAGGATAAGTAATTCTATCAAGATGGCAATTCCCCTCTCCCTAACTTGAAATAAAATAAAATCCCCTGTTCCCATTGACAAGTATCACAGAATATAGCATGAATATATAGTGTGTTTTGGGAAAGAAGCAATGTACCTGGTAGCTGCAGTCAGTTTTCTAGGTATTTGGAAATCATAAGGTATCACACTTCCAAAAGGACAACAGAGGCTGCAGTTTTCAAACTCTGCTCCCTCCTGCTCTCCTCAAGTATTTATTCAGCAAACTGTGCAAAGTGCTGTTAGCCACCAAGGCAGTTTGGGATTTATCATAGAATCATAGAATCAGCCGGGTTGGAAGGGACCTCAGAGATCATCTAGTCCAACCCTTGACCCACCGGAGCAGTTGCTAGACCATGGCACTGAGTGCCACATCCAGTCTTTTTTTAAATGTCTCCAGGGACGGAGAATCTACCACCTCTCCGGGCAGTCCATTCTGTAGCGGGAGGAGAGCGAGGTTAGCCTGCTGCTAAGAACACAACCAGCCACTCTCCAAGCTAGCTCTAGAGTGAGCTTGGGTCTGGCCAAGTTCTGTGGGTGTGTCCCACCTTTATTGGCCCCCCGGCCTTGCTCATGCCCAATAGGGGCCTGTGCTAATCAGGCACAGGTGGACTCACACCCACTCACTGGCAATTCAAGGCACCTGATTTATCTTGTTTCTCTACATTTCCCCCCCTTTTTTTTTTTTTTTTTTTTTTTTTTTGTGTTTTTTTTTTTTTTTTTTTTGTTTGCTTGTTTGTTTTTTTTTGTTTTTTTTTTTTTTTTTTTTTTTTTTTTGTTTTTTTTTTTTTTTTTTTTTTTTGTGGTTTTTTTTTTTTTTTTTTTTTTTTTTTTTTTTTTTTTTTGTGGTTTTGTTTTGTTTTGTTTTGTTGAAAAAAAGGGGGGGGGTATAATCAAAAGTCATGAATTAGGTATGTTGGTTGTTCCTTGGGGGTCTATTTGTGGCAGGGCGCGTCCACTTACTGGGCACCCAGAGGGGTCCGTGGTCTGTGGATACGCAACTATAACCCCTCCCGGTGAACAACAGTGGTTTTGGCCCTAGCCACTGGCCTGTTGAAGGATCTTTATAATAGATCTGTACGTTCGGCATACGATTGATCTTTTGTGAAGAGTAGTGCAACAGCACGGGGGGTTGCTCTGAGTCGCGGCTTGGGCTAAGAAAATTTAGTGTGAAAAGTACCTTGCCCAGCCGCATCTGTGGGTCCGTCTCCTTGCTGTCCTTCTGTTTCTGTAGATATGTCTTCAGGGTGCGATGAGCTCTTTCTACGATCGCTTGGCCTGAAGACGAATGGGGGATTCCCGTGATGTGCTTTACCCCCCAAGTAGCAAAGAATTGTTGGACTTTCCCACCTGTATAGGCGGGTGCGTTGTCGGTTTTTACTACTTGGGGGACCCCCATGACAGCAAAACAGTTTGTTAAATGACGGACCACATGTAGAGCTTTCTCCCCCGTTTGAGCTGTTGCCCAAATCATTCCGGAGAAGGTGTCCACTGTTACATGGACATACTTTAATCGTCCAAATTCTGGGACATGGGTGACGTCCATTTGCCACGTCTCGCCAGCTTGCAATCCACGCGGGTTTACTCCCATACCCAGGGCCGGGCCAAATTGCGCGCACTGGGGGCAGGCTCTAACAATTCCTTTAGCATCCTCCCATGGTATAGAGAACATGCGCTTTAATGCCCTGGCGTTTTGATGAAATAGGGAGTGGCTGTCCCGAGCCTTTGCAAACTGGCTCACCGGGCTCTGAATCCCTAGGCTGACCAGGGAGTCAGCCTTTGCATTTCCCTCACCCAGTCCCAGGGATGTTTTATGACTTCGAATATGAAGGATACAGCAGGGCTCTGTTCGGACTTTTAGTGCTCGTTGTAACATGTAAAAGAGTTCTAGCAGACGCTTGTTCCGTACTGGTTTAATAATAGCATCTTCAATACGGTTTGCCACTCCGACTGCATATTGTGAGTCGGAGACTATGTTGAGGGGAGCCCGTTGCCACTGTGTGAGAGCCCAAATGATGGCCAGTAGTTCCAGCGTTTGTAGATTGTCTTCCGCAGTGCCTGGAATCAGATGATGTTTCCACCGACCTTTGTCTTGCCATACGCAGGCGGCCGTTTTTGATCTTTTTCCGGCATCGGTGAATACCGTAATGCCAGACACTGGGCGTTCTGAAACCGATGGACGTTCGATCCACTGGAACTGGCTGATCGCTTGCAGACGTTTATGTCTTGGGCCTCCGTGGCGGACTTCCCCAGAATAACCGAATAGTGCCAGTTGTAGAGGCTCGGAGCGTTGTAATAGCCAGTCGAAATCAGCTGTTTTTATGGGGATGCTAATCCATCCTGGCTCCTGACCGTCTACTTCTAAACAACGCTGCCGTCCTTTCCGTATCAGAAGTGCTATTATTTCGGTCTGCTGCCAAACACCCTTCTGTGGAGTGTGTGGTGTGAATAGCCACTCCAAGATGGCTATAGAGTCCGAAGTTGGGGACCTCTGCTTATGTTGACGTTTTTCGGTGGCGTGAGAATATTCCCCATTTTCCTTATTCCAGCAGAAGTCCTGGAGTAGTAGCGCGAATGGGTATGATGGATGGTTGCATACCCAGATCCCAATGGGTTGTGCGGCATCCCGCCGATCCGCGTAGCTGGTTGCCAGTTTATGGACGACCTGCTTTAAAGCCTTAGTGTGGTTGTCTGTCCAGTGTACTAACGTACCTGGATGCGTGCCCCGTAACAGTGACAAGAAGGGGTGGATATCTGTATTGGTAAGACCTATTATGGGTCGGACCCATTGGAGTTCACCCACTAATTTTTGAGCATCGTTCAAAGTTTTGATTGAACTTATTACTTCCAGTTTTTGAGGTCTTACCATCGCGTGGGTGACTTTCCACCCCAAGTAGCTCCAAGGTGATTTCGTTTGCACTTTTTCTGGAGCCACTATTAATCCTTTGGTCTTTAGTCGGTTGGTCACTGTTTGACTGAAGTCTTCGGGGAATGGGGCTTTTTGGCAAAACAGTATGTCGTCCATATAGTGATATATTAATGTATCTGGCATCTCATTGCGGATTGGTGATAATGCCCAGGCCACGTACATCTGGCATATTGTCGGGGAATTTTTCATCCCCTGTGGCAGGACAACCCATTCGTACCTTTTCGCAGGTTCACTTTTGTTGATTGAAGGAACTGTGAACGCGAATCGCGCTGCGTCTTCGGGGTGTAGAGGAATGTTGAAAAAACAGTCTTTCAGGTCAAGGACCAGAAGGTGCCAATCTCTAGGTAGCATCGTGAGTAAGGGCATCCCGGGTTGGAGGGTGCCCATTGGCCACATCTGGTCGTTGACTTTACGTAGGTCTTGAATTAACCGCCATTTGCCCGATTTTTTGGGAACCACAAATATAGGTGTGTTCCACGGGCTGACCGATGGTTGTATATGACCTGCGTCAAGTTGTTCTTTCACCAATTCTTTTGCGATTTGAAGCCGCTCTTTTTGTAACGGCCACTGCTCCACCCAGACAGGGATATCTGACTTCCATTTTAGCCTGGGTGTCGGCGGCACTTTCGCAGTGGCCCTTATTGAAAATCCTGGAGGGGTCGGGTGGGTTCGGGGATGGATAGAACTGCTCCAAGCTGGCTCAGAACCTCCCTCCCGATCAGACCTCCGAGTTGTCCTGGTAAGTTTAGGACATACGGACACACGGATATTTTTTGTCCTTCTGGAAAATGGAGTTGGATTGGCTCCAGGGCTTGTTGAGGGGTGGATCCACCAC
This sequence comes from Calypte anna, assembly GCF_003957555.1. Lineage (NCBI taxonomy): Eukaryota > Metazoa > Chordata > Aves > Apodiformes > Trochilidae > Calypte > Calypte anna. The sequence goes on along the minus strand of NC_044253.1, from coordinate 10,499,517 downwards.
CCACTCCTTGGACAGCATCGCGGGCTTGTACCAATTTCCAGTGATGGGGCCATACGCTATGATTGATAATCGTAACGTCGGCCCCCGTATCCATCATCACCGAAATCGTTTTCCCTTCGTTTTTTGCGACCATTTTTATGACTATAATGGGTCTACTTTTCATTTGTTGAACCAGGCTTACTACTGTATTGCCTGATGACCCAAAGCCTTGGTCGCCCCGCAGTGTGTGGGTATTTTTTCCCAAATTTATTTTTGGGATGAGAACTAGTTGTGCTACCTTGGTCCCAGCCTTGATTACTAGGGGAGGTGCTAATGTGAAGCAAGTCACCATTATTTCCCCCGTTGAGTCGGCATCTATGACTCCGGGTAGCACAACGAGTCCTGCCATACCCGTTGATGATCGTCCTATCAGTAGAGCCCCAATCGTTCCATTTTCCTTATGTATCGGTCCGCGAATCCCAGTTGGTAGCTGGTAAATTCGAGTTGTTATTAACGTCATATCTATTGAACAGGGCACGTCGAAACCAAGGCTCCCTCTTGTGGCAGGAGCGGAGAGTCGTTGTAGAGCGCTGGCCCTGCCACTTGTGTCCCGGCGCGGGGGCCCTGCGCGCTGCCGCGCCAGTTTTTTGCCGACCAGCACGATTCAGTGCTGTGGGTGTCCGTTTGGCATCGGTCGCACCAAACCGTGGCCGAGCATCTCGTTGTGGAGTGCCCCGATATTCCGCAACGTCGGCAGAGGGAGGCGGGGTTTCTTCGATTGTTGGTGGGGTTTCTTTGGTTGTTCTTTTTCCTAGTAAACTGCCTATGTTCACCCAGACGCTGTGCTACTGCCGCGAGTAGTTTTTGGGTGGGTTCCAGGGCTGCGGCAAAGGCGTTGGCCATCCCCTGGTGTTGTTGATTTTGGGTGGCTCTAGCCGCGACCTCTAACATATCTGAAACCCCAGCTGTTTTTGGCAGCGTCGAGAATAAGGATTTCATTCTCGGATTAGCATTGTCAAAGGCCAAGAGTTTAAACATTGCGTCTCTTTGCTCGGCTCCTAGTTCGGACTGAGCCGTAATCGCCTGCCATAGCCTATCCACGAAGTGTTGGAAAGGCTCGTTCACTCCTTGCTTCACCGCGGTGAACGACGGAAGCGGGGTGGGTTCAGGGACCACATTGAACGCTTGTCGGGCCAGCCGTGCTGCGGCGTGATGTATCGGCGGTGGAAATTGCAACTGGATTTGCATGTCTGCGTACTGACCTGCCCCTGTCAGCATTTCGCCCGTTATTCCTGTTAACGGGTCGCCGGCTATTCGGGGGCGGATTGCCTCCATGTGAGCCAGTCGCTCCCATTCCTTTATCCAGACGATCTGCTGGGATGGAGTGAGCAGATATCTGGCCAAATTTCGGCAATCCAGTGGACAGTTCGTATCCGCTGTAAATAGCCAATCCAGGATGGCTTGGCCGCTTTCCGATCTCAACCCCTCTTCCCTTAAGGTCTTTTTAGCCTGCTGGAGCGTCTTCCACCCGTGTTGTTCGTAACTAGGCGGCCCATTGTTGTCATAGATAATAGGGAACGCCTTGTTACTGGGCTCCCAGCCCCCCTCGATGATGGCGTCACGGATGATACCGGACCATCGTCCGGGTTGGGACATGGGGGTGCCCTGGCTGCTCTGCTTTGGTAATATTGGCGTAGGCGTGGTTTCCTCATCATCGTCGAGGATGGGGGGTGGTTCCCTGTAAGTTTGAAACGGGGTCCTCTGCTCCAAGTTTGATATTCGCTTTTCTAGTGACTTTATCGTCTGGGCGGTTTGTTCTAGCAATGCTTTTATTGACGATTCTGGTCCCACCGGGGTGGTTGATGGGATGGTTGTTGCCTCGTTGCCCTTACTTCCTGGGTTGGGGGTCTCTCTTTCGCTTATTGATGGGTTTGCACTTCCTGATGCTTTTTCCTTCTGACGTTCGAAGTCGGAGAGGAATTCGGCCACGGTATGGTGGATCTTCCCTCTCATTCCTTTAACGGCAAAGCTGTTAGTTGTCAGAATTGGAAAAGCCTTTTTGGTTTCCTCCGTCTCAGTTGGCAGTGGAGGTGCCGAGGGAACCACGGCGTCTTCTATCACCGGGGGTGGTGTCTTAACGAGGCTGCTGTTTTTCGGTGCTTCGTCTATGGCCGTAATGGTGATCCTTACCTCCCTTTTTATCTCCTCTAGGGAGCTTATCACCATTTTCCAGGTGGCTTCCACCCCTTTCATATTCTTCTGAGCCTCCTTCTCATGAAGTTCGTTTAGTAGGTCTCGGACCTCCCTCAAAAGCATACGGGTAGCACTTGCAGAGTGTGCTGATCCCTGTTCGGAGGGGGTGCTTGTAGCCAAACCCATTTTTGTGATAATTAGAAAGAATAAGAAGTTTTCTTACCCGAATAGGGCTGTTGTTCACGCCGGGTCTTCGCTCTGACGAAAGTGTTTGGCTTAGACCGAGGGTCTATGCCCGCATTCTCCACCAGATGTAGCGGGAGGAGAGCGAGGTTAGCCTGCTGCTAAGAACACAACCAGCCACTCTCCAAGCTAGCTCTAGAGTGAGCTTGGGTCTGGCCAAGTTCTGTGGGTGTGTCCCACCTTTATTGGCCCCCCGGCCTTGCTCATGCCCAATAGGGGCCTGTGCTAATCAGGCACAGGTGGACTCACACCCACTCACTGGCAATTCAAGGCACCTGATTTATCTTGTTTCTCTACACCATTCCATAGCCTAATCACCCTCTCCGTGAAGAAATTCCTTCTAATATCTAACCTAAACCTCCCCTGGCACAACTTAAGACTGTGTCCTCTTGTCTTGTTGAAGGTCGTCTGTGAAAAGAGTCCAGTTCCCACCTCGCTACACCCTCCTTTCAGGTAGTTGTAGACAGCAATGAGGTCTCCCCTGAGCCTCCTCTTCTCCAGGCTGAACAGCCCCAGCTCTCTCAGCCTCTCCTCATAGGGCCTGTGCTCGAGTCCCTTCACCAGCCTGGTTGCCCTCCTTTGGACCTGTTCCAGGACCTCTACATCCTTCTTAAACTGAGGGGCCTAGAACAATTTATCTCCCATGCTTGCTTTGTTTCACTGAGGGATATGGAGCTTTTATCCCTTCATCAAACTACTCTGGAGGGGTTTAGAATTGCGAATATGCTAGTGCATGATACAGCTGTCATATTCCTGCTGCTTGAGCAGAAATTTATGGCAAGGAAAGACAGATACATGTGGTGTTGGGTTCTGAGACTGACAGATTTGCTGCCATGTCTCATAGAAGTTTAGGTGAGATAAAGCTGGTTTTTATTTTATTTTGTCATGAAGTGCAAAACTTGAGCAGAAATAAGGGTTGTATAACGAGGAAGTGGAGCCTATTGCCGTGAATTTGAAATTTGTTCACTTATTACAAGTGATAAAAAAAAATTAGTAAAGCTCCCCTAAGTGACTCAGCCACCAGCATGCTGGGGAGAGTGTCCCAGCCCTCACTTGGGACAAGATGAGCAGCGCTTGTCTGCAGTGGGGTTATCACAGCTTTACTGAAATTGTTTTCACGTGTGAATTGTTGTCTTCCTTCCAGCAGCTGTCAAATTCCTGCCTTGGGTAATGTCTCCGAGCAGTCTGATCCTGCTGCAGGAGGCCACCAGAGCCCAGTCCCCCAGAGAGTTTCTTACATGTGGCTAATCACATGGAAAGATGTGCTACACCACATTAAAATGAAGCAATTAAGGGAAAAAACCTGGAAACTGGGTTTTAAGCCAAGATTTTGAATCGTTGCTACTAACTACTTACATTTTCTGGAGCTTGCTGGTAGTTCCTATAAGGGTGTTTAGAAATTGGAGCTAGGCCATGCTATAACATCTTTTGAGGTGGTTTTTGGTTAGCATTTATGTTCTGAGGTTATATATATATATATATGTGACTATTCACATAAGAAGCTCTTGCCTTAAGCAAACAAAGTAGTGAAATAAAGGTCAGTTTCCTTCTTCCCTTCTGTGCTTTTGCAGTAGGTCTGTATGCCCATAATCTGTCCACTGAATGTGATTTAGGATGTCTAAGAGGAAAAGGATATTTTCCTGTATATAGGAGTGAATTTTTGTCTCTGAAGTAAAATGTGAAGAATTAAAAGGGAAAAATCTATTAATTATGTCATTTCCTCTCCCACTTACTATATTTCCTTTGAAAAATGTAATCCATATGACACTTGGATGTTACAGTGAGTTTGTTTTAGAAATCTTACAGGTGATTTCAAATAGTTATTACTTCCTTAGTGGAAAATCACCTTCTAGAGACTTCTTGGCAAATATATTTTCTTTTCTCTTTGGTTTTGTTTTTCCCTACATCAAGGTCACACTTTCTTGTCTAATTTATTGTCTAGCTCTTTAGTAAAATAAATGAATCTAGGAAAGCTGCCTTTATTTGCTCTCTGCCTGGTTTGGGTATTATTCAGCCTTGCTCCTATTTGCATAGTTCCAGCTTTCAGCTTGTCTACAAATCCTCTTTGTTTCAGTAGAATTGATTGTGTTACACTCCTCTGTGCTTCTTCATATGTTTCAGTATTCACACAGCAGGGCTGGTCTGGGTAGCACAGTGTAAAAGCTTGGGCAGTTCCTGGCCTTGTCCTGAGAGGATGAACAGAAAATTCAGATATAATACTGGACATTGTGCTCTGGAAAAGCAGCTCTCTGTAGAAGAACAGTAATACCTACACTTGCATAGTTTGCAGAATATGTGGGATATAAATATTCATCCTTGGAGTTTTAGTTTTGCATTAAAAAAAAAATAAAATATCCAGACATACATTTTTGGGTTGGTTGGTTGGTTGGTTGGTTTTTTTTGAGTTGTCATACTTGGCATGGCCAGAGCTGTAGGGAGTACATTGAACTGGTTGTGGCTTAAAGCAGTAGAAAATGTGCTCCATCCTTTAGGCTGGGATGATTCCTTTGGGGTTGCTTAGAAGATCTGGCTATAGTTATACCCTGTTCGCCCTGGGTATGACTTACATGTGCACGTTGGAGTACCTTGACATGAGTGCAGGTTCTATGTTTGTCACATTGCCAGGGTGGCATGAGGTATTGTTACAAACTGTCTTCTGTAACACTTCATTCTGTAGGACTTGTGCCAGATGTATTTTTTTTCTCTTTGTCTTGCATATCTCTCTTTATCCCAACAGAAAAACTGCTCTGTGTACAGATCTTAAATAACAGTGTTTTTCTGATGCAGATATTCAGTCCTTTGGAAAGGAGACCACTCTATTTTAGTCAAAAATAGATGTCCTGAAAAAATAAAAATAAAAAATATTACCTTCATCATTGCTTTGAAAACCTTGACATTCACTGCCATTTTTTTAGTGAATGGATTTCTTAGATGCCTTTGCCCATAGAGGAACCAGAAGTTGAATGTCTGCAATATTTGCTGCTTTTTTTTTTGTTTGCTTGTTTTTTTGTTTTTTGGTATATTTTCATGGTACTTCAGGAAGAATTCCTGGTATTGGGAAGACAAGCCAAAATGTTTTTCCCTGCTCAGCTCTTTTTTAAAACCTGATAATATGTTGAACATCTTTTGGTGCTTTCAGTTCTGAATCAAAACCAGTTCATATATTTTCTTGGGTGAGGTATTTTGTTCTTACCTTTCTAAAGGTTAATTTCTACTCTGACTGGAGTATTCCCTCTGCTGTTGCTGAATTTTATGGTTATCTGTCCTTTTCTCCTTTGGACCAACAGGAATTGTTGACATCTGAACACCTTTAAGTACAATATCAAGCCTCATTGCTCCTTTCACAAGGCCACTGAAGCAAATGTATGCTGGCAGATTTTCTATGTTGCTCTGAGACTTCAGTAACTAATATACTGCCTGTCACTAGTCCATTAAGTGAGCAAACAAAAACCAAAACCAGCCCTATAGTGTACCCAAATTAACCCAAATGATATAAGCACTAAATACAGCAATTGGTAAGTAACATATAAAGGTCTCTTTTTCTCCATCATTGTGAAAGTGAGTATTGATATCAGAGCTGTATGGATGCTTAGGCTAAAGGATTCAGATTGCAGCTCCTAATATTGGACATATATATACATTTTGTATGTATATACAAGTTGAGACTGCATTTGGGGAAGGAGTAATAACAGAACTCTCTGGCTTCTTCAAATGAAGTCACTTGTTCAAGAGTTTGAAATAGGTGTCTAGTGTTAACTAATCAAGATGTTGGCTGTACCTTTACAGGATGATTTACACTAGTGGTTAGCTGGAGCATCCCCACACCCACCACGGGGGGTAGGGCTTGTGAAGAGCAGCCTGTGGTGGTGTGCTGAGTGTTCATGCAGCACAGAAGATGAGGTAGTTTTGCCTGTTCTGAACAAGCCAAGTAACAGAAATACTTCTGGTCTGATTCATTATTAATAGCATGTTTAAGCTTCCACACCAAATAAGGCTGTGGTAGCAACAAAAGGTCGATTTTCTGTGACTTTTGCTATCCATGGTTGCTGTTAATGCTCACTTTGGTGATCAGGTGCTATGATAGAGCAGTTTACTTAATGTCTCAGACATGCTGCCTAGAGCATAGTTCAGAGAAAACTGAAGAAGGAAAAATATGTTTTCTCTAAACAGTGCAATTAGGAGTTTAGAATGAGAAGTGCAGCTCTGGCAAGCATTAAATGGTGTGTCTCAGACCATATTCTGACCCAGTTTGCTCTTCATGGGTTGAATTCAAAAGTGACTAAGATGTCAATGTTGTAAAAGATTAACCCTTTAAAGAAGCAAGAAGCAAGGCCTTTCTAGGTTATTAAAAATATTAGAATCTGGGTTCCTGACACCTCTAGTGTTGCTATTTTTAGTAATTCTCCTGGTGGTTAATTAAGGCTTTGCCAATGCCTTCTGTAAGGTTAGAACATCCAACACAGAGGAACAGAAACATCAGTGATTTACTGAGCCAGCCAGGTCTGCTCCAAACACCAAAAGTCCCTTTCCTATACTTGCCTTTTATTGCTGTTCTAGCAGAGTTTAAAAACAATTGTGTAGCAGAAGTATTGGAGGCTTTCTCAAATTCACATCTGTCTGCTGATGTATCAAAGCTCTGTGCCCTGGTATATGCAAGTTTTCCCTAAATTAGAAAGTGTGCACATACAAAGAGGTTTCCCTCTGTCTCTTCCCAGTGCCATCTGGGTTTTGTTTCTCTGTGTGTGAAGTGGGGGATTTTATGTGGCTTCCTTGTGTGTAGCCCTGTGAAAAAAGTGGCTTTTGTATCCTGCGAAGGAGGCACTGGAGATCACGATCTTAATTTTAATTTATATTTTTTAAGTTATTTTGCTTTCCCCTTGGGTTTCCGTAGCTTGTGATCGAGGGAGCATTGCCTCCTGGAGAAGCAAGGACCTCATTTGCAGTGGTGCAGAGGGTCAGGGTATAATCTGGGGTGAAACCCAGGGCTCCAGGCTCTGTGTCCCCTCTTGCTGTGCATTCCTAGTGCCTGCAGGCTCAGCTAACTTGCATGTGAAGTAAGTGGGGTGCTGTGAGTAACTGCTCCTCAGCACTGCAGCTTGCACCAGGAAAGTGAATGCTCTGCATGTGCCTTGGGCATCACCTCTGCTCAGGACCAGCCTCAGCCTCAGCTGGGGACAAGCTGCACTTCGGACATGGATCTTCCCTGTCTTGGGGATGCGGTGTGAATATTTTGAAGGCTGTTGGGAAGGCAGTTGAAATGTTTGAGCTCTAAGTGTCTGTTTTGTGGTCTGGTGAGCTTAGATCTACTCCATCTTTCCTCCATCCATTGCAGTTCATTCACAGTTGTCCCCCAACAAAATAGTCTATGACAGTTTACACAGGCTGAAGAATTGCTCCTGTCTAAAAGTTTGCGTACCAAGTCACAATGTGGCTTTAAACCAATTGAATACCAAAAAATAGAACCAATTGTTATAAGAGGCCATTCTGTGTATGAAACAAGGGGCAGCTTGTCTGTCTCTCTCTTCATATATACAGTGTTACATATACTCCTGAGGGCCAGGGCTGAGAAAATGTGTGCTGCACTTTTTTTTTTCTTTTAATAAAATTTAATTCAGTTTTTTCCAAATTTTTGAATCTGCAGTCATACTTTCTATGAAGCAGAGTATGACCCAGACTTGACTACAACAATTATTCTTGCACAGTTTGCAACGGAACCACACGTGGTCACAAACCTGCTCTTATCTGGGATCATTTGAAATCTCACTTCACACCCTCCTGAGCTGTCAGATTTACCTTAAAGCTGGTAAGAGATTTCTTTCACTGGATCTCCTGCTTTGGAAGGAGCTGTATATTTATCTGTCATGGCTTGATTTTGCTGAAACTGTGACAGAAGTTGGGCTTTTCCCAAGATCCCCAGTGCAAAGCCAGCCAGCTGTGCCTGCTGCTGTGGGGCTGGCGATGCCCTCCTGGGAGGGTGTGTGGTGCCAGGGCAGCCGGGCACACAGACTGCTAGGGGCTGAGGATCCTGGCATCACAGGATCTGTGGCTCAGGAGCAGGCTGCCAAGCCACTAGGGCCCTATTTTTCTTTTGGAAGAAAACCAGGGTTTTAAGTACTAAAATCCTGCATTAGGCAATAGCCTTCCTCTTCCCTGCTGTAGTTATTCCTGACCCAGAAGGAAGAGGACCATCTCAAACTGCTGCCTGTCTACAGTTAACTATTCCTTGGATGTTTCTCATTTTAGTATTTGTTTAATGTGGTTCTTAAGTCTCAGCAGAAGGAGATACAGCCCATTGTGAGAGAAGTCAGTTTAGTCTGAAAGTAAGTGTATGTGCAAACTTTCTTGGTTATTCCATGCAAAAGTTCTGCTTTTCTAGTTTTTAGGCTCTGCTATGGTTATAAAACTGTTGCTGTCTTCTGTTTAGGAAGCTGAGTGAAGTATGTAACATAAACATGCACTTTATGTGTGCAGACTTGGGCTGGCATCAATTCCCATTACAGAACTGTTTAATACCAGTCCAACAGGAGACATAACCACAGTCAGCAGCAAGTAGCAATACAGCAACACTCATTAAAGCAGGGTGAAAATTATTTATTGATTAGAAGTTTTGTCATATCCAAGAATGCGACAGATGGTTGATTTATAGGCAGAACAAGATTATTTGGTCTCATTTATTTATTTCAGCCATTAAAACACACTCCATTCCAAAACCTGGGGAATATGTGTGGTAATTAATAAGCTGACAAAGAAAAGAAGTGATGTGGTGTCTGTCCTGTTTGCTCCCATCACCAGTACCAAAACACTGCTGAGCCCTGGTGAGTTAATTCATAGAACAGCTGTGAGATGCGGGGGATTATTAGCATCTCTGTTCTACAGATGGCACTGAAGCATGGAGAGGTGGATGAAATGCTGGGGTTTGACAGTGATGGGGCAACAGAAATGAATCCAATTTTCTCATTCCTAGTTGCAGGACCTCCTTTCTTCCACCACAGCCTCTTGTAATTAAAATCAGAGCCTGGCTCTGACGTGGTCCGAGCTTTTCTTGAGCATTTCGTCTGTTACTCTTTGAGTTAATAGTAAAGAAGGACAGGGAAAGGCTTTCACAGAGCTGGATCCTTAGAGGGATTGCTGGCCTGTTAATGGGTTGGATTACAACCAAGAAAGCAGTGAGAAGCTGGTTGACCTGGCTCCCTGAAGCTTTCTTCTCCTGTTGCCCCAAGCATGCAGAAAGCTGCTGGCTGTGCTAGGTGAAACAGCCCCACATGGTAACCTCAGACAGGCTGTGGGGCAGCAATGGCCAGAAAAGCTGTCTACATTTGATGGAAATGAGAACTGAAAGGAATGTATCTGCCTATTTTGGCAGCATTACATGCACATTTCCAGCAGAAACACTACAGTGTTAGTAGCTCCCCTTATGAGCATCTGCCAGGCAGTCAAGAAAACCAGGTTTTTAGCACCAAGCTGCCCCACTAATGTAAGTGCACTGCCCAGACTCCCCCATGAGCTTACTTGCATTTTTTTTCTCTTAAAGAAGGTAGAACTTCTTGACACCCTTGGTGATGATGCAGTTGTTAATGTTCATGGTTTGATGGCAAGCAGAGGTGCTTTATTTATTTATAAGAAAAAAAACATTGTGGCCTCAGTCAGATCTGGCTATGCTGGTCATTCAGGTAGTATCTGACGGTCCACACCAGCAAATGTTGAGCTCACTAAATGCATGAGATGGGACAGATAGGGTCAGCAGTTCAGATAAGTATAGACAGGGAGAAGTTGGAGATAACAAGTATAGGCCCATGATATGGTGTACCCCGTGGCTGTCTACATGAATGACAACTTGTAAATAATAGTCGTGTTAAAAGCTTATCACCTCTGGGAATGCATGTTTTACTTCATGAACTACATGACTTCCTGGCATCACTATCATAAGCAGTGCTCCTACACTCTGTGGTTGCTTTTTTGAATTTTTTGCTTTCTTTTTAATAAAAAAACCACCACTTTGGATGGTGTCTGTGTGTCATGAGTGCTCACATTAGCAACACATGGTTCTCAACAGTCATCATATAAAAAGGAGACAGTGATCTGCAGAGAGCTACATACTAGTCTTAAGAAATAATAGCTTAACTTTTAGGAAATAACACTCTGGAGGTACCCACTTTGCTGTTTTTCTATGTATATGAAAAATTAATCCCCAATTTTTCAGCTTGCTGCTTCAGTTTTATAATTTGGAGCTTAGTCAAAGTACAGTTTGTTCAGCACCCTCATTAGGTATTTAAATTTATAACTGCTGATTTGAACAGATTCAGTTTGCAAAGCTGAAAAATCATAAAAAAATCTTTACCAAAGATCCAAGACAACAAAGTTCTCCTAATTGTATGCTAAATTCAGTAGGGACAATATGCTACTAGTTTCATGCTAAAAGTATTATTTATATTCAACAGAAGAGAGATTTCCAGTTTGCACATCTATCACTTCTTGCAGCACACAGTTATTTTCTCAGTCTATTTCTTATCTGGGCACTAGTAAATAAATAAATAAACTAATACAGCTTGTAAAAATGATCTGAGAAATAGAGTTTCACTAAAAATACAGGGAATTCCAAGCCATATTGTGTGTGGGCCAGATGTTGATACTGAGTGGTATAGAGGACTAAATGGCAGTGTATCAGTTCCTCTAAAATGTCATAAAATTCTTCTGATCATAATTTTGGGAAGATTGTGTTGCTCAGAGTGTAAGCTATATAGCACTTCTTTCGTGGTTGGTTTTGTCTGTGACACTGTTTTTAGGAAGCTGTAGCTAAAAGTACGAGAGACATAAAGGCTGGAAATGAAACTCTTAACAGTTGGTCTCATATTTGATAAGGGGTGGAAACATTTTTCTGAATTTAGACGATGGTGATTTCTGAGTAAGGTCAGGCTCTCTAGCACCACATTTTATTCCATTACAGCATTGCTCATCTACAGTGAATCAATTTTTATCTGTTAAGGTACAGAGTGATACTTTACAACCAAATTGACTGCTTTGGGGATTAGGACGATGTAAGAGTGCAAAGCTGAAAGGAATATTTGCCTGGTGTTCTTTCACTGAGCATGTGTATCTTGGTAGGGCAGAACAGCTTTCTGTCATCCTAGGATTCACATAAAACAGCTCAGTCACATTGAGGCATTGCTATAGAGGTATAAAACCAATATGGAATGCACTGCTTTGTTTGCTCTGCTGGAAAGGATAAGGGTCAAGTCAAGCGAAGGATGTCACGAGATGATACAGGAAGGATACTGTAGGAGAAGATAATTGAAAGCAAGTTACTTGTTCCCATCCACTTTGTAAGTGGTATGAGAGAGATTGAGCAATGACAGTAGTGCACAGTCACTGCAGCTGTGACTGAGAACCTTCCATGTGCTGTCATTTGGAAGCACAAGTGAGAAAAACCCCAAAACAACACAACAAAAATCCACTCCAACTTTGCCACTGGTTAATGCAGATTAATTTGTATTAAGTGTTTGGGAATTACATTTTTTTAGCAACAGAAAGTACTTACTGTGCTGATTTTTTTCCTTATTTTTGGTGATAAAAGTGAGAATAGAGATGTTATGGAGCCCACAAGAAGAACATGACAGAATCCTCTGGCTAATTTGCAAATGTAGGGCTGCTTATCATTTCTTGCATCATCTGAGCTGAGTAGGAAGGTCTTTATCATGTCCCAGCAAACATTGCAAAGATGTTGTGTTCACCCAGTAATGATTTAAACCAGACAGTGGATACTATGAGGAATCATTGCAAACATGAGAATTTTTTCTCCTTTTACTGGGAAAGCTCAGCAAGCTCTTATCAAGTCACTGGTGACATTTGAAGGCAACCATCAGGGTAGTAGCTGCCCTGGGAAAAGAGCAAGGGAAGTTCCAGGTCGTGGCATGCATCTCAGTGAAAGCAGAGCAGCAGCTGAAGTGCATTGCTTGATGATGTCCTTGACATACTGCATACTGGATAGGTCCCAATGGGTGTCTTCTGAAAACTGGACCTTTCAGTAGTTATTTTGTGGAGGTGTACAAACAAGGTTTGCTTGTGAGGATTTTACATGTGTTTCTCATAAACTCCATGTCCAGGTATCTAAGGAACAGTTTACAACTTAGCAATATGTGAAAGTGGAAAATATTATTTTTGTTGTAAGTATTATTGGCCGAGCAACTGAAGTTTCTCATAAAGCATCCAGTGCTTCTGAGGTGCCTGTGTCCCAGAGGAGCCTCTGTGCTCGGAAATGGATGTAACTCATGGTTTAGGACTAACTATATCACACACTCAATAGGAATTCGAAATTTCCATAGGAGCTGAAATGCTGTATGTCATTCAAGCTAAACATTTTTTGGCATTTTGAAAGTTTTCAGACTACGCAGGCTGGGTCTAATCCTGCTCTCATTAAGGCTATTGGGAGCTTTGCCATCAACTTAATGGGAGTAGGAAAGAATCTGTCACAAGCCCTGCCTATCCAAGCCACTGAGTATTTTGTAAAGTCCAGGTCTTTGCTTTGCTTGTTCTTTTTCTCATTGCTAGTTTTTGTTGTTGTTATTTGTATTCCAAGTCTGTCTAAAGACCCTAAGATCACAACTTTATTATGCTGTGCACTATACAAACAGGTATCTGAAGGCGAAACCTATTCCAAAGAGCTTCTAATGAAAATAGGAAGATAATGGAAAGCTGGCAAGCAAGGAAAGAGGAATGTGGAGCAGGGACACAGCTTGCTTGGGGTGTTAGGCAAGGACAAGGAGTGCAGCAAGTTTCTTTGGTCTGAATTCAGTGCTCCCAAGTGCATTGCTTTGTTCTGTGCTGCACTAATTTTGAATCTATTGTGACGGAACTGAGGTAGTTTTCAGACTGATTTCAGCTGGAGCATTATCTGCCCTTTGCTGTCTGGGGGCAGCAGAAGGGACAGACTCTACTAATGGGGAAGTAGAGTTCTTGTTGTCACAGAGAATGGAAGCCACTTAAACCATTTCTCTTTGGCTTGTCTGGTCCTGTGAGGAACCATTCACCTTTTGAGGAAAGTTGTCCTGAAACTGAATTGTTCAGTCTGCTCTGTGGTAGGGTGCCAATAAGATAAACACAAATAAACTGAAGTTTTTCTTATTGACTTTTCAGAAATGCCGAAGATCCTTGTTAAAACAGGAATGAAGTAAAACTTCTGGAAACAATGCACCAGTATAATTGGCCTTGGATGTTTTCGAGGTGGCTGTCATTTAGGGTTTTTTTATTCATTAGCTTATTTTGGACAGGAGGGAAATGTATGCTTTCATTTGGTTCATTATTAGTCAAAGTTCCTTAACTTCATCAACTACCATGAAGTTTATTACTTTCATTTCTGTACTCATTTGTATTCATTTTGTCTACAGCTCTGTGCCTTTACAGATCCCCAGGTCCTTCAGGGAAGGGGGCTTGCTGTTCTGTTGTTTCAGAGTGTTGTTTTGTTCACTGGACTAATCTTCATCTGTTGCAGAAATGAATTAAGAAAGCTTAACAAGTTCTGGGTTCAACTAATTCATCTGGTCTCTTCAGGACAATATCCTGGGCTTTTTCTGACTGTAGGGCAACCCCAGTGTCTGTTTAGCACAGGAGAACACAAATTTCAACTGCGACCAACGATTACGTTACCCACACAAATACATTTATTTAAATAAAATCAAAATCACTTTGTTTTTTAAAATTTTAAGAAATGGCAGTAAACTCATTTCCAAAGTTGATGCTGGAGGACATTTTGTGCTAAATTTTGGATGAAATCAACTCAGTCTTACAATAAGAAAAATTAAAAACCAATCTGCTTCCTCCAAACAGCAAAAGTCACCAACATGGGCATCATGACAAATTGGTATTGCTGTTAGGAGCTTTCTTTGGTATGTGATACTATTTGAGAAATGGAATGCTATGGTGTATTTAAAGGCTGTGTTGTAAAATGCATACGCACGGGGGGTAAAATTAAGGTTGCCTGGGCAACCTTAATTCTGGCATTTCCTGATTTTTGAATGCTATTTTGTGCAACCTTCTCATTGCCTCAAAGTGGTGCTTGCACTGTATTCTATTTATATGCACACAGTATAAACTAAAATAAATGTTTTGTAATGTTAGTGTTGGATTTCAGCTAGTTATTTGTTCTTCATTTCATGCTGGAATTGCTTGGTCTTTCAGGTTTTGTTTTGAACATTTGAAACAATCAATATTAAAAGGAAATTTTTTTTTTTTTTGGTGTGTTTTGTTCTCAATTGATCATGATTGTGCTGGGGTAAATCAGGAAAGAATTTGGCTCAAGTGATTTCTATTTCCTTTGGTATTTTTCTCCTTGTTTTGTAGCAGTTATGTGTGAAGCTTTTCAACGAGTCATATGTTTCTTCTATAGTTTCATTTACTAGAGAGATCGTGGTGGAAAACATAACATCCAATCAAAGTGATGTAATCTCCAAGGGAGAAGTTTCTTCAGACTGCTATAAGTAGAAATTATGTTTCTTTTTAGCAGGTCTCCTGGATCAAACTGTCCACGGCTTCTAAAAGGGAGTGATTGCATCCAAATGGATTTTCTCCAAAGTAGAATGTTCTCTTTTTTTGGCTGTGCTTTTAATAGCAGAAGTTATTTTAACCTTCATCAATTTCTAATAAGTTAGAACAGTGAAGTTCATGGAATCATCTGAAAATATAGCTGATAGGTAATCTTAAAAACCAAACCAAGGAAGCAAGGACTGCAGCATAATCTGTTAAATATGGGGAGCTTATGGAAACAACGATGAATGAAGTAAGTTTTATTGGAGATTGAAGCAGGAAGGAAGCAGATGGGTAAAGCTAGCTCTAAATCAGAGAGTTGTAAATGTGGCTCAAGTTATTTTTAATACTGTACTACTGTTTCTTCTAATGCTAGAGAAATTATTTTGATTTCCTGAGGCCCTATGACTGGGAAGTGAAACAAATGTTGTTCGCAGCCATGACTGTGTAATCAAACTTGCAAAATAATAAAATGAATGAAAAGGTCATTAATTAATTAATTAATTTTGACTTCTAGGCTCAGTAAATCTCAGCCGTACTAAGCCCTTTTGAACATGAGGGAAGAGGTGGGTAAACACCTTCGCAAACCCATGGTAGGCTGCAGTGCTGGGGTAGCACCTCCATCCATGAGTTCGTGGCTTTCAACAGCCCTGTATCCAGCTCCCTAGAGGTGTCCTCTTTCTAAAAATGTCTGCTTGTACTGTGGTATAAAATTAGCATTCTACCCCAGCACATCATATGATTTTCTAGCAGGAGCAGAGTGAATTAAGAGTGTTCAGGACACTCCCAGTATCAGCTGTTTTAATCTAAGTACGACTAAGGAGGGGTTCGATGTCCTTCAGACCTGCTTTCTTGGCTGGAACATGCTGTTCCTTTCTCTCATCCCGAACTTTACGACATACTTTGGGCCAAATTGCCTGCTGAAGTAAACAGCCAGAGTACCATTTGAATTTATACAATACCAGACAGGTCGTCTTCCTCATGGGGCTGGGACGTATTGTATTGTAACTTCCCCAGCCTAAGCATTGCAAGCACAGGGAGCTTGGAGTTAAGGAGATATGTAAGTAAATTACTATGATATTATAAGAAATGCACAATTAAGTCAGTCAAGTAATCTACTTTATACTAATGCCCTGCAATAATGCTAAATATGTAATTAAGGCATTTTAGTGGTTGTAGTCCAAGAACAGAGGCAACTGATTATAAGACACATTTGAGTTGTTTCTTCTTCTCCTTGTGATATCTTGTAAAGCAGAGACATTTCCTGTAAGACAGAGGAATTGAATCCTTGATTTAATTTGCAAAATTATATGCAGCCTAAGTATTGATTTGCTCAGAGTCCTGTTGTAGTAAGATCATGCAATGACTTGCAGCATTTTGTGCCAGTTTCTATTTCCATCAAGACCACTGGAAACTTTGTCACTGACTTCCTTGGGAGCAACTCTGGGCTGCGTTGTGTACTTCTGTGCTCACACTCCCACTTACCAGAGCCTGAGGACAAAGTGGTCTTGGAGGTGACAGTTCATCACTCAGAATGCCAGGAGGAAGAAATAGGTTTGTTTTGTTTTTTTTTTGTGAGAGATTTTCAGTCATTTCCTGGACCAGTTGTCAACTCAATGCCATGGGATTGTCACTGCTGAGCTCCTCTATCTATCATGGATCTTCTGGCCAAGGGACCTTGCACAGCTTCCTCTTACCAGCACAACTGTACTCATCTTGCCCTGGAAGAGTCTAAAGTAAATCTGTTTAGTAGTTTTACCTCTTTTTTCTTAAAAATACTGCGGCCACAGCCCCATCCTCACAGTTGTCTTGGTTTAATTTCATGGACCTGAAATTTTTCCAGTGGCACAGCTCTGTGAGCTGGAGCAAAGACCTCAGTGCATCCATGACAAACAGAGTGTGCAGCCAAAAGTGCATGGGCCCTTTGACACCTGCTTTGGAATCCTTTTAGCCTTTGCTTTCCTCTTGCCTTTTCTCCAGACTACAGGATCCCCAGTGACTAAAACACAGTTGTTTGTAAAGAAATGGCATAAAGTAGTGGTGCTCCCAAGATCTGCTTACTGTACACAGTGAAAATCAAGTGTTGGAGGTTGTTACTCTGCTCTGCAGACACAGACACACACAACTCTGACTCAAAATCCTGAAATCTTTCCTAGTGAGTACACTATCAGAACTATGTTTAACTGCATTAATCTTGCAAAGCCTCCTGGATAAACTCATTGTCTTCATATTTAAAAACTCTCTGTCTTCAAATAATACTCCCAGGCACACGAGTACACCCCTGAAGAAGGAAATAGGGTTGGCCAGATGACACAGGAGATATAATTCATGAATAATGGGTTTACACAGCACTGGACCCGAAAGGATTTTTCTTATTATTTGTATTAGCCAGGAAAAAAATGGAACCTGACTTCCAACCCAAGGTGAAGCTACAGTAGTGTTTTTTTACTTGTAATCTCAGGGTCTTGTCATAATGGTTCTTAATATCTGTACAAGCCCCATAAACCCATTTGAATAGTCACAGCCCAGCCCTGAACACCACCACATGGGAAGAGAGCAGTCCTGAACAAAAGGAAAGCTCTTCCTAAAGAGGCAAAAATCCTCTCATGAGGAAAACAAAAGTGGTTTTTTTTTTTGAACATGAAAATATGTGGTGGAATCTGAAAGTCAGGAATTCTTTCCATCTCCTAATTCACAGCTTTCAGATCAACATCAGAGTGTGTCATTGTTTGGAAAATTAATAGCTTCAAGCTGAGTTTTGTCACAACATCTACAAATTATCCTTTAGAGCCCAGCGAAGTGCTGGTTAAGTTGCTTTCTTAGTCAAGTCTTCTGGTTTATTTACTTCATCATTGTGTAGCTACTATATGTGATTTTAAGGCCTGAATTTTCTCTATCAACACTTGGGTTTACTCTATTTTAATTCCTTTGAAGCCAGGGATGTCATGTTGTCATAAGAATGATGTAAAAGAGAAATCTCTCACTTCAATCTAAAGAGTTGTTGTGTGCCAACAGTTTGAGGAGAAGAGGCCAATATTTTCAATGCAGGATCTTAAAAAAACTTTAACATTTAGATCCATATATAGACATCTCATTAACAGATGCCTACTTTCAGACACACTGAATCTCTGCAGCCCATGTTGACATAAATGGAAATAGAGATGTTTGTTGCTTATGCTCATGTAAGGCCTTGGGTCTGTTTTACACATGTGTGTGCCCAGTGTTGGAGCATCCAGGACTTTAAGCCTGATGCTGAGCTTCCAGGTCTCTGGGCTGGGTGGACTTGCCACTGGCTCTTCCTTTTAGATTGACTTCCCATACCAGCCCTCAAATTAGTGAGTGAATAAACCAACTTGAAAGTAAAGACCATGACAAGGCTTATTCAAATGTCATGAGTGCTTTTCCTTATAATCCAGTTTCTAGCTCCCAGACCATAAGATCGGGGCCCAAGTGGGCTATTGTGGAACAATACAAGATGCTGCCTTTTCTGAAATAAGCTGCTTCTGTTGCCTCTTGAGTGCTCTCAGCCTCCGGAGCAGCAGACAAGGACCATTATTTAGACATGGCTTGGCACAGAGATGCAGGCACTAAGCTTCCAGGCTGGCTACAAGTTGGTTCAGTTGAACAATTTTATACAAGGCTAATTCAAATTTTCTATTTTTTTTCTTCTTCTTTTTTTCTTTTCTTCTACTTTTTTTTTTCTTCTCGTAAGAAAACGAAATATTCTTTGAGCTTTGTTGGAAGGAAAATGATCCTCTGCTACTGGATTTCCAAAACTCCATTGTAATCCCAGTAAATCTGGATTTGACTGAAGTCCCATGAGAGGCTTACTGATATCTGAGATGTTGTTTATCTTAATGCTGTCTGATGGGCTGATTATACCTAGTACTGCAATGCTCAGAGTTTTGTTTTGTTTGTTAAGTTGTGGATAAAAAGATTCATTTGAGGATGAGGTCCCTTTCATCTCATTTAGAAATAAATAAGTCCAGTAATTTTTCGTTTAACAAGTAACAGTTTGTGATGTGTTTCACTAAACAGACTATTGAGGTTGCTTTCCAAACTTGCATTTCTGGTCAAGGATCTGTATGATTATGATGGAGCTGTGCATTGAAGGCATGATGATTTTTGGATGTTTCACTTCTTTATTGCAAGTGCCTCTCTCAATGGGAGTCTTAATTCCTCACTTCCACAGCTTCAAATTTATTGTATAAACTACCCAGTATACACATACCTGCTTCCTTCATGTAATGGATGAGATCCACTGGCATTATGTTCCTTGTTTGTTCAGCCCTTGGCTGGTGGTATGTTTGCTGAATTATTACCTGATCTGAATTCTGTATCTTCTTACACCTTGTGAGTATAAAACCATGAAAAAGTATCAATCCAAATGTGGGCTCTGAAGCTATTGTTAGTAAACTGAAACTGTCAAAGGACATATTACCAAAGGCAGAAGAATAACTGTGCAGATCTTGTGTTGTATGGTGAAGAAATTTTCCTGAAGAACTTTACCATTAACTATTGGTAGCAGCAGAGTATTCTAAATTAGCTCCATTATAGCTGCAGTGCCCAAACTGTGCTCCCACTCATGTTCGATGTAAATGACCAGAGCAAAATCACAGCAGAATGATGAAGTTATTAACACTGGACCAGATTGTGTCCTAATTATTACCATTGTGAATGTGTTCTGATGAAGTGGATCTTTCAGGAGGAGACGTGTGACCTGTCTGGTCACAAGGCAGGAAAGGCATGTGCCTGTGCCAGGCTTCCAGCAGCAGCCACACATACTCCTGCAGGGTCAGCCCTGAGATGCTAGAAGGAAAGAAGAAAGTTTTACATCTCAAGGGCTCTGGGAATTGCAGGATGTTTAATCACAACATCACCTGGGTTGACCCCAGTATGACGTGAAAATGAAAGACAAAAAGAGTATTGTAGTGAAATGAGGCAACCAGGTGCCACTAATTACCAGGTAGTGGGCATGAGCTTGTGTTAAGCCCACCTGTGCCTGATTAGGGTGGGCCCCAGCTGTGCATGAGCAGGATTAGGGGGCCAATAAAAGGTGAGGCCTGAGACACAAGCTCAGCTCATTCCTGAACAAGCCAGCAGAGAGGCCAGCCAGTTCCAGAGCAGTACCACCGAGCCAGGCTGACCAGTCCTGAGGGCAACCAACTCAGGGCACTGTCTGTGCACTTCTGCTGGGACACCTGTTGGACCTTGGACCACCATGCCCAAGAGAGGTTCGTCTTGCAACAGAGTATGGAGAAGGACACAAAGTTGATTCCCCCTTCTTGTGCAGGTATCTTGTCTACTATTTCAGTGACATTTATGGTGCTTAAATAGCTATAGAGGATCTGTAAACCTGTGATTTAAGTTTTATTTTAAAATAAATATGAAAAAGCAAGGTCATTTGGGATCTGGAAGAAAGCCTCCATGGTCTCTTTAGTTATCAGTTGAGAAAGATTTGGTACTACATTAGCTCACGAGAGACTGGCTTTGTGGTCTCTCTTCTCCTGAAGAAACAACTGTTGGCTATCTCAGCTGTAGTATGAACTAACTAAAAAAGTATTGCACACTGGGGAACTACTCTTTCCAGACTCACTTCTTTCTGTCATTTGTATGAATAATGCTGTGTCTCTGAGAAAAACATGTCCTGTGTTAGCATAGTGTATTTCCCATGTTCTTGCTGTATTTGAAACATGGACTTGATCTTCCTTCCCCCACCCCGCCTCCTTGATGGCTTCAGTGCTGTTGTGTTCCTGGTGTTTCAGATCGTTCCCATATGAGCTAGTGATAGCAGGCAAAGTTATAATTCTGTTCATTTTATTTATTTGTCATTTGGTGACACCAAAAGCCTTAAGGAAGGTCTCGGATCTTTCCCAGCTTCTCTACAGATGCCTGCTGCCTGGCATCCAGATTGGGGAATGTATTTAAGTGCCTAACTTTTATTTTAGGCTCCTAGGTTCTACTTAAATGAGTAAGACTTTAGGTCCTGGATTTATCAGAATATTTAAACTTTACTTTTGCACTGATTTCAGTAATGAGAGTCTTATATATGACTTAGTAAATCAGATGGTGAACATGAAGTAGGTTGTGTGGATGGAGAGTGAGGACTGTAGCCTTGTAAGTATTTGGATAACATTCTGCAAGTAAACTTGTAAATTAATGAGTCACATGTCAAAATGACTTGAAATCTGTGCTTTGCTGTTTTAACTGCACACAATTCTTTTGATGTGGCCTAGCAGCAAACAGAACATTGAGTCATGCTCATGTTGGTTAGGTACCTCCAGAAGTGATAGGTCTTTCCTTGCCAAAATTATAATCTCTACACCTGGACATGAGTCTTGTTATAAATCCAGTGACACATATGGAGCTAGTTTTCCAATTGGCAGAAGCAGCTTATTTTTATTTGATGGCACTTGAGTCCTAAGTGTGGAATATGCTATTATTAATGACTTACTGCAAATCTTTTGTAGTGAATTTACCACAAATACAAAATGTATTTTTCTTTTTTTGGAACAGTCTCTCTGATTGCTTGTTGGAAACTGATGGATGGGGGGCAGTGGCCTATCTAGAAAATGGGATTCATGGTAACAATTTCTTCTCCGCTCACTTTGAAGCAGTTACGCACAAAACTTCTTGGATTAATTTTGTCATTATTATTAATGTAAATATAAACTTCTAGTTATTCACCAAATGTTTCTCATAAGTACTGTAAGCAATAGCTAAATCTGGCAGGGAAAGGGCCCTATCCAAAACCCAGAAACAGCAGTGAGGTAGAGGTTGCATACACAGTTGTGTTGCTGGTTTTATGGTGTATATGAGCAGCCACATTCAGGGTCTCATGTTAGTAGCTTCTCATTTGTGTCTGAGATAAGAGGTGTAACCCTCACTAGCTAGGAGGTACTTTGTGTTTTAATATTCAAAGCATACAAATTGTAGGGAAGAGAAATGGTATTATAAAGCCCTAAAAGCTGGCTGGTGACACTCTTGCTTCCTGTACCTCTCTGAAGCATTTTGTTTGAGGGTGACTTCAGGGCAGGATCAGGAGATTTTGGTCACCAGTTAACCTTTATGGGGAGAAAAAACCCTTGAAGGACAAAGTGCTTATTTACTCACTGTGCTGTACATCTGCATGCTGCTTCTCAGCAGGTTTTTTATTTAAGAGTGGAACATATGGTATCCCTCTGCCTGAATCTAGGCTTTTAAATTTGTCTTCCTACAGGAGCTGCCCCAATTTCTGTGACACCAGAGCCAGGGCAGTGTAGCACATCATGTAGACATGTGCCCATGTCCCATCAGCTGTGACTGTCCTCAGCTGGGCTTCATGAAAGCCTCATGACCCCTGTAACAAGGCACAGATCCTCACAGGGATTTGCAAGGAATGGTTTTCCATCTTGCTTTATTTTCAGTAGGATCTCAATGCTTTTTTACCTTCCTCTTGGACTCTTGGAAGCTTCAGCCTTACTCCTTCCCTAGCTGGGTAGAGGAGCTGTGCCCTATATGTAGAACCAATGCTTCATTTAGACAAGAAAGGCTGAGGTAAAAATGGAGTTTAGAAACCCTAGCAAATCTCCATTTAAGTTTTTCTGTCCTAGTAAAAAAATTTAACCTCTCAGGCTGCTGGAGGAAGGCACCAAGATGGAGGCAGTGGAGTCTTACACCTTTGAAGGTAACTGTGCTCAATGAGGTAGGCTGATACCCAAGTGCTGAGTAGTCAGTGAATCTCTTCTGTGCTCTGAGATGTAAATGGATGTGCCTTAATGCCCTCAGTTAAGCTTCTGTGCCTTCAGGTACCTCTCAAAGCCTATACAGGTTTTGGTGCCATTGTAGCAGGGCAGTGGTACCCACACAAGCACTGGGTGTCTGGGGCAGACTCTTCAAGCAGCCTAAAAATGTGCAGCATGCTGCCAGGAAAAAAAGGCCTGTAAGGTCCCACATCAAGCTCTAAATTTAGAGTTTGTGTCATTACTGATAGGTTTGTCAGTTGTAGGCAAAAATGATCATTCAGGAAACTCCTCTTTCCACATGTTAGTTTTTCATTAATATCGGAGACTGCTACTCAACCTGAACATGGAGCCAAAGTGATAACTTCTCTTACTTGTACAAAATACTTAAACCAGAAAAAGGAAATGTCTGAATTTGTATATTCCAGCTTTAAAAAAAACATTGGCTTTCCCTTTGTAAGAAGAAAACAAGGATTTTGTGTTGAAGGAGAAATCAAAAACATTTCCAGTCCTGGGTAAGGCCCTTACATAAGCCATCCTTTCTTTTCAGATGCCCGGCAGTAAATGATGCAAATGAAAAAGATTCAGTGTGGGGAGTACTATTTCAGTGTAATCTTCTACTTCACAACTGATGCCTGAATGATTTTATTATAAGAACAACATGGTTTGGGGCACAGTGTCAGTAAGTCAGCTTTGGCCTGGAGCATCCATTTAAATGGCAGTAACCCCTCTGTTGCCAATTGTCCAAAGAAATCCTATTTTCCTATCTTTCAAAACTTATATTTTCCTCTCTGCTGGATCCTATGACTGAATTTCAAACACAAACTCACTGAAAGTGGAAATTCCTTGATGTGGAGTGGCTTTTTGGCTGCATTAACAAATAGGCTGGAACTGTGGATGGCTTCTTGCTAGTGTAAAGTAGTATTGGATATCGATGTCAATAATTTGGTCTTACCAGCTTGTGACTGAAAGGCTTCACCACTGTCACTTGCTTCAGGAAAAGCCTGCCAGCTCTCTTTGGGAGGGCATTTTGTTAGGGAGAAAAACATTCAATCTGCCCTGTGCAGGGTGGGCTATAACAGTGGTCTGTGGCACTGCAAGCATGGGGAGGTGTAAGGGTGCTGCAATGGTGACTTTGGGTCTCAGCCTTCCCTTGAGAAGGGGTTTTCCTTTCAGAAAAGTGCCTGCTGTGTTGGTACTGCAGGAACAGTTTGCTCACATCAGGGAGAAAATACATTCTTAGAGACCACATTGAGGGATAAATAAGCATCAATGAGTTTCACCTGATGTAAACATATAAAAGGCAAACTGAATGCTTTGTAGTTTGTGCTGTCCTTTAGGGTCTACACCAAAGCCTGTTTATTCTGGGAGAAGGACGTCCCATCGTGGCTCATGAGTGCCAGCTATACTTAGACACATAAAATTATGAATGTGGTCAGTCAATGCCATATCTTTCCCTTCAGGCCAGTGCAGAAATGTTGTCCTGAATTACAGCCTCCCACAGGGAGTACCAAATGGGTGTAATTTGTAGAAACAACCACCTTCCTAGGATGACCTGTCCACCTCTAACAGCTTGGGTTGCCCCATATTGATCACTGCTTGGGACATGGAGATGCTGACCTCAATTCTCTGTCCTTGCCTGTCATCTTATCTCAGACATTAAGCTCTGTGGGGATGTTATCTTCACTATGTGTATGAGGACCAGCTCAGGTTTAGTTTTAGTTAAGAGGAGAGCTTTAGCTGGGACACAAACAATAGTGAAAAGGCAAATAGCCACTGCTGGGAGGAAGGGATGGGTGGGCGGGCGGGCTGGTCTCCCACCCTCTGTTTGGATGGTGTAGACCCTTAAAAAAAGAGAAGCCTTTTGTCACCCAACAAAGGGGCTGGCCTTTGTTTTCTGGTAAGCAAATAGACCCCAGAGTGACTGGGACAAGAGAAGCAGCAGCAGGATAATGAGGAGGAGCAAGAAATGCTTGGTTGGTGTACACTGCCTTCAGCAGCATGCAAGGAAGGTCGAAGTAGAGCAGCTGCTACAAAGTGGAGGGGTTTGGGTAGTGGTGAGCTGATGAGTTAAATGATGCTTCAGTGACTGATATTCAGACATGTTCATTGGACCACTCTCTAGTAAAAGATTTGATTAATGTTTCTCTAGGTGTAATTTTTAACTAGAGCATATTTCCTTCAAAAACTTCCTTCCTTCCCCTTTCTACTCTTCTCTGGTAGCAATGGATTCCCAGAGCAATTGAGATGAAGCTCTCAGCACTTTTCAGTTTCTGCACTTTTGGACCTCATGTTAAACCTTTCCTCTTGGCTGGCTGTGTAGGGCACAGCACATTTTAAAAGTCTGAGGGTGTCTTGCACAAGAGGGAAGCACTGAAGTGAAGGAAATAGTTTTTCTGCCCAGCACATACATGAGAAATTCATTGTCACGGAAGGTCACAAGAACTGAGATTATAAATGGATTCAGAAAGGAATGAAATGAATTCATGAGAGAGAGGTCCAGCAAAAAAAGATTGCAAAGCTGTTTAATTAGAATCTGTTTTTGTGAAAACTCTTAAACTGCAGCTTGCTAGAAGAGCATCCTGTAGAAGGATTATTTGTCCAGGTGTCTGGGTCTGAAACCCTTCTGTGAGGTTCCTGTAGCTATATCAGCCCTTCCTTGGGTCAGGCTTAGGGTTGAGCAGGTATAGTGTTTCAGCACTGAAATTCTCCAGGATGATGCCTGTTTCTCTGTGACTTAAAAATCCTGTGCAAAGGATGAGGATAAAAAGATAAGAGTTAGTAGAAGTAAAGGTGAGACATGTTCATGTATCTTTTCTGGTCTCAAGAGTGAGGCCTTTCCCAAAATCCAAAATTAGCATCTTGGGACCTGTGGGCACATGAGTCTCATGGGAGTGAATGTTCTTTTCCTGCTGTTTTTTTGTGTGCAAAGTGCAATCTTAGCTTTAAAAGCAGCAAAGAAGCATTTCTTTTTCTGCCATAGCTCCTTGTGTAGGTATTATTTGGCAAAATATTTTAATCAGCCACACGCCTGAGAAAATCTGCAAGGTTTTGTTTGAATAACCAGTAAATAAAATTAGAGGCTTAATCTGGGAAGCAAGTTACTCTGAAGATTTTGCTGGTCTCTGATTTTAAACCAGGTAGTATTACATTTTTATTTGATACTGCTTATGTACCTGTTTAATGTCATCATAGCTTACTGAATTTTAAAGTGTTACCTGCAGTAATGTGTAAGGAGTCAATGTGTTTTGGTTTTTTCACCAAGGATGGGAAAATATAATGTATAAACATACTGCAATCTTAATTTCCTTTACAACTTCTTTGAGCACTTAACAACTGCAAAAATCCAACTTCAAACACTTCCTGCGACTACTTAGGGATTAATTTGAATTAAGATAATTCAAGTGTTGGCATATAACTACACATTGGGCTTTAAAAAAAAAATCTTTGTAAAATGAAAGGATTCAATTTTTTCCCTAATAAAAACAAACAGCTGTGTCTCCCATATGGTATTCTCTTGTAAAATATTTACATTTGAAAGGCGCCCAGACTCCTTGCAGTAGAATACAATTTAAACAATGAACGTAAGTGAACAAAAATCTGTTGTTGTCAACTCTGATCACAAAGGTTTTTAGTGTGCACCTTTCCCCTTCTGACCCCTCTGCCCTCATTGTTAGGCTATCATCTTAGTGTTGGAAGATTTCCTTTGTTGAGTAACTCAATGTTTCCCTTTCTGAAGAAATAATAATTTCCATCCGTAATTTCCAAAAGCTCAACCTGGGGCAAGTCAGAGGGTGTGTGTGAGAATAAGAGTATTATGAAGGATTTGGGAGGAAAAAAAAAAACAATGAAGGAAGGGAATGAACTATTTGTATATGAAATTTTGTAATGGTTCACTACATGGAACTTCAGAGAAGTTGGCTGTAGGAGTGTCTCCCTGGAAGCACCATTGCTGCTGGTTTAGTGGAAGCAGTTTCCTTGGCTGCGTGACTGCCAGAGTCTTTTTTAGCCTACTGCAAGGATAGATGTTAACTTTCCAGCTGGAATTGCTCTGTTTGCTTTCACAGTGAAACAAGAACTAACAATTCTGGTAATGTTATTAAAAAATATTTGTCATGTCAAAGAGTCTTGCTGCCTGTAATTACGTTTAAACATCCCAAACTGAATAGCAGCATTAAAACTCAGCTAGAGTATTTGATTAGGCTCAGTTAATAGTTACTAATGGGTGTGCAGCTTTTATCTGTGACTCGGGGGAAGAGAATGGGGGAATTAATGGCAAACTTATTTGGAAAGCTCTGAATGACTGAAGAGCTATGAGGTCTTGAACCTCATGCTGTCCTGTGCATGGGAGATGAGGGGGGAGGCTGGTGCCAAGCCTGTTTCATAAAGCAAAGGCTCTGATTTTACCAGATCCCATCTACCATTAAGATCTTAATAGAAAAACAAAACAGTTTTTATATCTGACAAATGTGAGGGTATGGGAGTTTCTTGCGGGCTGCTTTTTCTTTTTTTTTTTTAATTTTAAAAAATTTTTCTGTTTTGTTTCAAGCCCACAGTGATCTATCTCTCTGCTGGTTGTGTTGCTGTTGATGTGATTCTCTGCAGAGCACCAGGGACCTCAGTCTGTAATGTTTCAGCAGCAAACTGATTACCAGGCTTTTTTCCTGGCACAGGACACATCATCCCTGAGTTTGCCAGATACCTACAGTAGCTGATTGAGGCCTTGCCTATTGGGGAGTTGTATCACTGGTAACACCATCAGTGCTAGCAGGGTGTTGGTATAAAATCACATTTCTGTCCAGCAGTCACATGTGAATGAAAACAGGGTGCAGGCCTGGCTTTGGTAATGAGAGAAATCTGTGCTGCTTCACTATTCATTTTATGTCACTCCTGTTTACCAAGGCCCCTTGGTATAAGCCTGGCTAAGCTCCCCTGCAGTAGAAGTGTGTTATGAAGGAAATTGTTCAGTGTATGCAGTATCATGGTGACATCCCAAAGAATTAGTTTCCAGGTCAACTTCATCCTCTCTCCTGTTTTTTTCTGTTCTTCCCATTCTGATTTGAGAGCCTTCTAGTTGTAGTAAAAGAGTATTTCCCTTCTGAATTATTTATCAGCTCCATCCAGTGCATGTTCCTCCTCAGAAATAAATAGAAACTTGTGATAGGTAGATAGTTTTATGCTCTTTGGCAATAAGCCACATGACGGTCTAGAAAAGCTGCACCTTTTCTATGTGATGTTTGGACTTTGGGAATGGTTTATATTTGCAAATAATATATAGCTAGTGCCTTGAAGAAAAGATTTAAAACTAAAGAATACTTTCGTTGCTTAAAAAAGTTTGTAAGGATAGTATGTATGCCACTTCTGATGTTTGATAGCAACTTGGTTTTGATGTGTGGAGCAGCATGCTGGTTTACTTGCTTTTTTAGTGGACGAATTAAAAGTTCTGGTTTTACAAACGCATTTTTTTCGTGATTGAAAAAGAGAATCTCAAGAAGTCAAAATACACAAGCATGTAATCTGTGTGCTAGACTGATGGTGTCTTTGGATAAGGCCAGATGTTGAGTTTCTGACACAAGTGCTAAAAACTTGTGACTGTTTGAAAAGAAATGCAGGCAAAGCACAGCCATTTCATACTGGAAGGGAAAGCACCTCCCATGTTTACATGCATTTCAGAATCCTACATCACCTGTCTGTGCTTTTGGACAGGTCAGGAGGAGGTGGTAGGAATAAAATAATGAGTTCAGAGGTTGCTTCTTACAATAACAAAAAAAAAAGCCTCAAAGCTACGTTTTTAACCTCTTGCTGGCTGCTGCTTTTCTCTTTCACCATGTGTTGCCCTGGAACAGCTGCTGGCAGCTCTGAGCTCACCAGAGTCAAAGCAGACAAAGGCTCAGCGACACGGAGGTTATGACCTAATGTTAATAGTGCTGCCATTTATTGTGTGGCTGCCATGGGACTTCCCCTGCTTTGTCTAGGGTCCTGCCTAACCTAATATTCTTGTTATAAGGCTTCCTTGCACAGGGAAGAATTATGATATCAAACTTTCTCTTTTATTGAAGCAGCTTTTATTTACTCTTGCTGTGCTTGCTCAGAAAAGCTATTTAGTGACCACTGGGGAAAAGAGAGGAGGTTCATGTGCATCCTGTTTAATCAGAGTTTCCAATGGTTGTTTTCTAGGGGACAAAAAAAAAAATCAGGTCAGTAGTCAAGGGATCTTTTTATGTTGATGGTGACAGTTTTTATTCTGCAGGGCTTATAATCTAAATAAGAGGCAAAAATACTTAGGGACAGATATCTAGCTCTGTAGAGAAAAAATGTTAAGTGTTGCTGCAAGGCTGAGTCTTCTTCACTCAAGTGCTCTACTGTAGCTAGTCACATAGTGGTGTAATTTTTCACCATAGTTTTTTACCTTCAAATCTGCCTGTTGTGTGTAAAGTCTATACGCATCTGCTTCAAAGCTAATTGTAGTTTATTGCCTCCTACCCATCAGATAGTGTGAGACATATATTTATTGCATGCTTAGAGGTGTCTGTTACATTCCTGCAATAATCGTGTGAATAAATACATCAGATCAGCTCTGATTAATGGTGATAATTTTTAAAAATCAATCTGTAGATATCTAGATGATGTCTGTCTCTCAATATCTTCTATCTACCTATCTAGATAGACAATCTATCTTATTTGCAGTAGAAGATAAGCCTAATTCCAAGAGGCCAGCAAGGATGGAGCATTGTCCTTCATTTTCAAAAGCACAACCTCTTTGCTAGCAACATCTGTTCAAATTTGTCTGTGGTTATTAACTTATGGCTGACCTGTAGTGCATGTCTGGGCAGTCCTTTTTGATGGGGTGAAGGGCAGTAGTGTGTATACATGCTGGCCAATTCATTATAATTAGCTTAGCAAACTGGGAAATTTAGAAGAGCAAAGGTTGGTTAAGCACTGGATAATTAGAGCTGCAAAATTTGGCAAAACACTACTGGTTTTTTTACTGTGCCCAAGGGGTAACTAGGGGGAGAAGGAGATTATAGAACATCATGGTAGAAACAATTGGGTACAGTCCTGTCCAGAATTTCTTGATCTTTTTGTTCAAGTCTGTAGTTAAAATTTGCCTTCAGGTAGATGGATATAACTTGAGATTGAAGTGCTAAAATGACTAACATATTTGATTCAGTTTCTTGCATTTGTTGTCTCTAGCTGGTGCCTGAAATACCTACATGCTTGTTAATATCCTCATGTTGGGTTTTAATTCAGAGAATGATAAATGAATGGTAAATGAATGATAAATGTATGGGCAGGAACAGGAAACATTTAAATTCTATGAACATAAAAGCTTCATGTGGCAGGAGAAACAGAATAGAGGCTTTTAGCCAAATGCCTGGGACAGATGCAGGGCCCTGAGCACCCCCACGTATTTGTGATGCCTGCGCTCAGCCACGTGGTGAATTGTAGCTTGCCAACTTTGTTTCAGTACTTGGAGAATCTGTTTCAAATTTACTTATTAAAAAAAGCCCTAACAGTCTATTAAACATGGCTCATTACCAAGTTTAAAGGATATCTGTAATGAATATTTCTCAAACTTACAGGTAACGTGGGCTGCCCTTTGGAGAGTTACCTGGAATGACCCTTTGTATGTTTAAACCATTTGCTACCACCAGTGCAAAATAAATTATAACAATATTTTAAAGGAAACATGTATTGATTTAAAAGACTCTTGGGATCTTTTAGCTGTGGTTCAGATTTGTCACAATGATGATGCTGTCAGGTGTCTGATGCTTTGTGAGTGGGTAGTGCACAGACAGACACTCATATGTCCATAGCTCTTCACCAGAGGTCTATGGAAGCCCAGTATACTGGGCAGGGGACACTGGTGTAGCCTATCATTGATTTTCAACATACCACCTCTAGAAAATTTGCTTACCAAAGTTGTCAGTAGGTTGTTTGTGAAGCAAATCAGAAAATATGAAGAGATTTTTTTTGTCTCATTTGTTCCCTGCTTCATAGTGAGGATGATAGCTCCTGCTGGTAGCTCCAGCAAGATGTCACAGCCCTCACAGTAGGCTGTATTTTAGCACTTCACTATGCTATGATTTCAAACATTTCCAAAAACTTTATCTCATTTGCAGAAATTTAAGCAGAAATCTGATAGTTTGAAGTTGTCCTTTTGCAAAATCATTTGAAAACCTTTAGTGTGGCTTTTCATAGTCTTTTCTGATGAAATAAACCCAGTTCTCTCTCTTTCCCAAGAGCTTGTGTGCTGTGGACCTCTGCACATTTCATTTGCACTCTTCTGATCCCTGTCCAACTGCCCAATACAACTCTCTCTCCCCCTTTTTTTTTTTAATGGGCAGTGAAGTTAGAGTGTTTGCAAACACTTGATTGGGTAAATAGAAGGTAAAACTGAAGCATTAACATTATTCAATTTAGCTTGTTCCAGGTGGCCTAGTGCCAATTTAATTTCTTGTCATTCTGATGCAAGTGATTGGGATGCTTAATTTCCTTGTGTTGCTATTCACTTACTGGCTCTATTCTCTCCTTTATTCTGTTCTATTGTATTTACTTGCTGCTAGTTTTCAGATCAGAGCTTTGAGTAACCAAGACTGGAACGAAGAGACCCAGCACAAGAAAGTGGAAATTTACTGGTGGCTCTGTTCCATCCCATCCTCACAGTGCCTTATCTCTCTTTCATCTCCAAACGAGCTGCCCTCTCTACTTTATATCTCTGATCCAGCCCTCTTTGCTATTGTTTCAGTAGTCTGGGACATAAGAAAACTTTTCTTGCATTTCCTTGCTATCTAAGGCTGTTGAGGCTGTGCACAAATGAAAGTTTCAGGCACAGAAATAACCTGAAATTAATCTTTCTGTGTTTTGTGAATGTAAATCTTGGATAGCTGTTTGCTGAGACCAGCGAGTCTTGTGGCTATAAATGAGAACAAAATATGGCCCTGTTTGTTTATAGAAAAAAAGAAAACCCACATGGTTTGGGCTTTCAGCGATGTTATCTTTTGGTTGCTGATCTATCCAATGGTTTTGAAATTATGATTTCTAAGAAGTTACTCATAAGGAATCTGCTGAAGGATTTTTGGCCTAAGCAGTTTGGCAAAGTGCTGGTTTTATGGGATCTGTATCTGGGTTCTTGACTGTTACTGCTGCTATAGGCTTATCATTTCTATGCTGATTTGCAGCTCCGAGTTGTGGTTACCAGCAGTAATAACTCTGGCCCTTTCCACAGAACAAATGGACCAGATTCAGGAGTGGAGTTGTAGAGAGCTTGCAAATCAGGGCCACATGTATAGAGTTAATATTTACAGGAGTATGGATTGAAGGACCATTTCTGTCAGGGAAAACATTCCAAGCAGGATGGAGTCTCATAGAAGCCAAAAGCATGGGTTCTGCAGGGAAAATGCTCCAGTTGCAGTGATGCTGAGATGACTTGAAGGAAGAGCTCTTACCTAAGTTGCCAACAAGACCATGAAAAAAGCAGTCAGAGAGCAGAGCCCTTTATGAGAGAGAGAGAGGCAGCAACCCTTGCAGTTGTGTGCCTGAATGAAACAACTCTTATCAGGGCTGCATGTCTTCCTCAGGTGTTCTTGGTTTTATAGAAAAATGTGAGAAAAATTCTCATTAAACCAGTATTGTAGAATAAATTTTTGTCAGATCTATGTGCAGGAAAAAAAAGAAAAAGCACTGGATTTTCCCAAAACTCAGAGTATCATGGGATGATGAAATGGATGGTGCAGACCTGTGTATGACTGTTCCTTCTTCTGCATATTTAGTAGCCACAGGGTACAATGTGGTGACACCAGGAATTTCCTGGCTGGGCCTGTAATTCTTGAAGTAGAATATTTTCCATGCTTGGAACATGATAAGATCTGAATGTCCTCTTTTTACAGCTGAGGAAAACCATCTCTCTGACCGATCATTTTATTCACACACTAGCTGTGCTCAGCACTTTCCAGTCCACAGTTGACCGAAGTGATAGGGAGCAGTTAGATTGGACTTGCAGTCTTGAAAAATGCATATTGTGGTGGAGATCACATGCTGTTTCTGCTTTTGAAGCTCAGGACACTCAGAAATGATAAGGAATGTCCCCAGATGGTACATGGTGCATGTATGGTTGCAAATAGTGTGCAACAGGGTGTGAATCTGCCCAAGAGAGTTGGTGTGGAGGAGCTGATGTGCATGTCAGCTATTGCACTTTGGACTGATCCCATGGATACCCAGATCACCTGTTTGTGGTGTGTGAGAATCAGCTATTTGATCATCATCCAAAAGAATGCAGTGTGGGTGTCCATGAGACCCCTCAGCAGTGTGTATCAAGGCACAATAAAAGAAAACAGTTGGATGATTTCTTCAAAAGTACATGCTGGACCTGCACAGTGAGGCTGAAGTAGCTGCACCTACTCTCACCTTTTTGCCAATTCATCAGTTCTCTTCCTCTAGCAAGCGATAATCATTGTGTCCCTAAAGGGTGAATGCACCTCCAAAACTCTCCTACTTTTTGCTCCTCTTCCTCCATGTGACAGGTTTGCCTCTGGCATCATCTGTAAAGCTCTACCTTGCAGTTCAGCCCCCACCCAGCTTCCCCTGCCAGCCCCTCCACCTCTCTCAGGGACCTCACACATCAGCACTGCTCCCACTCAAGTGGTTGCTATTTTGGAAAGAGCAGAGAGAATATCAGCCCCTGAGTAGAGTGCTTACTGGAAGTGCCTCACTGACTCACAGCAATTACTGGGGTATCTGAGGTTAAGGGAGTGATGAGTAATTGAGGTATTTTTCACTTCAGGGATGCCAGATCCTGTCTCCTTGTGCACCCTGCGGAGAGAAGTAATTTGCAAGCCTTAAGTAAAGAATTTATAGTAGGTAGATTTTTTCTCCAAGACTGTCTCTAAAATGTTACTTTGTGTGGATTGGAGGTGTTAGAAAGGGCAGAGAAAGTTGTATGTTGCATTCTCCCCGAGAGGGTTGTAGGGCTGTGCTCTCAACCAGACCTCCAAAAATTGTCCCAAGACCTGACCAACTTGGCCCCAAGGACAGGTAATTTTTATAGCACTTACAACACAATGTCCTGCCTGAAAACTGCCTCTGGTTCAACATCTATGGAGCAAAAGCTCAGTGAAACCGGGGAGATTGATAATCTTTCAAGCATGCAGTGTGCTTCCTCTCTATCAACTGGTGTGCCTCGTCCTCAGCAGACTGAACGATGATGCCTGTTAGCAGACGTTCCTGGGAATACAAATCCCCAGGCTGCCATGTTAGGCAGTCATAAGGCAATTATCAAAATGGAGGTGGTCTTGCTGAGCATATAGTTTGGATGCTGACAAATCTCACTCAAACATAGCATCAGAGCAGAGGGAAGGAGGTGTTTTTCACACCTGAATAGGTGTAGCTTAAAGCAGAGAATTCAGCCCAGCAGATCTCGTAGCTAAAACTTGTTAGTGCTGTGCACTCAGTCTGTTTACTGCAGTTGCCCCTCATCCATTCTTCCTGAAGCAGGTTATGTTGGAGAAATGCTTAGCAATTTACCTGACATTGTATATTCCTATGGATTATTGACTCCTGTATGCAGCTCCATCAAACATACCAGATGGTTGCTCCTCCTTTTCTTTTTAGTGACAACATGGTTTTACTTTGGGATTTCCATGTAAAATTCAGAGCAAGCTTGGCTGTCATTCTTCTCTTGCCTGCCTTCCATCACCAGCTTCCCTTTCCTTTGTCGTTATGTGCCATCTCCTCCTGGAGGATGCCTGCCACAAGGGACAAGAGCTGCAGCCCATACACATTTAATTCTCAAACTAAAAATACAGATATGTCATTCCAGTCACTTCTACCCTGAGGCCAGACAGGCTTGTGGGGATTTTTATAATGTAATGAAATGCTTCCAGTGACACACAGTCTAAGCGAAGAATAATATCTTATGCATCTTGAGGAAATAAATTTGAAACTGAAATGTAATTAAAATTGCTTTTAAAGGAGGAGAGATTATGCTGATTTAAAAATACAGAAAATTTCTTCTAAACATTAAGTTTTCTGAAGAATGTGTGGTTCAAGTCTTATTCATTGGAGGCTTTCAGAGATCAGTGTTTGTCTAAAAAATATTGGCTTCTGGTTATGTAGTCTGCATAAAACCTGAATGGATTGAGACTGTTTGCTGGAGACCAAGTCTATCACAGTTTAAAAGAAAGTCAAGCAAAGAAAGCTTTCCTTGAGTAAAAATCTTCATCCTAAACTCTGAGCACAGTAGATAAAGAACTGAAGAGAGGCTCAGAGGTCACAACTTCATCCTTTCTTCTTGGATTGAAGGCGAAGTAAGCTGTGCCAGCTCCTGATTTTTTGTTACTTTATGGGACTGTGTATAGTAAGGGGTCACAAGGCAAATCTCCTCTGGCATCACACTTCTCAAACCATTCTGAACTTGGAGAGTGTCTTCTATCACACTGATAAACCCTTGATATCTAAACCCAGAAATGAACCAAGTCAAAGCCTTTTTGTCCTTGGCAGTACTAAGCCCTGGTTATGGAGGTTGGTTTTCTGACTTTGCTCTTTGGAGTTAGAGCCAGGACCATCGTGGCTCTTGGGTTTTTTCAACCCTGAGCAGGTTGCAGGGGTGCTGACCCAGGGCAGACCCAGCTTTCTGCACCAGTGCCTGTTCAACCAGAGCCTGGTAATTGCACAGCCAATTAGTCTTTGTTGGGAGCATCTGTGACAAAATATACTTTGTTTTAATAACAATCATTATTTGACAAGCCACTAAAATTAAAACAGATGCAGCCATTATGTAGCTGCTTACATTTGTGTGGCTTTACCTGCTTGCTTCAGTCATGAGTGAAATTGTAGCTTGTTCAGGGAATATGACAGACCCCTAAATATGGTGATCAGGCAAAATATTTTCACCCGGCTGCCTTCACACAGAGGAACTCACACAAGCCCATGCTCCCAGTGGCTCAGGGTGAGACTGAGCTGACAGATTTCTGAATTAAAAATGAATTCAAGTCAGCCTCAAAGGCTGTGATAGGAGGGAAACCTGCCTCTCTCTCTCTCCCCCTCTTCCCTTGTGTGAGGCTTAGGTCTTGGTAAGGCTCAAACATAATACGCAGATTATAGTTGTGAAAGCATTGTTGTGCTTTTGAATTATATTTTCCTAGGTACTCAATTAAAGAAAAAGAAATCTTTCCTCCACCTGTAATAATGGGAATGTGTTTTCTGTTAGTAACAGTACCAGCAGTTATTGTTCTTTACACTATTCAAAGACCACTGCTATTTTCAAGGCAAAAGAATTTTCAAGCTATTTTTCAGTCTTTTTTTCCAGGCATAAGAAAAAAAAATACATCAGCTGAATTCTATTTGTATGATAAATACTGTTTGAAAATTACAGAGTCATGGTTAAGAGGAGCATGTCTTGTCTCCAAGCCTGTGATTATATTTTTTCCATTTTCTTAACATGTTCATTATCGGATAACGCTGCCATGGCTCATAAGAAACACTTAGATCTTCTATGAGAAATAACGGGGACTTTTTGAATGGTGTTGGTGTGTTCTTGTCTAGAGAATATGAGAGACCAGGAAAGGACTTAACATGAGAGATGTCTCAGATTAGTACAAGCCACACTAGCTTTTTCCACATTCGATTTATTTGCCCAAAGTTCCATTCCTTTAAGCACACGCTCCATGCCATAAGCTCATATGAGCAGCAAAGTCAGTATTCATTTCCTATTCATATTCTTCTTTCTGTTCTTTTTCTAGCCTTCACCCTTCATATTATATCAAATCATATCCGTCTTCAGTAATGTCTTATCCTAATCTGTTTTCAGTTCCTGCATTTTTCTGACTGTTTTCCAGAGTTACAGCTCTTGGTAATGACCACTTTTTACAGATGCACTGCATCACAGAGAGCACTGGGATATATAAAAAGAGAAAAACCCACAATCTGTTCTTTAATTGTTACTGTTCAGTGTCCTTTTCTTGATATTTCTCCCATGCTGTGTGTCCAGTAGCATCCAGTTAAGCCAGTACCTGAGCATTTCCATTAAAATCAGTGCAAAATCAGCAAAAAATACTTACCTGGGGGAGATATAAAGCATTGCATTGGAATTAGAAGTTAGATCTCCTTAGGGACCTGTTGGCTTTTATTTCCGTTTTCCTGATTTTGTAAGGTGTGATAAAGGTTGATGATATCATGGAAACTGTAGTGAGGAGATAACACTCCAGAGCAAATGTGAGAGCTGAATTGGTTGTGTCCAGGAGCAGAACAGAGGTGATGTGATGCAGTTGGTGCTGGGTTTATGCCAAAGTCTGCCTGAAGAGGCTGTGATCTGCCAGCCTGTATCTCCTGGTAGTGCTGCCCTGCCCCAGTTCAGGGGCTCATCAATCTTTTGTGCAGAATCTTTGCAGAAGTGTCTTAATTTTTAATTCTCTCCATGTCAGTCCTAAAAAGATCCGTAAATTACTTTTATTAGCTAGAAAACAAAACAAAGCAAAAAAAAAAATCCAAACAAACCTTACAAGTGTAGTTTTGTAGAGGAAGTTGCTGAGTAGAAACTTTTTTCACATTTTTCAAGTGATAATCTGGGCTGCAGTCATGTTAGCAGACTTGTCCAAAACACAGACAGTTTCAGAAGGAGATTAAGAGAGCAAGAATTCCTGGCTCTTGGCCCTGCATTCAGACTGCTTTCCCTGACAGAGAAGAGGAAACCACAACACACTAGGCACTTGAAGTACACTCCATTAAAGAGAACTTGAGACTTTTAAATTAGACCCTTTTGCAGCAAGGTGCTTTCAGCATGCACTTAATGTTGGGTGATTTATGCAATGACTTCACATGTTTTCCATGGGGTTACTCACACTTAATGTTATTTGTTTGCTGAATCAGGGCCTAATCAGATCTTCTTTTAAAACTTTCTAGTTAATTAGCGATCTCATATCATCTTGTGCCCAGAGCAGTTTCCAAACTGCCATTTTAGAGCCTGTGGGTACAGTTAGCTTAAACTAACCAAGATAAACATTAGATTTGGAATGCTAGTCCCATCCAGATTGCATGGTAACTAAAAAATACTGTTTGAGTAAGCACTATCGAGTGCAAATAACTTTGAAGAAGATCAGGAAGAAAAGTGAATAAACAAGAAAGATATTGACATTAAAGAATAAACCACTTATTTCTGTCAGATTTTTGACACAAGGTTTCATAGTTAATAGAGACTAGAGTTTTCCTCGAGCTATTGTAACTTGGTTAAAACTCAAGGTTAATTTTTCACTTAAAGTAGAGGCATCAGATGATGGAGGAAGAGGGGTGGGTACATGACAGAAAGTTGGTGTTTGGTTCTTGTCGGGCAGATCTCTCAAGCTTTTTGTGCCTCTGTCTTCTGCTTTGCATTTCGTTTACCCTTTCATTGCATATCCAGAGTTTTGGTTTTTTCCTGTCATTTGTAAGATTGCCCATCTTCATTTTCTTTCACATTGGTTGCTTGAAGGAGACCTGACCTAATGAACTAAATAATCCCAGTTACATTTCAGAAGCACCACAGAGTAAGTTCAGATGAAGTGGTTAATGAATGCCATCTTGTCATCATTTTAATATTTTATATATAATAGTAAATCTGTATTTTTTTGCTTGGCATTGGTGTTGATGTTTTACTATGCATTAAAACTGAAAGCCTGAGGATCTATTTAAAGTTCATCTTTATCATGTAGGGTTTCAGTTTCAATGTGATGTAGTTACAAAATCTCCCTTAGGAAGTATGGAAAAATTTACTCATTGGGTAAAATTCTGCTATTAATTTGAGCAGCAATAGAGGTCTGTATAGATTATTTTAATCTCTGTTTTACCAGCAGTTCTCTGTGGTGAAGTAAGATGGCATTTTACGGTGTACCAAAGTTGTCTGCATTTTTGACACAGATACATGGTGTTACTAAGGTTAAATGAAAGGAACCTGAGGGAATTGAATATGAAAAATTTATTTAAGAGAGAAAAATATTCTTAGCATAGGTAAAATGACAACCATCCATCACTGAGACTGCAATAAATGGACTTTTTTTTGATACCCTGGACTTCTTGCAAAATAGTCCTGCAACTGTATCAAACTATTCAGGAAATCTCTTTATGGCAAGAAGTATCAAAATGCATTATAAATCTTGGACCACTTTTCAAGCTGTCATATGAAGCATTACTAAGATATAGAGGAGTTTCCAAATATCCTCACTGTCAGCCTGCCTCAGCCTCTCTGATTGTTGAACTGAAATTTTATCAATGTTATCTGGAGAGAAGCCTGAGCAATAAAGGTTCTGAATATTGGTTTCTGGTCATGAATATTCATCCCCAGGAATACACACAATCCCTGCATAATGCAGCAGCAGAACACTTGAATGCCTGTTTCAGTACAGGATTATTTTTTTACTGTTGCATGAACAGATGTTTACAGGGGTGGCATTATTGAGGGTGTAGCTGTTTGGGCAGCAGTATGCAGATGCCCTAATGCAGAACCCATTTGCAGATAGAACTAGAAAAGCTAATCTCTGGCTTGTATATCTGTATATTAATTTAAGACATGTAAATACCTCATTTGGAATTTCATTCAAATGCAAAGACAGCTGAATGACTTCTCCTGAAAATAATTGCAGATGTGAAAAGGTCCTTAGCAATATTCCATGAAAATACAGCAATAAATCAGATGCCTAGCTAATCTGAAATTAGCTTGAAATTTTAGGTCTTCAAGGTTTTCAATTCCACTCAGCTTGATGGAGGATTTCTCATTGCACTGCCTAAGCCTTGCATTTGAGTCTACATGCACACCAATATTTTAGAAGTGTAAAGTATGAGTAATTGTCAAAGCAGCATATGAAAATACAGCAGACACTCCAAAAAGATGATGAACGAATCAATTAAGGGGATCCTGCACTGATTCCCTATTTTGTGTTACAGCACTGGGAATCTGGAGATAAGACTAGGTGTGGTAGAATTAAAGAGCTTTTCAATTTAATACTGTGAACTTTGAGGTCTGCATGGTAGATTATCAGTCATTTTCCCCACATTTATATTACATGCTGTACACAGTTCAATATTTTCTGAAGAATAATAATTTAAATGCTCTGAAATATAAAAATTTTTGATTTGATGTATATTCTACTTGATTTGAAGATGGAGAATAAAGTGGTGGCCTTTGTGGTCTTTTCCCTGGCTGCTTGTGGGTAACACACGGTGTGTCCCACCCCAGAAGCAATAATTGAAATAATTTCATGAGGAGAACAAGTGTAGGGGCCATGGTACTGCTCCCCAAGGGTATTGCTGCTTTTGGCAGTCCAGCTATCCCTTCTACCCTTTGAGTAAAGACATTAGCAGTAAAGAAAGAAAATCCCATTCTCAGTTAAATTTATGTGAACTCCTTGGCTTCACTCAGGTTAAAGGGTTTTTTATTGTGCGGGAATTTTAACTGCAGACATAACTTGACAAAACTGGAAAAAAATTAAAGAAAATGCTAAGTTTTGAGCTTCCGAGTGATTGAGCAGGCCTTGTGAGCTTTTGATGGATAATTTTGATTCATCAGTCCTTTTTCTCCCTTCCCTTCTAAAGCTTGGTCATGTTGAGTTGTGGATTTCTTTTTTTTTTTTTTTTCCCCTCAAAGGATTTCTCACCTCATCTGTTTTTTGTTTGTTTGGCTGTTTTAAATCAAACCATGTTGCAAAGGTTCCCTGCAGAGGTGAGTGGTGGTATCCAAATACACTCAGCACTCAGAATAGATATGGGATGTTACTTTGCTGAAATGTGTGTGGTAGAGATGCTCCCTCATGCAGATAGTGTTCAGATGCTAGTGAAATTTTACAGGTGTGAAAAATACATCAGTGGTATAGAAGTGGCTCAAATCAGTCATTCTTTGATAAGATACTTACAGGTTTTTCTTTTGCATGTAATGCCATATAATGTCAGTAAGGAGATGCAGAAGGTTGTTGCTTGCAGTTACAATGGCAGTAATGATCATGGGACTGAGATAAATTATTAGCTAAAGTGAGTAAATGGACTGGATAGTGAAAAGCTTCTCTGTATTCCTGTGTGAGGTGTATAATAATTTGCATTTTATTTTTACTTTGTGAGAAACCTCTCGTTCCTGAGGAAAGCTGTTACTAGCATCGGTCTTCTCGTTCTTCATCATGAGCAATTTTTATCAGTATAGTGGGATTTTTCAGCATTTCCATTAATAAAGTAGTTTGAAAACCTGTAGATCCTTGCAGCAGGCACACATACAGAGTAGACTACAGCAACTCAACAGGCTTGAGGTAAAATTTTGCATGATTGCAAACATAAGATTCAGGAGGGTGTGAGCAGTCAGTTAGTGTTGAATAACAGAAGTGTAGGAACTGCAGCCAAACAGCGTTAAGGAGTTTGAGGAGAATGAAGGAGGTTGTCCACGTCTGAAGGAGTCAGGAGGTTTTAATCATTTAAAAATGTGGGTGGGACTGTCATCACCAGCCCCACTGACCATCAAAGCCCATTCCTGCAGCCCATAGGGAAAGCTTTTTTTGCCAGAAAAAGTTTTATAATCACACCTAAACCACCCCATTGCTGTGAATGTCTGGCAGGTCCTCTCACGCAGCAGCTTTCCATTGTAACTATGTAAGCATCTTTGAGCTCTAAGTAACTAAACATTGTTATTATCTAGTGGTTAGTAGCTTATTCCTTGTGTTTCTGTCTACAGACAAGACCGAATGTATTTATATTTCAGCACAGAGGCAAATTATATTGGGATGCTTTGGCAAGCATTTACAGATTGACTAACAGCTCCCATGCCATAGAGAACCACGTAAAAAGAACATATCTTGACATGGCCCACTCAGATATGTTTGATGAACCTGAGAATGTTTTGTATGTAGAATCCCTCAAATGTTTTGTCTGATTGTCACAAAATAATAATGATATATTCAAGTTGCCATCGTTTTCCAAAATGCAACAGTTATAATGAATAAGGTATCAAATCTTCCCAGAATCTTGCAGGCTGATGTAATATGTTTAAATATGTAAACTGTGTAAGTGGCCCTCATGATTTGAAGTAAGTCTATAAAAAGAAATTGAACATTACTCTCATTTGCCATGAAGGGAGGGTCCTGCTCAGCATTTTGGTGTGCTTGGGGTGGTCACTGGTGCCTGGGAGGCATCCCTGACTCTGTGCTCAGTGCTACCCTCCAGTTTTCCAAAGGTTACACTGAGGTAAAGACCATGCCAGCTGCTGGCTCTGGAGTCCCCATCATCCACAGGCTGGCTCAGAGTGTGATTTATGTTGTTAAACAGCAGTTTAGTGCTGGTGGGAGCCCTGGAGGCTGAAGTCATTTATTTATGCAGGGAGTCATCCTGCACACAGCAGCTCAGCATCTGGCCTCACATGAGGAAGCACCCAGGGCTGCCAGGACAGGACCCAGCAGTCCTGGGTCTTCTGGTGATTTTCTGACATGGAGCTGTGCCCAACAAGACTGGCCAAAGGCCACTAACACTTCTCCTGTCCACCTGTGCTTCCCAGGCTGAGCTGAGAGGACATTGCTGGTGGTCCCTCAGGGTGGGCAACTCAGGCAGCCCCAATCCATGGCCACACTTCCAGCTGCCACAGTGGCTTGCAGGGTGGCTGCAGAAACACTGGAACTTTCCATATAAGCAGTGGCCAGAGTGAGAATGTACGTGAATGGCATGGGAGATGTCCCCTAAATGAGAACAGAAAAGAAGATGTTCTGGGAAAGTCTGGAAAACACAGATGCTATAGTACCACCTTAAGGCAGCACAGGGCTTCTGTGTCTGGGAGACCTGAGTCAGACTTGAACTGATGGCATGGAAGTGGCTGGGGAAGTGGCTGTGGACTGCCCTCAGTGCTCTGAGCAGTTCCACTCTGCCTGAGGAATTGCTGTAATGTGAATTTTCAGTTGTCATAATTGCAGTGATGGCAAAGAGTTTTCTAAGGCAGGCATAGATTGGCCAAACTGTTAATGTATGGGTGGTTTTATCTTTGTCCAGTCCATATTCTCCTTCTCACTGGAAACAAAGATGTTTACAGTTGAGCTGGATTACCAAACTGCCACTGATTTTATGAATGATGATTTAGCATTTATTTATCCCCACCTATTAGGAAATGATGGACAGTGATCCTTCTGACAATTTTCACCCACTATTATTTAAAGGAGACAGTCAAAATTTCATGTCATTGTGGCTTCTTGTTGTCTCAGAAAGCAATTAAAAGATTAATTAAAATCAGCACTGTCTTTATTGGCTACAACTGTAAATATCCTATAATGATCAGAGATGTGTCTGCAGCCTTTGGAATTGTGAATAGTGAACTGTTGCCAAACACTGAAATGAAGGAAAGTGTTGGCATGCATTAGAGACCCATATAAATGCTAAATTAAATCTTTTAGATTGGATAACAATCTCCATATTTTTAAAGGACTATTTTAAGTGTATCTGTCTCAAAATAAAGCAAGGAGGCAAAGGGAACATCATATATTTTAGACAGAACAACATTACTCATCAGACCTTTAACGTTAATGATCACAGGTCTTTTAAATGACTCTCTGAGCAATGCTGTAATGTAAACCATATTTTCAGCTGAAGATTTAGGACAAATAGAGTCAGTTGCTACAAGACAGATTTAAGCTTCCAAGTATCAGTGCCATCCCGGTGCCTGGCACTGCCATGGGGAGAAGCAGGTTGCTTGTCCTGTAAATTCTCTTATCCCCATTACACTGTAGTCCTGATTTAAAGATCTGTAGATTATGAAATTAGGTTATGTTTATTTTTTTAAAAACTGTAATAGATTTTTAAAAATAAACATGTCTTATAGTTTAATTTATGTCTTTAAGGAGGTTTTGGTATATATTACAAGCAGAGAGAAACACTGTTTTGGAGAAACACTGTTTTGAGGAGGAAGCTCTAGCAGCTTGTCCTGGGTCTAAGCAAGTGCAGATATACAGATTTAAACTACTGTGGATATACATTGGAAAACTTCACCTGCTTAAATCACAGGCTTAGTAGCTAACCTCTCCTTGATTAAAGGAATCTGCAGAGCCAAGGAATCTGCATTCATGAGGTACCAGGCTGTTAGCAAAATAGAGGAAGGAATTAAAGTCAATGTAAAAAAAATTTTCTTGGCCCTTCTAATTTGCATCCCAAAGTCTGAGGGTCTCACTAGGCCTGCAGGAGAGGAATGTCCTTCACTTTCAAAGAGCATCTCAGTGTTACACAATGGATGTCACCCAGGATGTCATAAAAGCCATTTTGGTCCATGTTGTGGGATTTAAAGCTGCAGGATGCAGGAGTGTTTGCCTTGTTTGTTGTGTTTTTTGCATGCAAAAAGGAAACCTCAGAATTGTGAACAATTACTAATACTAAACTGTCAGTGTGTGGCAAAAATAACATTAGAACTGGTGGAGTTATAGCTGAAGAGCTGTTCTTGCTCAGTGGCTCAGATTATGTCTGCTAAAAGCTCGACCATTCTGCAGTCTGTATGTACACAGA
Source organism: Calypte anna (assembly GCF_003957555.1). Lineage (NCBI taxonomy): Eukaryota > Metazoa > Chordata > Aves > Apodiformes > Trochilidae > Calypte > Calypte anna. The sequence continues at coordinate 10,455,388 of NC_044253.1, read as the reverse complement.
GACTGTTGCTCTGGGCAGAGCTGTTTTTAAAGGGCACACAAATCATGCTTTCTGTTTTTTCCATTCCACCCAGAAACTGCCCTCCCAGGAGGGCCCATTGCAGGAGTTGGTTGGTTTGAGAAGTCAGAGGCACAGAGAGAGAAGAGATTGCATTTTATTTTCTTTCTCTAAGCATGGGTGCTCTGCTTAGGGCATGATTGTGCTGTTTTCTTTATATTAGAAGGTAATTTCTTTCATGAAATTTGTTACTTGATAACACAGAGAAGTCCAGATTTCATTCTATCACTGAGACAGACATTGTTCAAGGATAGCCCCATGCTTCTGCACTTCTTTTGTTAATCATTATCACAAAAAAATCCTAAACAGTTCAAAAAACTCATCTCTCAGAGACGATAAAGTAGAGAGAGTTATTTGGCCAGTGATGCACAGGAAGAAATCTCAACAAAAATCCTTGACCTGAAATTTGGGAGATGTAGAGGTGCATTCTTTGAAACATTTACAATATATGTGGCAGAGAGTAAAAGAAAAACTGATTTTTAAAGGAATTCAAAATTGAAATCTTAGTTTTGTGGCTTGGACCGTGCACTGGTGAAATTTATTCCCAAGGAAGTGTTGCAAGTGGCCTTCAGGCAATGTTTTTTTTAAGCATAAACTTCATAAACATCAGTAGTGTCTTGGCAGTAATAGTAACAGAATAAGATGTTCAACAATGTAAAACTTTAAAAAATTTCCTAGATGTTCTGTGCCTATAGTTGTAAACATACCTAAATTAAACTTCAGATTCTTCCCATCATAAAAAGGATATAAACAGACACAAGGTTTTTAAGGTGTCCAGGGTTTCATCATCCTTTCTGGCATGTGATAAGGATCATTTTAAAAACAGTCAGCTGGAAGCCTTACACAGTGTTGCAAACCTCAGGCTTTCAAAAATTGTGGGTTGGGTTCACCAATACCTTAAGAGTGAGATTTGCCAACAATATCCATTTGCTTGCTTTTTGCATATGTATTCTGGACTTTAGAACTCTAGGATCTGTCCTTTTAAAGCTTATATTGATAAGCAATTTCCAATGAAAGTTTCAGGAGACTTGTAAAATCAGGAACAATCCAATCTCTCCTTTATGGTATGTTAAGTACAATATGAATAATAATACAGAACTGAAGTTTTCTGTGTAATGTATGTACTTCCAGATGAGATACAAATGGGGTTTGTTGATATTCATCCGACATGATGCATGATCAAAATTTAATTGTATGCAGTAAGATTTTGCAGGTTTTACTGAGATAAAATTTTGGAGTTTGGAAACAAATTAGTCTGGATTATTTGAGTATATTTAATATTTGAACACATTCAAATAGATACCTGGGAAACCTGCAGAGCTCTGGATGTTTTCCATTTCTTGTAAGATCTCCAAGGCCAAAGTAGAGCAAAACGCATCATCAAAAAGCCATACAACTGCCACAATTGTCTCTCACCAACCTGTAATTGCAAATAGTTCCCAACAATTTGCCCCACTGACCTCCACTGAAGGCAAATGAAGGCACAGCTTGGGTGGGAAGGCATGAAATGGGTTGAGCTTTGATGTGTGGAAATGTCCTTCCTCCATGAATGCAGATGAAGTTTGTCTGGACCCTGATGTTGACAGGACAGAGCCAATCTGCCCACATCCAAGGGTGCTCTGCAGTGGGCTGCTACTAACTTGTCCCCTTGTATCCTCTCCTGTGTCTGTGAGAGGAGAAGTGCCATGGGCATGGTTGTCCCATCATATGAAAGCTCAAAGCTCTGAGTGCTGAGCTCACTGGGGTTTTAAGAAAAGGAATAGCTTAAATACATCTAGAGGCTGCTGTTGTGTCTGTTCTCCTTTTCCTCATTCTGGTGCTGTAAATTACAGGGTCGCTCCGAGTTTCCTCCTGGTTCATCGCTCTTAGTGCACAAGTGTTTCAATTAAATCAAAATACAAAGTCAGGAATCCCTCTGAACCAGTTCCTCCTTGCTCAGTTAGGTATACAGTAAAACAAAAGAAAAATAGGTACTACCATGTGAAATACTCTACTCACTGTGTCTGTGCTGACCCTTCATGACCAGCCAGCTGGCACCTCAAGAAGAGTTTTAGTCTTTCTTGAAACCTGTGAAACACTTCACAAGTTCACACAGCCTTAGTAGCCAGGTCTTGCCAAGGTTGGCTGGGATCCACACCACCTTAGATGTGTGTAGTTCAGGATGCCAGACTGAGCAGTGCATTTGGAGCTGATTGGTGATTGTGTATTTACCAAAAAAACCCTTGTCTGATTACATAAATTCACACCCTCTTTGTGTATCATTTTCAAACAACAAATTAATCTTTCAGTTTCCATGATAAGTCTGCTCTGGGATGGGGAGGACTCAAACTCAAGGTCTAGTGTTCAGCTAATACAGGTCAATGCTTTAGACCTGTCTGCTAGCAGGGAAACACAAACATATTATTACGTCTGTTCTGGAAATGCTAGGGCCAATTTGGGAATCAGAGATCCTGTATGTGTACCAACCCAGCCCAGGGATCTTTAAGAAAGTCATAAAACTCCGACTAAAATGGATTTAAGAGCCTTAACACAGTTAAGATATTTTAGTTCTTCAGCCTTTGATATTTACATTCTATAGTTTCTTGTAATCATGCTCTCAATCCTAAATTTAATCTCTCAGTGACAAGGCCAGGCTCTGTACTCTCCATCCCACCAAATGGAGGGGTGATGAATGGCTCTTTGGAAGAGGGAGGTCACATATATATTGAAGTCATCCTTACCAGCACCAGGATAAACTCAATTAGAAACATTTACCTGGCAAGGTAGGAAAGGATTTCAGTTTGGTTCAGTGACATCTTCTGTCTCTATCCAAAGCACAAAGTTTTCTAGTGCTGAAGAAGTCAGGCCGCCCCAACAAGATCACCAGAAGTTCTATTTTAGAAATGGTCTGGTTTTGCCTTCTGCAAAGATAAGAGTTTAAAAAAATTTATGAAGGAAGCATATGTCTTCCAGGGCCCATAAATCAGTCTTGATGGGGCTTCTGAGAAAAATTTTGCAACTGGTGTCTGCATTCTTTCCATTCCACTTATAGGTGAATGGGAGAGCTACAAAGCTTTAATAGCAGGGCTCCTTTCCAGTCTTTTATGTGTTTATATCACATAGAGGCCTCCCAGACACCTATCAAATGTGATCTTAGAATTCCACCCAAACTGGCCCATATATCCATCAATGTTCTTTCCAGAATTTGAAGAAACATGGAAAAACTGAGTTTACAGGACATTTGGGTACAGTGGACTTTATACAGACATCTATTTTAGACCTACTCCTCAGCTTTTTTGCACCTTCTGCAAAAATAATAATGGTAATAAAACCCCTATCTGTATCAGGATAAGGTAAACTAAGTCTAGCCCACCCTGTGTTTTGGTGATTTCCTCTTTGCCAGATACATGTAGGGCTAAATTCTGCATGGGTTGTTCAAAGGATCAATGTTACCCAGGTTTCATGGCTTTCACTCCAGGGATGATCTTGATCTTGATAGCCCTTGATCTAATCTGCAGTGGGTTGTTAGAAATACTTGAGCTGATGTGGGTACCAAAGCAGCCTCAGTGCAGCAGAAGCCCATAAGTGAATTCTGAGCTTTACTCATAAAATCTCATTTGCACTGCAGAAATATTCTGTGATTTGTTTAGGGTGGCTACAGGTTTGTAATAATCAGGCAGAGAAGCAAATGCAATCCTAATGAGCCATAGCAAGTGTGCAGGTATGCAGGCATTTAGATTTACTTGGGTAAATTATCAGTTTCATCATTTGCTGTTTTTGGAGTGTATGAGTTGTGACTGAATGGGTCTAAAATATTCACTGCTCTCTTCAAGTGTCCTCCCTCTGATCTACAGATCACGGTACTGAAATTGTCCCACAAGCAAATGTATTTCAAGTTGTTCATTCCTCAGTGTCCAAACAGGCCTCTTCTGCTGGCAACTGCAAAGACATGAAGACAAGGATCTTAAAGTTAAAATATGCCTGTGTGATGGTTCAAATTAATGCTTAGTTATGAGTTGGGAGGTTGGGAGTGGTGTGTTTTTTGTTGTTTTTTTTTTTTTTTTTACTCTAGCAATCCATCAGCATGCTTGCTTACTGCATTTCAGCTGTAGCCTGATAAAAATGAAGATTCTTTTCTTAACTGAGGATCAGCTCTGGTAAACTTCAACCATATGTGTGTATATGTATAGGAAAGTGAAAGAAAAAGGAAATTTTAAGGGAAGGACTCAATGAGCAGAAAGTTAGAAGCTGCACTGGTTACAGAACTGAACCTTTTCCCTTCAGCCAGTAGTGGTGGAGGCTGGTAAAGGGCAGTTGATTGAAGAAAAAGATACTGAAGTTACTGAAAACATCCAGCAAGCTGGCAGTTTATTAGGTCATGGTGATAACCATGGTGATGCATGTCCCTAAATCAGTTTGCTTAGAATGAACTGTTTGATAAAAACCTGTAGTTTGAACGAGAAGTAAGGATATTTAATTTGTGTAATCAGAGGGTAGATAATGCTAAATCAAGGTGACTGTGCTGACAGATGGGAATGCTTAGTCACAGCCCTGCTATTTCTGGAGGCTGTAAGTCTATCAGTATATTTGTTTTCTTACAAATGATAAGGGAACAAGAGATCCTCTACAGAAGCATTGATTAAGTATAATTTTCTCTCCTAATGCCTTGAAGTTCATCTGATCCTTCATAAGAACTTGTATCTACCTCTCACTTAATTTAATAGAATCCTTTAAGCAATTCAAATTATCCACAGGTAGTACAGACTCACCAATAAAAAGCTGATACAAGTATCTCCTTCAGCAGCAAAATTTTTTCTTTTACTGAGTCTTGGAGGAGGAGGAGAAATAGATGCTGACGTTCAGAGAAAATCCTGCTGGTATGTTGGATGCATTCACTGCAATTAGTCAAGGAGCTATCAGCAGGAGTTCTTACATTTCTTTTGTCTGTAGCACTTGAGAATACCCTTTCCCAAACTACAAGAAACTTGATGAGGTGAAGAATAGTACAACAAAATTCCAGATATAAAATAGTGTTTCTTCAGTGTTATGAGGAGGAAAATACTGGGACTTGTAAGACCCTGGAGACTCCAACACTAGCTCAGACCAATAATCCCGTTAACGCAAATTTCTGGTTGTTTTTTCTGTGGTTTTATTTTTCATTTTAATAGATCCTTTTTATTTCTTTCATCCCTGCTTATTGAAAAGGAAGTGCATATAAAACATGTTATAAAAGCAGTGGTGCTTTTCATTTCAGTGTGTATATTTGTCATATAATTATCAATCGTTATAGGTGGAACAGTTTGATAGCATGCTTTATGTGCAGCAGCAAATTGAGAAATGGAGGTTTCTATCAGCTTGAATATCTACTTTTTTCCTTAGTTATTGTGATCTTTCATTGAAATGGAAGTAAATCTAGTTAGTAAAACTAACTTAATCTTAAGGGAAATGAGTTATCACCTAATGTATACGTGTATGCAAAAAATCCAATTATCTGTCCTGATGAGTGCATTGACACAAGTTATGATTCATAAAGAAAGTCTCATAAAAACATTTTCAATTTGGGTCAGAATTTGAACAATTTGAACTTTTTAAAACTGACATCCCCCCTCTTAAAACCCACAATAAAGTTTATAAGGCCAAATGATTTGTCGGGAAAAACTGTATCTGGCTCAGGGACTGCAGTCTGGGCTCCCCTGAGCCAGGGCTGTTTAGTGGGACACAACAACAAAAAGAAAATATCCTCTGTTTTTGGACATCTTCAGCAGAACAGGAGTAGAAGGGAATTTGTGTCTTCAGAGGAACAAATAAAGGAATTACAGGAGGAAAAAAGGGTTAATTTCTGGGCCTTGTAATCAGCCTTGGTGCATTTAGAGGTTCACCACTGTGAAAGCTGTAATGGGTTGATGGGTATCAGAGTGTCCCTTGGCATATGCACAGGCTGTGGTGTAGCAGTGCATCCACATCCCAGAGCAAAGAACTTGTCCTTCATTACTGTCCTCTAAAGACCTTGCTGCTGACTGAACCAGTATTTGAGTTCATACCTCAGCATACTCTTTTGCAAACTCATAAAGAAAAAGTTTAAGAAAAAAGCCATGTATGCAAACCCATGAAAAATCTCTGTGGCCTTGAATCGTTCCTCCCTCTTCAGATGTTGCTGAGGACACATTCTTGCAAAGGTTGATATTGTGTTGCTTCCAGACTGAGCCATTTTAGGATTGTGGTTAAATATCATATTGTTGAAATTACTGCTGTTGATATTAAATTGGCTGGATGGTGACTCTTGCTTGGGGTTAGCACAAGAATAAATTCCTTCTCTAACAATTGCTTTCAGGTTCAGCGCCACTAACATTGTGCAGCAAATCTGTTCTGAATGTGCTTAACTAAACCTCTTGGCATTAACAGATGTGTTGCTTCCACTGGTGTACACAAAACAGATCTTTCAGAATTTCTTTGTTTTGGGAAATCTGGACTCTTGAAATCAAAGGGGTGAACTGAATGTTTAGAATAGATTTAGATCTATTTTACCTCTTGCCCTGTGGAAATACTTCACTGTCTCTTAGATGAGATGCCTTTAAATCAATGTCCAATACTGTTCATATATCTTAAAAGTGAACATCTCAGTACAGTGCCCCATGCTAATTCAATGTGGAATATTCTTCATTCATTTTATATTAATTTAAAGCCTCCTAGTGCCAGCAAAGACTCCTGACAAGTAGTACAAAGTACCAAAAGTACTTTGGTACTCAAAGTAATTTAACTACAAATTACTCTTTACTACAAAGTAAGCTTGTAGACACACAAGGGATAGAGCATGAGAAATGCAATGCTCTGCTCTACTATTTCTCATTGCTTGTAACAGTGTTAGAACATTTCCATCTTGGTTATTCTGTTTGGGAGGTATGATGTATGTGGACATTGCTGTGTATTTGTTAAGCAGTTGTAATATTCACAACACTATAAAATATTGCAATAATCCATTCCTTTTCACAGCTTTAATAAAACCCAAACAAACACAGAAAAAAGAAATAAGCACCTGAGTCAGTATATAGATCAGTTGTGCAACCTGGCTCAAGGAGCCAGAGCATCTCTGTAGAAAATTTACATGTTCATGAAACCTATGTTCTGATCTTGGAGAAGATATGAGCCTTTTGGAGAGGTCAGTACGAATGGGGAGCATTAAGGTGGTTTATTTTGAGGATACTTTTCTGGCTGTTGTTTACTGTATTTATACGTACACTCTCTCCTGTCTCTCTCCTCTCTTTTAATGCATCTCCTGCAATCTGCAGCATCCAAGTGACATTATTTATGTTTAATGAAAAAAACCTTTTGTATTCTGCCCCTCATACAGGTTGACTCAAGTCTCTCTTTTCCTCCTTGAGCCATTACTAATCTGACTCCAAAGGGGACATAGGGATAATATGGGAGTCACTGTCCTAACAAACTCTTTCAGAGACAAAAAAAAAAAGCAATTGCTTAAATAAGAGGGACTCAACATGTATTCTATACACACAGGGCAATTTTGGGTTGTTCTCTTAGTAAAGGAGATTGCTTCATGACGAAGGCTCTCTAAAGGAGTTCACTGTGCATTAAAAAGTGTCAGATTTTTATTTATAATGTGAAACAGAATAATTTGGTCCTTTCATTAACCTCTAAAAGTGCAATTGCCAGAGGTCTAAAAAATCAGCAGAGCTGAGACCTCCCTAATAATTACAATCAGTTTCAAGCTTTAACTTATGAGAAAGAAACATGATAGTATTATGTGCAAAGCCACTATTAATTGTACAAGTCTTTGTAATTAATTTTTTGTGTTCTACTAACAATCTTTTGCCGTAGTCATTTGCATTATAAATCTTCCCTGCAATGCCATGGCTTTAAATCTTTAAAATTGGATGTAATGAATGTATACACAAGTCCCTTTGTGCTGTAAACAACACTGGGAATCTTGACTGAATAACGAAACAGATCTTTTAATTCTTCTGTTGTTACTAGACTACCAAACACTGTCAAGAATTTTAACACCATCATCCCTAGTGAGATGAATCTGATATAAATTGCTGGGCAAAAATCTTCTTAAAGCCCAAAGTTTTTGAGTTGTTTATATAGTCCTAGTTAGCTATTCACAAATCGTCATCAGGTCAGATAAACCTCTGGCATGTTTAGAAATACCTGGGATGTGCAAACTGTGACATGTCTATACAGAGCAGAAGATGATGTATAAAAGGCTTTGCAAAATTTATTGATAAGGAAGGGAAAAAATCCAGTTTCTTTCCTTAGCACAGTTTCTGAAAGACCAATGCCTTTGTGGTCATTGAGAAACACTGCCAGGTCTCTAGATAATAATTTTTGAGCCCAGTGTGAAAAGGCTGAGTTATACAGGTATTATTCTGCAGAGAAGCCCTATTGTAAAGGGCACTTCTGAAAGCCCAAGCTGTAGAGAAAGCCTTGGATCAAAATGTGTATTACACTCCAGGGAACCCCTCTACAAGAGAGAAACCCGTAGGAGATGAGCATTGTTAATGCTAGTGTTGATTGTATTTAATTAGAGTATGAGGCTGGGAAGCTGTAAATCTGTTTGTTGTTTGTTTGGTTTTTTTTTAATCTTTCCTGACTCTGACCTTGACTTGTTTCCACTGCTCGGGCAATTTTTTACCCTCTTGAATAATCTTTAAAACTCTTTATAAGTTTTGCTGCCTGCCCTGCTCATGGCAATAACATTGTGCTTTACCTAGAGAAAAGTCACTTAGCTTTGTGTCATCCAGACCCACCTTTCAATAGCATGAGTGTTCTCACTAACAGGGATCTTCCTGTAGACTGACTTGTTCAGCCAAATGAGAAGGGCAGTGGTGTAACTTACTTTACCCTACAGGAAGCTTGATCTTAGCCTTAGCACAAGGCCCTTTCAGACGTTAGGAGGGCCAAAAAAATGCTCTTCTGTAACATCATATTATTTCTAGGGAGGCACAAACACTAAACCATTGTTAAGGTTACGTTGAAGTCTTTCCAAGTCAACTCAGTGGAAGCTTTGGGAAACCCAAGCTTTTAACATACTGATTGATTAATGAGAGTAAATCCTCACAAGCAGACTAAAGGAGCACATTTGCTACCTTGAAAGTTCAAATGCAGTTTACACTTTGATGAAAACAAGAGAATGTTAACAAGTCTGAGGATATCTGTCACTTGAAATCAAGAAACCATAAGCCTCTCCCTGAGTCTCCTTTTCATCTGTACTTCAGGCTCTTAACCTAATAGGAATTCATTGATAAGAACATTAAAAAACCTATTGATAAATTGATGAGAGAAGCTGTGAAAAAGAAGCCTTGCCTGGGAAGACTCCCTTCCCAGCTTTATATCAAGCTGCAGAGACTTTCCATCCTTCTAAGCAACCAGTCTGAAGAGCCATTTACTTTCAGGCATATCAGGATGGAGTTCTAGCAGCTGGAGCTGAGTGAATAATTACTTCAATTAAAATTCATTCAGCAAGAGGTCAGTGAATATTTGGTGTAACAACATATATAGTACTTAGTTTAAATGTGTGCAGATTTTTCAGGTCTGTATATATACAAAGTGTCACTTTGGGCCAGTTAGGAGAAGCTCAGCCAGCAGGTCTGGTTTTTCCCAGCCTTGTCCTGTGGTGGTTGGGGTGGGCTGTGGAGCTGGAGAGGCAATGGGAGCAGCAGCCAGGGGTAAGGAGCTGCCCTCCCTGGGATGGGGCTCAGGGGAATCTCAGTTGTGTCTTGGGGTTGGACTGCAGACCTTGTGACACCTGAGACATTCTGGCTGAATGACACTGAGCACACAGCTGGGTTGCCCTCTGTTACTACTACACAACAACTGCACAGGAGTGCTAATAAGCTACACACGGAATTAGTTGAAACTCATATAGAGCAGTCTGTTGCCATGATCTGGTATCCATAAGTGTGGATTTATTTCTAGGTCTTATAACCCAATTTAGATGTGACAGGTAGTTAAGATAACTGATAGGTTGGTCAGGGAAAAGCATGTCCTAACTCCTTGATGACCCAATTGTTCTATTTGTGGAGATATTAATTCTACCCATCTAAAGACCAACAACATTTTATCAAGAGGGAAAATATTATTAATTTGAATTTTACCTCTTTTTTTAGCCTTCCACTTTGAGTATGCTGCTCTGCAAGTCTTTCCCCCTTTTTTTTCTTTTTAAATCCAATGGTTCACATTTGTTGAACAGGGTGCTGCCTAGGGAAGTGGCCCAGAGCCAAATTCTTCATGCATCAAGTTCACAGTGAGCCATTGAGGAGTCTATTGGGTAACATCTAGAGGATCACACCATTAAACTTTGCTGCTGTGTGGTGGATTAAGAAGGTGACTGTGGGTCAGGATGTATCTATTAACTTTCCTGCTAATTGCACAACTTTTTAAAACTAATATATGTTACTCAGGGTCATTAAAGATTGGAGCCTTAGCATTTCAATTCACTCGTAGTTTTTTTTAATTTCTTCCTCGAAACAAAATCCCATTTGATACAAAGATAATGAGAACTTCAGAATTTATGTAGGACTTCTTATAGTTGAATCTATGGCAAGTCATGTTCCTTCTAATCTTCCCCTCTGAAATGGCTTTTTATAAGTGGCAGTAGTTAGACCCTGTACTGCAGTCATGTTTTATTTCTGGTAAATTATGTAAACCAAGATTTTTTAAAATCTCATTTTAAGATTTTTTTTTCTATACCTTGATTTTTTTAATGGAACTTGTCTGCATCACTTCTGAACTTTCAACCTCACTCCAGGAATACCAGATATAAACTGCAGTAGTTCTCTGATTCTTCTTCCAGTCCTCCTTTTTCAGGCCTCAGTTCTCAGGTCTCTTTTGCAACATGACTGAATAAAGGAATTGGGTTCAGCTGGTCTTGCTCATTAACCCAAATTCCTTCAGAGCTGCTGCCTACCAGAGATGCTAGTCCTACTTTTCTGAGAACTTTGTTTCTTGTATCATTTTTCACCTTTATAATTTTACATGGTTTTGGAATTGATTCCCAAGGAACTCAGATTGCTGCTGTGTTAGACTGTCCTGCCTTAATCACTGCTTACTGCTTTGCCAGGCTCTGTATAAATCGGGCATAAATAGCATAAAATCTGTATAAATAGCAGGAAAGTTAGCTTTACCTCCTGGGCACTAATGAAAATATTTAGTGGCTTCAAGTGTAACAATAATAATTCCTATAGCAGCCTCTGCAAACACCTATCCCCCATGTGTGATTCCCCACTGATAAATATGTTTTAGATCTGCCCCTTAGCCAGGTCTGAATTAATTTAATGCACGCTTTATTGGTACTGTATCATACTAATTTTTAACACTACTGTAGCACCACACTAAATCAAACATTTTATGAAAATATAACTGCAGTCTATCAGTGCAACCAGACTTCAGCAACAAAACTTGAAGCTTCATAAAAGAATGAATTTGGCCTTATTTGTCAAGATATTTCAGTCGCTGAAGTATATGCTGAGGTACTGACAATATTCATCTTTATCAATTATATTTTATATTAACTTTGTCGTTCATCTGCCTGAGGCTGATGTGAAACTTTATATTTTATGGCTGTCCTAACTGTCTGATTGCACTTTTTCACTATTGGTACAGAATTAATTCCTTTCTAAAGATTTTTCCCTGGCATAATTTGCAGATGAAACTTAGTTAGGCTTTAAACCCTTTTGGTCTTGTTGCTTTGGTTTTTTGGTTGTTTTCAGTTTTTTTTTGTTTACATAGATGCTACCTGACAATGTTTTCAGTTTTTTGTTACCTGGAGAGGGGTTCATCATTTTCACATGATGGCAATTCATTGTCCTAATTCTTTCAGGGTACAGAGTTTTTGTCACTGCCAACAATTCAACCACTACTGTCTAGCAAAAACACCCAACTTAACTGCTAGAATTATAATTGCTGTGATTTCTTTGTCTATAGAAGTTTATATCAAAGTTTAAAGTGTTCAGAAATGCAGTTGAGAAAGCATAATTTACAGTAGGTAGTAGATGAGCACTCTGTTCTCACAGAATGCTCATATCTAAAATAAAAATTCATCTTGGCTTCTGGAGCAGCATGCTGGGAAGTTTTTCCTTTAAAGGCTTTTCCTCCTTTTGCAGTGAAACCTTTTCATATAGGGCTTTGCTTCCTTGAAAAGATCTCCTGCTGCTTAATGTCAGTAGATACACCCACGTCTAGTCAGGAGGTATAAGTCAGAAAGGCAACCTGCTGGGTTTGGATTCCCGAGGCAAACCGGGTACCCTGCTCAAGGAAAGGAGGGAAGCTGAATGCTGCCTTATGCAGCAGGCAGTAGTTTTTCCTGGTTAAAACAAAGCACTGAATATGAAGCCATGTGCTCCCTCCCCCTCAAGTCTAATTGAAACATGTATTTCTGTAGTTTAAAAAACATTAATCACTATCATCTCATGGATTTGTGCATGGCATAAACCAAAGCTATCTACTTGTTCCTTAGAAAATTCTATATTACTGCTTTTTGCTGTTTGAACTTCTGATCTTTGATGTCACTGTGATCTGTAACATCACGGCCAGTAGACTGCGTTTTGTCCTAGCCTATCCTGTCCTTATCAACATTTGTTTACTGTGCTTATCATACCCAGAGCTGACTGTCTTCCAGTGGTGCATTAGGTAATCTGGAGAGTTGAAACACATGCCAGCATTACCCCAGTTTAAGAAGTTACTATGATTTAGTGGATGACTGATTACTACAAATATGCAATATTTCCAACCTCAAAAATAAGATGTTATTAATGAAATATGTACAGAAGCCTGGATATCTCTATTCAAGAAAGGTGACAATGAGGGCTACTAGGATGACCAAAGACCTGGAAAAAATATATATGGGGATTTCACTAAAAAACCACTTAAGATGTGGCATGTTTATTTACCTAGGAGAATGAAGACTGAGAGTAGATAAGGTTTTTCTTCCTGTAAAAACAGGAGGAAATAATCTAAGTTATTGAAGTTATTGAACTCCATGTTCTTGTCTAATGCAAATTCTCCCAGAATATCGAAGTTAGATTGAGTTAGCAGCTGGTCTTTAAGTTTTCTGTGAGTTTTCTAGGAAACAGGAAGCTTGAATTTGGTTAGCAGTTGAGAATGTTGAGAAGTTCTTCAAAGGTCCAGATGGATCCTTTCAAATCATGGACAATGTCTAGTGGGCTGGATCAGACATCTTGCGGTAACTCAGTGTCCTGTGACTTACATCCATCCTGTAAATACTCCTAATAAGAGACAAAAGGAGATGATGGAGGGTCCTCTGACCCCCCAAGCACATGGTACAGACATGACTTTTGTTTCAATCAGCCTGTACAGACTGTGGGAACCATGGGGGGTTACTACCTAAGTGACAAACGCCTTCAGCTATGGTTTGTCCTGTCCTCCCTAAACCACTGCAGCTCTAACCACTGCCTGGAACACAGCAAAACCAGCACAAAAGTTTCACTGAGAGGAGCTTTGTGGTGGTTTTAATTGTCATCCAGTCGATCATCTGCCTTGCCCCTCAGTGTTTTCTGCATGATCAGTAATTTGATTGATTCAGGAAGATCCTGGAAATATGGTTGGAAGACTTTTGTCTTCTGTTTTCTTTTGTTCAAAGAGAAATAATTAATTCCTCTCCTGCTGAATTCAGTTCTGTTGCAATTTAGTTTTTATGCCTCATCTTACCACTTGACAGGCAAATATGTTTGTGTAAGAACTGGCATATTAAAGTGGGATCGCCCAATAAACCAGAACTAAAACCATTGAATCCCAGCAATATCCTTGCCTAACAAGAGCCAAATTCCATGCAAGTGTCCTTGTTTATTGTTCCATATTACACAGAAGTTGTGCCAGCCAGTGATGGGAAATAAACTGTTATTTTTCTTCTGATGTTTGAGTTTGTGGGTAAAAGAAGAGAGGAAATATTCAGCTCTTTGAACAGGAATGCCATCTAACCCCAACCCTGAGGTAGGAAACCAGATGTCTGTTTTTGTTTTGTGTGCCTGTCCTGGAGGTCTGTGGGAGGGTAATTTCAGGGCAGAGATGATCCAGATTGTTGGGTGCCAGATAGCTGGGTACTGACCACAAACATTCAGTCACATTTGGATGAGCAATGTTTGTGATATTCTGGAGGTAGGTGTTTCTTTTTGTCTTTTTCTGCTGCCAGGGCTTTTTTTGGACATGACTGGTGAGGGGGAAGCGGAGCTGTAGAGAGCAGCAGGTCAGCAGCAACTCCATCATTTGGAGTAATCTCAAGCTGTTTGGAGAGAATAACCTTCCTTTCTCCTTATTTAATGCTAATACCACATTGGCTCTTGAAAACCTTTCTTAGCTCAGGTATTTGGCTGGCATCTGCAAATCCTGCTATTGTCTGGAGGTGGGCTGAATATTTCAGTAGCTGCAGGGTGCTGTGTTCCCATAGCAATGGAGAAATCTTAGTACCTTGCACAGGCACTTTCATGATTCACAGTAAGGAAAGGCAATCAAGGGAAAATGGTGGTAAAGCCTACACAATCCTAGTTTTTGAGACAGTGTCTTATTTCTGTTCCTTGCTGAGGGCGAAATGCTGATGTGACAGCACTTGATGAGTTGATCAAATCAAGCTGAAAAGGAGGACAGGTGGTATGGTTGCATACATACAGGGGTGACAGTGCTCCCCTGGATATATGATTTTGTTGTCCACAGCTGACAACTGGTGGGGTTGTCCTAGTTGTGTGTGACCACCATAACTTGCCTGAAGAGAAGAAACTGGGGACAGCTTTTTCTCTATAGTGCCATTCTCCACTCAACCTTCTTGTTGATCTCTACAGAGTAAAGAAATTATGCATTGTGAATACTGATGCACTGAGCTGTTGAGCATACAGATGCATAATTACAGTTTTGCCAACATTCAGAAGCAGCCAAATTTGGGAGAGGGTCTGGAACAGTGAATTAAGAGAGAAAACTAACTGAATATATCTACTATAAAATAATATTCTATTATTTTTATAGTTTCTTTCCTTGATAAAACACAGAACCAGGGAAGTAGAGAAAAAGCGAATCTGGGTTGCAGAGCTACATTGTCTCCTGAACAGTGGATCTTCACAGATAATCCTAAACAGGAGAGCCACCTGGTTTTCCCTCTGAAAAGCCTCTCTTTGTTAATTTGGGAACAGAGGTGACAGCCATATCACCTGGGTTTGGTGGCAGAACGATGGTTTTTGCTTGGACTTGGACATCAAAGACTGGATCATAGAATACTACACTTGATCTTAGCCAAAAGGCTGAGAAGCGATGCTACCCAGTACATGAAAGCTGATAAGGACAATTTGTGCCCCATCAGTAAGGCACTGGGGATGTCCCAGGATGCATCCAGAAAAAAGCTTGCCAGAAAAAAACAACCATGGCTTTGTATGTCTGGATGTGCAAGAAGGAGCTTCAGGGGCTTCTAGACAGCACAACCCTTGGGACCACTGTTGCAGTGACCTTTAAGACTTTTTGTGAAAACAAAGCTCTGACATGACCCATGAATATTTAAAGGAAAACATATTATATTAAAAAGTTGTTTAATTAGAATGAACAGGCTTACTGAGATCCCCTGTCTGGAAGCTGAAGTCAGATAAATTGAAGCCAGAAGGATGGGTAACGCTTTAGCAGTCAGGGTTGTAGCATCTGCAGTAGCTTTCTAGCAGAAGTGACAAGTTCTTAATTACCTGGAATATTTCAATAAAGATTGAGTATCTCTCTGAAGTAAATGATCTAACATCACCATAGCATGTAGTTTAATTTTTCAATAAATTCTAGTAAGTTTCTGCAAGTTGTCTGAAGTGGTGGATCTAAATTCCTGTGCTCGGGGCAGTCTCTTCATGCTTCAGAACATAGGTATCTCTGCTTTGATTATTTCTGTGGATACCTAAGCAGTAAAATTAGAGGGTTCGATAAAGCAACTGATTAACACCAATTTCTGATCTGAAGAATTCTCAGGATGAGATTCAAAACACTTTTTGACTCAGGCATATTTATTATGTGTGTGTTACTGATGAAAAGAAAGGGCATGATGAAGTATGGTGCCTTGCTTAGGGTCACATATTACTATGGCATGACCAACACTGAAAACCTACCTTGATTTTTTAAAAAAAATTATTTTTTCACTGAGGAAAGCCCATATCCGTACTCATATATTCTCTCTAGTATCAGTAATACTGTTACCTGATTGTGTTGGTGATTAGGAGAATTACAGAATCTGTGCTCATTGGCAGGAAATAATGGGGGGAAGAGACAAAAGGCAAAACAAGTCTCATTTATTTTGCATCCCATTCCTGAGCTTAAAGAAGTGTTTAGCTTGTGAATTCAAATTGCTGTTAACACATACTCTTAGCTGACTGCAAGAACCTTGACAGAAGTTGTTGACTATTTTTCAGTACATAAAACTTTTGAGTGTCTATGCATGACTGCTGATAAATTCTGGCAAAGACAGACCAACAGAACCATCATGTACTTGCCATCTGCATATTTAATACTATGGTATTTCCCCTATCAAATCAGCAGAAGTGAAGTTTGAAGCTCTTTCACAAGGCTGCCCATTGTGTCTTTCTGCTTTGCTAATGAATAAACAGCAACATAATGGGAATACTTTTAGTACCTTTTGTTTCTCAACATTACAACACAGGTAGCCTTTTAAATTCATTCAGAGAGAAAAACAAAAGTGAAAAATAAATGACCGAAGTTCCTCAAGTTCAGCTCCACTGATTGTCATACCAATAATCAACTCATTCAATGATGACTTGTGGTTTATGTTTTATGATATGACTGATGACAGTGGAATTCATAGCTTCAGCTCATTTTTAGTCTGAGCCATAAGCAAATCTAGGAGCAGCTCTTCTTAAATGTCTCAAGATCACCTGCCATTTTAAAATAATCTGGTTTCTTTTCATGTAAATGTTGTTAAACTCTTTGTCTTCTCAGAAAATAACATGTACCTTTGGGCTGATTAAAATTAGAAAAAAGCTGGGCTATCATAATAATTTCCTCTAGTAGAAAAAAAAATGTTCGCTGAACTATTAGGGGATGAAATTTAGCTTCTCAAAGAATTTAATCTAAATTTCAAGATGTATCAAACAGCAAGTTGAATCAGCAAAGCTTACCTACATCCTTCTAGAAGTTCTCCTTTAATGTTCATTCTACAGAACTTTTGCTTCTGAAAGTATTTGAGAAGTCTGAGAAGTCACATTCTATTTTTACAGAAACCTATCTTGATTCAGCCCATAAGCAACAACTGTGAAGATCAGTGTCCCACTGGTGGCAAGAAATAAATTATATTTTGGGGTTTTTTTTTAAGCAGAAAAGAAAAAAAATATAGTTTTGGCATAAAATTACAAGGTTGATAATGTGAGTTTTGAGCATTAATAAGATTTCCTAAGAGCTCCTTCATACATATCTACAGACAGATCAGTGTAATTCTTAACCCAAGTGGATATTAAATATTTAATCAAACCACTTATAATGTGAATTGTAGAATGAAACATAAATCTCATGTACAAACTTTCTATTTCTTGTTCTGAATTTTGATTTATTAAGATCAAGGTAAATTGTTTTGGCTAGTATGGACGGATCTCCCAGAGTTACACAAACTCTGCTCATCATTTACCCAGCATTCCAGGTCTTTACACATCTTGTTTGCTGTAATTCCTTCAGGTACAAACAAAATAATAAGTCTTTCAGTATTGTTGATTTCTGCATAATGAACTTAGAGTAAAACTAGAAGTAGAGCAGTCAGTAAGTTGCTCAGTAACAAAAGGGGAAGAAAACAAACCCAATGATAATTCATTGACATGTTTTCTGTCTCAAGCATCTCCTCAGCAGGTTGGTTCTGCTTTTATAGGCTGGTTGTGCTATAAACAGCATTGATATTATAAACCAGTGCGTTGTTATTAGACCAGAGGGACTTTCAAAACGAGGGTTTCAGGAGACTGGGCTGTTCCCAAGCTGTGTGTTAGGGAAAGCAGGACAGTTGGAGCTTCTGATGGCTGTTATTGTGGTAAACTCAAAGCTCTTTTTGGTTTCCTAAAGTTACATTCCTAATTTTTTTCCCCTAAATCTACTTCATAAATTTCTGTGGCCTGGTGCCATAGCTCTCGTTTTGACTATCTAAAATTCCCACTTTTTTTTTTTTTTTTTTTTTTCTACTGTCTATTGCTATCTATAATTTGAGACTAATGGAGCTACTTCCCTCATGTTCTGATTACAAATAAACATTTTATGCTTCTTCTAAACCTAATCTTGAGTTCCCTGCAGTTCCCGTTCAGTGCTGTCACCCTTGTGCAGCAAAACCTGATTTTTGGTGTGAGAAACTGAACTTTGTGTAGGAGGCCCCTAAGCTATCAGGTACATGTGTTTGAGCTCTGGAGTGGTTTTTTTGTAAGTTGCCCCAGCTCCTTTGCTACTTAGATACTCTGGTGATAAGCATAGTATAAGCATTAGGATTAAAAATTTAGTCAGAAAAGAAAAGAAGCAGGAGGACAAATTTTGAGCACTGTGGATAAAGAAGCAGCTTTTGAAGAATAAAAAAAATAATTCAAGTGTTCTTGACCATGGGGATCTCGGATACCAGATTTTGATTGTAAAAGTAAATCTGTGCTTTATGCAGCACAAACATAGAAGCAGCGACCAAACACAAATGAAATCTCTGTCTTGTCACTGAATTATAAATAATATCTAACATATGCATGTAATTAGAACCAGGATTACATATATACAGAGAACCAAGGGAGGGTTGTAACATCCTTGTTTAAGGAACCAGGAAGTTCCCATTTCTGTAGGGATTACATGAGAGCATGTTCATTATACAAGTATGTTTGTGGTCCTAATACCCTAATTTCTGTACTTGTGGAATTATGTTTGTCTTACCTCTCATCTTGACAGATGTTTAACCTTGAGATCTTTAGTTACATTGTCTGGTGGGGCTGCAAAATTCAGGAGATAGATAAAGGTCTGAACTTCAAGGCCAGGTTGTCCTCAAATGCCATGACATACCCCACTGAACAAAAGACTGGCAAGGACTGAGGAAGAGAAAAAAATGGGAGAGATGAAAACTTGTCCTACCAAAATGGTAGGAAATCAATGGTTAGTTTTGTAAGAGGTTTCTTCACTTGTGACCAAATTACTGTGTAGCTCACTGTTATTAAAATGTCAACACCTATACCTCTCTCACATCTCTGCAGCTGGGGTGTTAGATGCAGTGAAGCAAATCCAGCTGCCCAACAGAGAGATAAGGAATGCTTCTTATTTGATAGCAGCTGAGCTGCTTATTGCACATATTATTACAGATACTTATCCCTTAAAAGCCATGTATATAATTTGTTTAAGCAGGCAGAGAAAGTCCATTAGTTTTCTCTGCTGCCTCTTGGAATAGAAGAATTAGCATTTGGTTGCTCTTAGGCGAGGTGATCAGCTTGAAATTTGTCCTGTTAGAAAGGTCCCTCCTTAATTCCTAAGTCCAACTACATCCAGCCTGAGAAATCTCTTGCTCTCCCTCTTGTCCTGTGCCTCTTGGCAATGCCCCAGGTGTGAGGTGCTTCTCAAGGAGCACATCAGGAGTGCAAAGTGCATGAGAGGAGACAAGAGCCTCCTCCACCCCCTGGCTTTGAAATCTGGTCAGATCAATACACACTTTAACTCCTGAGTACTTCTGCACCAAACTCACTAATGTTTGCACAGTTAATTTTTGAAAAGATATTATTTGTTTGCATTTTTGGTCATGATTATGTAAAACAGAAAGAAAGCCCATACCTTAGATCACCCCCCAGAATAAGTCAGGCAATTTTTCCCTGCAGCTTAGTTGGGAGTTCCTTAGGGGCTAATAAAAATTATAATGCTGTATCTTGTTTAAATAATTTAGTAACTTTATCCAGTTTTGTAGAAGAAAATATTGTCAGATTATCTACCTGCTTTGATGTAGAAACTTTTCCTTGGGTAAGGCTTTTTCCATTGAAATCTTATTCATGTCACTTTTATTATTTTATTGTTTTCACACGTGGACCCCATTATCAGCTTAGGGATGAAATAGTGCTTCTATATCCCTTTAACTGGAGAGTTCAATGAAAATATTATTAATCTTTCTGGAATATTTACCCAGCATTACAAGTAGCATATCTGTGGCGTCAGTGTTAATGATTTTACGTAGGAAGGAATGACATCTCTCTGTTGACCCTAAAGCGCTGTGGGCTTGCCAAGTATTATTTTGCAGCACAGACATCTTCTACTGATTACTCTGGTCCCATGAAAGGGCGTATTAGCTGTAACATTGATTTTTCCTGTGCTCTTACATAGATAGAAAAAACTACATTTGCTACAAATCATTTGAAGAGGAAGCAAACGAGTTTTTAATTCCCCTGGTGTCAGCTGGCAGGAAAATTCGTGTGCTGCCTTCCTAGGTGATACTAAGGTGGTAGCACAAGAAAGGTTAGGTTTTTAAATGGTGGAATAATGGGCTTAGAGAGAAACTTAATGAGCCTATACTGCCTTGTTCTATGGGAAACCAGAGTGGAAAAAAGAAAAAGTTGGCCTTCCCTAGGAAAAAGTAAAAGTTGGGCTCCAGAATGGAGGGTGGTTGTGTGAGCTGATGCAGCGGCCTGGCCAGGACCTGACTGCTGCCCACAGCAGAGGATGCCAGAAAAATACTTAGGGGTGTACCTGTCCTCTGAGCAATCAGTTCTGTAGCTGCACAACGAATGATGGGCCCCCAGTGCTGCAATTTAACTCTTGTCATGCTGTCAGGCTTGGATCTGGCTCCCAAGTTTATTTTTAGAAGTGATTTGACAGAGAAAGAAGTGCCGAGACTTTCCCTGCGGAGGGCAGCTCTGATTATCCCTTTAGCTGTGGTGTTCTTGTTTGGCTGTCTCTAATCTAATCTACCTCTGGAGGCATTTCTATCTTGCACTCATTACTGTGGTATGTGAGCACTTTGTGCAGTGAGCTGCCGAGCAGAATGAAAAACAAAAATCCCTTGGGCAGGATCCTGCACCATATTCTGATTCTGTTTCTCTGTTTTTATGGAGGTGGTGGGAGACTGTTCCTTCTGTGCCTTTCTGCATCTGGCCCTGGGGAGTTTATTGCTTGCTGTGTTTCCTGGCCCACTGCCTTGTGCTGGAGGACTCCTTATGTGAGGGTTTCCACCAGGACCTGTAGATCCAATGTGCCATAATCCAATGGCTGTGACAGGGCTTATGCAGCTCTGCCACAGTAGTCCCCATGTGCTGCACACCAGTGATACTCTGCTTTAGCAGGAACACATCTCCTAATCTGGACCATTTCAAAGTGGTGTGTCTTAAAGATTTTTTCATTTCATGTGCTTGAAACTTCTGATTCCTCCTTCTCCAGCTTGGGCAGTGATGTAGCTTCCCACAACCTGTTATACTTCCCTTACAAACAGGTTCCTCTCATGAACCTGAGTGTTCCTCTAATGGCAGTGCAGTCTGCTCAGGCCAGGGTTCAGTCATGAGGCCTGAGTATGTGTTTGCTTGCTATGCTAACTACCTGGGTGGCTTTTGTCCCATCCCTTGGTGCAGAGGTGAACTGCTGCCAGATACAGAGTGAGGAACAGCCTTGCACAGAAAAATAGAAAATGGGTGGCAACCTGGCATGTTAGGGTCACATTTTCCTGCACCTTCCCTCCTGTTAAATCTAACACATTAGGAAGAGAGTCTGGAAAGTGCCTGTTTGGCTTGGAGCCTGGATGCATTTCACTACACTGGCTACCCACTGCCTTTCCTGGTGCAAAAATGCAAAAAAAGTAGACTTTTCTGTGATGGTTTAAAGACTCCTGTAACCATCAAGGTGCTTTTCCCCCCTTCTTATCAACAGATCCCTGTGATATGGAATACTTCTCTTTGCATCAGTGATGGAGAGAATAAAAGGTACTTGTTTTCCATCTGCTGAGCTCCACTTAAATTTTTATTCCTTCATGATTTCTCCACCCTTCAAAACACAAAATTGGCAGAAACAAATGAAGCTGTAAAATAGCAGCTCTGAATTAATAAAGCATAATTGTGCCAAGTGCTGTTAAAAAGAGCATTGCCCTCAGTACACTCTTAACACTTCAGCTGTTACAGCTGCTAGGAAGTGAGGAAAGTTGTTCATTTTCACCTGCCTGGATAGTGCAGGGTTAATGGACCCCCCTGCTGGGTCTGTCAGTGTTAAAACCATTGTCTGGAACAAGTGGAAATCCTGTGGAAACAGCTATGAATGCAATTGAGCAGTATCAGCTAATAGCCTGGCTGTGAATACCTGGATCTAGGGAATTGCCAGTGAGAATATCCAGGAATGGGTTGGGCACTGCTTAGATGACAAACCAAATAGTAGCATGCACAGTGCTGCTGGGAAGGGGTGCAATTTTTGCTTAAGTCATCAAAGACTGGTGTAGGTGTCACCTCTTTTAGACTGTACTAACTGAGCAGTGTAATGCTGATATATCATAAACATTTGTTTAAAGTCTTCCTGGAGACTAACCCAAACCCAGGCAGGGGTCCCAGTGCTTTAGTTGACTGTCAAGTAGAACTGCTTTGTATTCATAGGCAGGTAGCAGCGTGTCTGAAAATCTGCCAAATTTTCTGTTTAATCTGCTACGAGGGCTGTTTCACCATTAGGGCTGTTTCCTTCACTGCATTCTCTAAGGAATCGCAAGAACAGACTCCCTCTGCCAGTGACAGAGAAATTTGAGGATGCCAAGTAAGAGTAGCTGTGCTGGGGCTGCAGCTCCAGTAGGGCTGGTCAGAAAAATTTTGGCGGAGTTCACAGAGTGTGCTCTGAACCTGAAATGTTATATGTGATAACATACCAGTCTCAGGGGTTTTTTATAAAGGAAAGATTTGTAGATCCTGATTGCTTCTGAAGAGGAGAAAGGTCTTCACCAGACCCCTCACCTTTTCTACTTTGAAATAGGTATTTTGATGGCACTGGTTTTCCTGAAAAATTTGAAAATATTTTCAGTCCAATGATGATCTCAAGCAAAAGAAATGAACCTCAGTTTTCTTTCAAATTGTAACGATTCTTTGTTCAGCTTTGTTATTTTAGGGCAATGAGATTTACAGGACAACACATCTGAGAACCTAACAGCCCATCTTATTTTTTTTTCTTAGTCTGAGGATGCATGTCCTGTGAAGTGCACGCTGAAAAATGTCTTTAAAGACTCATGGTGGTTTTCAGTGAGGTTGGGGTTGTCCTTTTCTTTTGGTTATCAATTGTTGCTTCCTTCCTATGTAAGGAAAACTGGTTGCTCAGAGCAATAATCTGAAGCCTGTACCTGTCAGATAAAGATATTTGGTAATTTTCTGGGAAAAGAAGGATGTCTCATTTCAATGACTGGTTTGGGGATACTGTCATGGGGCTACAGGTAAGAGCTGCCTGGCTAATTACAGCTCCCTATCGATCCTGTAGCAGGACTATTGCTTACAGGTAGCTCTGGAAGCTGCACTATACTTTTATTTGCATGCCATGTCTAGGCACTAAACATAATCTGTTTGGAGCCTGATGGAAATATTAGACAATAGAATAAAATGAATAGATCTAGTTTCCAATGCTCTGAGTTATCTAAAAATTCTAAGTAGAAGGATCTTCGAGACCCAAGAAGCAGCAACATCCAGGGGCAAAAAACAAATAGAGCTGAACTCAGATTCTAGGTCCATCACTGACATAAGTAGGTAGTGCTCGGAAAATAATTTTCCTTAAAAATGTCAAAGGTGGCTGTTGGCTTTGGGTGCAGAAGCTAATGTGCTATGTGCTTGGTTTTTAGTGCCAGAGCTACAAGTCAGAGCAAATGCTCAGGGCTCATTGCTGCTTAGAATTTGTTGTGGGTATCCTCATATTTGATGAGGACATTAAAGAACCTTTCAAAAACTGACAATGGACATGGGTAGAACTGAGGTTGGCAGTAGATGCCTTAGAGGTGCTCTGAGTTATCCTTCACCATCTTTCGATCCCTTGTACAAGTACTGAGGAAAATGGCACTTTAAATGGAGAAAATAGCAGCAAGGATTTAGGTACAGTAAAGCAAGTACAAAGATGACATTTGCTGAATTTACAGGGGTCCCCTCTTGAAAGTCTTCTGAAATGAATAGGAAATACAGAGTTTAGTTAACTATTCTGGGAAACCAGGTTCTTGGTGTACCCTTTCCTTCACAAAGGGGTGTTAGTGAGGGAGCCCGGGTTCAAGAAATATATCTTAAAAATTAATTTTTTAGGTTAGAAAAGAAAAAATTTTAAAAGCTTTATGGGCATTTAAGGAAACTTAGGCTGAGAGCAGGTCAAGATACAAAAGAGGCCCTACTCTGCCCTTTCTCTGCAACTTCATATTAATAATTGGAAAAACACATTAGCAGAAGTTGCACTTTTCTGAGAAGAGTGAAAGATGCCATAATGAGGAGAGGGCTGGTGTATTATTTAAGAGTAATTTGCAATTAGTGTTTCTAAGTGCTGTGCTATATTATTATTTTCTTCTCTCTGTCTTGATCAAATGCAGTGGGATAATCTGCAAATTAACTATGATGGAAAAAATCATTCTGCATGCAGAGAAATTGGCATTTTGCTACGCTGGCTGCAGAGTGTGGGTGGCAGAGCAGTGGCAGTGGGACCCTGGGACACCATGGGCATGAGACATTTTGAAGAAATTGGTGCCTGGGACTTCTCAGCCAGTTCAAAGTTATGATGGAAAGGCTGGGAGGCAGGACATTTGTGCACACTTCCCATGGGACCACAGCAGGAGAAGCAGCCCTTGCCTGTGACATCTTGGTGTTTGCTGAAAGAGAAACCCACCTGTCCCCAGGACTCTCATTCCTACCTGTGAGGTGGGCTTATTTTGCCTGCTTCTTATTTTATTTTTGTTGATTGGACAATTAAGAGTTGACAGTCAATTATGCTTCGGATCCTCAGTGATAATACGGGCAAATGCCCATGACTTAAAAATAATTTTCCTTAGGGTTATTGATGCTGAAAATATGGATGTCTCTTTCAGTGTCCATGCTTTTCCACTTAAGTGCTTTGAGACCACAGGAAAGTTTTCTGAAGTCTGTTGGAAGATTTTTCTCCACATAGACAGGAGGCAGTACATGCCACCACTGTCACACAAAGCCAAATGAACAAGCTTCTCAAGCTCTTCATCACCTTCTCTTGTTGTCATGTTTTCCTTTCTTTTGGCAAATTTATCCTTGCAGTGGCTATGGTTGAGAATGATCAAATATAATTGATTATTTTAGTCTGTTCCCTGCTGTTTGTGGCTTTATTAACATCATAGGAATATAAAGGTGTTCAACCTGTAATGTCAGTGCAAGGAATTAAATATTTATTATTTGTATAGTATTCCAGGGAGTGATTCAGAAATTATTAACCTATGGATTTGCATACAGGAGCATTGAGAAACCCCACATAGTGGACAATTAATTTCTAAAAATATATGCAGAAACACATTCTGTTCTAAGATTTTCAGATATATGCATTGGAAAAAAAAACCTGAAGAACTGTGATTGACATGATCCTGTAATTCTAATGGCTTCAGTGTCTGATGTATGCTACATATCCCAGAGGGCAGCTATCTCAGAAGCTTGTGGTCTATCTATGACTGTCAATCTTGACAGTTTCTTTCTGAATCTGCAGCTGTTTTAGTTTGAGGTGGTGTCACTGTGAGCACCTTGTCTTTCAGCTGATGGAGTAATGGTGAATTTTTGTGGATGGAAGCGGTCAAATAGCTGTGGCTTAACAAATTCTAGTTTATCAGGCAAAATGTGTGTAGTTAGTGTGCTCTTAGTTTACTCCAGTCATTAATGTGGTGGGTCTAAATCTCTGTAAAACAGCTGCAGATATCCCCTGAAGCACGTTTTCAGCAAGTGTATTTTATTTTAGTACTGAAGTGGGCTTAAAGTGCACACATAGTTATTGCAACTCAGTGGACGGGCAGTAAATTGCTGAGCTGTAACAGCTCAATAATTTTTGGTTATGGGAATTTACCTACACTTTCTGGCTTTATAAGAGTTTGATTTCCTGTTATAGGCCAAATTTGATTTGGCAACAGCAAGCTGGAAATGCATGTGATTGTTTTTCAAAATCAAGCAGAACAACTTCAATTGCAATATTTTAAATTGCTTTGTATTTGTTGTAACTATTGCTACCTGGCTATATATGCAGAGCCTTCTAGAAGCACATTGCTTTCATCTGGGCAAATGAAATTGCTACCCAGAATAAGAAATCAGGGGGATTTTCACTTAGAGTATTTCAGTCTCTCCTGTGTTTAGGCTGGCAGTAGCTGAGTTACATCTGGGAGCTGAAGACCTGTTTTTTTTCCTCTAAGCTGGGTCCATAAATGCATTAAGGACTGGTCTGGCTTGTAGAGCTTGTGTTGAATCCTGCTGTGGACCTGGTGGTTCTCTTGCAGAAATCATGTCTCACCATCCTGTTGGAGACTACAGCTGATGAAAGATGTGTCTGTTTTGTAGCTCTCAGTTATCTTTCTTTCTCCAGAGTTGCCTTTTATCTCACAAAACTCTACAGATGTTACAGGGAAATACAGAATAGAACTGAGCTGACTTACAGGTTTGCAGTGTCTACTTTGCTATCAAGTTCTAATAGAAAACTGCAGCTTTCAGAAATCCTTTTTCATTTAATGAAAGTGAGGAATTGAAACTTTAGTCCTCCATCATAGCTGTAATCTTGATAATAACAATTTCAGCATGCTTGCAGCAGTCAGTCTGGCTTGAGGTGTTTAAGAATCATTACTAGTCAGAATTGCCATGATCTCCTTTTCCTGACATTCCCTCCATTTCAAGTTCTCATTTCCTGGGGAAGAGTGGGTACCTACTGGTGACCAAAGGGTGAGAGATGAGCCTTAGAGTACTTTATTTCCTGTCTTATGAACAGTAGTTCTAAGCATTGTGACTTCTTTCTTTTTAAAAACTGATTTCTCTTAGAGTTATGAGATTGATTTTTTTGCAATGGGTATTTTGTGTGACAAACTTGGCTTAAATGTCCAATACATTTCTACTTTCTAATACTTTCTAAGTGTTAAGCGCATCAATATGCTTTGATGCTGGGAGTTTGTTTCTTAATAATATATTAATGATACATAGTGATGCTACTCAGAGTATTACATTAGATTCAAGTTACAGACAACAGTGCTCACTCACTTTCTAACTTACAGAATCCAGACTTAATGAGAAACAAATCTGAATGGAGGATTATTGTCCTGAGAACGATGGGGTAGCATGTGGCTGAGTCAGCTATTTTTAGAGCCCAGGTACCAATCCTGTGTTGCTAATGAAATTCCATAAAGAGGCAAAAAAAGAGAAATGGAAAAGAATCAAAGCATGAAGTAAGAGTTAAAATATTTTATGAAACACATGTTAAATCTCTCTGCTTTAGGACCGGTGGCCTACGGTGGAGCAGAGCACTGGGCCAAAAAGAGTAAATCTTCCTCTAAATGAGAGAGACAATTTTACGCACAGCATGAATTTAGAAAGAGGAGGAAGGGAGGAGGCCATAAAGAACAAGACGAAGCTTAGCAGGAACACAAAGAAGTAGAATATGGCTACGAGAGAATGGAATCATAAAAGGAAAAGAAAATTGACACAATATGAACAAAATAAGATGAGCTTATTTTTTTGTTCTATGGAACTTTGTCTTTCGTGTCCAAGCCCATTATACCATGGCATCATTTGTGTGCAGAGTACTAAATTGTGCTTTCACTGGGTCGTATGCTGTTCCCAGGAACTTTACTAACAAATCAGATCCCCTCAAGCCCTGATTTTGCGTTATGTTGGTGATACTGAGGATAGTCCTGATTTATAGCGTGCTAATGATAAAAAAATCGCACACTTCATCAGTAACACTTAGCATTTCTTTAGGGTTTATCACCCATTGATCTCACTGCACTCTGTGGCAGTAAATGATGATCATTTCCAGCATGAGGCAGATGATTAAAAAAAAAAAGAAAAAAGGAAATCACAGAGCACTTGCATGTTTTGCCTGTGATCACATGGCACGGTGGGGAACACAACCCAGATCTCCTGATGCCTTGCCTATGAGATCATGCTGCCTCCCTAAATAAAATTAAAATGGAGTTCTGCAGTAAAAAGGAATGACTCTGCTGCTCTGATACCAGTCTTAAGGAGATCAGCAGTGGGCCTCCACTTAATAACACCATGTTACTGCTGGGTTCCCTGGGAACACTGTTAGACTCCCTAATAACTGGAGAAGAAAGTGCCTGCGCTTTGGTTCCCATCTACACAAAATGCTGTTGCTCCAGCAGGAGCACTCTAGAAGGTGAAAAAAACATCTGCTCACCTCACAGTTTACATAGCAAACCAAGTATTTGCTATATCCATCCAAATGATATTGTAGCCCCCAAAATGAACAGTTTTTTTTTTTTTTTTCTCTAAGGTAACAATGTCCCTATATGTAACTGTGACTTTGAGTCTCATCTGTCTTCAGTGGGATAGATGTGTACCCTACTACCTCCTTCCCTCTCTTTCTACCCCATTCTGATTGGAACATGTGTTTTTCATACTGTGAAACAGAGGTTGTGTTTCCATGCTACCAGCACCACAGGAGATTCTTCCTTTACTAACAATAAAAAAAGATCTGGTGATTCTGCTTGGAAAGGAGCTCAGGACAAGTGCATGGGAGCTGGTCTGATGTCCCACCACAGGGATGTGAGTGCTTGGGAGCTGGGTGACAATGGTCACTGGCAAGAGCTACAGCTGTGTGGAAAATACACTGCAGTAGGGAAAAGGAAAAAAGCAATATTAGGATAAGAAGTTGTTGGGATGGATGCTTAGGTGTGGCCTATTCTATCTGCTCAGATGCTCGGTTGGGCACTATGTTGGTGATGTATGGTAAAGATTCATGGAGAAATGGAGGTGCCACAGGCATGTTGCTGAGGGACACTGAGCTCTGTGGTCAAAATTATAAATCTGTTTCTCCACACTACAATTTGAGTGATGTATCCTGTGGACAAAACTATTTGTGCCAGTGTTTCTCACATGAAAAAATAAGGAGAAAGAAAAAGGGTATATTTCACTATTGTAGGTCTACCATTTATCTGATTTTCTTTGGAAAATAGACTCTTTTCCTCATGGATTTTTTTTTTTTTTCCTTCTCAAGAAATTCTTTACATCAAAAGGTCTGGACAAATGGTCCTACCAGATGTTTAGACCACCTTGGTGCACATCTGTTTATTTGTGTTGTATGTGGTGATGTGTGGGTGTGGATCCTTGCACTGTGTGGGCCATAGATCCTGTCCATCCTAGGCATAAAAACTTTACTTACAAAGAACAGATAGTTTCTGCTCCACAGTGCAGAAAGGACCCCAGCTCTGCTCACTTTTTCCCTGTGTTAGCCCATGTAGAGATATGAATGGGCTTGAGGGTTTGTGTCAAGCAGCCTGACCCGAAGGTATCTCCAGTGAAGCTGCCTGATGTCAGTGCAAGTGGGAGAGTGCCCTGAATTAATATGCAATTTGCTTGGAAATAATAAACTTAAGGGCAGTGGAGTGTATGTGAACATAAAGTAATCTGTGATCAATGGCAGGGCAAAAACATAGTGCTGACTCACTGAAATGGAGCCTCTTTTTTAATACCTTTAGAAAAAACAGCTGTGCTTCACCTTTGTGAGTCAAGGTTTGTGATCCACTTAGAGGAATGTGAAGGGATCTGACCATGAAGTATCTTAATACTGCAATATTGACCTATAATATCGAATTTCTGTGATGGTGTGCAGTGGCCTATTGCCCTTTCACGTGCTTTTTCACAGGTGTTCATGGTCAGAGCGTCTCTTGAGATGTTTCTTTTGTGATAACCTGTTTGATGTGTGGCAAGCTGCATCTGTAGTGGTGCAATGACTGACCACAAGGGCTGTGTTTTCTTAAAGGGTTGTAAAAGACATATTTAATATGTTTGCTTCATGGCAGTAAAGTGTTTTGATTGCTTTAAAACATTGTAATAGGAACAAAGAACAACTTTGAAGTTGGTGTGGAGTTCTGGCCTTCCTCTGCTTCAGTATTTAAGTTTATACAAAAAAGCAATACTAGGTTGCCATGGTAACTGCTTTTTCACAGGTTCACCCTGTGTAACATACTATAAATCTTTCTTATGTGCTAGATGGATGTAGAAAAGATAAGGAGGTAAAATCTAGGCTAAGATCAATGTATGGAAAGATAAGTATAAAGTGTGGTCACATGGTAAGTAATTCCAGCATTACAGAGCACACAAACTGTGCTGAGCTGTCTGTGTATGTCTCTCTATTTTATTCAATCTATATTCTCCCTCAGGAATACCTGCTTCACTGAGTTCTCTTTATTTGAAGAGCATCCAGTGGAACTGAAATTGTAATGTTACGGTTCTGTCGTGTGGCCCATGGTTTTCTTAATAAACGTTGCAGCCACCTATTTATTAATGGGATTTGCTCAAAGCAGACTGATAAACAGTGTCTGTGATGACCTCTGTGGGAAATCATTACTGCCTTGCAAGGCAGTTAGTGTCCCATAAATCAGTAAGATTATAACTCCCATGTTCTCCACAAAAGGCTGCTTGTGCCTCTGCCTCCTCTGTTGCCCTGCCGGGCTTGCACGTGTGTGCCTGGGATCCTGCTGGGGATGCAGTAATCTCCCATTGCAGTTGATGATGTTCTGCTGAGTTTTTCAGACCTGTTCAGCATGGAGTTTTTAACCAGTGTCTAAATCCTAGCAAGGAAATGCTTTAAAATACAGAAAACTGTATCATAACTGGCAAATGTCCTTGGTTATTTTTGGTACTGCAGGGCACCATTCTGGCTTTATGCACTTTTGATCTTGAAAAACTTCCAGGCTAAATGGAGGCAGCAAACAAAAGGTTTAAGGGTAAAGAGAGACATACAGGGGTGAAAGAGCTTTCCAAAAGGTCTCTGAGTAGGCAGCAATGTAGTAGGAAAACAGGAGAGCTGAGCCCTTGGTCCATCTGGCTGTGACATATTCCCTGGGTTTGTCCTCAGTCAGTGCAGGATTCTGTACATGTTTATGATTTTGCATGAAACAGAAAATTGAACTTCTAAGTGTCCCCTGGTCATTGTAACACTGATGTATGTTGCAGGGTGGAGCAGGCTGAAAACTCCAGAGTTAAGAATCTTCTGAGTGAAAAAATATGAAAAAGTTTATTAGCATGTGTCTGAGATTTGATGACATCCTGGATGCTTAGAGGGGAATATGAAAACAAGGAGTTCCCTGATCACACATGGTTGTGGTGATGCTCTTACAGGCATTGAGAATCTGATATTGATGAGTTTCTCTACCTCACCTCATCATCTCTTTACTGGTTTTCCTTTGGGAATGCAGTCATAGTGAAATACAGCATAGGAGACTGTGCATTAAAAAATTAATAACTAGGAACACACTGCATTTCTCTGCAACAGAGAACCTCAAAACAGCACAGAACCTCCAACAAAATCCTGGTTTTCAGCTCCTTTTCTATTTTTACTGGTGGTACAGAAGCCTAATGAGAACCTTGATGGAAAGCAAGCACATGTTGCTGTCGTTGGCCTTCATCTCATCCTGAACAGATACTGAAGGTCGTTTTGGTAGAGCTCTAAATTCTCAATGTGTGCTTCACCAGTTTGGTGTGAAGTGAGATGTGACACCTGATTCAAAGGCTGTCTCACATTTC
This sequence comes from Calypte anna, assembly GCF_003957555.1. Lineage (NCBI taxonomy): Eukaryota > Metazoa > Chordata > Aves > Apodiformes > Trochilidae > Calypte > Calypte anna. Next base: position 10,423,703 of record NC_044253.1, on the reverse strand, counting down.
TTTGATGGTCTGTAGCACTACAGCCCCACATCGGTTTTCATTTGTGAGAGTCTTAGGTAATAAACTGAGGAAATTACCCACGTTTCATAATGATGTTAGAAGTGTTACGGTCTATTGTAAATATCCATATTATTTTTAGCTATTCTGGACCTAGGGAGCAGCTCAGACAAAAGCCTAAGATTCAGACTGTATTTAGCGAAAGAAAAAAGTTGGACAGCATCTGATTTTGTTTATATTGATTGCTTTATCCATTAAGCTTACATACAGGAAGCTTTTGTGAATGAGTATGAGGCTGTAGGGTGACAGCCCAGAAGAGCTGCTAGCAGTCTGGTTTGCTTATTTCCAGATACACTATGGATGGGGCATCAGTTGCCAGGAAAGTATTGAACACTGAGACAAATGGATACCATAGCAATGGGCAGTGTAAGGGACTTGTCATGGGCCATTTCCTCCATGCTTTGGGCACTTTGGCACCAGTCTCATCCCCTGTCCACACTAGAAACAAAAAGTACATCAGAGCCAGAGCTGGCCTCAGCTGCTGGGCTGTTCCTGGCACAGGGCAGGGTCACTCGCTGAGATTGCTTGGAAGCTTCTGAGTGTAAAGAGAAGGAACTGCAGCCTTTGCCAGATCCCCCCAAATTGTTTCTTAAATAAGGGTAACATTTTTTATTTCTATTTTTTATTTTTAAATTATCAATAACTTTTAAAAATTGTACATCTGAGAGATTAAGATTGCAAAATGGCAAAGGAGGGGTGGTTGGGTCCTCAAAGACCCGAGAAGAGTTTTTTCAAATTTCTGTAAGTCTGGAGTCCCAGATGAGTTTGACTGGCAGGGCTGTGCCCTACAGTCCTGGTCATTCCATGTGTTAGAGCACAAGGGTTTTCCTCCAGTTGAAAACAGGACCTGAAAAGGCAACAGTGCAGCTTAGCACTTGCCTGACATTAAGTTGGGCTGTGGCAAGAGTATAAATCCAGAGAAGGAACTGGGAATATTTCCCACACACCATAGTTTAGAAGTGCCCATATAAACACTGTCTGCTTTTCCTGATTTATTTGAGGGTAGCTCATGAAGAAACTTCTGGAATGCAAGGTAGTACTTTTGAAACTCTCAAACAGGGAATACTCACATCCCAGTTTTAGGTGGTTGGTCCAAGCAGTTGAATGAACAACTTAGGTGATCTCTATAAACTCACTGGAGTCTCTGGAGGCACTTCAGAACCTCCAAGCATCAAAATGGAAGCCACTTCTCAAGGGTGGGGTTTTTTTACATGCCTTTTTATAAATTGGAAACAATGCAACAGTGCTGTTTAACTGCATCATAAGAGTCTTATAAGAACTAATTCAGTGATTGTTATGAGACACCTGAGACAAAAAGTTAAAAAAACATCTTCACTGTTACTGAAACTGACTGTAGTGCAGACAGATGGAGGATAATTCCAGTTAACTATGTCTCAACAAGAAGAGTATGAGGTTCTAAGTGATGTAACATTAGAGCATAAGGTGAAATTAGTATTGGAGATGAGGATGTTGACTTTGAATTTGTGTAACAGGGTAGAGATGATGTTATATTTCTAGTGATTGCATAAAGCTTTGGTAGGAGCTGAAGTGATCCCTTCTGTCTCATGGAGGTTGCTCAGTTTCTGCATTAAGAGATCAAATCTTACACAACTTCTGACAGCTTGAAAGGTTTTCTGAAGTATCTTTTCAGGCCAAGTATCATCCATTTGCATCCATGATGTTGTTAGTATAAGAACTAAAACCAGTTTACAGACAGAAGGCATCTCACCTGTTATTATTTTCTTTAATGCATCAATAAAAGATGTTAGATTTTTTTTTCTAGAGGACATGGTTTTCATGCATTGAAGTTCACTAATACTGTCATTCCTTCAAAAGGAAAGGAATAAAAAAAGGCTTAGTTTGGTTTTGCTGTCTGCAATAATCAAATTATTAACACAAAGAGAATACTGTAGCAATGAAATGGAAATAATGTAAATGAATGATATGTAAAGATTTATATCTGCCTTATTACAGTTTGTCTGCCTTTTTCTAACTTCAGTTTATGGCAGATTGCAGCAAATGGATGGCTTTTCTTTTTCCTCAACCTTCTGGAAATCTGTATGGCAGGTAAAACATAAAGGGGCATGGACAAAGCTGTTAATGAATTGGCATCCTATTTGATTTTAAAGATGCCATCAGGAGACAAACCAGAAATAGTAAATTATGAAATTGTCTCTTTATCTGTAAATTACCTATGAGATTCCTTCAAAAGAAGGCTTAGTCCCAATGAAAATTATTTGCCTGTATCCATGTGGATTCAAAGCACATAACAAAACCTTTGCTTTAAACTTTTATAGTGATTAAATGTAAGCTCATTGTATTTTTTGAAGTACCCATTGGTTGAGATTATGGATGTGTGACAGCAGTTCTTCTTTTAGGAAAGTATCTTTCTTTGCATACATCATACACGGCTGCAGGGAGAAGAGTGGGTATGACTCTTAAAATTAAGCAGCAATAGAGAAAAATACAGTGATTTAATTCAAGTAACTTTGTGTTTTGAAAATTATTTTAATTTGAAAGCAAACAATCTTGATCTGGGTCGGAGAAGGAGGAGCCGTGTTTTATTTTTATCCTTATTTAATGTTCCAGCTTTTTCCTTGCCATTATTGTTGCATTGAAAAAAAAAATAATTAACTTAATTGAGTTCATTTGGAAATAGTAACAGAAGGATGACAGACGTGCTTGTAGCCCTCTCCCTAATGAGAGTGCATTGTCCCATTCAGTAGCTGCCCAGTGCCATGCGTGCATGCGAGCGGTACAGTGGGGGTTCCACTCTCTCTCTCCCTCTTAATGAGCAGAAAACATCTTCCTGCTTCATCACCAGTCTGTAAATGATTGCTGCGAAGATGGTCCTGCTGGACCCCTGCTGGGGGTGGCAAGGACCATCTCTCTGGTCCTTGTTTGGGGCTGCATTCTCTAGATGTCCAGCTTGAACAACTTCTAGGAGGACAAAATTCACTGGGGGAATTATCTGAGATGAAAAAATCAAGATGCAAGAGGGATGTTTTCATCTGGAGGCAGGAGGTGGATGGCTTTGTCCTCCTCTGCCCCACAATCTTTGTGGGGCAGGCATCACTGCTGTGGGCTCCTCCAGCCCTGCCTTTCTCTGTGTTTATTTTCAGTTGCAATCTCTTTGTCAGGCTCTGTGCCTTTTCACAGGAACGTGCGTGCTGGCTTCTGATTTCTATCTGGGCCTCCAGGTGCCACTGCTCTGTGAATAATAATTCTGTACACCTGAGCAAAGATGCTTTTTAGCATCACCTGTAACAGGAGGGACCCTTGGAGGGATCCATCCACTGTTGAGCTTCCACTTTATGCTGGGAGTCTGGTTGTACCATAGCAGCTGACTAGACAGAGGGCTGAAATTGTAACTCCAGCATTTAGTCTTCTTGCTGAAGTAGATAATCCTTAAAAAAAATATATAATTTTTCAGTTATTTTCAAAGCTGAAACTGAAGTCATGTTGTTTTTACCCTCCATTTCTAGTCACAGGCTTCCAAGCAGGCATCCCAGAAGTCAGGAATTGGGTGGTGGGGAGTTGAGGAGCTGTCTTTTGTGGCACATCACTCCTCTTGGGGTTCAGGCATCCTCCTTCTCTTTGCCCTCTGTTGCTGGCACTGGGGCAGTAATACAGGCATGGATGAAGGCAGCTCCCCTCCTCATCAAGCCTCAGATGAACATCCAGAGGCCCAGGATTGTCTCATCTTTTATGATTTCAGTTTAGATGTTGAAAACATCTGCAAACCTGTCCACAGGCATGGAAAAAAAAGAAGGGATTTATGTATTTTAGTCAATTTGATTTAAAGTAGTAAGATTACTGTAAGACACAGAGGTATCAGCTGCTTCTCCTTGTAGAGGGAGAATTACCACATGGCAGCAGTAGACTGTTTTTGGCAAGAAGAGCCAAAGTGCAGTAATGTGTGTGTTTCCTGTGAAACACACAGGATGAGCCATAAAAAATGCTGAGCAGCTCTGCAGGGAGAAGACAGTCTCAGCTTTCCATGCTGCTGAGCCCTGTACCCTGGGCTGCTTCAGCTCCTGAGACCTCAATTTGCCACACACCCCCTGTGCAGCAAAGCACAGCCCCACATGCTTGATGTTAGATCTTCTCAGTCATACATAACTCATTAAATACAAGCATATGCGTTTAAATGTGTCCTGAGTGACACCCTCATGGCACATGCCAGCAAGCACACATTTGATTTCATGCATTTGGTGAAATGTTGTTTTTGTTTTATTTATTTTTGTGCCTGGTGAGAGAGAACTGATTTGTTATTTAATTTTTCTGCAACATTCTGTGCAGGGAATGTTAAAAATAAGGGGCTTTGCTACTTACTAGATCTAATTACTTCCCCCTGCAGTTTTTCAAATGAACGGTGATTTCTAAATTGGTGTGATATATAATAAATTAGGTTATTTTCATGGCAGCTTGTCTTTTTAATATCTGGCTACAAGATAAGAGGTGTTAGTAATTGGGCATAATATGTAAGAGAAAAAGCATCGTTCTCAGTACCCAGAATATCTTTGATAATGAATCATAGAATCATATAATAATTCGGGTTGAAAGGGGCCTCTAAAGGCCATCTAGTCCAATCTCACTTCAGTAAGCAGGGACACCCTCAACTAGATCAGGTTGCTCAGAGCCTTGTCAAGCTTCACACTGAACATCTCCAAGGATGAGGCCTCAACTATATCCCTGGGCAACCTGCTCCACTTTTCAACCACCCTCATGGTAAAGCTTTTTTTTCCTAGCATCCAATCTAAATCTACTTTTCTCTAATTTAAAACCATTGCCCCTTGTCCTATCACTTACAAGCCCTTATAAACAGTCCATCTCCAGCCCTCCTGTAGGCCCCCTTCAAGCACTGGAAGGTTGCTATTAGGTCTCCCAGGAATCTTCTCCAGGCTGAACAACCCCAGCTCCCTCAGCCTTTCTTCACAGGAGAGGGGTTCCAGCCCCCTGATCATTTTTGTAGCCCTCCTCTGGACCTGTTCTATCAGATCCACGTCCTTCTGTGTTCAGGGCTCTGGAGCTGGATGCAGTACTCCAGGTGAGGTCTTACCAGAGCAAAGTGGCACAATCACTTCTCTTGATTTGGAGAAGGAACTTGTGTTCCTGCAAATGAGATTCTACTGTGCAGTCCAAGCTCAGCAGAAAACACCCTGGCTTCACTCAAGTGTTACATGAGCAAGGCTTTACTAGAGCAAGGGAGGATTTTGAGAATATTTGTCATACACTTTGCTTCCCAGTTAATACCACCTTCCCCCTCGCATGAGCTGTGCAGTTTCCCCATTTAGATTGGGCTGATCAGTACAAACTTAGTTCAGCAGAGCTTCTAAATATGTTCTTAGCTTCAGTGTGAAGTCAATGAGCATGCTCTGATGCTTGAGGGTTTGTTGCTGTCCTACTCACCACTCTGACCTGCAGATAGATAAAACTTGCTGAGGCAGGACTAAAGTTACAATGCTTCTGATGTGTCTGGGTCTGAGACTTCCAGAGCATCTGCCTCCCAGTTGTGCTGCATGTGAACAGCAGATTTGGCATGTCTGAAACACCTCCTCATAGATTTCTGGCCTGAAAATCCCACTCAAGAGTGTTAGATGCATAAAACTCAACTGCTGACATTTCTAATATAAAAAGGAATGGCATTAGGTCTGTAAGAGTGGAGTGAAAAGCATGGTGTCTGCTAGTGGGCCCTTTTTAATATTTGTATCAGGGATGGAGGAAGGAGATTTTGGCCTCATTGCTGGATGGTAGGTGTGGGCTGGCAGCACACTTGTCAGTGGGAGCTGATGTTAAATTTGCATCAAGGACTGGTTTAGTTTCATTTAGAGTGAATTAGAATTGTGTTGGTTGTCAGTCAGCTGAAAAAGACTCCTAACCAAAATCCTTATAGCCTTTAACAAGTGTTTGAAACATCACTGTAACACATCAAGCCTTTCTACTGGGCATCTAGCCAGTAGATCTGATGGTATTTTACGAAGTGTCTCAGTGTGATGTGTCAATATGTCAAGTCTGGTCCTTTAGGCTTTCCTCCTGATACACTTCTGAGATAGTCCTGTACTGACCTGGTTTGAATCTTTGAGAAACTTGTGTGAGGGGAAGATTGGGCTATCAGGGAAGGATCTAAAGTAACCTGCAAGGGCTTGACTTATGTGTGGTTTGGGACAGGGAGGGCTTTGCTTTGCAAGTTCATGTGGGATGGTGCCCTGTAGCGAAATGAGGCAACCAGGTGCCACTAATTACCAGACAGTGGGCATGAGCTTGTGTTAAGCCCACCTGTGCCTGATTAGGGCAGAGCCCCAACTGCGCATGAGCAGGATTAGGGGGCCAATAAAAGGTGAGGCCTGAGACACAAGCTCAGCTCAGTCCTGAGCAAGCCAGCAGAGAGGTTGGTCGAATCTGGAGCAGTAGCACTGAGCCAGGCTAACCAATCCTGAGGGCAACCAACTTAAGGCACTGTCTGTGCACTTCTGCTGGGACACCTGTTGGACCTTGGAGCACCGTGCCCTAAGAGAGGTTCGTCTTGCAACAGTGCCCATTCACATAGGATAGGATGCTCAGGGAAAGATATAGATTCATCATGTGGCTGAAACCCTTGGATTTGTAGCATTTATCAGAGCCTTGGTGTCAATCCAACATAAAATACTTTCTTTAAAATAATATACTGACATCTAAAATGCTAAGAGGAAGAAAAGGGAAAAATGAGACACAAGTTTTTTGACAGTAATACTGGGACAAGAGCTCTTAGGTTAGTACAGGTGGGCCAGTTTGTATCAGGAGAGGTTTTGGCTTACGGGCTCTATGAGGAAATACTTCTACTTTTCTAAAAGTTGTGTTATTGGCTTACTGAGATTTTTACCTATATCTTTTAAATTAGCGTGCCTCAGGTCTGGATAAGACCTTTCATCCTATGGTGTGAATATGCAAGGGGGTTGGTGAAAGCCCTCTTTCTCTAGAAAGGTTTCTGAGGATTGTGAAATATTGCACAATGTATTTTAAATTATTTTTAAATGGCTCAAGAGAGGAACCAGAAAACTGTAGTCCAGTTTATTTAACATCTGCTTTTAGGATAGGAAGCTTATTGGAAGTTCTTTCAGGTCATGTGGTAAGAAAACACCTGGAAAAATGTATTATTTTTTTCCTAGTGCACAGGTTCAAATTGAAGCATCATTAAAACTTATTTATTTTTGTCTTGCCAAAATGAGAAATATGGTATGGCTGTGACATCTTATACTCTGAATCTATCTTGGTACAAATGCATATTATGTATATTCATCTCCTTTGGACATAGGAGAGATTCCTGCTCATCTTCAAATGTCATTGTCCATAGTCTAGCTAATAAAAAAATATTAATTAGGGTAACTGGTATAATCCTCTTTTATCCCTGAGAGTCTTCCTAAGCCTACATAACTGTTCAGGCTTACTGCCAAATTTTGGTGAGTGCAAAAGGTGTCTTGGATTTGTGGCAGTGATCATTTCTTGTGCTGTAAGTAAATGAAATGATCAAAATGCACAAGCAGCATCTGACATTAATTGCATGAAATACAGTTCTACTGAGAGTTAAACAGAAGAGAAATTCACTGCTGGAGACTCCTCGTCTCTAAGATTGATGATACGTGGGACAACAGCCTTAAAGTTCATTAGTTAAAGTTCATTGGAGGCTGCTGACAGGGGAGGTCTTCTCGATGAAATGCACTCTTCATGTGGGATTTCCTAGTTTCCCAAACAGGGCTTGGGCTTTAAAGAAGAGTGTGTTAATGGAAGTGAGATCTTTGGGGATTTCCTTATGGTCTCTCTAATCCCCAGCAAATCTGTGCTTCTGCCTTGTAATTTGAGATTCAGGAATGGCATGGTGCAGGTATAGACAGGTGCTTAGTGTGCTCTATTTTAAAAATGATATTTCCATTCCTGTTTGGAAGCAAAAGCACTGTGAAGCTTATTAGTGCTCAATTAACATAATATATTGCAGTTATTATTCTCAGAATGATACCAGACATCCCCCTCGGAGGGGGTAAATTGAATCCTGATAACTGGCATTTAAACAAAACTGGAAGCCAGTGCTTAATAATAGGCAGTAAAAATACAGAATATCATTGTTCTTTCTCTTCTGTTTTGGGTGAAGAATTTACCACAGACTTCCATCTTCTGTTAAGAAAAGTTAAAAAAAAAAAAAAACAAACAAAAAAACCCAAAGAAAACAGGCTGAAATAATCATTATACTTCCTAGCATGGCTGGCTGTCAGTACTGAGCTTAGAGAGAAGGAGGAAGGTTTTATGGTTCTCAGCTTAGAGCTGATGGACATTTATGGACTTTATCAGGCATTTCTTCCCAGGCCCTGCTCCTTTTTTCATAAAAGATGAGGATAATCATTTTTCAGTCTGCTGCAATCTCCTAGACCTCTTAGTATGATCCTTTAGTGCTAATACAGGGGAGGGGAAAAAAAAAAAGTGTTCCAGCTAAACCTGAGGCAGAATCCTCCATGTCCTCTGCAATATGATCCTAAAAAAGTCCAGTGTTATGTTAAAAACTCAGAAAGAGAAATTCAATGGCATCTATGTTATCCAGAAATCAATATGATTTTCAGGCTTCTGACCAGATGTTGGAAATGTTTTGGTGCTGTAACAAACAATCTATGTGAAATAATTTTCCATATACCTATGTTTTTTTCCATGACCCCCAAGTCACATTCTTTTAAACAAAATCATTATACAGATACAGGGAGTTTTAAGACATTAAATTAATTGCAATTTGTCAGTTCTTCCTCGTGCCTAAAAGAGAGGTCACCATGCCAAGCTGCCAAACCTGTGTATGTAGGCTGGTGTTCACCATTGGCTTTTCTCCATGCACCAAAGTCCCAGGCTGGGAATGACCCATTGCTTCCATTAGAGAGCTTGGTGTGCTACTCAAGTAAGAAGATCCAGCACACAAAATCTTGGACCACCATCCTGGATTTAAAATGTAGTCCCTTCTAGAAAATGTCAGCTAGAAAATTTCTCTCCTGGAAAACTGGAAAGTGCATGTGGAAGGAAAGTTGAGTTGCAAAACCTGTTAAAGATGTGGGGATGAAAAAAAAAAAAAGCAATGATGAATCTGGGAGTATTATTTTAATCCCATAAAAAACCCAACATAATTAACTCCTTAGTTTATTTCATGTCTATCTTGAAGTAATGATAATGAGTAGATAGCAGGAAGGAGATGCCTTCATGGGCCAATAGTGACCACACTCTTCCTTGCACCAAACTTTTCCCAGCTCCTTGTTCACCAAAAGCATTCAGTAAGCTGATTTAGGCTATGCTTCCATCCATGAAAGTGCACTTAAACGTATGATTAAGTATTTTAGTAAACAGAAGACTCTGCTGATTTGGGTTGGTTGGTACCAAGTCAGCCTTTACTCCAGTTTACTGCAGTTGTCCCCATCCAAGGGTTTGCCAAATCCCCTCTGAGGAGCAGCAGCTTCGCAGGGTGGTGAAGGCTTGATTAGTGTTTGTGAAATGATTTGAAATCTGTGGAAGGAACTTGTTGCAGGAAGGCAAAATATTACAAAATATGTCTGTTCTGCTGTACATGTTAATAGGTTCTGGGATCCCTTGGAGATGGAAAATGTTCCATAAATGTGAAATTTTAATTATTTCATGTAGCATTACTCATGCAAAGGTACTGCAGACCCACTTCTATCTGGTTAACATCTGTTCTGCTTCATTTCAAATATGTTTAAATATTGTTATTGGACAAATTTAAACTATACACAGAACCTAATTTGTTGTTTTATATTGATGGTAAAATTCCATTATTTTTAGTGTAACTTAATAAAGATTATGTGCATGTATTATTTGTGAATTAAACTGTACAATGGAATGGGTCATGAACGTCCAGTATTTAAGTGATTAAAATAACAAAGCACAGTGTAAAGAAACATAAATAAATCAAGACCCATTTTTAATTAATATCAGTCTCTTTTGAAACATGGTCTGAGAGTGGTTCTGCTGATGTCCATTGCAGTCTAATAGCTTCCTTTGTGTGGTTCCAATTTGCATGAGATTTACTTGGGAATTGATTCTTCAGCCCTGCTAGCTGCTCCTTTGGGAAGACAAAAGAGACCAAGTATGTTCAAGCATAGAGCAGGATTTCAAGAGCTAAACCTCAATGGGCTTTGTATGGCTGTCAGGCTGCTTTGTTTTCCCAAGCTGCTTCAGTCTGAACACTGAGTCTGTGAGCTTTCCATCTTACAGAATAGAAACAACAACAGTTCAATTATTATTTCTAAAAATAGAAAGAAATAGTCAGATTTTCACTGGACTGTGGACATTTAATAATCTTTTAATGATTTCTGCAAGTTTTGGAGATGGGGAATTGCAGCTTCTTTATAGTAGTGTCTGCATCAGCTCCTTACCCCTGCTCTGGCAGCCCTGCTCCTGGTGCAAGGAGTGGGGCAGTGCCTGAGCCCTACTGTGGAAGCTGTTTCCCTACCTGGGAACCCAGCTGCCTCCCCATGGTCCTGTGGGAAGGGTGTGAAGTGTGTTGGGTATGAGGCAGGGGCATGCAAGGGATAAGGGCAAGGAGACAGTGACTTTATTTGACATCTTGCAGTATAACCATAGCCCAGGGCTCAGGCTGGAGAAGCTGCTGTAACATCGAGAGATCACCACTGAATTATACTCGTGGACTTTTCTGCTCCAGGGTGGTGGGATCTGGAGTGAGCAAAGAGGTCTTTGAACCACCTAAGGCTCCTGTGTCCCATGGTCTGTTTGCTTTATGCTGTGGGTTGTAGCACGATATTAGGACAGGTCACCTAATTGAAGTGTCTGTTCATGGACAGCTCGTTGTGTTTTATTTCCATAGGGACTGCAGGTTTTTTGCTTTATGACCCTGGCTGAAGCTAGCTTCTTTGGTAGGTGTGAACACAGCTGTGTGAGTGTTAACATCAACTTGACAAGCCTCTGAAGGGGTACAGGTGTGGCACCAGTAATGTCAAGGTCACCATCCAACAGAAGACCAAAGGTGGGAAGTGTAGTTCACACCACAGCCTTAGGAATCTCAGCTGAGTTTGCAGAAAAAGCTGCCAGTCAGTGCTGGTTTTAAAGTGACTTTTGGGATATGAAGGCCTATTCAGCAGCATCAGTACAAAAAGATTACAAATTTGCAGTGGCTGAAGAGGTAAAATCTGAATAAGCAGAAAGAAATGCTCAGCTGAAAAATCAAAGATGTTGTGACAGGGTGTTTATGTGGTCTCCAAAGTAGGAACATAGCCCCAGCACCCTCTGAGTCTTTAGGAGAGGCCAACCCTACACAGTCCAGATTCTTGTAGGAAGCAGAACGTTGGTGGAACTGAGACGACAGAGCTCCTGGCAGGATGAGACCAGGAGCTGGCATGTTTCACAAGTGGCTCTTTTTGCTGCTAGCAACTGGCTCCTCTTTGATGAGTAGCAAAATAAAATGAGTGATGTGCTTTTTTGGTTCAGGGAAGAGTTTTAAAATGTGATGGAGAACTGCCAGGATAGGAGCAGCTCTTCTCCCTTGCTTTTTTTTGACATGCAGTGAAGATGAAGGCATTGCCTTGAAATAGTCCCCTGCACTGAGCAAAAAGGAGAAGATCAAAGGGAAGAAAAGTGGAAAAACAGTCCCAGTTTAGACCATGGCAAAGGTCTGTGCAGAGTAGCCTCTGTAAAACGTGTCACGATAGGAAATCAATTTTGAATTACACTGTGTGACACATACTGTATTTTCCATCCTTCATTATAATAAGCAAGTACATGCTTACATAGTGATGGCTTTTTAAGAGATTGCCTTTGGCTGAATTTATTGCCAGACAGCTCTATCCCGTGGCATTTAAACATCACATTGCTCTGAAATGTGCAAGCTGGCTGAAGCAGTGGGAGGATGCTTGTAAAACTTCGTGCCAGTGAGGGCCATCTTTCTTTTGCTCTTACACTTCATTGATCTCTTGCAATGGGTGAAAAACAACACGAATCAATGCCTATCTCTTGTAGGAGTTGAGTTTCATCTCCTTTTCTCTATACTATATCAGCAGTGATGCTGCTGTGACAGGAAGAAATTTCCCTTTGCATTAAGGTCCGATGTCCACACAGTATGTCCTCTGTGTCTGTACCAGCTGGGAGAGCTGAATGTCTGGTGTGGCTGAGCATGGAAAGATGGTGACAATGGTTGAAATAACTGCACAACACTGGGTGGAAAAGCTTGTGTTGTCTGTGGAAACCCCCACATGGTTTGGAAATTACTTGCTTGCAGTTTTCTGCATGCAGTGTAAGCAGTCTCACGTTTTGCCTCAAGGTGTTTGGGCATATTTTCCAGTGTTATCACTGCTTTCAAGTGCATCAGTGGCCCTCAGTGAGCCTGTTGGGAGCAAACAGAGGGGGCCACATGTTTGTTTCCATGCACAACTTGATTCCTTAGCCTTGCAGCTGAGACTGCCAGAAAAGATGCAGGTTGTGATAGTGGCTTTTAGTTCGTAGGCATCTGTGCCTTCCAAAACCTAAAGGATGGGAATAGTGTTATGGAAGCCAGATACTGCATATGGATAATAACTTCCAAAGACTGGATTTGAACCAGACCACTGTGGAGAGAGAGCTGTCCTATATGGTTCCTACCTTCCAGCAGCCAAGCAAATGCACTTGTAGATGAAATTGCATTAAATTGTCCTCGTTGGTTTAGGGTGTACTTTTAATTGGTATGACAGATGAGATTCTCATCTCTTCTGTATTTTGTTACCAACTCTCTTTCTACAAGTACTATGGTGAAATTTCCCCTCTTGTCCTTTCCAGAAATCAAAGCAATATTTAATGATTATTAACTCCTTTTCAGGTTGGGTGACATTTTTATAAAACTTTTTTTTTTTCTTTTAAATACAAAAACTGAGGCCCCAACTATTGGTTTTATATGGAGAATTTAGAAGATCATTTAAATTAGAGGAGAAATTATTTTGAGGTTCTATATTGAATCCAAACTGGACTTGGCTGGATTATTCACTGGTCTTGCAAATTCTTTCCAAAATGTTATTTGTTCTACACTTGTCCTCTGAAATAAGAAGGTATGTCCTGGGTCTGAGATAGGTGAGAGGTCCCCTGTGTGGAGCCTTGTCCTCACAGGCATATAAGAGCCCTCCAATGTAAATACTCACTGCAGCTTTTTTTCACTGGCTGTTTAAGGGTTACTTCCCTCATGCTGAGAAGGTGAAGATGCTGGGAGGAAATTGAACATAACTTCTTGACATTTGCGATCGTGAATTTTCCTTTCAAGTAAGAGCAGTAAATTTGCAAGTTAGGAAGAATAAAACTCTAAACCCTTCAGATGGCTTGAGGAGGAGGGGGCTCTAATTAAATCCCCAGGTCAAGCAGACCCCTCACTTGCCTGGTTTGATTTTGGTGAGCTGCCTGAGCTGGTGTGTGCAGAAACACACTGCTGTTTGTTTTGTTTCCCAAAGCACAACTGTTGTGAATTGTCTGGTGACAAAATGGGACTTGGACATACTAGGCTGTGGCAGATTGATCATCTTGGCTTGCCCATGCACTACCCTCAGTGTCACTGGCTGTTTGCATAGCACGTAGGGATGGAAATAACTGTATCCCTCCAGAAGTGTGTACAGTGAGCTGGAGCTCCCCAGAAAAAAATGGAATGGCGGATGCTGAAGTGCAAAGCTGGTTTGTACCCTCACAACACCATCCTCCTTGTTTCCTTTGGGCCCTCACCTGGTCCCCTCTCATCCAGAGGGTTGTAGTGTTTTTGTTTGTGAAGTGGCTGTGTCATCAATTTGATTTGCCCACCAGAAGGACAAGCAGCTCCTTCTCTCTCCTTCCTAACAAGCATAGGGCCTGTTATCCTTTGTTGTGGATGGAGATCCACCACCAGAAGCCAGTGCTCCCCTGTGTCTGCTCATGTGGGGTATCAAGGAGAAGTAATTCCTATACTGCAACATAAAGCTAATTAATCATCATTTTGCTGAGAAAGTGGCTAAAGTTAGGCTCAGTAATACATTTAGACCAGTAAGTTGAATGTGGTTGAAGCTATTCTGTAGTGGTGATGGCATCTGGCATGGGGCAGGCCAGGACTGTTCTGATGCCCTGGTTTAGTCTCCAAAGCAGGATGGCTACATGTAAATTGCTTATGGGCAATGGTCCATGGCCTGTGCTGCCCTGCTTGGAGATTGTTTAGGAAAGTGCTGCTCAGCCCAAGCCAAAATTGTGCCAAGCACCATTTATTCAGCAGCAAAGAACATTGACTTCTAACCTGCATTTAGCTACTCATCAAATTCAACCTGTATAGTCTGAGTTCTAGTAAATGGTTATGTCATGGGCAAACCATCTATTCCAGGAGGAGGCAAGAGCCTGGCTGCTTCCCAGCTCCTGCAAGCACAGGGAAGCAGACTGCCCTGTCATGGCCTGAAAGGTGGGCAAGGAGACTGGAGTTGTCTGATGAGAAGCTTGAGAGCTTTGAGCAGTCTGACTGGGATAGAAGAGTCCTGTGCCAATGCAGAGCAGTGCAGCTGTTTTATTAGAATTTTCCCAGGGAAGCATGAAATGGTCAAGTGAGGATGTCTGGAAGCAGAAATGGGCTCTGTTTGATTCACTTGTATAAACAAGTGGTAAATCTAAAGCCAAATTCAGCTCTGGTTTGCAGCATGTAATCCCCCATGGCTTAACTAAGGTTAACGAGGTCTAACCTTGGGCTGGTAATTGTCCCTGAGAGATTCCTGCTTATCTCCAGAATGGACCAGAGATTCCTCTTTGCTCACTGATAATAATTTTGACAGCAGCACTGGTTCAGGAGCCTGGAGTTCTATCTGCTCTATGTAACAGAACAACTTTCCAATTTATGTATGTTTTTACATTGCTATTTTTATTAACATTGGTTTTACCCAAATAGTCTCTTCCTGTTCTATTTTCTATAGATATTAGCAGAACAACTGTACTGCAGATACAAATAAGGCAGCCTGCCTCATATCTCTGCTGTATCCCATGGGGGGTTTCCCTAGATTTTGGGTGGGTTTCACTATCCCTTTTTACACAGGTATGTTCCAGCTCACAGTCCCTGGTTCATCCCTTCAATTCTTAGGGTGTCTTTGGTGTGTCTGAGCAAAGGAAGAGCAAAGCATTCCTGGCTCCTGCTCTAATGTGGGAGCCTAGGAATGTTAAGCACTTAAGTGGGACAAATATTAAGTTATATATTTTCTAAGCACTACTTCTATTTGCTTTCCTGTATAGTGTCACATCTTCCAAGATTTTAATGACTTTTTGTTTCCTTTTCAAAGACAAATATTTCCTTTCCTTTTACACGTTTCATGCAGCATTTCAGAAACACGCAGGGGAGTTTGAAACACCAGCTGTTTCTTTTCCAAATCTCTTTGAAGGTCCCTGGGCCATGTGCTCCTTCCTCAGCTCCTGGGTAGCTTCAGAGTCTGTGCAGGCTGGAAGGGAACAGGTTCCAACCCCTCAGCCTCACCCACGGGTGCCTGGGGCTGCTTTGTCTTCAGCTTGTGACAGCTCAGCCATCCTGGTCCCACTGTGGTGAAAGTAACATCTCTACGACTGTCACTGATAAAAATTTTTGTTTCTCATGTTCTGTGAAATGTTAGAGCAGCAAGGGACAACATTTATTGACAGTGAGAAAAGGCATCCCTGTGCAATTTGCATTCAGAATTTGAATAACAATTACATAGGAGAGGTGGAAATTAACACAGCTGGTCTGTCCTAAGGAATGAAGGGTTACAGCAGATAAAATGTGCTCAGCCTTCAAAAAGTCTTAAAGACACATTCTGAGAACAGCCAGGAAGGAAATGTAGGAATGATAATGCTGGACTTTCTCCTGGAAACATCTCATTGCAGTCCCAAGAACACTGTAGTGGTCATCAGAATAATATCCTGACTGTCTCCTGGCACTTTTGGGGACTTTGCAGGTGTGCTGGAGCATGAACATGAGTAATGAAGATGTGTCCCCACCACATTAGGGCTGCCCTTACCTGTACACAGCCCAGCATCCTAGGGAGGTTGGTCCTGCAGAAGTGACCATCCTTCCTCACTTGCCTTGTGCCAAAAATCCTTACACAGCCAAGAGCCTTGAGACATCTTTGAGTCTTAGAAGAGGCAAACTTCAGCTTGGTCTCTCCGTGAAGGGGATGGCATTGCATGGGAAAGTGATGGGATTGTTAAGTGTGCTCTTAGTATTGATCTCAATGACCCCACCTAATTCACTCCATCCCCTCAGACCCATAGAGAGGATTTAAGGTGCTCTGGCTGCCACTAATGCCTTGACCACTGATGGCATCTGAGTGCTCTCTGTACTTCACAGCCATTGCAGAAGTACTGGCTAGCTGTGTACATGCTGCTGTACCCACCACTACACAAGACAGGAAGTTTCCCCCCTCAATGATGCTTCATCATCAAGAATATTAGCTCCAGGGATAGCTATTAAAGCACAATTATGAAGTATTTGTTCTAATGATGAATTCATAGCATTGCCTTTGTTGCTCTCAACAAAGGTAATCACTTGAGTCTCTGGAAGACCCTGCAGCTAAGAGGTAACCATGTCCTCTCTACTGCAAATAAGCCTGTGGGTAACTTTTTGCATATATGCAGCCTCATTAAGGCATCTGCAGAAAATTAGATTGCTTACTGCATAATTGTTTGCAGGAACAGGAAGTGGGTTCATCGCCTTTCTAAGAAATACTGTATATCTGTCTAGAGACTGATGGCTTTATTTTAATTTGCATCAAGGCCATGGTAGTCTTGCTGAGAATGAAAAGCAGACTGAGAACCTGGTGTTGATGGAGAACTACTTATAAGGTGGTCTGATTTTTGTTTCATCTTGAGACTGTGCTGTGCTTGTGCTGGGAAAGTGTCAGCTCCTTGTATCCTGAGAGCATCAATCGTTTAAAGATCTGAATGCCATTACTGATATTGTGTTCTCACTACTTATGTACAAGCTTATACATATACTTATATACAAGTTATACCCTTATATACAAGTTCCTTTTTAAAGGAAACATTACTATTTTTCCTTTTATCTTCCTTTTCTCTTGGAAAGGAAGGACAGCCTTTATTTGAATCCTTGATTAAAACAGATTGAGAGAGTTTCACTCCTAGCATTTCACTTCTCTGATATGTCAGTTTGCTTATGGCATGAATAAGATTGTATTCCTTCATTTCTCTTGTGTGTATTGTCTTCAGAGATAGTCTTGTCCTTGGGTACTGTTAACCCCTCAGCCTTCCACCTTAGGCAAACAGTGGTTGCCAAAGGAGAAACTGGCATGTCCCACATGCCTTGACTTTCATCCTAAGTGCAGCCTGACTTTGCTCACCTGCAGACAAACTTCTCAGTGTGAAGCTGCTGGGAAGAGGAGGTCTCTGCTGGGCTGGTGACCACACCAAAAGGCAACATAGAGTTCACTTGGGTGTCCACCATGTTTTAGACACCCAAAGTTTGATGGCTCATGTTAGCCAGAAACGTTTCAAATGTATGGGGGTTGTTACACCATCACCCATTGCCTAAACTATTGAAAATCTTCCTTTGTGCCATGGGCTGAGTTTATGCATGGCCACAGAATTACATGGAGAGAGGAGGTGCACCAAAGTGGGCAGCTGCCCCCTTAGCATCCTCACACTGAGGAGTCTGTCAATTCTTATTAATCAGCATGAGAACTGTCTTTGGTTTTCATTTTTACTTTTTGATCTTTTTATGAGTGATGGTTGGTTGGATATTTAGTAAACATTAGGACATTTTAATCTGCCAAAGTACATAATTTACACCAAATCTGGCAGGTTTTGCCAGCAAGATAATACACTATACCCAAATGTAAGGATTTACCTATCTTCAAATTTCTTGACCATATTTTCAAATTTGAGGCTTTAATAACTTAGAAAATAGTAAGCAACTCTTTTTTAATTTAGCAACTTACTTTTATTTCATGATTAATAACAATCTTATAGAGGATGTGAATTGGATTTCAGTTAAAATGAAGAAAACCTGCACTGTAAAATTGTTTTATATAAGTTTTTAGTAAAGCTAATTTACTTGTGCTGGATGCAAGGAATTTATTCATTTTTTTGCTAACCCAAAAATGTTTGTATTTTAAAATGTTTGAAATAGTATTTATATGTAATAAAGTACACTGTCTATTTTTGGTCACCCTGTCCTTTCAAATTGAGATCCCAGTTTTTCATACACATTTCTTTTTCATGTATCAGAAGGAGAAAATTAATCTTCCTGGATTTTGGTGGGTTTTTTTTTTTAACCAATATTCAATCCTTTCCTTAATCCTGGGTGATCTGATTACACTGACTTTATTGAACTAAATTAACCTAAGCTAAATGGATCATTCAATTCAAAGAGTGAATGTTTGCAAGAGTGGAAGAATCTGTCCCTAGTGTTAGATAAAGCAGTACCAAAAGGAAATAAATGTACTAGATTTTAATGTTTCCAGTACTTGATAATTATTCTTCAAACCTTGAAATGTTAAAGTTTTGCAGAAAACTGTATTTAACTGAATGCATAACTCAGGCATTCTTAGGTCACTCATGATTAATTGAATGTTATTTGTGACTGATTCTAAGTGGGTTTTTTTGATCTGAAATGGACAAGAATTGATTCTTGGTATATATCACTCTCAAATGAGGTGAAAGTTTTATGTCCAGAAGTATTCACTAAGAGATGTATCCTAAATGAATACTCATCATATGATCAGGGAGTTGAATATAAGTGTAAACTGAAAGACTTTTTATCACTACCAAATATAACAGTTAATTTTTAATATAGAATTCTCATTATTTATTTTTAAGTTTTGTAAAGCTAAGAATTGTTTATACATTGGAAGTTAAACACAAAATAAGTATTTTATATGAAAAAGAAAAAGACGTAAATATACTGGGTTGGATTTAGTTGAAAGAGGTTATTAAATTATTCAGTTCTTCATGTGATATTTAGATAAATAAAGTCTCATTTTCCACTGTGCAGCTGATCTCATTAAAGAGGAAAAAAACCCTTTAATGTTCAAACCATCCTCTAATTCTGAGCAAATCCCTAAGAATGTTCTAAGGAGAGAGAATTCTTAAATCTCTGGGTTTTGTATCCTAATTAAATCTCTTGACAGCTCTCCACGTTATGTGCAGCAGCGCCTCAGTCTAATACAGGAGGTGGAGTTCAGCTTTTCATTCTTCTCCTTTTTTACAAAATAAGGCTCGTATTTTCTTTTTATTCCTTGAGTTGAGGAGCCCCCTTTCTGGGTGATCCATGTAGAGTTATTCCTTGGAGGTGTATGTTTTTGGGGGCTTTTTCTTGGTTGGGAAAGGGGGAAAGTCCAAAGGAAGTGTGAATGTTGCTAGTACGGCAACAAATGAGGAGGAGGAGTGGATCCATTTCTGAAGTTGTCTTAAAAATGAAGTATGGGATTTGACTGATAGATTTTTAAGTATAAATGGATTAATTAGAGTGTGACTAAGGTCATGTATAAAAAAGGAGCAAGCTAATTAAGTCTGAGCAGTACTCCAAATGCCTTTTGTACTGATGACTGGAGATCAAAGGCTAGGGCAAGTTTTTTAAGATTATATTTCTTTAAATGAATAAATGAGTCTTGCTAAGGGTGGACAGGACATTTCTTTCAGAGGACCACAATCCAGGCATATTTTTAACTGGTTGATATGCTTACAAGTGTCTGGTTTTTAATTGATGCTTGAGTATTCAGATATGTTATGCTCCCATACATTATGGCAGAGTAGTCTTGTACTGCTGCATTTTCATGCTTAATTTAAATGCAAGAATTTTTCTCATATGCCTTGGGCTCAATAGTCAGAGATTCTGGAAACTATTCTTGTTGTGATTATGCTATGTTTAACGTTAGACTGTAGCTGCACCAATCCAGGAGTTGCACATGCCTGAGAGGCTCACTCATTCTCCCATCTTCCAAGGAACATGCCCAAGTGTTCTCATGTACTCTGTCCTGCTTCTCTGCTCTGTGCTCACCTTTCTTCTGCTGCTACATGGGAGCTGTCTATAGATACACAACCAGATCTGTGGTTTTGTGGAAATTCATTTGGGCCAAATTATAGTAATCTTTAATCTCTTTGTAATGTCATCTAGGGCAAACTACACCCATACCTTCTTGTTTTGCACTGGGCTTTCAAGGAGTTATGGATTCAAGGCAATAGTAATGTGCAGTAAAGCATCTCCTGTGATGTGCTGTGTCTGCAGTCAGTCAGGGGAAACGAAGGGCACTCAGCTCAGTACAAAGGAACCCTGAATTTGGTGAGGATTAGGAGCCTCAATGCCATCTCAGTTTTTCTTTAAAATTCCATTCCTGCAGTTGAAATAGAAATTATGGTTTTCCTGAGCAGAGCAAGCCAAACTCAGAAACAATCCTGTGGATTGTCAAGAGTCAGGGCAAGTTTGGGGCAGGACAGTTGCAAGCTTCACTGAATACTACAATGCTATTTCTCTCCACCAACACTTGTAATGAACCTACTGACTCTAGTTTTCACACATTGAGTTTGGAGATGATTTTGTCATTTTTAATTTTTTAGTCTGATACAGCATGGTACATGCATGTTGACACTGGCATTTCCATACATGTGTGATATTGATTTAACACTTATGTACCCAAATTGAGGAAGTTTTTTTTTTCTTCTAGACAAGAAAAAGGCAAGGAGAGAGAGCTCGTAATCTTTGGCAACTCCATTCTTAAATGAGAGCTGTTTTCTGTTGGATTTTTAAATGAAAAGAGTAGGGTTTTGACACTTGTTGGGTTGGCATAGACCAAATGGTGTCCTGTGCTTTGAATTTGCTAAATATGTCTTAGAACAGACTTGATCATACAGAGTTACACCATTTATTTAATGAGGTTTTTCCCTTTTCCTGTCCTGTTGTTCAGCTACCAGAATTTAAAGGATCATTTAGGACAATGAAAGTCACTGGCTGATGCTCAGGTGGATGTACAGAATCTCCTGATGAGGGTGTTGAAAAGCTGGGCAGCAGATGAGGTTTATAAGATATCATTCCTAGCAATCTTATCCATCAGATTTAGTCTGATGTGCAAAGACTTTTGAATGGGATTTGAAGAGGATTTGTTGTCCTTCTGCCTTAGATGGCCCAAGGTGGAGTGCAGATCTCCAGGCTATGGGTTGTTTGCACCATCCCTGTTGCTTCCCATGCATCACAGCACAAACTGATTTGGTCTGTACTGCTCTTAGAGAAATATAACCTTTTGATGACAGTAAATATTACTTGATGGATACTCCAAAAGAGGCTTTATTGACCTTTGTGTAGCTTTATATTTTATGATTTGTTTCTTTTTTGGGAAATCCAGGATGGGATAATCCATTGTAGAGTTACATAGTTTCAGAACTGAGAGGAGCTGCTAACTGGGGGTTTGAAAGCATCTCCTGTTGCCCAATTTGACCAGTAACACAGGAAAATAGGAAATAGGTGGCTCCTCAGCCTTTTCCTCCTGTATGCAGAATGGGTTGATCTGTTATGTCTCTCAGTTCTTGGCTTTGGTTTAAGCTAAGAAGGGCCTCCACCTCACTGTCTGCAGATGGATTCTCTGCAAGACCCTTTCTTTCTCCACCTCAAATGAAACACCCAACAAATAGTTGCAGACAGTGGTATTCAGACACTGTTAAGCCCATGGCAGGGCCTGCAGGGTGCTGGCTTTTAGACTTATTCAATAGCAGAGGGGCCCTTTGAGTATCCAAATCAATAGCAGAACTCCTAGATTTGAAAAAAATCCTAAATACATCTATGGACAGATCTGTGTACAAAGAAGTGTAAACATTACCTTGTGTGTCTTGCCAAAGCCACTTAAACAGCTTTCCTATATCTGCAAGCAGTTTTTATTTGGAAGAGAGATGACTGTCAGCCTGTGCTGCCCCTTTCTTGGGGCCTAATTAAATGAAATGATGCTTCACAAGTATTTCTATTTCCAAATAAAAGCTTCTAGAAAGCATATTTTGGAAAAAGTAAGAATTCTGTGGAGAAGGAGATAGGATTATGCCTTTTCATAGAAATTTAAACTGAGTTATTCAGAGGGGCACAGCTTTGGCTGCGATGTTTTCGCCTGCGTCTCGCTGCCTCTATTATGGAACATTATTACTGCATGCATTAAAACCAAATTCAAATGCTATTGGATAAATACTTTCTAATCTCTGTTACTGATGGCCATTTTACCTGATCCACGTACTGTAAAACAGTGCTGGAAGCACTGTCCAAGCATACAAAGGAATTTAGGTGACAAAAAATTAGTTGTTGCTGAGTTGCTTGTCACATACTAAGGAACAAGTCTACAGGAAGGTCTTGTATTCAGGTACATAGTGGGAGCAAATCTCTTATAAAACTGGGATAGCATTTCCATTTCCTACAGAGATGTTAAATGAAAGTGCATTAGGGACTTGGAATTTAGCAGGAATTACAGTGTAAAGGAGAATTTGTTTCTGTGTAAGAGCACAAGGTCACAGAGCCCCTGGACACAATTGTGTCCCTCACATCATCTTAATCAGCTGGCAGCTGAAAAGTCACACCATGGGGACAACATGACCTGCTGGGGACATATAGCACATGCCATCTGGGGAGTGGGTCTCCTTCCTGTGGAAAGCCAGATATCTCACAGACATGAGTGGCAAGGCAGAAAGCTCCTTCTATGAATGATCATCTCCAAAAGCTGTCTCAACTCCTAGCAGTGTGGCACTTCTTTTATATAGGCTGATAATCTGCCACGATCATACCATACATATATGGATGCATCCATACATACCTAGGTGTATATATATATACATATATGCATGCATCCGTCCAAATATATATATAGGTGTGTGTATATATATATATTTGTATGCCTATATATGCGCTCATCCACACATATATAGGGATGCACGACATCCATGCATGTATATACACACACAGAGGCTCAGTTTTCTCTGGCTGGCTTTCCCAACTCTTGACTTTTACAAGTGGCCTGTACACCACATTTATACCACAGTTATGTTCTCTGATTATTTTTTTTTCTTGTTTTCTGGATGAGTTTCTAAGCAGTGCTCTTGCTGCCTTCTCTGAGCCCTGCTAGGAGCTACCATGACTAGGAGCTTGCTTTAACAAGATAGGAGCAGAAACTTGACTTTGATCTACATAGCAAGAAGTCACAGCAAATTGAGATTATTGCATGGAAGAGGTGATGGCTAATGCAGAGCACTCAGGCACAACTTTTGAAGCCCTGAGCCTTCCTTTTGATTTTGAAACCTTATAAATGAATTTAGGGTGCAAATCAGAATATTTTATACGGCTTTGATTTGCAGCCACACAGAAGCAGAAAGAAGAACAAGTATGTTCCCAGCTGTTCCTTCTCAAAGGGTGGCAAAAAAACAGGGGTGCCCTAATTGTGCAGGAAGCAAAAATACACCTGGAAAAGGCAATCTTCATTTTAAATCTAGGCCTGCATGAAATGCAGGATGGAAAGGAAATCTGGTTTCAACAGTGAATTGGGAGACTGTCAGAGCAACTCTGCTCCTACATATGCTGCTGCTGTTCATCTTTTCATGGGAATAAAATTTAGTATGAATATATTTATTATTACCTCATAAAGCAAACAGCATTTTAGAGTGTAGTAAGTTAATATCTTTGATGGATTGTTTTTCCCCCATTGGAATGAAATCCCAGTGAAAACAATAACCTGTTTAGGAATCCTTTGGGAAGAAGATGACGGGGCTGGAAAGCCTTCTGCTGTTTCACACTTGTCTGTAAATAACTCCTATCTCTCTTCTGACTTTTCATGTCTCTATTCACCTGGGAAACGTGGACACTACCTGCATTTTTATTACTTTCTCTAGAACTAGAAGTAGTTGTTGCACTTGCAGGATTGATCTTTAAAACTGTGGGGATAAGTAAGAGTTGCCCTGTCCCTTTTTAGAGTTACCTTGATGTGAAAGTCCCAGCATCTTTTACACCTCCAACTGCTTGTTGGGCTGGGTGGAGTGTGTGTGTGCTGGGAGGAGGTTTGCAGCTAAGAGATGGGAGCACAGGGAGGTGGATCCTGCTCCTGGGGATTCGTAGACACCACAAGCTGTATTTGCTCCTTTGCCTCCCGCTTTGTTAGTATTGAGGTATTTCTGTTTCTGATGGCAAAAAACCTGCTGATGGATCTTCTCTATCTCTCTGCTTGTAAGACTTAGGCATGGACACAGATCCCTTTGAAATTTAGAGGGTAACTTCATTGATTTTAATGGGCTCTGGCTCTTCACCATCCTTGATCTCTTCAAATCGCTGTGAGAACTTCAAATGTGAAGTGCTAAAAAGTTGAACAGTATTTTCCCTCCTGCACATACTGGAATGACCTCATTTTTCTGCCCAGTGATTTGGAGAGTTGTTTTTACACTGCTTGGTAGAAAAGCATCGTATTTTTTTCCTGTCTATTCAGAAATATAAGCAATTTGAATTCAAAACAGCCAAAACAAATAACCTATTCTATTAGTCATCCAAGGTACTAGTAAATGGAGCACATATATTTTATATTGACTGTGTATCTTAAATATTACAACTTATGCAATATAAGCTTCAATATAAGGATTGACCTGTCTCCCTGTGCATTGACATTTTTATGGTATCGTAGCAATGCCCTGAGCAAGTTCACATGGGAGAAACTGCTTAAATTACCTGGAATTTAAAGATAATTATGTATTTAAAAAAAAGATAAAGAAAAAGAAAAACCAAACCCATTGCTAGAAGATTCATGGGGGGGGGGAGTGGGTTTAGAGGAAGCAGATGAATCAGATTTATTGTCTGAATATCTATCTATGATAGCCATGCTTCTGCAGTCTGATCATTTGCCTATGTGGCAAGGCATTTTTGTGCTGTAGGTGGTTTAGTATTACTTAAGACACAGCTAACATCCATAAAGGAACTGAGAAGAGAATGCTTGGGAAAAAATAAAAGGAAAAAATTTTAAAAAGAGAACAATTTGAAGCAACAAGGTGTCTTGCTCCAGCCCTTGCTGAAGGCCACCTTTAGCTGTGATGTTTTCACTTGTCTTGCTGCACTCTCACGAGGCCCCCTTTTTCTTTTTTTAGCCTCCTGGGGATGTCTACCTCCTCCCAGTAAACCTCTGTACTGTGGAAGCTAGAGATCTAGGTGGTTCTGTCCTCCATCTGTTCTTTGCTGAGTGTTGTTCTTTGGTACAGTTATCAGGGGCTACTTCAGTGTGTTAGAATGAGTGAGTGGGCATGCTGCTGGAGGTTACAGCAATTTGAAAGTGCTGCCTTTCAAGGTGTTGAGCTTCTTTATGTCCATTAAAGTCAGTGGGAGCTGGTAGCACTTAACACCTCATAGAATGCATTTAACATCCCAGAGGGTTTAAGCTGTACATTACAACGCTCCTCTGGGAGGGGTTTCATGATTTTTTTGTCTTTGAATCTCCATAGTCCCCTGTGGTGTTATATAAATAACATGTTTCTGGAAATGCCATTCTCAGCCTTGCATTGCTGACTCACTTACACTTCTTTGGTACTGTTAGGCTTGAGAGTTCAGTTTGTGCTCAGTGTGCTGAGCAGGGGGGTGCTGGTGGAGATCTGGGGCACCCAGCCCAGCAGCTTCCCCTTCTGCATCACTCTGCAGAACAGCACAGGCCCAGGGACTGTCTCTGTCTTAGGAGCACACAAGTGCTTTACTTGCCACTAAAATTTTAGCTGGAAACTAGTTTAGCAAAGAGGTGACCAGCAAACACTGAAAAAGGGAGAATTTTTAGGACACTGTTCCAAATGTCTCAAAGACCAGTGCAGGTTTGAGTGCCTGGGTGCACTCTGCTGCTTGTATGGTGGCATGGGGGCAAGAGCTCATCCTCCACCACTCAACATTTTTATGTTTTACCACTGATTTTGTCAGTTTGGTTTGAATGGTATAGCAGACTAGCTCACCCTTCCCTCGGCATCCTACTTCCATCCTGCACTGGGATGTCACCTCTGCTAAGCAATGATGTTGGCTTTCTCCTGAGAGGCTGGGTTCCTCCAGGTGATGTGCACACAAGTTGCACCACAGCTCACTTCCACAAAGCCAATCAAGTGGCCATGCCCTCAGGTGGGAGCTCATGAGACCCACTGTCTAGATTTAGAAGAAAAAATAAAAAAATAAAATCTGTATCTGTTCTGTCAGATTCCCTCCTTATCCTGCTGCTCAGCACGCTGACTGAATTACAGATTTCCTGCAGAGAATACATGCTCCCCCTTTTAACACAGCCTGATTGCTACAAGTTTAGAGAGCTAATTTTGCTGGCTCCTTCAGACAGAAAGGTCAAATCCACCTTTGTTCATAGCAGGTGAGTCCTCTGCAAGTACAGGAACCCCCAGAGATGTGCTGCTGGGCAGTTTGGCACTAGGAGCGCCCAGGGTGGCAAGGCAGGACACCAGCTCCTGTAGGAAACGGTACACGTCTCTGTGAAACTACATGTGATATGTATTTCATTATTATTATTTGTGGTGTTGTTACTGTTATCTTTCAGGAAGCAGCTCTCGGTAGGTGACAGTGCAACCCAGGCACTGGTGGTGCTGTCATTGGAGCAAACTCCATTGCTGCTCACACACCCTCTGCTCAGGACAGGGCTACCCTGTGGATTGTGGCTCAGGAGTGAATACAGCCACTCAGGAAGGGATTTTGCAGTTGTTTTTGGACATTTTGTATTCCTCATTTTGTTTTCCTGACTCCTGGTTATTTCAAATTTTTGATCTTACACTCTGCTGTTGTTTCCTCCAGGGATAAATGGAGGCTGAACAGATGCACCCTTCTAGCCGTAGCAACCTCACCATTTCAGCAATGGTGGGAGCTCCATGAAGGTTTTAAAACATGGATTATGAGAGGATCACTCCATACTAAAGTGCTTTCTGATTAATGGCTATCAAGATCGGCTGTTAATCTGTAGAAGTTTCAAACCTACTTGTTAAATTAGGAAATATTTTAAACACGCAGTCCTGGAAGTGCTGCAGATCAGGTCTGTACAATCCTCTGGCAGAAAAAGCTTCCAGTCTCGCTTTGAAATACTTACAGCTGTTTTTGGGTTGGTTTGCAGCTTTTTCCCCCCCTCTTTATTACATGTTCATCACCAATTAAAAAAAGGAGAATCTAAAATCCAAAGTTCACTTCTGTGGTGAAATAATTTTTTTGCCTCATGTGGAAGAGTGTTGCTGCTAAATGCATTATCTGCTGCAGGAGACAGAGCTGACAGGCTGTGGGCTGAGAGTTCAGCTCTTTAATCCCACCGACAAGGTTGTTGATGACTCTGACAGATAGCATGGCTTTTATGTTGTGGTTCAGCTTTACATTCAGATTTTTTTAACCTCGTAATATTGAGGTCTTCTCTTAAGGAGATGCTCTGAAATATTATTTCAGTGATTGTCCACTGTGCACACCTGCTTACCAAAAGTAAATCCTTTTGGCTTTCTCTGTAATTGTGCAATGGGACAAAGAGGCCTCATCCTGCTCAGTGAGGGTCAAGGCAATATGCCACCTGATGAAACCTCACAGAGTTTATTTCAGAGCTTTGTCTTCAGTGTTATCTCTGAGGGAAGTCAGGACCATACAGAGTTGGGGGATGCCTCAGGGCTGGCATGCATCATAGAGTGACATGATACCCAAGCTGTAAGTGCAGAAAAGGGGCCCAGGGGTACACTGCTGTGGGCTGCACACCCTCCTCCCCATGCTGAATAGCCCTGGATAGCTTTTCTCCCCCTCTCATGCAAAGGAACGTGTTCATCCATGGATTTTGGAGAGACTTCTTCCCCCCCAAGAGCCTGATAACCATCTCCTGAACAACCTTTTGTTTTCCTGCATGGCCATTTCAGCTCTAAAGCTGGTGGCTCTCACCCTCAGCACAGGAGCTGGACCTGGTGGTCCTCACAGGTGTCTGGAGAGTACACATTGGAAAAGCAACAGAATGAGACCAAGGGAAAACCATCAAAATGTGGGAGTTGGCTCATGGAAACAGAAATGAGAGCTGTCATGATGGCTGTCCAGGCTAGTCTTGCACAAATTACCTTGAGGTTCATCTCTGTCTGTGTCATAACATCCCAAGTAGCTCTCAACCTCCTCTGGTCACAGATTGTCTTGGATTTTGGAGAAAAGCAAAAAAGCTGATATTGTCCCCTTAATCTGCATAGGGGATTAAAATCAGCCAAGTGCTGAGTTTTATTTAGGACTCACTTGTGCCAGTGAATGAATTAGAGAGTTGTGGTGATGCAGCTGATTTATATGCATTGGGTGCTGAAATGTAGAAAAATGCACAGCATTATCCAGTGCAAACCCTGGTGTTTCAGAGTATGAAAGGATCCCAGGCAGGGTATTTTTTCTCCCTACCCAATGCAGTGCAGGGCTGCACAGCCAGGTAGCAGTTAACTGGAGTCTTTCTTTCCTCTCCTCCCTTTAAAATGTCAACCCCTGTGCTGCAAAGCCAGATGGCAGACTGGATGGCTCCACAGCCTTGCTCCTCAGTGAAGCTGTTTCCCTTACAATGTGATCTCTCTCTTGTACCGTGGGCCAGATCTTCAGCTGGGACAAATCATAAGAGGTCCCTGGGTTTCACTGAGGCAATGGGAAATTTCAGCTGCTGAGGATCAGGCCCATAACAAAGAGCCCAATCAAAACCTTAGCTCATGGAGATGGCTGCCAAAAAATCAGATAAACAGCTGTAGATCCAAAAGCAAATCCAGGCTGTGATTTCATTGCTCACCATCATATCACTTTAAAACCTGATGTTGTGATAAGTGCAGTGAAAGCACTGGCCATCCCTGCATAAATCCCTTTCCAAATCCAGGGGCTCACAAGTCTCCACAGACTTACCAGAAGTCAAAATGTGGTGTACAGCTTTCCACCTCGTGCCTTTGCTGCCTACACTTGGCTTCCTTTGACAGATGCCAGCTGGCCCTTTGCCTTTTGTCTGACTTGGTTTGGTGAGCAACTTTACCCCCATGCTGTAGATGGACAAGCAGCTATGATGTGTTTATCTTTGTTGAACTGGTGAAACATTCAATTCGGAGAAAAGCCTCCCAGTCAACTTGTAGGAATGGGACTGTTTCTCATGTTATGCTGTTCCTGATGTAAAATCTATGAGGAAGATGCTCACTGAGCTGTGAATGAAGGGCTTCAGTAGATTTCAGCCCAGCTTTGATCCCAAAGCATCCAGGGTTTCTGGCAGCAGGCTTCTTCCAGCATCACACTTTATAAATATATATACATAAATATATATATTGAATCTCACTTAGTCGTGAGTGTTTTTCTTTTACAGGAAGGAGGAGATGTACAGAAAGGAAATGTAATGGCTGTATATAGGAAAAATATTACTTTCTTTGGCTTTAAAAGTTGAGTTCCTACTAACCTCAGGAATATTCCTCCTCCCACTGGGAGAGTCAGGTTTTGTCTGGGTATCATGTCATCTGTCCACATTTATTTTAGATCCAGAGGAAATTATTAAAAGTGATTGAAAAATCAGGCTTTGAAACAGTTGGTATAGAAGTGTGAGACCCGTCTATCACCTTCCATCTAGGAAGTCTTGGCATCTCTCTCTCCTGACAGTTCCCCTCTCCCTGCTTCTGTAAAACAGAAAAGCTGGCTGCTTTGGTAGGGAAGCACAAGCTCAAAGATACCAGCAAACATTCCATACTCACCATGTGACTTTTGGCAAGGACCTCATTAGAAAATTAATCCTTTTAAAAGAGGTTTTAAGGAGACTGGAGGCTACCACTGTGCCTGGCAAAATACACTGGACTCTGGGATATGGTCCCCAGAAAGCCTTTTTTCACTTTTTTTAAGAAGGTGCTGTCTGGTCTCCATTATTGGCTTGTTTGGGTCTTTTGCTCTCACCAGTGATGCTTTCCTGCACTGTCATCATGATAGCTGGGTTTAGTTCTTCTAGCTAGTTGTTTTTTTTTTTCCATCATCACCCCTCTTCTCTTCTGTTGTCAGAAGTGAGTGATTGACCTATTTTCTCATTTCTTCTTGTCTCTGCATCTACTCTCCCCCTGTGTTATTATTAGCAAGCTGAAGCGTCACACGCTAATCTGGGAAAACAGTCCTGTCCCAAAGAGGCATAACCATATGCGTAAGTGCCTTCTCAAGTTCAGCCCTAAATCCATGGCCTTCTCCTGCTGTTCCCCTAACGAGAGAGAGCTCTTTCCAAACTAGGACTCACGTCACAACCTGGAGCTGCTGCAGGATCAGTACGCGGGGTCGGTTTGGCAGCACGGAACCGTGATTAGAGAGGGGAATTCAGAGCTGTTAACTCTGCTGCTAAACAGTTCATTGGCAGCTGAGTGGCTGCAGGATGGGAGCAGCAAATCTGGGCTTGGTGCTGACATGGCCTTTCAATAACCAGGTGTTACAGGCACAGAACACCTCTATAGACAGTTGTATAAATACAGCTTTATACACAGTAAGGAAAATGAGGCCACATATGTTACTTTTTCCCCTACCTGTTAAGTTACCACACATCTACACTGTCTTTTCCATTTGCTGTCTTTGATTATGGAGGTTGTTCTTGTCTGCTGAAAACCAACTCAATGAGATGGTTTATTCATCCTGTATCTCACTACAGGAAAAAAAAAAGGTCTGTCCACCTTGACATCCCTTCTGTGAATATGTGTCACTGTACTCAAGCTACTGCCAGTGACTTTTGCAGGGTACTAAGGCCAGGCTCAGGGAGCCTGGTATTCCCCCCTCTCTGTCCAGAGCCTGAGCTCACACAGTTTCTCATCTGCTCCTCATATGTTTCTACCATACAAGTTCTTCTTCAGACTGTTGCTCCTGCCTTGCTGAGCCTCCTGACCCCTTTGGAGCATTGTCTGATTTTAATTGTTCTTAGCCCTTTTTTCTCTCATTTGACATCCTCGGGTGTTACCTAGCATTTCATTAATTTTTCATTTTCTGCCCCTGGGAAATTTCTCTCAATTTTTGGCATGTTTCCCTCATTCTCCCTGCAGAACACTGAGTCAAAGAAATAATTTAGTTTCCTAGCAATATCCGCCTCATCTGTCATCAAGAGATAAAATTACTAAAACAATGAACAAAAGGTTAGAAAAAACCTGGATGTCTCCAACTGTCAGATTGTAGGTCCCTTCAGTCAAATACTGGTTGTGTATATATTTTCCTGAATGCCTTCACATTTGCCTCCTGTCTACTCCCTCCCCTGTGCTGAAACGGCTTGGTTTGATCTGATCCATCTTTCTTGTCTGGAGAATTGAGTAGAAATCTCTCCTGAAAGCACTGGTTTTGCTGATGGGGAGGTTGGAGGGTTTTTCTGGGGATGCCTCTTTGTTGACTGTCATTAAAAGGAAGTTTGGTGTGGTTTCTAGCACAAGAAATTTTATTGAGACACTCATGAGTGGGATTAGGCACTGGCCTTTGCCTTCTCTAAGCATGCATATGATGTTCAAAACATCAGCCAGACAAAGCCAAAAGGGGCTGCTTACTGGATATTATTGTTTTATTGTTATTAATGATGTAAATTCAAGTGGCTTTCTTGGCCAGCAGATTATATATGGTGAAGTATTAGGGCTGAGGACAAGGTTTCCAAGTGGACTTACTGTCTGTGGGTAAAGGAACCCCTTTGGGTGGTGTGGTAGTTTACATGGGTGTGATGTCTGTAGTAATGGTTGGATGCAGTGATCTTAGAGATCTTTTCCAGCCATGACAGTTCTGTAATTCTGTGAATTACTGATGACTTCTCTAGTTTGCCTTCTGAGAAAGCACTTGTTTAGCATGATGAGCTGCAAGGTCCTTGTGGAGATGGTTTTGGGAGGAAAGCTCCAGAGCCAGGCTCTGATTTCTGTTGGGTGAGTGCAATCCCAAACCCATGTAGTGTGGGTGTGCTTTCTTCTAACTGAGAATCAGGTGAAGGTATTTAAATCTGTAGAGATCTTCAGGTGTCTGAAAGTTAACTTGCAGGTTTTTCACAAGCAAGTATTTTATTGAACAGAATAAGACTATTTGAGCAATACACTTCAAATAGGTGCCAGGCTGAAGCTTGCTTTTATCCCAGATGTGTAACTTGCCAGCAGTATTATTAAGTGGATTGTTCATCCTCCATTAAAGGAAACAAATGAGTAAAGAAAAAGCTGTGGATGGGGTGTTGCAGGGCATCCCCTTTTCTACAGCGATTACAGAATACAGTTTCTGAGAAACCCAGACTGTGCAAAACAGTGGATGTGGGTCCTATGATAAAGGAAAAAAGGAAAACCCTCTAAGTTTGGATAATTTTTGAGAATTCTGGTTTGGGCTTCTGGTAATTTTGGTGGTAATTATAAAGGTAGAATCCTAAAAGTGTCAAAATGTGTGATGGCTTCATGATGTGTTAGTACCTGCCAAAGCCCCTAGCAAATGGGAAAATACATTTTTCAAGCCATGAAGACAAAGGTCTCCATGTTTTGTGTTTTAGTTGTGGTTCAGTTTGCACTCATTGAAGATCTCTGTGCTTCTCCAGGTTGGGATTTTCTCTTATGATTAGTGACAAGGAACTTTTCCTTATTGAGAAAAGGCC
The DNA here is from genome assembly GCF_003957555.1 of Calypte anna. Classification (NCBI taxonomy): domain Eukaryota; kingdom Metazoa; phylum Chordata; class Aves; order Apodiformes; family Trochilidae; genus Calypte; species Calypte anna. Next base: position 10,391,145 of record NC_044253.1, on the reverse strand, counting down.
ACAACCATGTCCTTATAGTTCACAGCTGCCCATATTGTTTAAAAACATGCCTAAATTACCCTGGGAGCAGAGAACTGTTACCAAAGCCATTCCATGAAATCATGAATTTTATTTACAGACTAAGAATGTATTGATAGACATGAAGTTTATATCACAAGGTGAGAGGAAAGACTTGTGTCCTGTCACTTACTGTCCAGAAAGCATGTGTGTGGTCTGTCCTTCAAAGCTTGTGGCCATGCTCTGTTATAAATTTGCCAGAAGAATCAGTCTTTTGAAAAATGTGTATTTTTCCAAACTGCTCCGGGAGAAGTCTTAGACCATTTTCTATTCCATAACTCAGGTTAGTAAAACATCGTAAATTTGTTTTTCTCATTTAAGCTAAAATGACCTGTGATGAACAGAAATTGAGAGAGGTATTCCACTTTATTTCCCTTGTGCATTTTAATTCTACATCTAATGTGAGTAACTTACTCAATTTATATTTTTCTTAAATCAGGAGTCGCTATTTAATTTTTCCAGGTACTTCAGCTTTTTCAACTTTACCTTTTTAAATGCCCACTAAAGAATCAGGATGACAGTTGCTCAACATTTGGAAGTCTGTTTTATGGAAAAAATTTGACATTACCAAATTTGTTTTCTTTCAAAATTAGAATAAAACCAACTTGGTTTAAATTTCCCTTTGGAACAGAATTTGCAGAGCTAGGGGTGAAATGCCACTCCTACCATAATTAAAACTGGGAGAGTTCTAAAAAAGCTACAGGACTCAAACCCCATCTATTGACATCACAGAGGGGAACTCCACAGCTTTCTGAAAGATGAAGGAAGCAGAGGGGTTGCACAGGAGACCTGAATTTTAAATCCATCTCCGTGGTGTGTGCCCATTCATGCTTTTTCTTCATTGCATTTAGGTTCAGTGCCCACCAAGGTCCACTCTCTGTCCCTGCGAATGTGGCAGATGGGGACAGGGACCTGGAGAACAGCAGGACTCTGAGCAGAGCACCAATTAGGCAGGAGCTAAAAGCACCTTTCTGGAAGAACTGTCCAGACAGCAGATGTCTCAAGGATACAAGGCTTTGTCTTTTTGCCTCCTCTTTCCCTCTCTTTTTCTTGTTTTCAAATGGACAACTCCAGTGAACTGTAGTGTACATCACCAGAAGAAAATATATGAATCCTTGTACTTTTTTTGTTCAAAGGAACTGGTATTCCAAGGTGACATTTCTTGTAGCTCTAATGAGCAGGTATGATCATTAGAGACTACCAGAAACTCTGTAACATGTGTGAGCATATGTATGCTGCAGTATCAAATCTCTGTATCATGCCAGGACACCACATGACTTCACACTGTAAATGTCATTAGTACCTTGTATGTTAACAGCCCTAATTGTTTTCAGTGATCTGGACATTAGTTCTTAACAGGAGAAGTTGCACTAATTGCCCAGATTTCACAGATTGGCTAAAACCCCTTGGCCTTTTGAAGTTTGTGTATGTATATAACCTTTGTTAATGGCACACAGATCATTACTGGAACATTCAGCTGTGGCAGCATCCTCTAACAGGGGCTGCAGAGCTCAGTGGATACTGCAAGTGAATTCCTGGGAAGAGCTAGCCAGATGATAACTTGATTCTGGCTGCACTGTCTTTATGCTCAGAAGCTCCTGTTAAATAAAAATAGATAAATAAAAAAAATAAAAGGCACTGCAGGACCACCCAGAGTAGCATTTGTGTGAGCTCTTTTTTGGCTTTGAATTATTTGAGATCTCTTGGAATCTGGGATCACATTGTACAAACACACTTCAGCCATAAATTCTCAAGATTTGTAGAAGTGGTTACAAAACCCAATGATCTGAAGTGGTGAAAGCCCTTCTTTGTTGCTTTAAATGATGTCTCAGTTATTTGTAGCTGGTGGAATCCAGCTATAAAAATTCTTTTCTTAGTTAAAGGAAATTCTCTAGTAAAAAACTTCTGACATCTGCAAACCAACCCAGAATAACAGCCATCTCAGCCATCTTCAAAGTATCCTGACTTACAAAATTTCTGGTTACTTGCAGCTCTTACCTCTTTTCTTCTCAGAGGTGCTAATAACTTGGGATTGATCTGACCCTGCAAGATGAGTTTTTGCAGTTTCAAGATGAGGGCTATTAACAAAAGGGCTATTTCAGCATGACTTTAAACTTCACCCCTGGCGTTTGATGGCTGCAGTGGCTTCAAATTGCTCAACGGTTGGGTGTTTCCATATGTGCCTGTTTATTTTCATTTAGGCCATCTCCAAGACTCTGGCAATTGCTGTTGACTTTTCTGGTTTTTGAGGGAGGAATTAACATGCTTCAGGGACTCATATAGGAGGTGTTGATCCCTCTGAAGAGCACTCACTATTATCAAACAACTTCTGAGTGCTTATGGTAATTAAACAAACCTCTGTGTGTTCATGTCACTTCTTTGAAGTTATTACTGCAGATTTTAGGTAGGAAGGATCCTAAAACAGATGGAAATGTTAGTGAAGTACACTGACAAAGTGTGAGCATTTGTCCTCATATCACAGGCAGAATTTTTTCATAGGAAGAGCATAGAGATGATCCAGGATGGTAGAGCCCTGAAGAGATAAAAATGTGCTGACCAGTTCTCTTATTTCTTGAATACAACTGATAGGGGATTTTCTAATCTTCAGCTCCTTAGGCTGTGTGACTCTGGACCTGTCAGCGTAAAGATCTCATGTGAGTAATTTAATGGCCAAAGGAGATTTGGACCAATAGAGCAGGAAAAAAAACTCAGGAGACATCAGCATTTTTCTTGCTGAGCATCTGCCTGGATTACTCCCTCTTCTGTGTGGTTTGGCACTTCCCTCTCTGTGCTAATCTTGTCCTGCCATGTTGAACCTGACCCTAAGGTTCCCTGAGCCAGGCTTGTCATGGTCATTTCCCTGTCCACAGCATGACCCCATGCTGCTCTGTGGTTACAAACAGAAAAGCTGATAGGAGATGTCTGGATCCAAGGAAGTGTGGGAAAACCCTTTCACATCACCATCCTGGGGCCAGAGGATAGGGTGGGAGCACAGACACAGGGAGCCCACCAGCCAGGGATGTTGTACTGGGCAGCAGTCTGCAAACAGTAACCCAGTGCTTGCTGGTGGAAAATTTCCCTAGGTTTGGGGAAACCTTTGATTTTTTTAAGTAATAACGGTAAGGAAAGGTTATTTTTTGGCCTAAAACACAGTTTTCATCAGCCTGTGTTAAAAGAGCAATTGTGATTCCCTCAGACTCGTTGCATCGATTTTTTTCTGAAGAAACCAAAAAGGTAATAGATCTGAAAATGTAAGACCTTGTAGTGTTCGTGTGTTGATTTATAGCTTCTAATAGCAAAGGAAGCAATACTCTGTGAACAAATTATTCAGAGATTAGTAAAAGCTGGGGGGTTGGGAAAACAGGGAAAACAGCCACTAAAGAAATTTGCCTGAAGAGGGACCTAAAGTGATTCCTGTTTCCCAGTGAAGGGCTGGGATAAAGTGTGCAGCCCTGTAATGCAGCCAGGCAGGTACCAAACGTATGTTCACCAATGCAGAAAGAAGATGTGCAAGTCGGAAGCAAATATGTTGTTAAATGTGGGAGGGAGAGGGCTGTTGGGTGTTTGTAGGTGGATGGAGAGGACTTTTTTGTGTGCTATGCTGGGCTGCTCTTGCAGCAGTGGGAATATTGAGGCTGCCTGGGACCACAGGTCTATTGAGGATTCCAGTTTGAACCAGTACTTGAGCTTTGATGATACATAGACTGAGCTGCTGACAGTCCATTCAGCTGGGCAAGTGAAAAGGACAAAACTACCCTGTGTTTGGCTCAGCTCTGCTGCTCTCTGTTTTGGACTAATAGAAAAACTCCCTGCTAACAATAAAAGGAAACTCACATCACAGTTTAAAGCCTGATTCTTACTAGCCGTGGATTCAGCAAACCTTGGTGGTACTTGAAGTGTGGGGTGGGATGTCAGAATGTTGATGCTCTCAGAATTTCAGCTTGAATGGGTTTGTCATTCAAAGATCAGATCTATACAATTCTCTTTAATCTTTTTTCTTACTGGAGTCATTAAATATACAGGAATGTTTGGCAGAGAAATACTGGAGTGTAATGTATCTTATTTTGGGAACTGACTTTCCTTTTTAATAACAATGGACATTTTTTCCACCCATTGCTTTTGTGACTGACACAGGAGATGTAGTAAAAGTCCTGTTTAGGGGAAGTGTTAGGTCAATGTGCAGCACTTCCTATATACAGAAAGAGCTAACATCATTGTCTGGATACAGCTCTCAGATTTACAGCCAAGTGCTTATTTGAACTTCCTAAGTGTGCTGAAAGATCAATTTTAATGGAAATAGGACCCACTTGCAGCACTGTCAAAAACACCTCTTAACCATAGTGGCAGGAAAAGGATCCAGAGGTGATCAGACACAGAACTCTGGGTCTGATACGGCACTGGGGCTGAGGTTTCATCTGTAGAAGCAAACATTTTGAAGGTTTGTATTGTCAAGTTAGCCTACTGGAGTATTCTAACTAAAAGCTGAGTTTTAACCATGCTTATTGCTCATCTTCCTGAAACTGCTTCTCCTTAAGAGGTCTACTGCAGTTGCTAAGAAACTAAGTTCCCCAAATGGGCATCCTTTTGAAAGTCCTGGTCTATTATCAGAAGCATTTGTGGTATTTCAAAACAGCCACAATATGCTCAATAGTGCTTTTTGTTATTTTTGGTTTTCTGCTATGGGCAAGAACAAAAAGAACCATCTTCTCACATAGAGACACCTGACAGATGAGAAATTTGGCAGAGGAAAGGATGTCTGTCATCACTGGGCTTAGGAGGATGGTGATTCTTTTATAATATGAGGAAATTGGTCAATGTACATGGGGCCAATAATAAACCCCACCTCCTTCAGATCTTTTTTATAAGTCTTCACATCTAATACTGGTAAGGGAAAACTGGAGACAGAGCAAGGAGCATCTGCATCCTGAAGACATATCCAGCTGTTGCTTCTCAGGCTCTGTTTTTTCACATTCCTGAATAGAATATCTTCACTCCAGACTCAAACTCCTGTCTGTGAACAGGCTTAGATTAATTTCTGGATAATAGATTTCTTCTTGTGCTTACAGTGTCAAAAAAATGGCTCAGACAGGGCTAACTTGGGCACTAGACATAGAGCCATAAAGCAGGCTGAGGCAGTAATTTTTTGTGCAGGAGATGGGCACTTGCTCTGTGAAACTCTGTACTGTGGCAGCGTCTCAAGTGCACTTAGAGCTGCTTGATTATCTGTACACTCCACTACTGTTTGATATGAAGACATCCTCATGTGAGCTGTCCCCAAAATCCTTTTCTGCTTCTCTGCACTCACAGAAGTGGAAAGGCATCATCACCCTTTGCACTAATGGGAGTTTGTGTTCTTTCCTGAGAAGACAACCATCATTTGAGCCTATCACCAGACTCTAACTTGCTCAGTTTTCTGTTTAAAGACAGATTATCTTCAAAAATATAAATGAAGTGCCAGCTTCTTCTCTGATTAACATATTACATGCTGCTACCTGGTCTTGAACCTGTAATCACTCCATGCCAAGATTTTCTCTCTCTTTCAGAGGATGTTTCATGCGTTGTTTGTACGTATTGGCTTGGCTTTATAATGATAAGTTTGCTTGCAGTATGTTATTTGGCTGCTAGTTAACTTTGTGTTCTGTAGAGAAATTCAGACAAGATTTGCTACTTGGTAAACAAGAAGGCAGAGTAGAAACCAAAGCTGTTTTATTCACATCAACTCCTTCAGGTTATTTCTTCAACAAATACCTTCTGTTTAAGAAAACAGCAACAGGAATAAAAAGGATACAAAATGATCATGAATTTTCAGCTTGGACCAGAAACTGCATATTGCTTTTATTCCAGGTCCTGAATTTGAGTATTATCTTGTCTGGGAAGGGGTGATGAGGTTTTACTGTGAAATACCATCACATTCTCATCGACCCTGTCATCTGACTGTGGACAAATAGATCAGGCAGGCCTGTTTGGTGGCCAAAAAGGGAGTTTAAAATTTGAGCAAATTAGCCTGAAATGAAGAATTTGGCTTGAATGTGTGTCTTCCTCATTTCCATGAATTTGCTATACCATTTGAACTGACATTGATAGATAGTCTTTAAAGTAGCACAAAACACGAAAATGAAGAGGAGTCTCAGTTTGCAAGGGATAATAGTATGTGAAAGGAATAACTGATTCTGAGGTTACATTGATAGAGGTTTTCTATTTCTTTGTAATTTGCCTTTGAGCCTAAGCTAAGTTTCCTTTGCTGTGCAGAGAAGATAAGCAGTAGTTACTGGTCTTGTTTGAAATGATTTCTTGATTTAATTAAGGGTCCAAAACATCATCCTGGAAAAGGACAAGCACAGACCCAGTGCACAAGTCACATTGAGCCAGGACTATCAATCTGTAATGTTGTGTCAGCCTCAGACTCACTGATTCCTCCCATGGTTTTCAGATCTCCCTGCTATCCTGGTTTCTTATCTTTAATTATTTTCCTTTATATATATATGTATATATATGTATATATATATATATAAACCTTCTAAAACCTTTTTCCATTATAGTATCATCCTAGGATGACCACCAGCTCTTGCATGTCTCTAATACGAATATTGACATAGGTCTTATCCATGCAGTAGAGTAAGTGTACTGTGAATTTTCTGTTTCTCATGAGTTGGATATTGGGGCACAGCTATAAATTATGATCCAAGTAATCTACAGGTAAATTAATAGCTTGTTTGTAAGCAGAGAGAAAAGGGGAGGAAAAGCAAGGACAGTCATGTTCAACAAATTCTTCTGAACTCTTCCCCAACATCTTAATTGTTAGTTCCTCACAATTTCCTTCCATAAATAATTATGAAGGAGAAAAGTCATAAAACATAACTTAATTTGCTCCATTTAATGTTGAATGATCAGTGCAGTTTGCAGTATTGAGTGATTCAGCTCCACTAATGGATTGTGGTGAAAATGGTTTTCTGTCATGTTACATAATGCTCTGTTATTGTCTTTAGCTCAACTCATGAGATGCTAGAAAATCTCCTGTTTGTGCTTGCTTGGAAGCTGGAGTCTGTCTCAGCTTGCCAAGTAAATTTTGTGGGTTCTCTCCTCAATGCTGTTACCAGGAATCCTGACAAAGTCCAAACCAGGAAATGACTTAATTTCTTATTCAAGGGTTATCTTTATGGCAAAAAACCCAGTATGGATGCATTACAGATCAATGTATTTGCTATATTCTTCTCTAAGATCATGATTTTATACATTAGTTTCCAGGATTACCAATTTTCGAACTATTTGACTGAGATCTGCAAAAGCCATTGATAAGAGTTTATTTCCTGTCATGGGACCAGGCTTGGTTTCCAATTACCATCCCACAGTTGTATGTGCAACAGATTACTGACTTTTTTGAAGAAAAGATTAAAAAATCTGTAAAAAAAAAAAAAAGTAGTTCTTTTAACTTATGTGACATTCAGATTTTCTTCTTTTGACTTTTAATCATGCAATTTAGCAGGCTAATATTTTAATGAAAAAGCCTAAAGGTCTTCCTACCTCATTTTCTCCCTTTTGACTCACTGTCCTAATTTTCACTGATTAACTATCTGTTCTCACCCCACCTTCCAGCTAGAAAGTCCTGGCAGTTCTGAGCTGTCACACAGTCTTGTTCTTTTAGGAAAGTCCTGGGTATTCCATTACATTCCCATAGATTCTGTTTGGGAAAGGAAGAGCATGGGGTAGCTGGATCACCCTGTTTTCAGACAATAATATGTATCTGTGTCTTGAATAAAAAAACATGAAGGCTGAATAAATGATAAACATCACCTCCCAGATGACACAAGTTCTTTAACAAGAACTGCCTATAAACAGATACAGCTTCAGCTTGGAGATGAGCATGGATCTTTATGACTTCCTGACTGGCTTTCAGCACAAGTCCCCCCACAATAAAATCCAGGATTTGGCCTAAAGGCCTTGGAAGGCCTTGGAACTTGGCCTTCTGTGCACGAAGAGCATGTGGCTGGGACCCACTGTGGTTCAGATGCAGTTGAGATCTTGTTCCTCCTATTTGGAGGAGCATATTTGACTCACAGCTACACATGCTGCATGAGACCTTGTTTCTCTTGCAGGAAAGTGGGATGAAGGTCATAGACTATCACTGACTGATATTTTCATAGAACATTTCTCTGCTCCTTGTTGCCATTTTTTCCCCATTTTTAATATGAATTTCTTTTTAATTTCTTTCGCCACATAATTAGTTACCTGACCCAATTTAAAATCATAGATTTCATCAAACCTCATAATTCCAGAGTGGGAAGCTACAGTGCAACTTGTATGTTTTCTCTTTACCAAAATTGGATTTGGTCTAAACATTACTTTGGAAGCCTGAAAGCAGGGAAAACCTTTCTTTGGTTTCCTGGAGTGATCTTTGGTCTTTAGCCACATGTCAGACACCACTGGCTGCCAGATTCCTCACCACATGCAGCCACACGGGACTTTAAGTGAGAGGTAATTTGCTGCCAGTTCTGCTTCACCTGAGTCTCACCTGAGTAGAGACCTACAACTGATACTCCACATTTCCTGAGAATGTAATTTTCAACCTCATTTCACCAGGTATCCCACACAGAATTGGGGCATGTGTCTTAAAATTCAAAGGTGACAGTCTTGGTAACCAGATCTTCTCATTTCTGCAAAAAAAAAAAACTTTTACAAAAGACTTGTGCTTGTTGCCCCATACTACAGCTCCTTTTTGCACATGCATTGTCAGTTTTCAGGCTCATAAATAGAGAAATTATGTGCTCTAGTACCCAGGCATTAAGTAGATGGTTTCATATTTTATTTTCAAATCTGCCAACTTTTGGAGCTATTATTGCTCAGGAATTTGGTGCAGTCATTGTCAGATGTAAGGAAGGCTTGAGGAGGAAGAGATCTAAGCTAACACCCCCTCTGTACTTAAATGCTTCTTCCACCACCCAGGCTGCATGTAGTACCACTCTGTAAGATCTGAAGATCACTACTTGCTGTGGTGGTAATTTCAAATCTAATGAAATGTTTGACAGCTCAGAAGATGGAGAATGTGTAAGCAAACTTCTGAGGCAAGCACCTTATTGAAGCATTTGGTAAGAACGCCTGTAAACATCTGCAGTGGGGTGGATAAGGCATTGACTGATTCAGTCCTGGTCTTTGTCAGGAGAAGCAGTGCAGTTCATGGCTCTACACAAGGGGCAAGGGGCTTATCCTCAGACTGTGATAACAACATGCATGACCTCAGCAAGGGGTTTGGCTTCCTCATGCTGCTGCTGCTTCACCCACACAGTAGATGCACTTTGTCTCCAAGCACATGGCAGCTGCTCTGGGATACAAGGGATCCTGCTCAAGGATTTGTGTGTTGAAAGTTGAGGGATGACTCAGAATAGCTATTTTTTTTTTCTTGATTGCAGTATTTTCCACTCTTATTCCTCATTTTATCCACTAAAAATTGGCAGTGGATGGTGTGTTGCACCTGAATGTCTTCACTGGGTTAAAACAAGCCAGTGAGGCAGCTGAGAATAGCTCTCTCTAACCACTATGTGCTGGAAATATCCTGTGGATGGACTGCTGGCAAGTTAAATTACACCCAGGGAAGTTCAAGCAACCAACAAACTAATTGCTTGAGACTTGATTTGGCAGCAGTGCTAAATGAGTGGCACTTAAACATTTTTTTCAGTTTTCTAGAGATGGACATGTTTTCTTTCAAGAACAGATTTACTTTTTTTTTCCTTCTGCCTTTAATTTCCCTTTGAGCAAACCTTACTGAGAAAACACCCACTTAGCACTGATGCTAAGAAATTTTCTTGGCCAGTGAAAAGACAAGATGCTGCTTCCAGGCTCTGTGGCTGGTCTTGTTGGGTAAGGAAACACACTGTTCCCAGCATATGGGGGGACCAAGATGCAGGAAGAACGAATGATTTGTGTGTGATCACACGTTGTGTCTGTGGCCAGGATTCCAAAGCAAGTGTTCCAGCCTAACGCCAGTATCCATTATCCTTTCTTCACTTGGGACCATCAGGGAAAATGTCAGAGCTTCCTGGAGGCCAGAGCTGGCACAGCAAGACCCCAGGCAGAGCCACATGGAGTCAGGGGAAGGTCTCACATATTGGGGCACCTGCAGCTTGTAGCATCTTTGCTGTGACATGAGTTCCTTCCTTCAGAGGCATTTGGAGAGGATACACCAAGGAACAGAAAACTGTTTCCTTCTGAGGAATAGAATTCGAGTGGGTGTTCATGTCCACTATCTATTTTTTGCAGGAGGATAGGTAAATGAAAGGTTAGAAGCATACCACATTTGTGAGGCAGTAACTGTTTCCTGGGCTAAATTAATTTATAAGCAACTTTTGAGTAAGAAAAATATTCTTGGGCTTTGAGCCAAAGGCTTCTCCATAATGGCTTTATTGCCAGATTAATGTCATATACCTCTTTGTTACTCTAGCAGACAGATATGTGATCTTCTTTTTCTCATCCTAAAATAATTTAATAAGGGAAAGATAAAAAATGAAATGGGTCTTCAATGTCAATTTAATCTGTAGCTGTCAGTAGTACTGCACACTAGCCCTGGGTGTGCTCTTGTTCCCTGGATCCTTGAGGGCTCTCTGCAGCATTGCTGGTATGCCCTAGCATTGATTTCCATACCTTTGCCATTTTGGTTTGCTTTTACTTTTAACTCGGCTCTCAGTTTTCTGGATTTCTCTTAGTTGCCTGGAATAGTTGAAGCTTCCCACAAAATGCTACTTTTACTTTGTTATCTGAATTTACTCAACATAACCCCCAATTTAATGTTATATTTTCTTGGGAATCCAGCAGGAAGATTTCAGGTCTGAGTCAGTAACTGTGCGATGTCCTGCTCTGTAAATGGCACAGCAAACTCATTTTGTCATATAAGGAATTTAAATTATTCATGGATAAACCATGAGGAAAGTCATACAGAAATGTGGAACTGAAGGATGTTTTCAGTGAGGTAAATCTGCAGCACTCTGAAACCTGCATGGAGCTGCTTCTCTCTGCACCAGCCTGGCTCAGGACTGGGTTTAATCCAAAGCCTACGGCCAGTAGTGTTAGGAGGGCTTGGTTTTCCCCAGCCCGAAGCACTTCATTCCCCACCATCCTGTACCAGGCTCTTTCCCCCCAACATCAAACATCCTCTGGCTCTCCAGGATTTGGCTCAGCTTGAAGCATTGTGAGAGAAGCTGAGCCCTGAGTCTGGAAGCAGAAGTGCTGTGTTACCGGTTGGGAACTATTTGCATTCTCATCTGAGGATGACTCAAATAACACGAGCTGTGAGTACGTGCTGAGAAAATATCATCCGGAGGATGGAGTGAGCCACAAGTATGCCTGTTCCTTCTCACTCTGCTCATCTCAATGTCCCCATGACAGTTTAGGAAGACAAGTCAGCAGTGGCTTGTTTGCAGGAGCAGCAACCTTCTCTTGCATGACTGTGGGTTTCTTAAATCTCCGGGCAAATTTCATCATCGCAGGCAAGAGCTTGACTGGGGCTGGAGTGGGAAAGTATTGGTAATTGCCTGACACTAAATAGCTCTGTGATTGAAGGAGCCCTGGAAAGAGCACCTTGAGTGCATGTCCTAAGCAGTGCAATTACATTTGAGGCTGCACTTTTCTTCTCTTTACACCTGAATACATAAAGAGAAGGCAGAGAACTTCTCAGAGCCATAATTGGCCTGATGTGACATTGATCACAGTGCTCCTTAATGAGGAAAGCCAGGCACTGAGCTTTCAAATCCACAATCTTAGACATAGCTAAAGATGGTAACACTGGGATTTAATTCAGCACCCTTGCTTGTCCTTGTTGGAAGGTGATAGGGGATTATAGCCACAGTAGAGATGCAAGAGTGGCCTGGCGGGACTGCCCCTGCAAGCAGGAACTTCCAGCTTGTGAAGCCAGTGTGGAAAGTCCGGGTGTGTAAAGCTGGCTAATGTTTTGGAAAGTTCCTCTGAACTCTTTAACTCAGTACATCTGGAAATGCTGGCCATGTTCCCAGCCTTTATTTCTAGCCCACTTTTCCTGTAAGCTCTCATTCATTATCTCTTTGGTTGCCATCAGAAATTGTCATGAACTCCTAAAGGTGCAAGGCAGGAGGAGACAAAGCCCAGACCCAGAGGGGACAGTCAGCATTAGTGTGGCTGTACCATGGGTTGTGGAGGAATGCTCTGTGACAACAGGTTAATGGGGCAAACAGTCCCATGGTTTACCCTCAATAAATCTGCTCCACACACAGCTGTGTGGAGCTAAGGCTCCTTCAGATGCTTTGCAAGACTCAAGACAACCACCATATTGGGGTCCACAGAACAGCACTGGGGGTGTAATATCTGTTTGACTGATGTCATCCAAAGGCAGTTGACACAGGAGTCCAAAAAGAAAGAGCTGGATGTACTGGGGAATGAAATGGGGAGAAGCAAAGACATGGCTCAAAGTAGAGGTTTTACTGTAGGGAACTCATAGGGGACGTGACAAAAAGTTGAAGGTTCTGTGTGTAAATGTAGTAGGGAGGTAATACATAGAAACCATGTTTCAGGAGTTCCTCTGCCCCAGAACAGCTTCTTTCTTTCATGTGCATGACAGAGGAGCTCAGATACCTGATTACGACCTGTAGGAGTTGCTATGAGGGAAGTCTGCTAACCCTCACAAGGCTGAGTATTTACAGACAGACAGCTGGGAAATGCTTAAGTTACAAGTACACACATGTGTCTGTGGAAGAAAGCTGGAGATTTCTGTAGTGCAATAATTTGCAGCTGTCAAATGGTTAATGTAGGCTCAGCTTGCGAACTCATAAATTTTAGTTTAACGTGCAGTTCTCCTTCAACAAGTGTCTTTATAAAAATAGTACCTTCCTACTGAAATTATCTGCTATCTGTGTGTAATCACATGCAAATCTGATTAATTTGCTGACTAAATTAAGGGTAACAGTTTTGGAAAATGGGTGCCTAAAGTTAGGTACATACTATTTAGGTACCTAAATATGCAGTAAGATTTTAAGCGGTACTTTAGTCTTGTCACTTCAAATTGTCCTTGGAGTAGTTTTTAAAATCAGCTTAGCTTTCTGGAGAATTAGGTAAGTGGGTTTGAAAATAATGTCTTTTATTCTTTATTATCTCTGTTGAAGCTGGAAATATGCAGCCGCTCTGAGAGTGGGCCAGCAGAATTCTTTTTCATTCCTTTTACAATTGTACAAGCCAAAAAGATGACAATTCCTAGATCCCAGCATGAGTATGTAGACCTGGCAGTTGGAAAACAAACCAAACATCTTTTTTACTTGAAAACTGACTGTGTTTGATCTGGAAATCATTGAGATGCAATAAACATGAACTCCATGATCCTGTTTTTATGGAGTCAGTTTTCCAAGTAGAACCACACTTAACAAAACAATCATTATAATTGAAGAGCAGTGCTTGTGAAAAGGGCTGGATTGAGAACACTGATGACAGAAGCCTTCTGTTTATCCCTGGAATAGCAGTTACAGTGGTAGGATAAGCTACAACACTATTCCTCATACAGTTGACACCCAGGGGACTAACTGCTCTTACAGCTTCAAGTACAGCATTTTGTCAGGGAGATGTTTCCTAGCAGTGGTGCTGCTCCTCAGCCAGTGGTCGTGTAAGTGTTTTGCATAGTTACATTTCTGAGCAGGTAGTGCTGACCCAAGGCACTTCACCAGACTGCTACTTCTGTAGCTACACTATTTTCTAAACAATTTTTTGGGAAGCAAAGGGGTGGGGAGGTAGCTGAGTTGCTACTGCTTACTTAAGCTTCACACACAAAACACCTCACTGTTGTTCTGTCAGTAGTGCTGCCTGTGCAGAGCTTTTTTCCCCCCCTGTTTTGATACTGACATCTGTCTGTTAGACATCAAAGTGCAACCTTTCAAAGCCAGAAACCATATGACTTACCAAACACTTAAGTGATGATGCAGACAAATGTGGGCAGGCTCCCTCCTGGAGGAGGCATTCTGCTGTCGTGATGCGTTAAAACAGCTCTTTGTATTTGGGCAATAACATGGATTCATTTGAAAGTATTAGCTATTATCAGGGCTTGACCTCTTTGGAAAGTGTTCTTTACTGAGGGTTTCAAAGTGGATTTGGAAAGATAATTATTCTTGTCCTCGGGTAGAATCTGGGCAATTTATGTGCCCAGATGACGTGCCATTTTGGCTTCAATTGATATTTATTCCCATAACATAGGATTTCTGTGCATGGTTGTCTTTCTGTGGCTGAGGATGATGGTAATGGGCAGATTAGGTATGTGCAGAGAGAAATAGTGCTCGAGGTGACTCGTCCTTAATTGTCAGTACTTATAGTGGGCAGCGTGCTCAGTACTGTTGCTCTTCAGTGCAGGGAAAGAAGAGACTTTTTATCTCTTTGTTTCTCTCTCTGGCTGTGAGTTCACAATATATTTCCAAAGCAGCATTTCATGACCGTTTAAGCCAGTATAGAGCTTGGAAAATTGAAGTTTGTACCTCTCCTGCATGGTAACTTTCTGTCCATAAAATTTCAATGAGGTTTGTTTTTTTGGTTTTTGGTTTTGTGGTTTTTTTTGTTTTTTTTTTTTTTTTTTTGGTGGTTTTTTTGGGTTTTTTGCAGTTATGCACTTACTGCTTTGTCCTGCAGCTTTCATTAGTAGTCAGTGTGATGTGTTTCAGCTTTCTGGAGTTAATGTACACCTTTCTATAAAATGGATATTGTAACATTTGATGGGGCTTCTCAAGCAAATGATAGAGAGGGTAGGCATATTTTCACGGGCTGCATTTTCATTAAATCACAAAATTGAGGCAGGCATTACCAAGAGGATATTTTCCTGGCCCTTCCAGTCCTATGTAATACCCCTGGTGAACACTGCTGGTGGGAACTGAGCCAGATCCTGAGTGAGATCAACTGGATGAGGTATAAAAGAGAGATGTATGAACACATGAATATTTCAGTGCTATATTCTTCAGGAAAAAGAGTTCTGGCTGGAAAGTCCTAGCTACTTTTCCAGTACAGGTTCATAAATGTCAGATTTATAGAAGATTATAAATATCTGGCCTTAAATCCCTGACCATGACACTTGCTCTCTGTCTCCAGTCAGCTACAGTGAAACCTGGGAAATGCCATTAATGTGTTTGGTTGTGTCTGACTATAGCTGGCTCTGGACATATTAGGCACTTTCTGGGAGAAACTGCTGTCCCCAGTGTGTTTGTGCAGCTCTAGCAGAGCTGCTGACTGGACCTCCTGACAAAGCTGCAGGCAGGGCAGGATGCAGACGTGAGATGGATGGTGAAGGGCATTGGCACAGCAACTATTTCCCATGACTGACATGCACATGTTGCACCAGCTGGTGGTGGCAAAAGGGTGGAAACACATCTTCTTAATGTGCACCTGCTAATATAAATTAATTATTATAATAATGTTCTCTCCAGACCATCTTTCATTCTGCCTTTGCTCTGAAAGCAAGCAGAAAAGTATCAGTGCATTTCTTTCTTTTCCTTTGTGCAGTTAACTTGCTATTTTTGTTTTGTCATCTCTCCTAATGTTTCATTGACTTCTGACTGTGACTTGTCATTTATTCAAAGCCATATTAGCATGGTAGTGCCTAAGAGCTATTGAACAACTAACATAATGAATGAGTCATTTCAGCAGTAGAGCTGGAGTGTGCAGGAAAAGGTCATGGAAACCTCAGGCTCAGGAGTTTTTCCAGTAGGCTGGAAACATGGACAAGGTCTGTCCTTCTATCAGAACGTTTAGAACCAAAATATGAGAAGGTGCATGTGGGTGCATGTTTACACTGAAAATAAGAGATGCTTTGGCTGAGATGTGTAGGCAGGATGGATTCCCGGCTAGGGAAGAATTAAGAAAAAAAAAAAAAAGGATTAGTAAAACTGGTGTGAAATCTCACCTGGAGTGGGAGGAAGAAGGAGTTGTGTTTTCCTCTCACCTCTAATTTACTGAAGGTAATAAATACTCTTTGATTTAGTTGGGATTAAATAGGGGTCTGCTCCCAAGTATTGTATTCAAAAGAAGCTTTACAGCTGCTTCTAGCAAGATCCAGGGTAAGAAACCTCAGGCTGCTACAGGTTGTCTGTGATCAACTGAACTATTTTTAGGAGACCTTTCTAAGGCACTTAGACTGACTATTGGAGTATTACTGATACTTTGCATATGACAATTTTCTCCTGCCTGGAAATGCTGTTTTTTGCAGAGCGTTAAGTGCAGTGAAACTGAAATCAGGGAAACCACTAGCCAGTAATACCCCTTCAGAAGAGGGGAAGATATGCAAAGGAAAAGTGTTTTATAATAAAATCTGTGAAATTAAAAAATGATTGAAAATAGATTGCATTTCTGTCACATCTCTTGAAAAAAAGAGAGAGAGACAATGTCACGTCTATTACTGTTGCATTTGCAACCTGGCAATGGGCTAGAAAGAGGGGCCCCAAACTATTTCCCTGCATTTTAGGGATGATTTGGATGGTCATTTGACTCCAGCTGTCGGGGGTCTCTAGAGCAGCAGCTTGCACCCTCTGGAGATCAGTCAGATCTCATTAACCTGTAGCCAGTTACTTGCACAGCTCCGAGTTGCCTCTTCTTGAAAAGAAGCCAATTTGCTGAGTTAAGGCACTAATCTTGTTAGATATGTTTTAGCCCTTTCCACAAAGAAAAGTATGTTCAGGATGAGGAACATATTTATGGCAACTCTGGTGTCCAGTCTCACAGTCTAATGGGATATGTGAGATGAGATTAAATGTGTATCCTCTGTCTTTGAAGGCAGCCCAGCGTGGCTTTGTGAAACTCTACCTTCTGGTGAGAATCACTTGAGAAAATTTAAGGACTGCTTGTCCAGGAAGAGATCCAGACAGCTACTGAAGCTTTAATCCCAGTCATCTCTTTATATGTGTCCTTAGCTGGAACAAACTAAAGGAAAGTTGCATTTTCAACCCACTGATGATCCCTTTCTGTTCAACATTACAAAAACATTGCAGGTTTTTACCACAAAAATGTCACGCTTCTTATGGCAGTGAGTCTTAGGGCTATAAACATTTATACTAGCATGCTAAAGAGATTTGGGCATAAGGGGCTGTATCGGCATTAGGGAGCAGCTGAAAAAATGAGTAGGCTAACATTAGATTAAACAGAGGCAGGCAGTAATTTAATTGGCATTTAGACATTGAGAGAAGGAAAAAATAGTAAGTTCTAAAAAAAAAATTGTGGCTAGGAAGCTTTTTGAAATCAGGGAGGTAATTTGCTTTCCAAAATGATTCACAGCATCTCATGTTGGCTAATTAAGAAAACAGCTTATCTGTGAATTTAGCAGCAGCAAGGTTAGGACTCGGTGGGCTTGGATTTTGCCCATGTGTTTGCTGGGGTCTGCTCACCCCCCTTGGAGCTTTCCCTCTGCTCTTTGGCATTGAGGGAGCCCAGCCCCTTGCAGGGGGCAGAGGTACAAGTGGCTGTGCTCTGAGATAGGAGCCAGATGAGGGTGAAAGGGGCAGGTGGAGAGGCAGGAGATTATGCATTGACTGGCATGACTCAGCCATCCATAAAATGATTTTCATTAATGTTTAATGTGTGTCAAAAATGTCAGCATCCATAAGAGAGACAAATAAATTATTTAGTCCTGTGAGTGTCTTGCCTTCCCCCTCCTGCTGATATATGTAAAATATTTGTCCTGGTTTTGTCCAGATACAGGATGTAGTTGGGGGAGTTAAACTGATCACTGTTACACCCAGAGCATTTCCTTGTGAGACCCTGCAGAGGAGCTGCTGCTGCCACCACTTTACATTTCAGGGCTTTGCTAGAGAAGTCTGGGCAGCTGCAAGTGGGCTAAGCACGATCCTTGCCAGTGAGCTGGGGTTGTTTTTAGATTATTTTGCTGAGGAATAGGCCCTGGGAATACTGAAGACAGAGTGGGATGTGAAGGAAGGTCCTGCTCTACAGGTAAGGGCTGTGGGGAGCAGCCAAGCACCACAGCGTAGCCCGTGAGCTTTCCCTCTGTCCCTGTGAGGATGGGCTTCACCTGACCTTAGCTGGCATGCTTTCTGCTGCCATTCTTCCTGCCTTGGCTTTGCTGGCTTTGTCCAGAAGTGCATCACCCAGAAACCTGCAACCTGGATGGACTGAATCCCACTCAGGGGGTGGGACAGCCTTCACCATCCCAGCAGGGCTTTGGCTGCTCTCCCATGTACCTCTGTAAGGTTTCTGGTTACTTAGGGCATGGAACTTGCTTTATCCTTAACCAGGGTGTTCATGGAAAGGGAGGGAAACTCCCCTTTGAGTTGTCGGTAAAAAAAAAAATCAGCTTCAGAGGATTACACAATATCTGTAAGCTGGAATCGTAAGCCCAAGCAGGAAGAGCAAGGGAGTGAAGGATATGAACAAAGGAAGAAAAGTATCTGATCAGATGGGATTTGTGGCAAGGTGAGGTAGAGCCCAGTTAATAATGAGGCACTGGTTTGTGAGTGTTGGATGAACCAAAATCAGAAGTGACTCATTTAAACCCCACTCTGTCACTTGAACTATACACAAACATCCTTCCTGGGCAGGGATCTTTCTGAAGGCAATGGGAACTTTGTCAGCCTGTGTGCCTGTTCGGATGGGTCTGTTGAAATCTGTCAGAAAAATTAAAAATAGAACTCCACATTATAAGAGAAAATGTACAGGTTGTTGTTTTTAAGCACAGGGATAAATACAGTTGCTTTTTTTCTTTTTCTTTTTTTTTCATTTTTAGGGAAGTCATAGGCCTTGGGACAAGTATCTCAACTGGCCTCTAATTAAAGTTGCTTTCTTACTGTCTGGCATGAAATCCCCTGAGAGGCAGATGTTTGCAAAGCACACTTAAGGCACTGGCATATGGTTCCTTTGTAAGGCTGGCCTTTCAGCAAAGTGCCTTCTGAATGTTGTACATAATTAGATATTTTATTTTAATTTTTTGTCCCAGTGAAGTTGCTGGCAGCAGGGGACCTAAAGGGTCCAAGAGGGAGGCTTTCCAAGAGACCAGTGGGAGGCCCCAAGCACATCACCCATAGTTGACAGGTGCTGACAGATACCCTGCTGAAGCTTTTTGGAAGGAAAACACAGAATAACACAGAGTTCTAACCTACAGAATATACCAAAGGATAAGACCCTCGGTACCCCATCTCTATAACTTTACAGAGGACTTGCGTCCTTCCTGCAATAATCCATCAGCAAGTCTAAATTTTTTACAGGATTATAAAATTCTGAGGAACGTTTCCATAAGGAATTCAGTTGAGAAAGGAGTGAAATGAAAATCTGCTTGCACACGGGGCTTGTGTAGAAACCGTGGCCATGCTTAAAAAGTGACTTCAGCCTACAAATGGCCCATAGCATTTATTAACACCAGAAAGGACTGCTGCAGCTGGGTGGTCACTGCTGTGGAGTGCGATCTACAGCAAGATGCTTGATGACTAAATGCTCAAGGTGCTGAATACACTCATTTCCCTCTGGGACAGCACATCAATCCCTTGCACACTTTAGAAAGAAAACACAAGATTTTGTGTCAGATGATGTGATTTTTCCAATTCTCATACCGTCCCCCTTTCCTGCCCAAAAAATCCTTTTTGTGATCACTAGATCAAGTGTTTCCTACTGTTGGTGCCTCGTTTTTGCCTTTCTGTGGAATTACATTGCAGTAGTTTCCTGCCTCAGTGAGATTTTTGAAACCAAATTAATTCATGTTTGAAAGGTGGTTTTGAGGACTGTGGACCTGACTGTGCTGTACTAATGTGGGTAGTCATTATTTCCCTTCTGTAGAGAGGAAAACCAAGATCTAGCACAGTTAAAACAGCTTGTTCAGGATCACAAAGCAATTTAGAAGTAGAACTGCAAATAGAGCCAAGTCTTTTGACTAGCAGTCAGATGTGCTACCCATGGAGCTACCTATAATGTTTAATTATTTTATAAGGGTAAGGACTGAAAGATTTCAGCCTGATTCCAAAATCCTGATGCAAATAAAAAGGCAAGGCGTAAAAGATTGACTCGCAGTCGTTGCATTTTCTTAGCATCTCTATTGGTGAATGCTTAAAATGAAATGAATAAAATTCCCCATGGATGGAGATGAAGCAGAGCCTTTGCCTCACATCATGCATTAATTTGATATCCTTCTGATGCTTTGAATGGTTTTGTGCTATGTATGAAAAGGCAAAGCCTGGCTGTTTTTCTTAGGTGGGATGCACAGGGTGCAATGTTTTAGGCTTCAGATGCTGAACGCAGCTTATTAGAGGGCACATGTGCACAGAGCTAATAAATTTGCATGCTCACTGCAAGTGGCTGTATCTTTCCCAAAGCCTTGCTTACTCTTTGGCTTGCTTTCAAGCTGAGGCTACTGTTTAAATGTGTGGACATTCAAAGGCTGTGCTGGGAGGCTTCATGCTGCCAAGTATCTCGTGGAAGGAATAACAATCTCGGCAACTGGCAGACGCCCCCAGACCCCAGCTCTGCCTCTCTCAGTGCTACAGGCAGGGGAGTGAAGGGGCCTGTGCTGGCAGTGCCTGTCCCCTTGCAGGGGATTCAAGCAGTGGGAAATCAGAGGGACCAACCTATCTGTGGAGAAGAGGCAGAAAAGCAGCTGGACCTTTGACAAGCACTGGTAAAACTTGGAAACAGAGGTAGCCATTAGAGCATTGCCACCCAATAGCTGTGTCCAGAAGGATGTTACAGTGAGCAGCAGTGGTGTATAATTAATAAAAGGGCAGAATAAAGAAACACAGACAAAATTTTAGTCTTGGATTGAGCCTAAGCAGTGCAAAGAAAAGCAACATTCATCTTTTCAATTTAGAATAAATTCAGCAATGTAGTCAGTACAACTTTTGTCTCAGCTGGGATAAAGTTTTTGGCATATGGTGCACTGGGATTAGTCTTCTGTGCACCATCTATATTGATATCCATGGGTTTTGCAGCTTTTGAGGCTATGGTGTGGGTCTGTGTGTTGGTCTGCACACTAGATCTGATGGCATGAAAACATTTACTCCGTACTAGATACAAACTTCACAGCAGATCTGTGGTTGAATCCTCTGTGAGGTACCTGCAACCTTCTTTGCATACCTGTACATCTATAATCCTGTGGTTACATGCACTTAAATGAGCAGAAACAAGTAGACTTCAACCACAAGTTTAAAGGCTACTGGTGTCGTTAGTAGTAGGAAAACCAGATTTTGAAGGTCCCAGGGATTATTTATATTTCCATTGCAGAGCTGAAAGAAAGGCCTAGCCCTGGCCCTGCATGGGGTGAGAAGCAGCCAATGCCAGCTCTGCCTCCATGGAAAATATTGGCAACGTCCGTCTCAGATTTTGCTGCTCTGCCTGGATCAATGCTTCATGCTGTGGCTGTTCTTACTCCTCAAGCCATGATTAAAGCACTAATTCCTTTAGAAAGGGTGGACGTGAGGAGGTCTTGCTGGAGAAGGGGAGGCAAGGATAGGGGGGGGAAAGCTGACATCTTTTCCCCAGGGCTGTGGTGCTAATCCAACCTGTCTTTCACCCTCTCCCTGACAGACTCTGACCTGCAGTCTTAGGGACTATACAGGCTTCCTCTGAGTGCAGAAATTACTTTTTTATTGGTTATTAAGGAGAATAATCTTTGCTAGTGAAATAAATAGCTCTGGGTTAATCTTCAAAATGGTTGGTAATAATATTTACAGATTAATTTTGTATTTTTTTTGTGGCTGGTGCTGCCTCTAGATTCACTTCAAATCAGTCCTTCTTTCCTTCTTTCCTCTGTGAGGTCAAAACCTGCTCTTCTGCTGCCTGCAGCAGGGATGCATGGCAGGAGAGCCTCAGGCTCCTGGGGGACTCAGGGCACTAAAACACTTTCTCTGCATCAGGGATCAGGCTGTTGTCTGCAGAGGAGCAATCAGCAGATGCCGAGTGTCCAGCCCCATTTATCTCTGCCAGATGGTGATAAAATGCTAGTCCAGAGCACATGTTGCTTCTTTTCAACCAAATGCTTGTGCCATGAGGTGGCCTTTCTGCCTCTGAACCAGTAAGCGTAGCCAGAAAAATCCCAGTGGCAAAGGCCCCCGCAGCCCTTGGCTAAGCTTCTCTCTGTGACTTGTAGAAAAATCAGAGAAATTAAACCAGGAAGGCTCATACTCCTGCAGGGACAGACAGCAATGTGCAGGAAAGGGAGGAAGGAGTTAAAGAGAGTTTATCATACACAAAAGGTAAATATTTGATGCAGAAATTCAGAAAGAAAGAATAATGGAGAGAAGAAGGGCAGGAGGAGGAAGCAAGAAGTGTAAAGAGAAAAAAAAAAGGAGGATTATATTCTGCCAGAAAACAAAGGGATGGTTGTATGAGAAAAGCCCTGGGGAAATGAGGGTTCAGCTCTGCACAAACTTTCTGTCTGACACTGGACAAGTCAATCTCTCTGTGTCTGAGTTTGCAAAGGCTATAATGGGAATAATAAAGTCTCCCTTTGTTCTGCCTCTCTCTGCTCACATCAGACATCCCTTCTGTTTGAATGTTGTAGAAAGCCAAGATGCTACTGTACTGCAAAGAGTAATAAAATCCACTGAGACTCTGAAGTTGGGGGGGAGTGGTGTGAGAGTAAGAGGTGGGAGAGAAAAAGGTAGGAAGGCAAGCAGTCTATGATAAACCTCGGAGACAGCTGCTGAAAAACATGGGGGCAGGAATAAATACAGGAGAAGCCTTTATTGGGGGAAGAAAAAAGAAATAGTATGGACCAGATTAATCCTACTGTTACATCCTAAACTCCAGTATAATTTCTCGAGGGATGAGTTTAGCCCAAGGAGTTCAGGTTTGTTTGGTTAAAGAAACCTCATGCCAAAGTTTTAAATAGTCAAATCTGTTCTGAGAACTATGAGAGCGTGGGCTGCCTTTCTTGAAACATTTCATGGGTCTTGGGATGAACAACTCCTGCTGAAGGCATCAAGAGCCAAGTGATTAAGCCCCATGCAGTGCTCTGACAGGAGGCCTTCTTTCCTACGCGTACTTTTTTTAAAGTACAGAAAGTATTCCCATATTTCCAGTGGCTGATCTTTATTTGAATACAAGAGCTGCATTTTTCAGATTAGAACTGATGCTTTTCTAAGAAAAGCCACTCTGGAGCAGATTGTTGGTCCATCTAGCCCAAGACAGTGTCTCTGCAAAGAGGTCCTGCACTCTGCTGAGAGAAAGAATTCCTTAAGCCCGCAGGGCTCTCTCCAGGGATAATTTATATTTCTCTCCAAGAGTCAGAGTTTGGCTTTCACTCCAGTGTCTGCAGGCTTATATTCTTTCCAAAACTCTTGCTTATTTTAGTAATCTTTACAGTTCCCTGGAGGTGTTTGTTCCTTGCAGACCTCTGACCTTCTCAGGAAGACTCTTGAGCTTCTGACCTCCACGTCCTGCAGCAGGGAGTTCCCCAGGCCAACTGGGGTGTTTGTGTGGGGGAAAGAGAATTTTATTTTCTCAGTTTCAGGTTTGTTGCATTTAATGTGGAAGCATGCCTTAAGCTTCCCATCTCACCCAGCTGGCTTCTCGTTCCAGCATCTCACCTAAATCTGTGAGCTGCTTCTGCTGCACAGGGAATCCCTGCTAGGAGATGGGCGATGCTGCTCTGCTCTGAATGTGATTCAGCCATGCTGAGGAACCACTTTTTTAATTTCTCAGATCTTCCAAGTTTACAAGAACACATTATTCTGTCAGCTGCTCCTGCAGGCATAGTGTGTTTGATTCTCCTCTTACTAGAGGATGCTAGAGGATACTAGAGGATTCTTCTCTTACTAGAAATGCCTGCCTTTCATTAATCTGCCTGTCCTTTTCTGTCCTGCCCCAGGACTTGGGTATTACTGGGGTAGAAGAGAGGTGCAGGGCAGAAAAAAAAGTACAGCCTTCATCAGTGTGCAGTCACAAACTGGCTGGATGTTTGAATGCCCTAGGTTATGTGGCAAAAATTAAATGGTGCTTTGCAGACATAGCTCCAGGTCCAGTGTGCAAACAAACAAAACAAAAATACAAGAAACAGCTGGGGAACAGGATGAAGATGAGTGTTATTAGGGGTATACTTACAATAACTTTTGAACTGGGCAATGCATCATTGGGCCCTCATGGAGACAGATTTGCTGTTGCTTTTGGAGCCCTTATTGCAGCCATTGGTTTTCCCATTTACTTATGCCTTCCCCCACCCCTTGCTGGAAAACCTGACAGCATGCTCTGAGATGTAGCTGCTAGCACTAGGATATTGGCAGGAGCTGAAATGGCCTCTGAAAGCAGTGGCCATGGTCTTATCTATGGGTCATGAGCTGCCACCTGGGTGAGCATATCACCCAGAGTAAGGGCATTATTGCCTTAGGCACTGATCTACCTTCAGGAGTTTCCTGCCTCATCCTGAAGGAAGTTTTACATCTCCTAGGAGTTTTTGTCAATTCCCTGGCTGTAGAATGGGCTCTCCGTTTTCTAAATTTGCTCATCAGTTTGGCATGTGACTGATCTGTCCTGGGGAATGCTGAGAAAGGTCACAATACCTGCTGGCAGTACTGTCCCCATTCATGGCTTTTCTTACCTCTCCTGAGTGCAGTCAGGACACCAGGGCTGGTAGCAGCAAGCCCCTTGCCTGCAGCCTCAGGAGGTGAGCGTCTTTAAAATCCATACATTTTTCTCCTGGTCTACATGCATTTTACCTCTGTGAGTTGCAGTCCTGCCTTTATAGAGTGTTTGAAATAGTCCTTCAGTCCTTAACGTAGTGGGCTCTTCTAAGAAGTCCTTACTGTTTTACATATACAATATTATACCCACTGACATTTTTTTGGTAACATTCACTAAGACTTGTATACTTTCTACTGCACAGATAAGTGCCTAAGAATTGATGTTTCTGTTTCCCTGAGAAATTTAATAGTGGCTAAAACTCAGCTTGCATTGACACTGCTGATCTTGCAGCTGGATAAATTTGGAGCACGACTCAGCTTCAGTGTCTTTGAGCCATCATGATGTGTCTAGCATGTTGGCCATTCTTGTTTACTTCGTGGTTGGATGAGATGCTTATATACAAAGCTGCTTAAACTCCAAACATTGACTGAGGCTGAGAGGTTTCCAACCTTTGATGTGAGAGGTAGCCACAGCCTGGGATCTTGAGAGCTCATTCTTGAGAAGAGAGTAAAGTAATAGCACAGTCTCATAAGTTAATAGCAAAGCAAAGAACACACAAAATCCTGCTGAATTGAGCACACAAAGAGTTCAGCACGCAGGACTAGTTTCCCTGGTCTCAAAACACTTCATTGACACAAAGTACTCTTTAGGGATCTCTCAGAACCACACTCCAGTGCCTGTTCAAATTGCAGTTACATTGGTCTTGGCCTTGCATTGAATTACCTCACTCCTTTGTGCACTGATTTTCATGAGCTCAGCTGGTGAACTTGCTTTGGAGCTGAGTGTTGTGGAGGTGACACCTGAGAGCATGTGGGGACACAGAGAAGTAGTCACCAATGAGAGGTGTATTGGCACACACATGGCAGTCTTTGCAGGAGCTGACTGTGAATGGCAAATGCTACTTCATTTGCCATAAGTAATAACTCAATAGTAGTAGTAGTAATAATAACAATAATAAAAATAATAATTATTGTTATAATTATAATTATTATAATAATTATTATTACTACTTGTAGGCATACAGGTTCAGCTGCAGGTGGAAATGGCTGTTATGGTCTTCATCCTGTCTGTTCCATACCTCTGCCTGGATGGAAGTACTATACCTTTGCAGGATGCATGATGCAAGAAATAGATGCCAATATATAAGGGGCTTTTATCTCCATTTCCACTTTTAGACCCAGGTGGTCAGATATCATCTGCTGTGGTCAGCAAGATAGTTGTGATGGCTGAGGCAGCATTGCCCTGTTTCTAGCCAGCTGAGAAAGTGAGAAGAGTCTCTTAGTGAGAAGAGTCAGATTTCATCTGAGAAGAATGGTTGTTGCTGCCTGCCTGTGAAAAGTAGAAGGTAAAAATACAGTGTTTCCAATGTGTTATACTCTTTGAGTAATTGGAATAGATTTAAGGCAGTATTGAAGATCACTTGTGATGGGTATTCACTACCCAGTGATGAATGAGTTATTTTTCAGAGCAACTGCAGGCCCTTCAAACCTGCTTTTTGTTTTGTAATGGTGCTGATAGACCAGCAGTGTTGGGTTTGCTGTGGGGTGATCCATTACTGCTGCTCTTTTGCAAAGCAGAAAGATGCTGGTGGTGGTGGCTGAGACCATCAGCAGTTCTTTTCCTAAGATTTCCAGAAGTGAAAAAATGTGGGATTTCTTTGGTGAACTTTTAGCAGATGTGAAATAATTTGGCACTGCAAGGAAAGCAAATGGCCTGTGCAGGTGTATTTAACATCTAATCAAACAGCATGAATTATATGAGGATACGCTGTGTCTTTAAACCACTTCTTACCCAGGGAAAACTTTGCCTGGCTCATAAGAAGTGTGTCCTCCCTCCAAGTCCAGTCCCCAGCTTGAGCTGTTTCATCTCCAGCTGTGCTGGAGAAAGGGGTGGAAGGGAAAAAGCCTTTTAAAAGTCATCTCCTGTGCAAATCTGTCTCAAGGGCAAATGCTAAATGGATGTGTATATGCTGTGATGTTCTCTGCAGTTTTTCCTGAACAGTTCAAAACAGTGAAGGGAACAGGCTCCTGGCTCTGTGGAAGCTGTGTATCTCTCAGGCTTGATAGAATGGTCTGTGAGAAATGCAGCAGGGACAAATCTGGTTGCTTTGTTGGCCATTTGATAACCTCTCACAGCTTCTAAGGGATAAAGTGATGATCTGATTCTCTGTACTTTCTTTTTGCAAGCATATTTCTATTGATGTTAATAGTGTTTCTGGATTAGCCATTAGGGTCAGTATCTTGGTGCTGTTATGTAATTTATAGTCTTTCTCCAGTATGATTTTAAGAAACATGGAGTGTTCAAGAAGCTGGGAGCAAGGACACACTCACCTCTAATGTGGTTTTCCTGTTTTCCTCTGTTTGCAGGTTCTTTTCGAAACGATGGCTTAAAAGCTGCTGATGTCCTTCCTATACTGAAGGAGAAGGTGGCCTTTGTGTCAGGTGAGCAGGTCTTTCCTGAATCCTTCCAGCCCAGTGTGAGCACTGCCTGCCAAATCCTGGTCCTGCTGATGCTTCAGGGTCACAAGAGACCAGTTTCATGTTTAGACTGGTTATTCTACTAAGAAAAGGGCTGTATGTGGAACAGGGCTATCCAGTAATACTCAGAGGGTTGGAAACTGAGCCATGTTGAACTTCTTCATATTCTGAGAAATGGGTAAATGGTCAGCACAGGTGATATGAAACATAGCTTCTCAGTTACTGCCCAGATCTGTGCTGTCTCAACATTTGGGATGGTTCAGGGATCTTAGTTTGAGTTCAAGGTCAGTGAATAGCATTAATTCCTGTTTGTAGGAGGCACTCAGACCTGTAAATCACTGGTGTTTCATTTGCAATCCAAATCCAAATGCAGTTAAAAGTACGATTAATGCATTTACATAATAGCTCTGATGCTCAATGATCTCCTGCCATCCTGTACAAAGATTTACAGCATTCATTCAGAAGACAAATCTTGAGGACTTGGGGGTGGATAAGGACTAGACAATATGGAAAAGGTTTTAAGAATGGCTTGGATAGTACTGTTCTGGAGTAAATTATATCTTGTCAGTGAGAGGGGGAAGAGAAAGTCTGAAGCAATCATAATCTTCCATGAAGTCACTCAAATTTGCATAAACCCAGAATATTTCCAGTGCCAGCATTTGTCATGATTGCAAACCCCTCAAGCTGCTTTTGGTGATCTTCCCTGTTGCAATTAGAAAACCTGCATTGAAAACAAGCAGCCCCCTTGTTTGTAGTCTTTGTTTTTTTCTGCTTTATCCCCACAGTACTGCTGACTGCAGAGGACAGCAGAGTAGCAGCAAAGCTGTATGGGGACAGGAGTCTCCCACTTGGGTGATGGAGCAGGGCCGTGAGGATGAGATTTGTCACCCTGCTGAGCCATGGAGATGCCTGGCCAGGCAGGAAAAGCTTTCACCTTGACTAACAGCTCCTGTGAGGTGTCTTCCCATGTAGCAATATGGTTTGGGGGTCATAAATCCAGCAGTGAGCAGGGGAAACAATCTGGGGCTCTACAAACCCTGAACTTTCTGACCAAGGGCATGAAAATGCAGGAGACTTTGAGGGAAGGTTACGAGGCATCAAAAGCCTTGACTGCCCGAGCAGAACTCTCATGTAGGACTGCTTAACCTCACACTGGGGTCTCATTCTGAATGTCCTGAAATCTTTTATGTGGTTCTTGTCTCTCACTGCTCTGAAGAAGGGAACGTAGTCATAAAAACACAGCAGACTTGTTTGCGACACAAAGCTGAACCAGGCACCCTGGGGAAGTGAAAGGGAGGAATTTATGCAGGGGCTGTACTGGAATTTAGTTCTTGGCTCCTGCTGTTGCTTCACATGGAAATGACTGCAGGATCACTTGGTAATTCATGGAATATTTAATAACAGCAACCTGCCTGGATCATTTATATAGCCCTTCCACTGATGGTGCCTGCATTCAGCCCTGAGCCAGAGGGTCTCTCACCAAATCATCAGCTCATTAGGTGCTGTCCTGGGCCAATCTTGCCTTGGGGGCTGGCATTAAATAAGCAGCACTATCAGGATTCCCAGGGTTTCACACCATGATCCACTGCAGGCAAGGGACAACTTGCTCCTTGCAGACTCCCCAGCCTCCAGGCTGCTCAAAATGTGCCTGTTCCTGACACAGCTAGCTCGCTGGCAGTTCCAGGATTTACACCTCCTCTCCATGGGTTTCAAACACAGTAACTACAAGCACCAAGTCAGAGGTCTTTGCAGATAGAATGCTCTGAGCTGCTGGTGTCTCACTGC
Source organism: Calypte anna (assembly GCF_003957555.1). Lineage (NCBI taxonomy): Eukaryota > Metazoa > Chordata > Aves > Apodiformes > Trochilidae > Calypte > Calypte anna. Next base: position 10,362,241 of record NC_044253.1, on the reverse strand, counting down.
AATAACCTCAGCACCACCCTCCAGCCCAGAGTTTTAAGTACAGGCCCACCTTCCCCTGGGTTGTATTAAAGCATTTGAGCACTTCAGCTGATAGCTAGGTTCTTTTTAATTAAAATGGAATAACTTCCTAGAGAATGCTTTCAGCACAGAAGAGAAAATGTTTGCCAAAACAGAAAAATCAAATAGCTGAACTTTGAAAAAGAAAAAATAAATTAAAAAATTCTGTAGTTAGCACAGATTCTGAGAGCACATTTCATTTTTAATCAAACTTCTTTAAGGAAAATGACAGTTTTATTGAGTCTTCTTCAGAGTTTTACATTACAGTTAATTTTAATGCTGACAGTAACATTGTCAAGGGGGTTCTCCTTTCACCAACAAAAAAATCTCACCTACTCAACTTTCTCATCTGCTGTGCTCACCAGCTTGTTTTTCCGTCCATGGTTCAACAAGAAAGGTGCAGAGAACAGACAAGTTCCTCCAGGCTGGGACTTATCCCATGGTTTGTGTTACATACTGTGGATGCTCCATGCCTGGACCATGCAGAACAGGCAGGGAAGTGACACTGGCTGCTGCCTGCTCCAGAGCAGGCACAACAGGACCTGCCTGCACGGCCATGCAGCCTCCAAGGAGCACTCAAGCTTTCAGAAGTGTACTTAATTTCAGAGTGGAAACACAGCTCTAAGTAGCTGGGCATGGATTCATCCAGCCTAAATGCTGTCTGGGGCTCTGTGCCTGGCACTTCTTGGCTGGCTCAGCTGGCAGCACGCAGCAGGCACAGCGCTCTGCATCGCCATCCCTGTGCTATGGGAGAGTTGAGGAGTGGATTTTTTACTGGGATTTTTTTCCTGGAACTGGTTCTCGATTTCTTCCAGTGATTTCATTTATGAGGCAGACCAAACTCAAACAACATTCGTGTGTCTAAGCAGCACCTGAAAATCCTGAGCAGTCAGGGGCACAGTTCATCCCGGCATCATCATCATCTGATTGCTCCCATTGTTGACCTGGTGGAAGGACGTAAAGCAGGGGCTTGGCCAGAGAGAGGCTTGGGCCACCTGCTTGTTGCCTAAATCCTAATGAAATCTTGGCTTTGCTAGTAGGGTCACTGTTGCTTCCAGCAATGGAATGGCTTTGGAAACCATTAGGGAGTGAGCTACAGGCCAGAGGCTGCTTTCTCTAGTCTGAGAAGGTGATGAGAGCAGAGGAGAGGAAATAAAACAGGTTGTAGATTATTTTGTATGGGTTTTTTTTCAGTGAGAGATGGTAAAATATTTTGGAAGCTGGGCTTATGGTCCTTCCTTGGTAATACAAATACTGTTTTGCAAGCATGGTTTAACTTGGTATGTTGTTCAGCTGCTTGATTATATTTATGGGAGATTTTCTATCGATCAGAGCAATACAGGAGGATATACATGAGGCTCTCAAGGGAGGGAGGGAAGCACGTTACCACATTCCCTTCCTTTGTATGGAGCTTTTCATACACTTCTGCTATGAAGACCTTGTTAGTTTAATAATGCTGTAGGTCTTGCTGGGACCATTTGTCCCTTCCCCACATCCCACCCAGAAGAGTTTCTCAGGATCCTGCCTGGCATTTCCTGTTCCCCAGAGGGCTCAGAAGAGGGGCAGCATGTGGGCTCCTGTCTGTCCCCCAGGTACCTTCTCCTCATCTGCTGAGGCAGGAGTATAAAGGAGGAGGCTGACCAGGTTTCTGAGAGAGTAGCTGAGCACTGAGGAATCAACAATAGAAGGGAGAAGGCTGTAATAAGTCAGTGAGCTGCTGCAGCTGTGGCAAGCAGAGCTTGTTCAGCAAAGCTGGAGGGTTTTTTTTTCAGGCAACAAAAGGCACAGGGGAGGGAGAAGTGGATGCAGTAACAGTTCAGCCAATTTCATCCTTAAAAAAACCATTGTCCCCAGCCCCATATCTCCTGAGAGTAGTCTGCTGAGTCACAGTGACATCTGAGCCTGGCTGAGAGCCTGAAGGAAAAAAGATTTCCCAAAAGGTTTTTCAGAAGAGAAAATTCAGTGTAAACAGATCAGATGAAAGGACAGATTTCCAATTAGGTTTCACTAAATTTAGGCCAGCAATATGGATCAAGGAGGAAGACTTGGAGGGACAGACACAATCCTTCCCAAAAAATTGTCTGAGGACTCCACAGGTCACTTAGGTGACTTAGGACACCACAGGTCACAGAGGTACATGGGACCACATGTGGAGGAGCATGTTTTTCTGTGGGGGACACACTTCATTCTTCAGAGAAAGGGTTGAAATGAGACCCCAGGGACCACCAGGCACTGGCAGAGTTCAGATCAGGGTTTCAAAGGGTCTCAAAGGCTGATTTGTGGACCCTGGAATTTGTATTGGGTTGGGAATAGAAGTAACCAAAATATGTATTTTTTGAATGATGTAAATGTATTGTATTTGCACAGAAAGTTTTTCTTTAAATTAAAAGTTTCCATTCTCCCTTTCCTCTGAGATTTTAAATGAAACATCAACAATTCTATATTTTGTTACAGAGAAATGTCTTCTTCATACCATCCCCTGTTGTAGTTTGAAATAGATAGGAGTTCCAAAAAGAAAAAATATTTTCCTAATCGTTTTGGACCACCATGCTTTCATCTAGAGTTTGCTGCTGCATTGATGCAAATTTTAGTTTGAGGAAATAGGTCTTGCTGAAGAAGAAAATGAAGATGTTTAGACTGTAAAGTTTCCAGGTCTGAGCCTGTTGGGATTTTTTGCCTTAATTTTGATTTTTTCCTCCTTTTTCTAAAGTGTTAGGTCATTTCTGAGAATAGAGAAGAGCCTTTACCTGTAGGGGCTGTTAAGATATCCTCACCAATAAGGTTAAAGCAGAAATCAAAATGGGATTTCTAATTTCATTTACAGTTTGTAAATGTAAGTGTGCAGAATCAGTTCCATATTTCTTTCCATATGTTTTAACCGTATTAATGGACTAAATTAAACAGTTTCTGTGGAGAATGGTCACTACCCACACATACTGTCCTGGTGCTTGGACACCAGCAGCTTCCCAAGATCCACCAATATCTCTGAGCAGGGAGATGACCTCTTTAGGTACTCCCTTAATTACTGGGTGTGAGGGTAGTGATACAACTTGTGCTGCCTTGTGAAGAGGCAGAAAGGGTCAAGTGTCATATAAATGTGGGCAAAAAAAATCAACCCAGTCAAAACTTCGATCCAAAAAGACTTGCAAGAACTTTGGAATCACAAGTCATTGGCTGGGTGTCATCCAAACGTGCTGGACTCTAACCACCTTCTGGTTGGTGGGTCCCTGCATCTGGTCACATAGCAGTGATGGGGACTTTCAAAATACTGATAAGAGGAAAGATCTGAGTCTATGAAGTAAGGTCTGTATGCATCCCACCGTTGCACCTCACAGGGTTTCTCATCTTAAAGATGCAGGGAGCTCCATATGTGTCTCAGCAAAGGTTGCATCTTCACTTATACAGGCAGTTGAGCATTGTTCTTATATAGGAATCAAGGCTGGGAGCTTATAAATCAACATAAGGACCCACAGAGGTCACTGTAGCATCTGAGATAATTAATATGATAAGTCTTGACCATTTTGGTCACTTTGCAGTATGCCTGCTCTTCTGTCCCAGTGAGGAGTCTTGTCGCTTCTGAAAACTTCCTTATTTCTGTGAAAGTCATTTGGTTTCTATTCTTATGGTTTGGTTTTTTTTTTTTTCCTAAGGAATCAATTTTAGCTGACAGGAAGTACTGGAAGTCACAACTGGATATCCTCTCTCTATTAGGAAAGGTTGATTTTTTTTTTTTTTAAGTACTTTTTTGTGGGAAAATAAAGGCTATCTGAAATGGAAGTACTTAGCTGGAATGTGCAATTCCAGAAACATTTTCATCTGCCACTGTTTTCCAGTTCTAAGCTGAATTCCTTCTTAAAGCCTGAGGAGGAAAAAACTTCCCAATAGCAAGTATGTAAGTCTGGTAGCTTGAAGTCTCCCTCAAACTTCCATTAATTCACAGGATCCTCTACTTAGCTGTAGCTGTTGAGGAGTTACCTGCTTGGGGATGTGGCAGACCTGGGAAGCCAGTTATTTTAGATCAGTTTATCACATATTTCACAGCTATATTAGATCAGTTTATCACATATTTCACCTTGGTCATGAACATCAGAAACTTTGCCGTTGCTGTTTCTCTGAGCTCATCTCAAATGAGGAATACAAACAGGGTGTGATCAGGGTCAACATAGCCTCTCTTTTCTTCTCCTTTAGTGGGAGCTTAAATTTCCATGAATGTTGCACTGGAATCACCTACTTGGGAGCTAACTGAATAGTTATAGTCATACAGATAATCCTATATATGACCCTTACAACAAATTAATCCCTCTTGGAGCTGGAGGAATTTTAGTATAGAGGTCTGTTCACAGGAGGTGTGGTAGGAAGCAGAATCTCAAACAGCTCAGCTATGACAGGAAAAGGAATATTACTTTAAGACTCTGGATATCAACTCCTAGGTAGTTTGCTTTCCTAGGAAGTCTGTCAATTACATTTAGAAATCCAGAGCATATTGTTTGCCATTTTATTGAGGCGCCTGACATCAGCTGAGCTCAATCTGTCTCCTGGTTCTCTGCATTATCATTCATTTTTTTCACATATTCTGGATTGAAATAACTACTGAGGAGTATTTCAGCTCCTCTGGAAACTCGCTTATGGTCTCAGTAGAGTCTGCAACATCAAGATTGATCAGCTTCTGATGTGCAGGGGTGAGATGAAGCAGTGTATTCATCTGTCTAAGGGAGGGCAGAGGCTCCGTGTGCTGCTCCTGTCTCCATGGCTGATGTGTTGCGGGGCAGCAGACAAGGGACTCAGGAGCCTTTACACATGTGGGTATTTGCCTTTGTCTATGGTGAGTCCTTGTGAATTCATGCTTATAAGGAGAGTGTGAAAGGAAGCTGAGAGCTCCAATCCCTGAAGTACAGATGAATGCAAGCTTGCAGCTATCATGGTAGAATGGCTACTAGAACTGGAGAGATGCAGCTTGATAAAATCATTATCTATTGTACACAAGAAGCCTACATTAAAGGAAACTGGTAATTTCCTGCCCTAAACAGGATTCCACAAAGCTGGATTTTCAGCTTTTTGAGTATTACCAGGGAAGGATATGCTTCAGGATTTGTAGTTGGGATGGCCCATACCCAGAGCTCACCCTTTGGGTCAGCCAGTGTCTTCACTTGCCACTGGGCAGCTGGAGTCACCATAGGCAGAAATGTTTTGGGCCACCACATTTGGGATTAAGATGTCAATTAAGGCAGTTTCCAGGATGGGGATCTTGTGACTGGAGTCCCTTACCTCTTGGTTTCAGCCTTGGACAGAAAAATCAGCCTGCTTCCATGCAGGCTTTTTTTTGAAGTTTCTTTCATTTTCTCTTTAAATATGGTATGCATCATGATACCTTGTGCCATTGCTGCAATGTCCCCTGTGAATTTTGTGGAGGAAAAATGATGTAAACCTACTTCTGGGAACAAAAAATGAATTTAGTAATGGTTTCTGTTGAGGCTAGAAGTAAGGGAGATTTGGGAGAACTGGCAAGCAAGCCACTGACAGGCAAGGCCACCAACAAAGAATTATGTAGGAGGAATGTGACACATATATGGCTAAATATTTGTTCTCAGTGTACTTTGTGCCCTGAAGAACATGTGTTTTTCTGACTCCTTTTTCTAGAGCACTAATAACTAGACCATCTGTTTGCCTCTCTAAATCAGAGCAAAGCCCATGAAAACCCACCTTGAAAAACAATTAGAAATTATCAGCTGTTTGTTTTAGCATTTAGTAACTGTAATTAGCAAACATAATGACATGTTTGATTATTGCATCCCATGTCTGTGAGCCCAGTGGGAGGCAGGAGATGGGGCATATTGATTAGAGCAATTGAGAGTCTTTGCTTTCTTCCATTTTTTATTTTCTTTTAGAACACTACTGCGGGCAGTTCTCTGAAGAGACCTGTGCATGTAAAATTGGTGTTGAAATCATGACTGATCTGGGGCAAGATTGGCTGTCTTGGGTGGATTACTAACTAGGAGACAGAATTTCTTTAATGCTTTTAGTGTTGCTGACTTTTAGCCTATGGAATATGGAGCCTTAATGCAGTGGACTAAGTGCCAGAAAACCTCATTTCTACTCCTGGTTCTTCAAATGTCTTGCTGTGGGATCTGGGCTTAATTTCTTTCCCTCTCTGTACTTAACTATTCCCCACAGTAAAAAAGATTATAATAATACAGAAAAGGTATAGACTCCCTCTACAGCCAATACCAAAATATTTTCTTCTCATTTAGTGGCTGTTGCCACCTGTCTGGAGCCCCTGTTAGAAGAAATGAGGGTTATAATTATAGGCATGTTAGGTGTCTAAAGTTTGATGGTTGTAACATCCCATTTAGTGTGCAGAGAAAAGCTGAGATTTCTGCTTACAAAGTACAATGGAATAGCTACATATTGTTAGCATTTAGGAGAGTAAACCACAGTTATTGAACTCTGAAAATCTTACGGTGAATTAAGCATACCATGGCTGAAAACTTGATGTTTCCTCATACAGGCTTTTAATGAAATTAAAAATTATGGAGGCATCCATAGAAATTAGGGATTTCTCATGCATAGTTTGGAATCAAGTGAAGGATTATAATATGTCCAATGACTTGTTATAATGATTTCACCCTATTGCTCAAAGCATAGAACAGTACTCTTATTGCAAATGAGAAACATTTGTTTATAAACTTAACATTTCTTGAGATTTGCCTCATGTCTCCTCATTCTTCTGTTCCAGAGGGCTAGGAGGAATCAGTCCAAGCACTTATTTATCATTCCATCATCCAGAAGCCTCCAACTGGGTCATCATGTAACCTTCCTTCTCCAATGAGAATTTACCCATTTTCTCCAGTTTGTCCTGGTAACTTTTGACTCAGAGCTAGAGCCTTATTTGTCCTCCTCTCCTGAGGACAGTTTAAATGAGCTGTTGAGGGACAATTTTTATCCTGAAGCAAAGACAGGACAGGAATGTTCCAGACCCTGTTTCCTGTTCTGTATCTGAAATCCTTGTATTACTGTTAGTAAAAAGGGTCAAGAGTTCTCTTATTGAACATTTTCAGCCTTCCAGCATTTAGATATTTTTGGTTGGTCAGTTTAGTTTGGTTTTTTTTGGCTTGGTTATTTTCTGAGAGCTCACTTACATGGGAACTGTAGGTGGGAATGAGGTCCTTGGCCAGAAATACATATGTATTTTGGTTTACCAAGCTTAAGTGAATGGGCAGCATTGGAACAATCAAGGCTTTTGGGCTGTGGGACACTCCTGACCATTGCTGGGTATCTCATATCCTGGGAGAGGATTAGAACTGTGGGCTTGGATGTCTCCTGATCTCATCTGATAGTGCTTTTCCACTTTGTAGAAATAGTTAAATCATTGGGAATGGAGGACGAGAGGGAACCTGACTGAGCAGTGGGTAGTGTGTTCTTCTGGGATGCAATTCAAAGTCAGGTCTCTGCTTCAGTGGATATCTGGAAGGTTTTGAAATCCTTGGTTACATCTTGATATGATGGGAAAGTTTTCAAAACCTTGAAAAGCTTCCTGTGTTGAAAAAATATTTCCCTCCAGCTGTAGTTACTACACTGGTTTGCCATTTTGTAGGCTGGCTTGCTTTTCTGTTGGACACATCATGCATGATATAATGGTTTTGGCATTGTTATGGTGAATGAAACAATCTCAACAAAGGGAGAATGTGCTTAAAATGGGGATTATTTTTAAAATACATATATATATATAGATCTGAAAATAAAAAGGAGCTTATTAACTTGTAGATGGAATCACTGTTACATTTCACCCCTGTTCTCATGCTGCGTGGCATGGAGCAGCCAAAGATGCTCTGAACTCCCACAGATCTTCCTCAGCTTCCATGTGAATCTAAAGGGAAAGATCAGGCACAGAGATTGGGGTGGAAATAAGGCAGAACAGTTTTAGTACTCTGTATGTGCCCGTGGCTGCTTGAGGGCTCAAAATGAAGATATCTCTTCTTTGCCTCTCCATTTGTAACCCTGGACAAATCAGACATGACCTGGCTCCAATGGAGAGCTGTGTGATGAAGCTCTTCAGGTATTTGGCATCCATTGAAAACTAAGGGAATTTCAGGGCCAACAAACTGTAACACAGGGTAACACTGGCATCTCTCTCTGGACAGATGAAGTTTATGTAACAGGCTTTGACTTGTCCAGTCTGTGGTGCTGGAGAAAACTCTCTGGATGAGAATTAGCAATTTAAAATAATAGAAAAGAAATAATAATTTAAAGGCCGTGTCTATGGCAAAAGCACTGCTATTTTTAGCTGCTTCTGTATTACTCTGGTCCTGTAAAGAGACATATGCTAAAAAAGTGAATTTGTGCTTTCCATGGCATCAGCTGAATGGATGGTTTCAGAATAAAATGGATGAGGTGGGATCAGGGATGCTGTCAGGTGGGAGCTGGAACTACAAGTGGCTGCTCTGTTCTGTTATCAGGGGGAGCTGGAAAACCTCTGCCTTGGGGAGATGTACATGCATTCCATCAGTTTGGTTTCTGGTTTGTCCACCTGCAGGAACTGCTGCCATATGAGGCATCTCCTGGATTCCTCATCAAAATTGTGGACAGAGCAATTCTCTGTCCTGTGATGATCCAGGATATTGTTTTATAAGTGCAGATGAGCTCTCATGCCAATCTTACTCTTACAGCAGAGCCTTTTAGGACTATTCCTACTGAATTAGGGTGTTCAGGACCCCTGCAGAAGTTATGGCCCTACAGATTGTGGGCATTCTGTGTTCTGCATGGGTGAATGCTTCATGGATCAGTGCTGGAGATGTGAGTGTGCTTGTGCAGCTTTTTCTTCAAGGTAGCTAGGTAAACCAGAAGCACATGATTTACCCTTCTCAGAAGGGATGTTTCTAAACAACTGTGGGAATGTGCTTTTCACGGAAAATTTGAACTCATCTGCATTTTTACAGATATTTAGCAGGTCCTTGCAGTTCTGCACTAGTCTTTTGAACTGTAGTTTTTCTATAATTTTTTTTTCTAGATAACAATGCAAAGCATATCTGACAGCACACAATTCCTAAAAAAAAAATAAATCCTCTGACAATATGAAAAGAAAGAACTAAATGTGGAGTGAAGCTCAAGATTACAATTTCAAGCTTAATAAACTTTATTCACAGCAGAGATTAAAGTAAGGGGCTGTAGTATGGATTGTATTCACCCCTGCATTTGTGATTGTATAATAAAGGGTAGAGTCATTCCTTTATGACTAAGCCTCTTGACAATTGCCATAAAAGATGAAGTGTGAGTCCCTAGCAATTTAAAAGGAGTGGATTTTAAGGCAGGAAAGCTACAGGAAAAGAAAAACAGCACAAAAATCACTCCTAAATAAAAAGCATAGGAGATAGGAACTTGTAACCAAAATTTCAGTTTCTAATGAATTGTCGGATAGATTAGAACAATTTACTGCATAAACAGTACTGGGATACATCACTTCTTACTGGTGGGATGCTGGAAACTGTCTGGCAGTGAACGATGCAACACACTGAGTAATGGTGGAAAATGCTTTCACTTTCTTGATGTTGACCAGTGTAAAACTATCCCCACAGTAGGACTTCATTAGCATTGCCTGCTTGGATTGGCAGTTATATTAGATTTGATGGGATTAGGTGAAAGTTAGAAGAAATGCTAGTAGCAATTCTCCTGGTGTGTTGGGGTTTTTTTATTATTTTTTTTTTTATTTCCCCCCTTTGGAGCTCCAGCAAATACGAGCCTGTCTTCCCCAATTAGGCAAGCCCGAAAGCCACAAAGAGTGCACAGGCTCTTGAATGTGCCGTAATTTATGTTTATCAATTCAGTGCACATAGTTTTTTTGACGTGTGCTTCCTGCCTGATTTTCTAACAATCCTTTATTTTCCACAGGTGGCCGTGATAAACGAGGTGGTCCTGTCTTGACCTTCCCAGCCCGCAGTAATCACGACAGAATAAGGCAGGAAGACCTTCGGAAACTTGTGACTTATTTGGCCAGCGTGCCAAGGTAAAGCTAGAAAGAAAACACTTCAAAGTTTAGGGTGGATGGGTGGGTGGGGAACTTGTTCTTGGCAGTCACTGATTTCCAAGTATTAACATTTAGTACCTTCAGTTCTTGGGACAGAGAAACAAAAGTGTTCCCGTCCTCCTCCCGTGTGTGCTCTGATGGGTTTTCTCGTATGCACGGAGCCCCAGAGCAGAGGCAGCACGAGCAAAACCAGGCTTGAGGCCTGGGACAGCAACGAGGAGCAGCTCTTGTTCCCTGTGTTTCTGCATGGCTCTTACAGATGAGTGGAAAGGGAGGAGATTGCTTAGAGGTCTGCAGCTAAATATTGGAAGCTGGAGAGAACCTACTACCTGCTGTTGCTTTTTTGAACCTTGTGGGACATTCAGGAGAGCAGAGGACTGTAGTTGCTGGGAAAGGAGAGTATTTCCTGTGGAAGGAGACAGATCTTTCTTCTCCAGCACTTCTCAGAGCTTTCTCCAGGCTCAGGAAGGAACTGGACTATAGGGAAAGCTTTCAAAAAAGAGGATTTCAAATGGTTCTGCATGTAAACCAACACCTTTCTCCACATTAATCCCCACGTCACTTGCCCAACATGCAGGTGCCTATCCCTTTCCCAGGCACAGTGGAGGAAAAGTCTATTGCTTGTGCATATTTATCTGTGCAAGTCTTGAGAGACAGCTTGTAGGGCTTAGTGCCCAGGCAGGTATTTCTGAGCCAGTGTTTCATGCCTCTGAGAGTACCAGGCTGTGTGCTCTCATCCAGCTTCTTTTCCCTATTTTCAGGCTGCCCAAATATCCTTACCCTATAACCACTGCAGCAGTGATAGAGTTGAAGGATATCCCAGGGCGAATGAGGGGCTGAGAAAGGATTTTCTAGGTTGCAAGAGCACACCCTATACAAATCTTTATTTCATTCTTTCATAAGCCTAGCATATGAGCTGTTAAATGGTGTTCTTATTTTTTCAAAGAGTGTGAATTTAACACCTGAAGGGCAAAGGGGCTGATTGCATTTGGAAGTCAAGATAACGGTCTCAGTTCCTTAAACTCAATTCCTTATATATGCCATGGGCAGAGAACAAAGGTCCTGCATTTGGTATGGAAGAATCGAGGGCTGTTTGGAAACTCATCACTCAGATAAGGAGACAGGAAGACAAAAACAGCCTCATGTGCCAGTGATGGTTTCCTGGACTTCACAAGTCCTCTGGCGGTGCATTTTTTGCTGTGTTGGACTTTTGCTCATCAAGTTTTTATTAATAATCTGAATTGATTTGCTTTCCAACCCACTCCTCCCCTTTTTTTCCTCTGGCCTACTCTGTTTTCAGCCATACTGTGAGAGAGATTATGGACATGCTGCAGGGCTAGGGGTGCTGTAGGTCATTCCCCTGGACTTTGTGTCCCAGAGCTTGGCAGTCCCCCTCCAACTGCTACTGCAGCAGTGCAACAGCTCCCTCCCATCTTCCCATTTTTTACATGGTTGCAAGAATGAAGATGTGACATTGCTTGGGGTTGCAAGCAATTGCACAACAAAAATTACCTTCTAACATGTCAACTTCTTCTATTAATTGCTCTTGCCTAATGTCATAGCAAGATACATCCCTTCTGTTCCCCACTCTCACAACAACTGATTAGCTCAGTTCTCTGTGCTGCTTTGGGTTGCCTTGCTCTGAATCAGTACAGCAATGAGTTTTCTTGGTGGTGCAGAAGTTGGGGGATAGAGATGCATGTTGAAGGAGTTAATACAAGACCCAGCTGCTTGTCTCTCTAGAAACACTATAGAAATCATTCCCTTGCTGGTCCCCACTTGTTTTGCCCTGATGTTTGAAGCCTTTGAAGGACATCTCTCAAGTTATACCAGAGACCACTCCTTCCTTTGCAGTGCAACCTCCCATCATAAAAATATGCCTGGCAGTCATGGACTGGCTGCTCATAAAACATTTTCATCAGTTTCCTGAGGATCCTGGTAGATGGGTTGTACAAAGACATTCATCAGAGTACTGTCTCCGGCTGGGATATTTCACAGTGAGAGGTGTGGAGCAGAAAGAAGCAAGAGTGGCCAGAGGTCTCGAAAAAGTGGCCTGTCAAGGAAGGATTAAAAGGGTAGAGATTTTTCACCCCAGAGATCAGAAAGGTATGAGAAGGATCTTTGAAAACGTGATGCTGCAAAACAAAAAGCTTCACAGGGCTAGGGGGTGAGACAGAGGTGTAGAACTGAAGCAAGAGAGACTTAGGCTGGACATGAGGAAAAGATTATTAAAAACCATTAAAGGATTCTCATTAGCACTAGAATAAGTAATCTAACTGATTCTTTAATTCTTCCATAACTGTATAGGCAAGCCTGTGGCACAGGTATAAATATTATGGTGACCACAAGCTTTGTGGGTTTGGTAACTGGGATTGTGTATTTTGTGCAGTGTGTGAAAACACTGGAAACTCATTTTTCCCTAAACATTTTGTTCAATTTAACAAGGGCATCCAGCAGAGCTTTCAAACATATTTACTTTTTTGAAACAAATACATGGAAAAAACAGTTTGAATTAGTATCATTGGCTCCCAGTTCATATTTATTCCAAGATGAGTGCTACAATGAATCATGCATCAGCCATGCACCAAAATAAACAGTTTCATTAGCAGGGACTCAACAGGATGTCAGGAGAAACTTTTCTGATGGTCAGAGTGTTGAAAGAGGGAGAGTTTTCTGTGCTAGTTGAAAAAATTGAAATTCCTCTTTAGAAAAAAAAAAGAGACTGCAATTTATCATATTGACACCAGTATAATAATTCTTTCTTTATTCCTGGTGTAATAGTTACTGAGTGAGACAGATTGCTATCCACATTGATACTATCTGTCACTTAACCCGTGTTTTATACCTTAATGGAGGGGGCAGAGGTGGCACAATGCTGGGAGCTTTGGGCAGGTATGAGATTGGCGATGAAATATGATGATAGATTAGGGTAAGTGAAACCAGGGCCTTGCTAGCAGTTTTTAAAGTTTCTGATTCAGTTTTAAAACAACCCCTTCTTCAAAACCTGAATAATAATGTGGGTTTTCTGAAAGCAGCAATGTGTATTTGAGGCAGGGCAGAATAGTGAGTGCTTTCATGCCTCCGGGAGCAGTGGCCAGACAGGTGCCTGTGCTCAGTGGGGTTTCCTGTGTGGCTGAGGGTTACTGCTTGGGGGTTAAGACTTCAGATCCCTATTCCAAACTGGGAACCTTTAGTGATTTAGGAGTCCTGGAAGATTGAAAAGCCTGATCCCAGAGTCTTGGGGCACTGGGAGGAGGTTGTGAGTGGATATCTGAGACTGCGGACAAATGAGGTCCTGGTTTGGTGCTGTACACTGGTTCTTTCAGACCTGTCACAAGGTCCTTTTCTCCAAAGATTTCCACTGTTATTTGTTACTAAGAAATGAAAACCCTATTCATTAGAAGTAAAGATAATTGCTACTGATGCCAGGTTTCTACCACTCTGCCATTTTCTGCTTGGTTTACATTTGCACTAATGCTTTCTGGGTAGGCAAAGCTTTATTTCTTGTGAATCAGGACAGCTTGTATTTACATACAAGTTTAAGTGGAATGCAATGTTTAGAAATTTGGAGGGTGTGACTGAATCTCGGATAACATGGTGTTTATGATGGAGAAGAGCTAAGGAGGAATTTTCTGGCCTTGCTGAGGGTTTTATTTTTTAACACCACTTCAGTGCCATCCATTCCAGCAGACTGAGTTTTGATTTATGTGTGTGTAAATGAAACTAGCACCAGGCCAATCTCCTCCGTGAGCCCTTTGGAATTAAGAATTAAGTTATGCGTAGGCTACAGGAGGATAGAAAGGAGACAGAATATTATTAGCCTGAGTTATCTCCTCACATGGTGAAGCAATACGATGAGGGAAATGTTCTCTGTCAGCTATAGTGAATCTTCCTGCTGAACACATCAATCTGTTTGGGAGCCAAGATAAGCAGTCTTCTGTGCTTGCTGCTGAGGGGGAAACCCGAGATGCCTCAGAGGCCTATACTTTTAAAGACATTTATTTTTTATTTGTCCTCTGTTTAGAAACCTGCTCAAATATTTCCCTGTTCTGGAGGCCATCCAGGACTCATACGAGCAGCAGAGTGTTTCTGTGTGCTTGAACAGCTCCTCAGAACTGCCCGAGTTTGACAAAAGGTGCTACGATCACTGAAACAACATAAGTACCTCTAATAATAGAGGGCTTTATAAAATTACAAAAATAATACAAGGGATGGCAAAATGTAGGAATACTCACCAACCCTTGTATTTATTTTAAGCTTTTCCCTGATGACCCGTGATACTCTCTGTATTAGCTGCTCTGTTTGGGAGTAGTGTGCATCTCAGGTTTTTTATTGATAGGAGTTAAATCCTAGAGCTCTACTTTCTGTTTCATGATCCGAGCACAAAAGAAACTTTTGAAGATCATTTTTTTTCCTGGAGGCTATTGTAATTGTAAATCTACAAAAATAACCATGTATTTTAAAAGTAGCACCCAATATGTCATACTAATTTTAGCAATTAAATACCTGGTGCTATCTATAAGATATAGATTCCACTATAGATAAGATATAAGATTCCACTATTATAAAAATATCACAGTAAAAATGAAGTTAAGATAATGAAATTAACAGAGGTTTAGTGTTTTCTTTCAGATATAATTTGATTTTTTTTTAATAAATAGACTTGTAAGTGTATGTTGGAGAAATAAGCTCATTAGGAGTGTAGTGCCAGTTCAAATCCAGCCTCAATTGTATGTGATGTTGGTACATGCTGTTTTTATCACCATCTATTTGGGAGTGAGGGACTTCTGTGGAAATGGTTGGTGATCTCACTTTATCCTGTCAAGAGGCTTCTGACCACATCATTCTGTTTTGCTTTCTGTGTCCCATCAGTGACTATGTCAGGACCAGGTTACATGTTCACCTCTTGCTGGAGACCAGCTCTTCAAAAGAGGCTCTCTGATTTCCTTCCAGCTGTGCTAATGACCTGTTGAGACATTTTATTCCTAGATAAGAAGACAGTGGTAGTAATTGATATTGAAATTCTGCAGTAGGTGTCTACAGCTGCCAGCCCAGCAAGCTCCCCTCTTTACCAGAAACTGCTAGAAAATGCAGACTTCCTAGAAGTACAAAGGGATCAACCAGAGCCTCCAGAGCCTGAGCTGCAGCAGTCATGAGAAATGACTGAAGGTGTTGGGGGTGCTTAGGTTAAAGAGAGGGAAAGTAAATGTTAGGTCATTACAATCCAGTATGCAAGACTGAACTGAAAGTAATTTGGTCTCAGCATCCATAGGAAAAAGACAAAGAAATAGGTTAAAATTATAAACTGAAGAAATGAGGCAAGTTTCTGTAGCTTCTTCATCTTGGAGACCCTGTTAGAAGGTGCAGCAGGAATGACAGCTATTTTTAGTCCTGTCTTGCAGCAGAGGGATGTCAGCAATAGTCTGTCCAGCTCTTGTAGCACAGTTACATATAAATCTGTGGGGTTTTTGTAAACAGGTACAAGATTTTTGTTTCCCATATTTGCATTTTTTTAATCCCAGGAACTATTTTGAACATTAGACCAAACCTAAGGTAAATGGAGGCTTTCCTTAGCAGCTTTCAAATTGCTTCCTGCATTCATTGCCTACTCCTCTTTTCCTGGACAGTGTACAGACCAGTCCTGCACAGCTCTGGACCTAAAGCCAATGCCCTGTGTTCCTCTGCCCTCCGTGGGAGCTGAGAGTGGTTCAGAGTGGGTCCAGCTGGGGAAGCTGCTGATCCCTGCTCTGCCTTCCAGGTGGAAAACAGTGCAAATGTTTTCAGACTGGTTTCATGATGAACACAAATAACATGATACAGATCCTTGCATTTAATGTATTGTGACTTCCAGGGCTCACACAGCTTTTTTCTTCTAAAGACTAATAAAAAGAGGGTAAGCAGAGCTCTGCATGTCACTCCTACCAGCAACCATTGGTATCTTGTAGCAGAAACCTCTCTCATCTCTGTTGCAAAGCAGACTCTAATGATAGTAACATAATATTAATATTGAGACAAAGACATGGATATCTTATTGTTGTGTTTCATAACATGCATTCAGGTACTGAAATAAATTTTTTAAAGGTAGGTATTATTTCAAGATGGAATTTCTTATCTGAAATGAATTCATTAAGGACACAGAAAAATCTTTGCAAAACCCCTTGGAAGTGTATACAAATATATATTTGCACCATTTTGGAAGGCCTGAAAATCTGTTACTGTTCTTCCACATGAACTTCTTCAATATTTCTATATTCTTGAGTAGTCACTTGCTCCATTTTATTATGTATTAATTGTATTCCAATAAATAATTGAAATTCCTGATTGCCACATACAGAGAGACTAGAATTTCAACTTTCTATTATGTTTTTAAGCATTTTGTTCTACACTCAACATCTGCTTAATTTTAGACTATAAATCTACAATTGTAAACAGTTAATATGAAGGAATCCTTCATTTATTGTGTCTGAATTATCCAAGGCAATTGTTCTTTTTCACAAGGGAGGGGTTCCAGTTTTCTCTTACTGCCAACCATGTGGACTCATGCTGAGATTTCAAAGACATATTGGTTTATTTTTGTTTCATCTAATGTCTCCAGCATAAAGATTCTCCAGTGGGTTACTCATTAGAAGATTTAGGATTTCAGGGGTAATCCTACAGACCAAGTTCAACTTACAGGAAATGCACAGGTCTGGAAGAGAAGTTCCTTTTCCTGGCACTGTGTGGAAGAGAAGTTCTTTTTCCTGGCACTGTGCTGCTTTTCCAGTCCAGTGAGAGCTCAGTCATGCCTTCTTCAGGAGAGTCAGCAGATAGGGTAAATGAAGGGACAAATCTGATAAAATAAAAGGTCACTTTTTTATTTTTTAGTCTTCCCAGTAAGCAAAGCAAGTGTCTCTATCCAGTTCAGGTCCAATGCCTCTTGGTCTTACTGGTCTGGGCTTTTTTTGATCCATCCCTACCCTCCTAGCTGTGGGCTGCTTCTCACCACCACAGGTGATTCTCCTCTCCACCACCATTCAGGCCGCAAGTTGAGAGCTTTCAGGATGGCAGGGATTGGAGTTCTTGTCTGCAGTTCCCATCCTAACAGGTCCATTGCACAGAAAACAGCCAACAGGCTGCTCCTGCTGAGCCACAGCTCCACAACATCACTGTACCTGGCTTCTCTCTTTCTCACTCAGAGAGGAGGGATTGAAGGGCTTCTCAAACACTCAGGGCAGAGGTAAAGGTGTCCATGGCAGCATTTCCTACCAAAGGCGTGTTGGAGACAGGCTGCCATGGAAACAGCAACCCTCCTGTAAGGATGGTGACCACATGCCACTGCTTGAACAGATCCTTGTCAAGGTGTCCTGAGGGTTTGGTGGCTCAGGGGCCTGAACTTTGCCAAGGCACTGGGAAAACCCCAGTTGTCTTCCTGGCAGAGCCTCAGACACTGCTCAGTTCCTCAGCATGGGCTGGGGGCTGCTGGTCTCTGGCTCTCAGGATGGGTGTCTGCCCTATGCAGCCGCTCCCCATCTCACTGTACTTCTGCTAGTGATGGTGTAGTGTCTGACCGTATTTCCAACAGGGGCTTCAGGCTTGGAGGGATTTTCCTTGGATTTCTTGGAATCTGGAGCAAACGGCTAAAAAACCCACTGCTCATGCACACCTCCACACCATAACTGAGTGACAACCATCAGCACCAGCAGGAGCTGGGGCCTGATCCCATCCCCTGAGCTGTCTCACGTAGAGCTGAGCTGCCTCACTCTGCTTTTTGAGCTCTGTCCAAGCCGTCGATCTGGGGAGTAGATCAGCATTGTTCCTCTTTGCTAAATGGCTTTTGCATATTGATTGTACCAGCATTTGCTGCCTGGAAGAAGCAGCTGAGGTGACAGAGAAAAGGCAGAGATGTGTAAACTGGGATATGTCCTGCACCCCTTCACTGGTGAGGGAGCCTGTGGATGCTGCGACCTGTTACAAATTTCATGTAGAGCATCTTTTTCTCCATCCTCTTCCTCAGTGGCTCTCCAGCAAGTGGTATGGGAGTCTGCAGCACATGTGTCCATGCTGCCTTCTCTGTCCTTTTCTGTGCTAGTGCTGATTTAAATCTGTTGCATTCGTGAGCTTTTCAACCAACAGATCTGTGGCTCCACAGTACTCTGAGAGGTCCAGGCAGCAGCAACCTGGAGATTTCCAAGGAGAGGGAGGGTTTTCACTAATGTGAGCAGTAATTCAAAAGAGCTAAAATTAGCAAACAGAGACCTTTTGTGGGAACAGCGTGCTGGCAGCAGAGCTGGCACCAGCCATGTGTGGTTCCCTTCTGAAGCTGTCAGCAGCCATCAGCAGAATATGCAGCAGTTCAGCCAATCCTAACTTTTCAGTGATCTCTTTCCTACGGTTTTTGCAGAGACTGTAAAATGGGTTTTGTCTCATTCCAGCATGGGTGCTTGTGTTCCTCATCAGTAACTCCAGTACGTGCTACATCCTTTTCACTCTTAGTCATTATTATTATTTGGATGTATCTTATGCCACCCTCTTCATGGATGTCATTAGAAGCAGGAAAGCAACTGCTGTGCTTTGCATTCTACTTTGTAAGGGAAATATTGTCCAAGGTATCTTCATGTCAATGGAATGCTCTTCTCAACTCCTATGGAGAATGGATGAAACCTTTACTGTGTGCCAATGTGGAGCAAATAATGGGAGACACAGAAGTGAAGTTCCCTCAGTCTAGACTGCTTTGTCCTTATCCTCATCAAATGGATGGAGGTGTTGCAGATGCTGCTCCAAGGTTTGGATTCCCCAGTGCACAGCTTGGGTAGGACTGAAGATGTGTTTTCAGGAATATATTTTAAGCTATGCCTCCAGATGATAAAAATCTTATGCAGTCATGCTGTCAGTCACTGTTTAAACCACCGTTTAAACATCAGCGAAGATTCTCAAGAATACTAAATTCCTTCAAATTTAATGAGAATAAGCAGCTGCATCAAGGAAAGAAATCTAATTAGTATCCACAGAGAGGAAAAGGTGTTCTAAACTCTCCTGTTCTTAGAGACTGGAGGTAGAGATGATATCTCCAGAGCATATGAGAGACAAATTTGATATTAAGCATTAGAGAATCAATGTGCAGACCACTACAAGGGTTTGGAGGTTCCCATAGTCATAAAAGTGCATTCTAGTTTATGGTATAGAAAATGGGATCCTACTGAAATAGAACAATGACCAATTCATAGTAACATATGGTACTGAGCAGGCTGATAGTCTTACAGCATGGAAAGTATGGGTTTAGGACTGGCAAATTTTGTCTCAGAGGTTGGGATGCTCAATTCCCTGCTGTTTGCAAAGGCAATTGGAGTCCAAGTTTGGTAGGCAGTTGTAAATCTCATCAATGGTTTCTTCTCATTTTCCACAAGGTGCTCCTAACCAAGTCAGTCTGTGGTATTTTATGTTTTCCTTGTGGATCCTGGCACTGTTGCAGAGTTCCCTGTGGATCCTGTAATTGTGTGCAGCAAAACATAATTGTAACTATGTAGTGTGAGGCTGTTGGGCCACTGAAGAAATTAAGAAAATTAAGAAATTAAAATATACATAAATATATATAAATAATGTTTTAAAAAAGGAGAGGAAATGAAATACCTTTATACAAAAATAAATTTAAAAAATTATTCTAGAATCTCTCTTTCCCTCCAAGAAAAGGCAGAAATGTGTAACTCAAAACATGCTTTTGGCTTGGCAGGTATTGTCTGGTCTGCAACATGGGCCACAGTGTACTTTTCTGCTATTAACAAGGCAGCATTGGTTTCCCTGCTGGGCTTTATTTTATGTCTCATTTTAAAGAGAAACCTTAGTCTCTGGACAATTTTCCAGCAATGTAATCTTTTAGAAATTTCCTTTGTGGTACTTCACCAAAAACTCAAAGCACCAAAGCAGCTTTCCCTTGTCCTGGAACTGCATCCAAGGAAATACCCTGCACCTCTTCCATGTGCCCCCACCACAGTGCAAACAAGAGAGAGTAGGAACCTGCTGCAGGGTTGACACAATGGAACAGAAATCATACTAAAGCATCTGCTTTTTAAAGTAATTGCATCTCTCTTTGTAATAGCAGCAGCAGTTCATCTTCAGCCAAATTTGAGCTGTTTTCATATGCTTTTTCTGTGCACTGCTCATGTGTGTAGGGGACTTTCCTTTGGTGTTATTCTCCTCTATCACCCTATTTCTCCAGGGAGTACAAGTACTGACAATCTCTAATATCCATGCAGTAGTACTAGCACCTTGTCTTTTACTAGAAGGCTGAATTAAGTTTGATTGTTTATTTATTTGAACATCTGGCAAAACAGATGCTGCTGCTACTGATGTCATTGAGAATCAAATAAATGTTACTTTTGGAAATTTAGTTTTAAAGAATTGTTCATTAAAAACTTTATTCAGGATAAATTCAACCCTTTTGGCATGCCTTGCCATTCTGCACCATGGTCCAGCATCCAAGCAGCTATGAAATGTATTTGTTTAAGCAATGCCAATAATAAGGACACCAACACAAAATGAATACAGAGATGGGTGGGATCTTTAATGAGAACTTTATGGCATTTTGAAATGCACATTGTACCCATACGTGGGGCTGTGATTCTTTGCAGCTCCAGGAGTGATTTCAAATTTTCTCTGCCTGTTGACTTTCTGCAAAGCTCGGTGACTGGTGAGGGTGGTCCTGAGGGATGGTTGGCAGAATACTTTGTTTCAGGTCAGGAATGAATGCTTTACTCTGAAGTGCTGTTGAATGGTATTAAGCAGCTCCATGGGCAAGCATGACATCCACTGGGAATAAAAGTTTTTCCTTTAGAGGACTCCAAATGGACTTTCTGTACATGTTTCATTTAGTCTGCACTCACACTTTGTATGTCACATGAAAAACGCATAGTATCAGTAACAGTGGATGGAGACTTTACCTTTCCATACTTTAAAATATTCTTTAAATTATATTAGTATAACCTATAACTCTAGAAGAGTTTCCTACCATTCCTCTTTATTTGCATCTCAATTTAATACTAGTGAAATATCAGCTGCAAAAACGCTTACTTCTTTCTTGGCAAAGTACCCAAAAGGTCCCTTGCTGAGATGATTTAACAGCTCTCCTCTATCTCAATCTTCTGTGATTCAGAAGCTGACCACCCCAGAGGCCAAAGTCCTCTGCTAATGCAGCAATGTAAATTTTCCCTTCCATTGTTTTTCTGTTGTGATCAGTCCTATTTGGAGACTCATTTCATTTTGGGCAGCTTTAGCAGCTCTGCTTAGACCACTAATAACTGTGTTTATCAGCAGCTTTGCTTGTGTCCTTTGTGATGTTTGTAGATGATAATCAGATGGAAGCCTCAGGTTTGATTTGGGCCACCCATTTAGGTCACATTTTGCTGAGATAGGTGAACAGAGAAAACCTGCACTCAGAGCTTTCTGAGCTTCAGTTCTGGACTCAACATTGAGTTCTCACCTGGTTTATCTGTAGAACCTGAATTTGCCAGTCCATAGAGGAGACACCTCACAAAGGTTTGGGTAACCAATCAGCTGATATTTTGAACTCTTGATGATGGAAAGTACTAAGTGGTTTTATTATAGTTATGCTGCATGAGGTGGAAAGACAGGTTCCTTTAATAGTATGTACTGATTAAACCTCGTATTTCTGAGAAGCAGGGTCTTGGAGGTTGCATTTCCCAGTAGTGTCTTGGGAGCAATGCCTAAGAAATTGGCCATGTATTGTGTCACCTCCTGACCTTAGAAAATGCACTTAAAGGATGCCTATCATTACAAATGTACTGTTATGCCATGCAGGGAGTCTAGGGAAAAGAAGTTACAGAAGGGCTCTAATTCCAAAACAGAATCTAAATAAAAAGCAGGTAGTATATAAACTAATGGGTCATCTTACACATAGCAGAAATGCTGGAAATGCTGCCTTGTTAACAAACTCTTAGTCTAAGAATTAATCAAATAGGCACAATGTTCTTTTTCTCTAAGACTTCTTTTTCCTCCATTTTCCAACCAGAATTAAACTCTTACAACACTGATTAATCACATCCGATATGTCACCTTATTTCCCATTCATCTGTTTCTACAACATTAATAATTTAGTTCAGAAACAGCAGCTGGAGAAGCAAACATCTTTGGGATCACAGATTAGTTTAGATTTTGCTTCTCACTGGAGATTTGTGGGTAGGAGCTGCCATTCTATTCCAAAATCTAATTTAAAAGCAAGTACATAGGAAAGCAGTGAACAATCTTACCCATAGGAAGAATGTCTGGAAGCACTGCTTTGTTAATGAACTGTTAGACTAGGAATCAAATGCACAAGGAATATATGTGGGTTTTTTTAATGGTTTCTTTTTTCTCTTCACAAAGCAGAACTCAACAGTTATATCATTCCTCACTTACCAGGCTTACTGGAAATCTCAGTTTCTCCTTAGTTTCCAGAACAGACACCCTAATGATTTTTCAGTGTCAGATGGTATATGGTAGGTGACAGGAAAAGAGGATCCATTAAAAAGGTTTCCTGGGATTTTCCTTTAGGAATGAATTCTGTAGGACACTTCATATCTGCAGTTTTATGGACTGTCAAATAATGCTGGTGGTATATTGGCATGAGCAGCACGTTTCTGATGACTTGTTGGTCACTACTAATTGTAGGACAAAAGCATACATTTTTGTTAGGAAGAATCAACTCAGTGCCTTTGAGAAAGAGGCCACTTGAGGATCCACCTGCTCTAACTTTGACAAGAGGTATAGAAATATTTGCCTTAGTGAATAAGGTGCTAATTGTACTCCTGTTAAAACATATATCCTATATTTCACACGTTCCCTGTGGCACTTGAAATATTAAAGTAGACATGTTTGAGTAAGGCACTGGAAGTGGATTAATATAAATTAAATGAATGTATTGGACACAATACCACTGCAAAGTTGTCTTGATCTCCATTTCCGTGCTTTAAAAATAGGTAACAAATCCAGAATCAAACAAGTCCAATTTCCAGAATCTGCAGCCCATCTTGCCAATATTGTGCTCACTTTGCCCACTGAGAGGCAACTGACATAATTGTTGCAAAATGTAACAAATATAAACTTTTTTTTTTTTTGAGAACAGAATTGCACCAAAGACCTTTACCTTTGTTCATTCTGCCTTGAAAAGATGCCAATGGTCAGATGTATAATTAGGGATTCTGTTAGAAGTCTAATTCCTGCACCTGTGAACATTTTTTGACGCATAGCTTTGTGTGTCTTTGCTTTTCTTCTTGTATTTCTTATTTTCTTGGCCAAGAATTAGGTTCCTTTTAAAAGGAAATTGTCAAAGACCTTCTGGGGTGTATTTTGTTCTTTGTCTAAGTCCAATACGAAATGGCAGTTCCCTCTGCTTTTGTTGTTGAGTGAAGTACTCTAACATAGCATTAGACTGTGTTTTATTTATCACCTGATTACTCATGGCAAAGCACTTTTAGATCTTTCAGGATGCAAGATAATACAAGAGGTTATGACAGTGTTGTTATAATGTAGATTTGTTCTTCAGTGCTAAAAATAATGCATGGAGCCCTTTATATCACAGAGATTTAATATTAGTCCAGTTCTAACAAAGCTGGTGATAAACTATTTTAGTTAGATGAGGCAGAGAGAAGAGCAAAGTAGTTGTTATCATCAGGATTTTTTGGGGTGAATTTTAAAGTTGTTGTAATAAATTAATATGTGAGGTAATTTTATGATTGTGTCTAGATAGATTTATCAGGCCATTAGTTCTCCCTGCCTTTGATCAGTGCGTCCTGTGAAAATCACGGGGTTCATCTATGGGTTCAGCCAGGTTACACTTGACTTCAGCAGAATCTGAACATATTGGAAATATCCATCTGCTTTGCAGCAGAATCAAGCAAGAAATGTATCTCAAAATAATAGACTAGAGAGTATTTGTCTAGGCAGGCATTCACCAAGCCTAAGACTTTTCCACAGCTCCTTTACATACTCTGACACAACAAAGGTATTTATTCACCTTTATTTGTTCACTGTGTAAATTGCCAGGGGCATAAGAAGGAAATCATCAAGGTGGAAATGTGCATTCACCATATCTGCT
This sequence comes from Calypte anna, assembly GCF_003957555.1. NCBI lineage: Eukaryota > Metazoa > Chordata > Aves > Apodiformes > Trochilidae > Calypte > Calypte anna. Next base: position 10,338,101 of record NC_044253.1, on the reverse strand, counting down.
CCTAGACACAAATGAAAGTAGGATATCAATACTTCTTTAGGCTAACACATTAATTTACTAAAACAAACTTGGAAATTGATGCAAGAGGTCAACCAAAGCAGTAAAAGGCATGCCTAGCCTGTGGGCTTCTACTTTTCATGCTCTTTTCCTAATTCTTGTTTAAGTAGTGTGATTCTGCTCCAGAAAAGCAGTCGAGTGGATACGTAAGTCTACCCATATCCAGCAAGTACAACCATGTGATTCCTACATCATCTTAGTTGCTTAAACAAGCTCTCTATTTTGAGACACAACCCTACAAACAGGACCCTGATGGAATACATTTTTATCAGGCAGACCATAGGATTAAAGAAGCATTGCCACTGAACACTGCTGCCTTTTAAAACCCTGGGATCAAGATGTGACTGCATCTTTGCAGCATCCCCACAAGGTGATAATTCAAACAGCAACCACTGCCATGCACTCAGACTCAGTCTTGCATCTTTAATTTCAGATCTGAACAATCTGTGTAAGCTCGCTTGATGGACATAAACAAATATTGTTAATGATTGGGGAGACCTGATATCAAAGAGGATATGGAAATATCCTGATATCAAAGAGGATGGAAACAGTTATTCAGGTTTGGAATAAGTAATTACAGAAAATGTAGGAACAGTCATTTCTTTTTAGAGTTATTAATTTTGTGAGAGATTTTAGCACTGGAATAATATGAATCAGTACAGCAGCCCTCTCTTAAGAGACTGATCCATTTTTCTTATTATTTTCAAATTATAAGAAAAAGTCTGAGTCTATTTGATCTATGTTTTCTGTGCTGTTTGTAAAGCATGTCATAGCAACAGAGATTTTAATCTGTTTTCCTTAGCTTTATATCATAAACCACTCAAAATTATGTATTAGGCGAGTGCTCCTGTGGTTTCTACGTCAAATCCAAAACAATTGTGGGTGTGCAGTTTTTTCCACTATAGGCTTCTAGTACAACTTGTCTGATTATGCTGTGATCAGTGCTTTTACTCCACACATTAAAAAGGAGAAAAATCCTTGATTAAATTGAGAGTGTATATATTTGGCCTGGTCTCAGTTGACAGCCTGAACTGTACAGCAAGGTCATAAAAAAATTGTGAGGTTTTATGTGAATAATTCAGTGTATTGATGAATATTTTATCTTCAGGTATAGTGCAACACAGACAGCAATGAAATAGTTAAGAATCCTGGTATGTAGGCAGTCAGAATTGGCTTTTTAGTTAGCACCCCAATAAGGTGGAGGGTGCAAGTTCAGTGTTCTCCCAGTCTCATTGTTTCTTTCCACTGGCTGAAGACTCAGCAAGACAAATGTGCATTAGTTTGTATTGTCAAGGCTATCTTTGCAAGCAGATGGGCTGGAAATCTAATTAAAAAAACTGAAAGCTTTGATTCTGGCAAAAAAATAGCAAAATCTGCAGGACGACCCTAAATCCTCTGAATTAAATGGATGTTCTATGTCAGTGCAGTTCTATTGTTCCACTTTATAAATAAAATATGAAGGGCTCTACTTTTACATAGGCCTATAAATGTGCTCACTTATGAGTTTAATAAAGCATGTCTATTCACTACAATTAGATCAGCATATGTACAGAGCAATAAATGCTCCCTATATAAAATCAGCACATCTGTAACAGAGAATATAGCCCAGCATGGGTAAATAAGCACATGCTTAGATTATTAAGTGATCTCTCTTAAGCTTTTGTGAATTAACCATGAAGTGGCTGTGACTGTCTGCAGTTGATAATTCTTCTGCTATTATGTATCCAAACTGTCTGAAAATATGGTAAATATCTACAATAATTTATAGAATGCATTAACTTCAGTAGAAGAAAGTGTGGTTACATTCATTTTACAGATGAAAGAAAAAAAGCAGAGGTAGAGCTGAGATATAACAAAAAAATACAAGGAGTTGAGCAACTCAACTAAGACTCTCAGTATCATCCTCTGGACTGCAGTGCTCCAGCCACATGTGGAAAATGATTAAATTGTGAAGCTATAATTGAAAGGGAAATGCTTACATTTATTTGCTTAATCTCAGTGTCCGGGTATTATACGTTGTAGGCTTTCCTTGCAGTGAGTAGTGTGTCCAAGGTGAGGCTAGATGTCTGCAGAGTGACTGTGAAATGCTTTCTGTTACTTCTTGCCAGCTGGCCATGAAGGGACTGCAGAAATCCCTGCATTAGGCCTATTTCTACTTAGGATGTTATATTGCATTTGTTTAACCCATAAGTGGGAAACCCATTAGTCTAGTGGAGTAGATGTGGCACTTCCAGATCAAATGGGTCATTCAAAATTAGGCCACATATCTTTAGGTGCAGTGTTCCATGAATCTGCTCTGGTATTTCATTACCATGGGCTGACTGATACCTAAAACAAATTCAAAGAGTTTTCTGAATAGCAGTTCCTATCATTCTCATTATGATATATGTTAATTTTTGGACATAATTTTCTGGTCTGGCAGCAGGAAAAGCACCGCTTGGGGTATACAATTCCTGAGGTGAATAGGATGATGTATGTTCAGATGTGGCATGTTTAGATGGACTTGCCTGTGAAATTTTATTGTGCTTTTGACAGAGAAGCAATATAGCTAATAGGAGAAAGGGAGGAAGCAGTTGAAAGCAAGCAATTACTTTTCAGATCATTTATCTGAACCTACTTTAGTTGATGAAATGGTTCCTCTGGGTTTTTCCAATTAGTGGTGACTAATGGGAAGTGGTACTGATGGAGGACTGAAATTATTAGTGGTCGTCATAGAAATTCAGGATCATATGGGAAGCAAACTTAAAACTGTGTTGGCATGATACCAATATTTTAGTTGCCATCAGGGTGGGAAAGTGCCTAGGCATGATGGACTGCAAAACTGAGGGGACCTCACACAGTCATCTAAAGAGCTCAACAGTCTACAAAGGTGAGAGCATCTGAAGCTGGAGAAATACCTCAAGTGCTTTTGGGAAGACAGGCAGAGTGTTAGCTCAGAGATTCAGTAGAGGTCTGCCAGGTTGTAGTTCCATTATTTGATAGCTGGATTCATCTTTGCTCTGCAGAAGTTTTTTTTGATCCAGCTATTTCACTCTGGGTGTCAATGGTATCTTTTGGGTCTTCTATGCCCTTTGAGATACTGAGTTACCAACTTCTCTGTGCTCAGTCAGCATCAGTGATTTTGATAGATCACATACAAATCATCTCCAAAAAATAAGGGATACCACACATCCAGTAGCTTCATTGGCCAGGCTTAGTTCCTCTTGCTAGAGAGAGTGAGAGAGCCTGGCCTTGCTGGGAGACATTAAAAAATAATTGAGGGTGATCTAGATGTTTTGAATCTGGTTTGTGAAAAGTATGTGAATAGCCACTGTCTCTTGGGGACTCAATAAAAAGAATGAGTAAAGTCTGCTATGTAAAGGGATATGCAAAGATTTATTTTATGAGGGTGTCTTATAAGTTGATTCTGTAGCTTCAGAGCAAGCCCTTCTGGATGTAAAACCACAGGCATTCTTCACCCAGCCTGGCACAGCAGGAAGTATCTATCTGATAAGTGAACTATTTTGGGTAAATCATTGTGCCTACAAAGACTTTGTTTGTGTATGGGTGGAGCTCAATGAAAAAGAAAGAAAAGAGTACCACTGATTTTATTAGTCAGTCCTTCTTGTCCAGCCTGGGAAAAATGGAGGCATCAGCTTCTAAGTTATGTGAGAGAACTCAGTTATGTTAAAGAGAACTCAAATCCTGACACAAAGTCTTGGCAAAACAGATTTATTGCAAGGACAACAGAGTGTTTCTGGGATGTAGCACTCGACCTCTCCTCCTAACAGATACACTTAAATCCAGTGTGTGCCCTTAAATAAAGTGAGTGTGTGGACTCCTGCCAGAATCTTGTAAGCCTCAAAGAATGGCTTTATCACTTCTGCTTAGTGGATAAAAAGTGCAAAGCAAATCTCACACTGAACTCTTGCACTGCAGATGGGCAGAATCTAAGTTACTTATTTGAGGGAAAATTTGAGGAGAAATTTTCTCACCAAAAGTACATCTAAAGCAAGATGTTAACCAAAATATTTTGTTCTCAAAAAATTCAAAGTTTTTCTTGGGCCTTTTATATTGTCTGATAAAAAAGAGCAAAATAATAAAAAAAAAAGACACCTCATCTGAAAAGGCCTAAACAGTATATTTTGCTGTTATAAAAGCCTTTTTTCCCAGTATTTAATTCAGTACACACTTTTATAACAACCTGCAGTCGTCATGAAACATTTTAATTTTAATCAACATGTGATGTCTCATCTTCTCTCCTTCCTTATTTTAATTACAGCTCTTCTGGACTTGGATGTGCATTGCTCTCCTGTACATCCAGGAGCAGCAAATGAGAAGTGATGAGTGCTTACTGCAAAGAAATGCCAGTACTACTTAGGGAAAAGTCATTTTAGCATCTTTAGAGAGTATTTTTTTCTGTCCTCATTTATAAGCCCAGTTGACCCCTGGATCAAGTGTGTTAATCCCAGAGTGGTTATAGCTGCTTCTATCAGGACTGAATTAGGTACGGTGTCTGCCTCTGGCCTGGATTTCACCAGGTGCTTCTGCCTTTTGTCTAAACCTATATTCATCATTCTTTGCATGAGCCAAACATATCTGGAGGCTTATTTATTTTTACTACAAACTTTTCCACTACAGGTAACTGCCCCCCAGAATGCATTTCAATGAAATGTATGTATTTAAAATCTGGAGACTTTCCATTCTGGGGGGGACTATTTTGCTGTGGTGACTGGAACTCCTGGAGGTGTTCTCCACAGCCCATCTAATCACTTCTTAAGTCACTCATGCCTTGAACCCCTAACTCAGGATCACTGTTCTAAGAGCCCCAAGCAGTTCTTGCTCAGATGAAGTGTCCTTTTCTTTATGTGCAAATCTGGCCATGTTGACTGTAAAGTAAACTTCAGAGTGACTGGATGTGAAACAGACTTCACGGTCTCCTTGCTTGAACTACAAAAAATACTTAAAGTTCAGGCAAAAAGATATATTTATCTTAAAAATCTTACTAGTTTAGCTGTGCTAAACACAGCCATATATATCCATTTCTCACCTGAAGCCAATGGATTGGAATTTCCAAAGATATTCTCAATAGCCTCTGCTCATCCAAACCTTTTCCAGATTGCTGTGCTTATATTTCAACAGAACTCTAATATTTATTTTTTCCAGCAAATGTCAATAGCATATAATTTTCATTTAGTAAAGCATTTTTGCTTTGTTTCTGCTAAATCATCTCAAATACAAGGCTTTAAATGCTAAAGAGAGAATTGAATGGTACTTACTGCTCAAATATTTCTTTGTTGTAGTAACAAATCTTTAAATGTAGCCTTGCTTCAAGAAAAACAAAGCCCTGATTAATTTCATTTTTATCTCAGCATCTGTTTCAACGAAGACCTGCCAGATATTGATCCAAATATAGTAGACATGCAGCAACAAAAGGGTAAGGGGGTAAATGGGTTTATATGAAGGCATCATTTACCAGAAGAAACTTAATAGGAATGTGAAAAATTATAATATTCATCCTCCAGACTTGGCTTTAACAGCTGCAATCATGCATTCTTGGGCACAGCTGTGTTTTATAACTTTGCTATTTGAATGAAGACAGGAAGCTTCTCAAATAGTGTTTATTTGCTCAATTAAATAGGAGAACAAATGCCTGCAGAGCTCTGGGTCCCACTTCTGGGCCAGGCTGTAATGATCAGGATTTTACCTGGGTAGAAGACAGCATAACACAAGTCTGCTGAATGCTGATAAGAGATACCATATGAGACCTGCACCTCTCACAACTCTCAGGAGCTCTCAGGTTATGTATTGGGAAAATGTTTTCTTACACCTGGTTGGTGTCTGAGTTCTTCCCAGCTTACATCATTTTACAACAGAATTGCTCTGACTTCAGAGACATTTTTCTTAGAAGTAAAAATTGAGTACCAACATAAGTTACTTGCTTGAGAATAGCAGGAGCACCCATTCTGGCACCAGTGAGTTTTGCCAAAACAGTTGTGTGGGGTTTTTTTCTGTCTTTCTGTTCTCTCCTGTTGACATGGGGCCAGAGGCAGGGGTTGAATGTGGACATTGTGCAGCCCACACAGCCACATTCTTGTGCCATTTGCAATCACACCTCATGTCCCCTAACAGCAGTGGCTGGAAAACAGAGACAGGAGGTTTGTTTCTGACTGGACCTCAGTGGCTCCAAGCCTTTTTACAACATGTCACTGAAATTTCTCTGTATCGCTGCTTTATGTCCAGTTCCAGCCAGTGTGAAACTGGCTTCAGTTCTTTACTTTCTCTTTTTAAAAAAAAAGTGAGAATGAGTGATTCCTTTTCAGTGCTGGAAGAGAAGAAATGAAATGTAGGTCACGCTAAAAGAAAGAAAGGATTAATTAGAAATGGAGGCTGGATGACTGTTTCTTCTCTAATTACAAAAAAGCATTGTAAAAACAAGGTAGAAAATGTAAGAAGGAAAATTTAGGATGAAGTCTGTCTACCTACACTCTTTTAGGGAGCTGAATTTCTTTTGTGGGAGCTTTCTTTGAATTGTTCTTCCCTAGTAATGGTGCTCTCAGGATGTGTCTCCCTTCCTCTGCTGGTCATCAATATACCAGCTCACTGAGGGAGATGTGAGGATTGGCAGCCATAGGTATCCTGGGATCTTTGAGAAGACTAAGTGTCTCATGACAGCAAACAGCCACAGTCACAAGACTCAGACTGATGATGTGAAAGTTCAGGAACACACCTGGTAATTGTGATAATGAGCAAGTTATATTTGCTGAGAAGTATTAAATGGAATAAAATGTTGTTAGAAAATAATGTTGATTCAGGTGGGCTTGACAAACAGGTCGACAAGAAAGGACTTCATCTGATCCTCTTCATGTATTGGAAAGTATATTATGAATATAGGTGACTGACTATTTCTATTGACATGTAGAACCAAAGTATGAAAGTCAGTAGGTGATGCTGATCTCCCCATCTGGCTTCATTTCCATGCTGAGTAAACAAACCACAGACACGATGAATGAAAAAGTTTAAATTTATAAAAAATATTAACTCTTAAGCTACTGAAGTGATCCTTGGCACATTTTGGTATGGCAGCCAGCCAGCAGAGTTAGTTTGGTCTCAGTGTGAAATGAAGCCTTTGGGATAACAGTTTATGCTTGAAGGCTTTCAGATACTCATTTTTCTCCTCTTCCTCTTCCTTTTCAGTCCTCAGCTTGTGAATCAACTGGCTAATTCACACTCACTCAAAGGAAGGGTGATCTCAAAAATAATTAGGTTCCTGCAGATTTTGTGCTTACAAATTGATGCTTGTAGAACTACTTGTTATGCTGAGGGTGTCTCCTGACAAGGTCACGTTGATCCTCCTTAAGGGAGATCTTTCTCCCACTGTTAACAAATCATATTTTAAATGAGATGCTATACACGTCAGATCTGTGCTTTTAGTGGTCCAACAGGCGTGCTAAATGTACTGCTTTGTCATTAACTCATGACTGAAAAATGGGAATAGAGATATTATGTTATTTCAGCTAATCAAGTGCTGAAGCTTCTTAATGCCATAAGCTTTGGCCAAACCGTTGGGATGAAAAATACACATAATCCATGATAGGTATTTGAAAGATTAATCAGAGACCATGAAGTCTTTAAACTCATTTGGTACCTTAGTAATCCAACTCTTGCCAAAGAAAATACAATTTAGAATGTCCCTGAATTAAAGAGGAAATTTGAGAAAATAACCTTATGAAAGTACCCTGGAAACCAAAGTAGAGGCATTTATTTTGACAGAATTATCACATCTGCTTCTGAGTTCCAATCTTAGGCTTTTTTACAGTAAAATTTGATTTGCAAGTATTTTTTTCACAAATATTCTACAGTATTTTTATTAAACATAGAAGCTGGTTTTTGTCTTTGCTTAAAAGCAGTGTGGCAACTGAAATGACATATGAGCTTATCAGATATTTTGTGCTCACTGTTGCAAATCTAGTCCAAATGAGCACAGCCAAAAGGGTGATGGATTGTCCAAATACCTTGATCTGAGTGGTTTTTTTTTCCAGTTTCTGGTCAAATATCAATACTGGAAGAAATTAAGCACCACAATCAACATTAATTGCCATCCTAAAATGATTACTTGTGTGTAATAGATCTGTGGATTGATGTAGTGTCTTGGGAGCTAGAGATAAGGCATGTCTTGCTCAGACAGTGTGGAGGAAGCTTGATTGCTACTGATGCTTTTCTCGATCAATTGCTAAACTGGGAAGGATTTGAGTTGTTGCTTTTAAGCAATAAATTTAACAAGCATGGTTAGTCTATTCAAAAGGAACCTAGGGTCATTTCCTCAATACATGTTGAGGTAACTGAAGAAAAATGACTGACTGTCAAAGATGACAAATCTTCATAAATTACTCTGACTCACCAGAGTTATGGGTGTTTCATTGTGTCTACACAAAGCCAACTTTTTTAGGATCCTCTCTGTAGCTGTAAATATTTGGGTATTACCACTTAAATTTTGGGCTTCTGTGGGTTTTTAACTAAATTGCCTGTGAGGTGTGCCTACATTTTAATAAGCCTCTTGTACATGTGTGCTGAGGTGTGGTTTTGCAGACTGTTATTGCTCATTATTTTTAATTCTTTGGTTTTATATCTGTAGTTTTCTGAAGAATATATTTTTTTTAATTCTTTCTAAACAGATGAGTAGGATGAGTATGAGATCCAGGAGACCTCCACCAAGGCAGGCTCCTTAGACAAACACAGCATGGCAGATGGTCCCTGCCCTGAAGAGCTTACAATCTAAATAATTTTCTTATCTTCTTCTTCTTTCTCTGAAGTATTAGTACCTGATTAGTATCCTGCTGCCTGCTTGTGTAGCATAAGTGCTCTCAAAGGCACGCCTCTCCACAGCCTGCTCAGTAACTGAAAGTAAAAATAATGAGCAGACAGCTTTCCAGCTTGGAACAGTTTAAACACTGTTAAATAACAGGCTTTGACAAGCAGGTTTAGAAATCAGGTGCTAATTTTCTGCATTGGGTCAAAGAAGGACGGACATGTGGATTTATCAGTGTTCCAGGGAGTTTACATTCTGTAGATGAGACCACAGACCCAGAGGTCTTGTTGCAGGTTAGTACCATTCATCTCATATAAGAAAAAAAGATTGCAAGCAGATCCAGCTCTGCTAAACTGAACAAGGTTCTTAAACAGTTAGATTTGCTCAGAATAATAAATGCCATCCATTTGTACATTATCTGCACTATGATTTTTAAGGAGTACCCATCTTGTCATTTATTTTATGTCATACAAGAACTTAGATGCCTATGTGAGCAATCAAATAGAGAAATCATATTCGTAATTAAGAGAATTGTTGGGGCTCTCCATGTGCCTGCGTGGCTCTTGGACTTCTTTGTCAAGTGTTAGAAGAACAATCAATCCTTGGAAAAGTCAGTTCACTGTAACAGGGATCAGTGTCTTGGCAGAAGTTACTGAAGACCCTAAAAAGCTTTGCAAGAAAAAAAAAAAAAAAAAAGGCAGGCAAAACACAACCCCCCCTTCTATTCATCCCTTCCTGATTTGATTCTTTGTCTCAGCTCTTGTTCCAGAGGGCAAGAGGCAGTAGCAGCACCAACAAAGTTTCTTTTACAGCCTTTTTTTGGCATTAGTTATGGAAGGATCAAATGTCTGACCTTTCAGCAGCAGGTAAATGGAAAATAAAAAGATCTATATTCCTCGACTGTTTGGAAGTGCCTGGGCTCCCTAGTTTTTCTTCACACTGACTGTTGTATGTGGTGTGCTCTGGATGTGCCAATAATTGTTAAGGCAGAGGACCAAGCTTGTTGGCTTTGACTGCTCCTTCCTGGCACTAAGTTGAGACAATTCAAGTAAGTGAACTCTTTAACACAGCAAAATCCATTTTGCCATGGGGTGGTCCATCTGTGCACAAATCTTTCTAGATACAAGTAAGGTCACCAAGGACTTTTATTTTTAAGTTATATATGTGTATCCAGTGTGCCTCTTATGAAGGATAATCCCATCCTTTTTCCAGCCCAGAAACCTAGTTATAAGTTTTATAGACTTGTTTTCAGTAAGACGTATAGGAGCTGGATTTTATTAGCATGAATGATTTAAGAATGTAGAGGGGTATAGTGAAAATTATCCTGTGTGTACACTGACAGTATTCATGTGGAGGCTACATGGTGTTAAAATGTCTTCATTACAATCATACTTAATATTATCTGTCCTCAGCATATCTCAGATTCATTCCAGTGGTATCAATACTTGCTATTTTAAATTATCTTACATATGCATTTATGTCCACAATATTCTGTTCTGCCCAGGTTCTATTCTTTCTCATCTATTCTTTCTGTTTTCATCTTTCTTTCTTCTTTCCACCCTTCCTTTCTTGTGTGGAAAAGACTGTGACCTCAGTTCTACCTTAAAAACTAATAAGTCAAATCAGTAGACCATTTTGGCATTTTTAATGCATCACCAATGAAATACACTCCTTTGTGTAGTGAAATGAGGCAATGAGGCAACCAGGTGCCACTAATTACCAGGCAGTGGGCATGAGCTTGTGTTAAGCCCACCTGTGCCTGATTAGGGTGGGCCCCAACTGCGCATGAGCAGGACCAGGGGGCCAGTAAAAGGTGAGGCCTGAGACACAAGCTCAGCTCAGTCCTGAGCAAGCCAGCAGAAAGGTTTGTCGAATCTGGAGCAGTAACACCGAGCCAGGCTGACCAGTCCTGAGGGCAACCAACTCAGGACATTGTCTGTGCACTTCTGTTGGGACACCTGTTGGACCTTGGAGCGCCGTGCCCTAAGAGAGGTTTGTTTTGCAACACTGTGCTATACCAATAATATTAATGGGAATGGGGAATTTCACATTCTGGATGAGTATTTGAGGGCTAAAGCAGACACTGTAGCTCACAAGACTTCAACACCATGCATGGCAGTCAGAGGAGAAGACACTTCTCAAATCTCATCAAATGTCGGATGCTGCAGATGTGGGATGACATTTTTGAGCTGTATCTGTTTTACTGAGGAGCAATACTTTGTCTCTGGAAAGGTTTGACTTCAATCAACATGTCCTTTTATTCTTTCTCCTCTCTCCTGAGGAAAAAGGAAAGATGTGTTTGCAAGATAATGCTCTGCTGCTTTAGGGCCGCATGCATTGCATTGACCTGGCCAGATGACTACCTTGGACTTTTGAGAAGGAAGAAACACAGGCTGGCAGAAAAGTAGGGCTGCAGACTAGAAAAGGTCCTGCAAGATTTGGAAGATAAATCGGGAGTGAAAAGGGTGCCAGTTTTAACAGTGCACATGCTGAGTCACAAGAACCTTTGTTTCATAGAATGATTACTAGATGCTTTTCTGGAAATTACACCTTTTTAAAAGCTTTTAAGGGGACCTCTGGAAGTGAAGGCACCCAAATTTTCAAGTGGTCTTTGATGTTAGAACAAAGGACTCTGCATGTTTGCTTCATCTGTGTATTGAATTCATTTTGTTAAAAGCAGAAAAAATTCAGGAGAGATATGTTTGTATCGTTTTTCAATGGCATGAAAGTATGTAAGTTTTCAGTGAAAATTTGAATTACATGTATTTGGGAAATTAGAGATTAAGCAGTAATATATACACTTGCATTTAATGTAAGTTAGATTATGGTGAAATTGTTATAGCCTTTAGGCTGTACTATCTTTTCCCTTTTATTTTATCATTCCTTGCTTTGCTCTAAAGCATTGAACACTGGCAACAGAAGTTAAGTCTCAGTGTGAATGTCCATGGTATTAATGATTTTGTTATGCTTTTATCCTTACAGTGAAGATGTTTGTAAACGAGGATTCACTGTTATTATCGATATGCGGGGATCCAAGTGGGACTTGATCAAACCTCTCCTGAAGACTCTACAAGAAGCTTTTCCTGCTGAGATTCATGTTGCCCTGATTATAAAACCTGATAATTTCTGGCAGAAGCAGAAAACAAATTTTGGCAGTTCCAAGTTCATCTTTGAGGTGAGAGCTATGTGAGAGATGTCTGATAAATTAGTATCTCTGACAAGAAATTTTGTTTCTCTTAGAAAAAAAAACACATTAAATCAGTCAATATACTAAAGAAAACTTTCTCTAGATACTAATGTATGGGTTTGTTAGTTGATCTCTACCCAACTTCAGGTAGTGCCTTTTTTATAAAAAGAATTAAGCTAAATTTTTATATATATTGTTGCCGCTTTAATTAAGTTTTACAGCTCAGAGGTAACTTTAACAACTCAAGTTAATGGTAAAGTACCTCAGGCAGGTTCTTTGAGAAGTAACCAATATACAACTACATAATGAAAGGGAATTTTACTAACTTCATCACTGGCGAAGACAAACCATCTGCATTCCCTTAATGCACTTTAGTTCTCCGAATTTCCGTTTCTTACCTAAAGAGGAACAAAGCTCAGGTGCATGAAGTGTTCATGTATCAATGATGCCCAGCTGTGAGTTAGTCAGGTGTTGATTTGGGGCTTTTTTAGTGACTGAGAAGCAATTCTATCATTGTCTGTCTTGCTTAACAATCCATTGATTTCAGAGAGACACTTAAGATTTTGAATCTCTGGAACTCAGAATTTTACTATAGTTCTTAATGTGGACTGCAGTGGGAGACTAAATTTATGTATATGTTTAAGAGCTGTTCAAGTCAGTGTGATACAAGTACGTGCTTATTTTCAGCTTCTTAAAAGCCCTCTTGAGTTGCAGTGGACAACTAGATTGGTGTTAAGCATTAACAAAGTTTACATTATTATCACATTTACTTTGTTTTTCCCTCTGTCTCCCAAAAAGGGTGAACTCATAAGTTTTGCTGTGTTTAAATGGGTCTTTACTTTCCTGACTACCTATGAGGAGTTAGCCATCGAAATAACTTCCACTTGCTGTCCTCTATGCACCTCGGGATGTCTTCAGGATAGGAGTCAGTCACACCCAGAGACTCCTCACACTTCCTGGGAGACATGTGACTGCCATTCCCAGGCAGTGAGATTGTCAAAGCTGCCTGTGGAGAGTGAGAGGGATGGGATCAGGGCAGAGGGAAAGATACAAAAGATGTCTAGGTACAGAAGAATGTGGAGTGGGAGGGAGCCAATGAACAGACTAGACAGGGAGCTTCTGTTCTATATTTATATGGGCAGTCCCATAGAAGCCCAAGAAGAGACAGCTTGTGTATTTTTATCCAACACTTCCTAAAGCTTCAAAACCTAGAAGTAAAATAACAGAGTTCACATATATATTTTTAGAACGTTTGTTTGTTTTTAGACTGAATTACAACTTTCTGGAGGCTTGACTTATGGTTTGTTTTTTTTTATTGTGTGGAGTTGGCCTGATGATAGTGAAGAGTAAACTGTGGTCAATCTTCTGCATAGTTACAGCTCTGAGTCTGTATTGTGTTAAAAGCTCTGGACTAATTTGCTGTACACACTGGCATGCATCAAGGGTATTTTCATTTTGTGTGTGTGCCTTTGAGCCTTTGTCTGCTGGGCTGTTCACATGGGTGTTTGTAATGGTTCACAAATTTTTGGACCAAAGCAGAACAAACAGTGCTTTCACTGTTTCTATTGGACCACATGCAGACACTCAGAACTGGTGAATCCTTTGATTTTGAAAAGATTTTATAAGCTGTGGTCCACTGTGCAGTAAATCCCTGCAAGATGCACACAACAATCCAGGAACTTATGTTTCAAACATCTTTGTGGATGCTTCTGCTTATTGGTAGGCTCAGGCTCTGGGGCAGCTCATGCTCTCTCATAAAAAGAACTTCGAACACCAAATAATCATTACAGATCAATACAGCTTTACATTTATTTAATTTGTCTGTGGCAGCACAGAAGTTCACTCTCTTCACTGAGCCATCATCTTTCTTTCCCACAACTGTGACCAAACCTGAGGTCCTTGGCAGGAACAGACTGCACTGGAAAGCAATAGAAGTCTCTGCTGAATTGACCCATCTACCAACTCAGCAGTAACCACTGTCAGTTTTAAGGCCAGATTCTGCTTTTGAGCTTAATGGAAGCATTATGCATGTGCCAGGGCAGTGTATGACCCTTGGTGGAGGGTAATGATCTGGAGTTTGCATCGTGAGACTCAAGCAAAATGATTCTGTTGCAGCCCAGGGAGTGAAGCCTGCCTGCAGATCATCACACAAAGAAGAAAAAAAAGGGGTTGGTTGACATATGTGGACTCCAAAGCTTCCTGTCACTTTGAGGAACGGGCTGGGCAGCTTAGATAGCGTTAACTCTGAGCTGCCTTCAAGTTTATTTTCTTTCTCCTGCTAAAAGGCCTTAAATACTGGGCAACACTTTTAAAGTGATTTCTAAAGGAAAGATGGGTGAAGTCTGAGAGATGGTTACTTTATCTTACCACCTACCTGCCTAAGGCTGTTTTCAGGAGAGTTTCAAAAACTCCTTAAAGGAAAAAAATCTGAATAAAGGCATTTGCCACAGAATTTGTGAAATGAAAAGCCTTTCTGCTACATCGCCATGTCACATTCTGTTCACGGTAAGAGCCGTGCTTGCGTTAGCTTGAGACACTGCAGGGGGAATGCCTGGGTATTAGCCATGAAGAGAAGTCTTTTCTTGACAAGCAGTTAAACTCCAAATTGAATTATCTTCAGGGAGGCAGTGTCCAGGTCAAGTGGTTTAGAAATCTGAATTCCCTCTGAAGCTACATACTTACCTTACCATTGTATGGTGGGTCTTCACTCCGTCCTCCCCCTTCCCAAGGCAAAGAGCATTGAAAGAAAGTTTTAAAATAATCTGATGAGCAGAATTTCAATACAGCATCAATTTTAATACATTAAAGAATGCTTGAACTTTTAAATGGATACAAATAGGGGTGAAAAAACCCCAATATTATTAACTTTAAACCAATAGGCAGCCTTCTATTTTGGACATGATTCAGGATAATGGACAGGACTTGAGGTGTTTTTCTCTATAGTTGAGTTTTATAGGATTGCTGTTATTATTGGGTGTTTCCATTTCTGACGAGCACAAACTGATATTCTTCAGAGCCCTGATCTTTAGGGGTAGATGTGCAGTCACTGGTGAATATCACAGTCCTTAAGGGGCTGACAGCTTTGGTGTTAACATCACAGCACTGAAGATCCATATGAAACTCTATGGTTGTATTTCAGAAAAAAATAATTTGTCTAAAATATATAGGAACAGCCATCAATTGTTGGGTCCTTAAAATGTAATCTGCTTTGCAGGCATTCATCATATTCCCCTAGCACTGATTACTGCATCTGAATGACTTTAAACCATCTCTCATTGATTGCGTATGATTCATAAGCATTGCTTTATATTACAAATTATTTATAATTGTTAATATACCTTGACATTTCACTTTTGCACGGATCTTGGATGAGTTTCATTACAAAATACCAATATGAAAGAGATATGTCTTTAAGAAAAGTAATCTGGAATAATCTGGGAGGTAAAACCAGCATATTTTGTGTTTTGGCAGGTCACAACACTTGTATCAGTTCATTTGCCTAAAACTTTTGCTGATATATAGCCACCAGCCAGAGTGTACCACAAGTAGCAGAATCCCTGTAGTGCCAAATACCTGCTTAGTGAGCAAGCATTTCCATATGTCCAACAGCTGCAGTAAGAGGTATTCAGTGTCCAGATGTGTTAAAGTAACCTATGCATTCTCATTGCATTTTTTGATAGTCAAACCAGCTGAAAGGGATAGACATAAGTCCAGTAAATAGCATGCCTTTAAATAAATAGATACATAGGTGCCAGATATAGAAAAGTTTTTAGTCCAAGTAATTTATCAAAATTAAATTTAGTTCTCAGCATATTTTACAGTGTTCCTTCAGTTATGTATTGATGAGGAAAATAATCCTTTCATGCTGATTGTGGATTACACTGCTATTTCTGGTAAAAGTCACTGATTCAAATGCTGTCATCTTCCTTTCCTTAGACAAGTATGGTATCTGTGGAAGGCCTGGCAAAACTTGTGGATCCATCTCAACTAACAGATGAGTTTGAAGGATCTTTGGATTACAACCACGATGAATGGATAGAGCTGCGCGTCTCCTTGGAAGAGTTCTTCAACAGTGCCATCCATTTATTATCAAGGCTGGAGGATCTCCAGGAAATGTTGGCTAGGAAGGAGTTTCCAGTTGATGTTGAGGGATCAAGAAGACTGATTGATGAGCACACACAGCTTAAGAAGAAAGTGATTAAAGCTCCTGTGGAAGAACTGGATCGTGAGGGTCAGAGATTATTACAATGCATAAGGTGCAGTGATGGTTTTTCTGGTAGGAACTGCATTCCTGGAAGTGCAGATTTTCAAAGTCTTGTGCCAAAGATCACCAGCCTTTTAGACAAGCTTCATTCTACCCGGCAGCACTTGCATCAGATGTGGCATGTCCGCAAGTTGAAACTGGATCAGTGTTTTCAACTCCGGCTTTTTGAGCAGGATGCTGAGAAGGTAGGGAATAATCTCTTCCTTTCATACTTTAACCAAGACTTTATTGCAAGGGCACTGTGACCATTTTTTCTATGATTAGGAACATGAGGTATTAATCAGAGGTGTAAATCTGTTGTTGCCAATGCATGTACTTTCTGTGACTTGTAAACAAAATTCACTGAACTAAATTGTTGGATGTAGCAGGCATAATGATATCCAAGAATAACTTGTTGTGTCACTTTTGATGAACGTTAATCTGCTTTTTTATGTCACAATGGGTACATTTGGTAGACATTAGCACAAGAATCAGGTTCTTTTTTTTCAAGTTTCCTTCACTAAGCTTATGAATATATTTATCTACATGTCACAGAACCTAAAGAACAATTTTAGTGTTTGTTTCACTATGATTATCATTTGCACTTCTTGAAATCCTATGGGAATTTTGTGGTTTAGGTCCTCCTAATTGCTGTCTCAAAAAATATTTTCAGTTTCCCTTTCTTAGGAAATCTCAACAGGTCTTGCTACTGGTAAAGTCTTTAGTAATGGCTACTTAGACATGGCTACATAGTTCCCACAGCATGTGATCTGAGGCTGTGTCTAGGTTAAACAGATAAACAGACCAGGAATAAGCATTCTGAAATGACAGCAGCAAGTGAACCTCCATGTGGCTGTTCTGCACTAAAAAGCACATAGAGGTGGCATCTGAATAAATACTGATGTTGAGTCAGCAGCCAGTGTT
This sequence comes from Calypte anna, assembly GCF_003957555.1. Classification (NCBI taxonomy): domain Eukaryota; kingdom Metazoa; phylum Chordata; class Aves; order Apodiformes; family Trochilidae; genus Calypte; species Calypte anna. Next base: position 10,320,902 of record NC_044253.1, on the reverse strand, counting down.
CCTGTTCACCAGCACAAGACTTTATTACAGAAACAGTTAATATTAAATTATTCCATTGGATTATGGATTGCATTGCAACTTCATATTTCTTAGATGTTTGTAATGTAGCATATCAGCCTGAAAAATACACAGGGTGTCTTGACATGAAAAACACTCTGCAAAAGTCTTTACAGCAGCAGAGGCACAGGTAAGTAACACATCTTTAGGAAGCTGTAATTTGACAGGTGCTCAGTACCACTGCAGAATTAGATCCCCATTCTCTGCCTCTTCAGAAGATACTAATTCAGGAACCCATAGTAACCCATAGTAGCTAGGAAAATCCCCTGCAAGCAAAACATAGCATCTTGTCATGTTTCTTGAAAGATACTGGCTAAAAAATGACCAGTCCTCATTCCAGGTGTCATACACACCCCCACCTACAAATTTTGGTGAGATGTAATGACTCAGGCTTCTTGCTATTTCTGGTATTCATCTTCTGTTTGCCTCTGGAAGCATATGCAGGCACTGACATTGGTGAATTTATTTTAGAAAACTGTGTTGTGCTAGACTCTTGTCAGTCTTAATCTCTTAACGGTGAAGTGCTTGACATCTTTTTTAGGTGGTTTAGTGAAAATTCTTTGTTGCCCACTTAAAATTCCAGGACACAGAAGCAGGGTATTCTCAGTGGAAAGTACTGAGTTCTTGGACTTGTGTTTATCTACTCTCTGTATCCATCAAAAGCATCAATCTCTGAATGTTCTCCACTTCATGTATGTTCCAGTTGTTTCACTAAATGTGTCTGCCTGGACTCAGGAGGAACAGAAAAAGCAATGCAGGTTCTGTCTGCAGGGGGATCTCACTGAAGATTATTTTTTTTAGTCAGCTGCAAATTAATATTATATTTGAAACATCAGAGAGAAGCATGTTGCTGAAACAAATACAATCTTTAGTAGTGCAGAGGTAGACAGAAAACATTGGTTTTCACTGCATGTATTAAATATCTCTAAAAGATGCGAGGACTGAAAAAGTTTCATCATTGTATAAATCAATCCTCCTACTGGGAAAACCTTGGATTCTGGCAAGTCCCTCAAAAATGAGAGCTGCTGCAGCATCACTCAAGAATGCATATGAGCAGAGTTTTTCTTCCAAATGCTACAATTTCTTCCTCTGCCCTTTCCTTGTGTGTCACATGCTATAATAAAAGATCACCAACTGATGTCCTTCCCAGTGTGGCTGTATTTCAGTCAGCATGTTAATTTGGATTTTCAGTTTCTTTGAGATTAATCAGATGACCACTGGTTCCTCACATGATTACTTATTTTCATTAATTATTGTGGATTGCAAATATTATTAGCAAGTTATTCTTAGTTAGCAAATTATTATTTTTAATGTTATAAACTGAAAGGCTCTCAGATCAAGCCTGAGCAGTTCTTGTTGCCAAGCACCATTCTGGAGTGTTGAAGAAAGTCTCCAATATATTTTTCTTTTTTCTGAACAGGCATCAAAGGATGGTGTGATACAAACTTGAGCATTATGACAGCTGGATCCTTTGCATGTGTTTGGTGTTTTTAAGTGTAAGGTTTAGGCAAGTCAGTAGATAAGTGAAACTTCTTACGAGAAGGAAAGATCAGTGAGAACATGAGTCCTGACTTTTCAGCACTGGCTGTCTCAGGCAATCCCTGATTGACAGAACTGGCATTTTGATCTTCTGTACATCATCTGCCTCACACTTACTAAACACACAGTCTTCCTTTGGCTTCTCCAAGCAGATCTGCTTGCCTTTGCTTGACTGCTATATTTTCTCAACAAATAGAAAACATTTTGTCGTTTTATACTCTCAAATCAGTATTTTTAATCTTTTCACTTTGTGAGTGTAATTTTCTTCCTTTACTTAACATTCCATACATGTAGACTGATGTAAAATATTGATGTGCTTATTCTCCTTGGCTGCCTTCTTCAGACCTCTTTGAAGTAGTCTGACCATCTCAGACAGGAAAGTACTTCCCTCATAAAATGTTCAGAGCTAAATTCAGTCCAAGTCTCCACTGCACAAACAGCAACCACAGTGTCTGCATATTGAATTTTCAAGTTTCTTGGTACCTCCATTTTCTCAGTTGCACTCTACAATTAGGTATGGTAGCAGAGCCAAGATGGTCTTCATCTCCTGGGAAGAGGCACAGCTCTTTCCATATAACCTGGATATGTCATTTAGTGCTAATCAAATGACAGCTCTAATACCCTGTGAGAGCTCAAACTCCATTATAAAATTCAGAATATAAACAAGGTTTTAAGGCCTTCAAAAATATCTCTATATACTCACTGGATGACATTTTAGGAAACCTGTTCTAATAAGGGGGAAATGGACAAGGACTTTCAATTTTCTGGACACCTCTGATTTAAAAAATATCAGGTGTCCTCATTGCCTGAAAAGTTTTTAAATAAGAAAGAAAAAAAAGGGAGGGAGGGCCACAGGAAAGAAAAATACGCAGCATTTTATTGTAGATTAATATTTCAAACCCTTGGTATAAAAATACCCCAAATGTTTTTTAAAAACCAATTCACTTTTCCCCTTCCTATAGATCCCCTCTACTGGAGGGGTTTTCTGTCATTTCTAAATGACAGTCACTGTCTGGACACAGGAATGATTCAGGTTACACAACTCATAGAAGGTCTGTATAGTTGTGTTGAGTAACTCATAATTTTGGCAAAATAAATGGACGGGATGGCAGTGAAATCCCAAGCTTCTTGCACTCAAATCAGTGGGAGAACAGAGCTGTCTGTGGAGAAACTTTGTCTCCGAGTCAGGTCTTTAGGGTTTTTATTTTCCTTTGCTGGGGCCAAGGGAGAGGAAAATGGGCTATCACATAGGCACAAGCAGTGCAGTGAGATTGAATCCCCAGATGGAGACTGGAAACTCCTTGGAGTTCAAGTCAGCAGGTGGGTCAGGGATGGGGAGCTTTGGCAGCATGGTGTGAGGAAGTTCCCATGCTGTGCAGTGCTGGCTGTAATGATCTGCTGATAAAGAACATATTTCAGCTGCCAATGAGCTCTGGCTCTTCCTGCTCAAAAAGTTAATTCTTCCCCAACTAATATATTCATACATATATACATACAGTTTTGAAACTAGAACTGAGGCTTCACTGTGTTTTTACTGGGTAACAGGGAAAATATTTTTAGCCATCAGTAACATGGAAAAAAAGGTGTAGTGCAGTCTAAATTTAATATTGTTTAAAAGGAAAAAAACACAATTAGCATAGGTCCAACTATTAGAACTATCTGAGAAATGTTAATTGTTTGGTTGAAATTTGGACAGGGAGAAGAATTCAGGCAAGAGTCCACGTGTTTTGCACTTGAATAAATAATAAAAAAAAAGGTTAAAAAAAATTATCCTTTCATTCTGCACTTTCCAGCTCTTCTGGAAATAATTTGTAACTGGCACCCAAAATGACTTTTGTAGGAATTTCCCCATCATTCTGGGGTTGTTCCATATCAATTTTACTACTCTGGCATGTATGTGAATGAAAAACAGTTACCATTATGTTACCAGTGTTGTCCATGTTAAGTATAAACAATATATTAATCAGCTGGACTCAACCAAAGGTCTCTACTGTGAAGTTGTAATACCAGAGCGAGGAAGGAGCAGCTGCTGTAATATCATCAGGCTCAGCCTCTCAGAGGATGCAGAGGAGATTTAGCATGTTCTCACTGCCCCTACCTACCTTCTCCTTCCTGACTTTCCACTGAGTTCACAACACCAAAATTATGCTCCAAAAGATGGCAATGGTAGCTGGAAAATGCCACAAGTTAATTTCACAGGAAATTTGAAGTGGGAAAAACATTTTATTTGGATAGGGCCAGCTTCATGGAAAGTCCAGTTGCAAACCACGGGTCACGTCTGTTCTTCAAAGGGGCAGTGAAGTTGCAGGCTTGCAGACAAAACTCTCTGCCTCATCCATACTAAAGATTCCCTTTGGAAATCACAGCTCTGTGATTCTCCCTGTGGAGCAGGCTGTGGGAAGCTGTGCTGGCTGCTGGGGCTGCCTTGATGCTGTTGCTCCCTGGAATGGCAGAAAGATTTCAGTGAATGCAAGAGTGATCAGGATGCGATAACAATGCAAAGTTTGTATTGTAGAAGACAAGTTTGGAGACAGAGGGTGGGGGTGGAGTAAACAGGATGGTTGAAGGGGAATAGGTTGGAATTACAGTTGTGGCAATTCTCCTTGTAGAGGTGTGTGGGCAGTGGGGCTGCAGCATCAAGGAGCACAGACTGCAGCTCTCCCTTCTCACACATGGGCTGCTTCGGGCCTCTTCACAGCATCACAGAATGCTGCGGGTTAGAAGGGACCTCAAAAGATCCCACCAGGATAGGATCACCTAAAGTAGGTCACACAGGAACGTGTCCAGGAAGGTTTTGAATGTGCCCAGAGATGGAGACTCCACAACCTCACTGGGCAGCCTGTGCCAGTGTTCTGTCACTCTCAGAGTGAAAACGCTTTTTCTTATATTTACACAGAACCCCCTATGGTTCAGCTTGCACCCATTATTCCCTGTCCTGTCATTGGACATCTCTTCCTCAGAATGCTGTCCTTAAATAAGGGAACTGGTGTGTGATTCTTCTGGCTAAGTGTTATTTGACTCAACCTCCAGTTATAATAAATAATGGGGTATTTGGTTTCTGAAGGAGAAAAATCACAGCTCCTCCATCTGTACCAAGATCCTGTACAGCATCCTATTCCTATTCCTAATTATGGTATTGGGAAGCCTTGATTTTCAGTAGAAGCCCAATACATCCAGTAACACGCTGAAATGCCAGATGAAATTTAGGAGTCCCTGGTTTTAAAATCTAATTTAACACAGTACAGAGTTAGTCTAGAAAAAAACAGAGAAGCTTTAGCTCCCCAGGAAAATCAATGGAGGAGAAGATTATCCAAGAAGCATAGAATTTGAGTATTTGAACTATGCTCACTGGAGTATATACTCATTGAACTATACTGAACTGAACTATACTCATTGGAGTATTACACTTGCCAGAGGTTGATATTCCTCAGAAGGAATGCTCTGCAACCTGTTCTATGTCTAAAAAGGCACAGGATAACTTTGATGGGATAATAGAATGCTGAGTTTGGAAATTACCCTGTGGTTTAGGCAGAAGAAAGATGGTTTGAAGAATGAAACATTGATATGTTGCTGTTAGAAGGGAATCTATCAGGGCATTTATGATTGGATAATAGATACCTCCTTCAACCATTTCATACATTACTTCTCCTTATACTGCACTTAAAAATTCTGATGCTGTACATTCTGTAATAAAATGCATTACAAATATGATGATATGATCCTTTGTGCTAATAGGAGGCAGTTTATTTTATTACAGTCCATTAAGTATAGGAATTGTAGCTGCTCCTTTAGCCAGCTATGCTGTGTGAGGAAGCATTTCCTAGAAATGGGCCTTAGCTGACTTTCTGGAAAAGCAGTATAAGAAAGATAAGAAAGATTAAAAATGTCACTAACATCTTTACTTCCTTCTTTATTTCCTGTCACCTTTACATTTTTTTCTTCTAGCAGTGTCAAATAATGCTGAAAGTGATACCTAAGCAGATGACAGTTTCCCTCTTTACAAGATGTCATATTAACCCTTAAGGTTTTTGTGCAATACCAAAAAGAATAGCACCTGGGACAGACTTCTCTGACTGAGAGAAAATCCACATAATGAAGGATCATTTCTCCTGTTTTACTTCTGGAAGTGCTCTTTTTCTTTGGTCTGTTCTACTTGCCATTGATACAATTGCCTCCAAGAGTTCTTGTGAAATGTTAGGTTAGAAATTACTGTAAGGGGGGTAGGTCCCAGGCAATGAAACTGGGAAACCAATGAGGAAAGACTATGAGAAAGAAGATGATGGAGAACGCTGTCAGATGTGAAATGAATACAAAGCAAATGAGTGGTAACCACCTCTGAGGAGGTGGTTAATTAGGAGCAGGGAGGAGGCAGGAAGTGTTTTAAGAGGGGAAAGAACCAGAAGCAGGATTATAAATGTGAGCACATCCTTAGTGTCTTGCACCAAGGAGAAGTATATATGCCCCCTGTGCTTTTTCACTGCAAAAGGATTTGTTACTGAGTGGATGGTATTTAACAGGGAACAGTAATAATCGTGCAGGCATAATAAGCGTGGATTAGACATGGATTTTTGCGTAGGATTTAGATTTCATTTAAGTTACATGAACACCACGTTGGTGTATAGAGCTCAGCGTGTCCTGGATTTTCCATCTAAGCACTTACACCATGGATATCACAACAGCACAGTAAGTGAGCATCACAGTAAGGAGCTTTCCTGGAGATTTTGAACACAGGGGATGTTGTTAGACCTGAGGTAAGCTCCATAAGACTTCCACAATAAAAGGAGTCAATAAGCTTAGTGTCTTCTGCAGAGACATTTGACTGAGGGTCTAAATAAGGCTCATTTAAGCATATTACTTTCATCTTTACCCCCTCCCAAATTCCTGTGCAAAGGAAAAAGGACAGAGGCCTTGGGGTACAGCTGCTGACTGGGAAAGGCCCTGAATTGGGGTCTGTGTGTGAACACAGATGTCCTTGCAGAGAGCTGTATGAGAGTGGCCAAAAACTGACTCCTAAGCATAAATGAAATCCCTTACCCATACTTCCAGAAAAAGAGTTCTCAGAGATCACAAGGGCTCAGTTTGATTTAGCTACGTAGCCCTCGCATCCCAAAGCAGCTGCTTCTCTGTTCATTGGGTGAAATCACTCAGATTCAGGATAGTTTGGGCTGCAACCCCTGATCTAATTGTATTTTGATGCTGGAGTTCACCCTGAGGTGCCTCCTAAAAAGGCAGAGGGCTGGTCTTGTGAAGCAGAGTGAATCCCAACATCTGTTAAATTTAGGGAAAGATTCAATGGTTTCTATAAGCTTCCCTTCCTTTCAGTGAGTGTGTAAATGCCACCTCTAGCTACTGCCTCTGCCTTGGCTTTTTTTTACATCTGTCTATGCTGGTGCTCCCCCAGTATTCCAGTTTTGTGAGTAAATATTTTTGGGTAGCCTGATTTGCCAAGGCTTGCAATAGGCCTAATATAAGAAAAACAAAGTTTGGAAATGTTCCGCGGGCAACTGGTTCTCATTTTTAAGATACAGAAGAAATATAAAGAGCATTACATTTATGGATCTGGAATAGACATTGCTCAAGAGCATTTAGTCAGAGTATTTTAAGTAGCTTTAGTGTCTTTTCTTTACCCATGCATATGGACCCTTGCACAGAGCACAGTGTCTGTTCTTTCCTGAAACCTTGTTTCCATAACCAACATCTACTCTTTCATACTGCCAGTGAAAAATGCTATTTTTATAATCTGAAGGTTCCCTTAGCATATGGTTTGTTTTTTTTTTTTTTTTTTCTGTTATAAAGATTCTCATGAGACAACTGTTCTTCCTTATTAACAAAATCAGACTTGGGATGCCAGTGCTGGGAAGGGAAGTCAGCTATCACCTCATACCATCCATTGTACTTAAATCCACTCTGAAACTACAACAAAGAGGACAAACCCCATGTTCAACATGAAGCATTTGCTTTGACACAGAATTTCTAATACCAGGCAGAACACAGAAAAGGAGCGGAGATAGGTCCCTAAATTGTTGAATTGGCAGTCACAATCTTACAGTATCAGATCTTAAAATGTTGGAAAGATAATTATTTAAATTGAGACTGAACTGGGCATATAGACAATAGGTAAGTCTGTGTTTGCAGGGCACCTGGTACAGTAAGGTACTGAATCTGGCTGTGGTATTGGCTTTTTCCAGCAAAAAATGAAGATTTGCAGTTGAAAAATGTCCTTGGAGATGTTAGGGTATGGAAACATCCCTATTAAATACAGATATGTATACACACATGACTTGGGTTGCTTTAGAATGGTACTGGGAATATCCTGCTTCACTTAAGGTGTTTTGTGAGAAATCTGTCTGATTTCATCAATCAAGGACAAAGAGTCAAATAAGGAAATACATATCAAAGGGAGAAACTGTGAAGCCATTCTAAAAAATCTGTATATTTCTGCAAATATATATACTGTATATACATATATATATATTTCAGCTTTAACAACTTTTATTTAATTATTTCACATATCTTAAATTGAAGGAGGCTCTAAATAAAACAAGAGAGAAGTGAAAGCATGTACAAATAACTCTATTGTAATGGCAGTTTTTTATTAATTTTCAGTGTTCAAATGTGTTTTCTGCCATGTTTGGGGTTTTTTTTCCATTTAAAAATAATTGAACTCTTGCTACTTAATACTGCTCCTGCTTTGTCTTCAAGCATATCAGTGCTCTGTCATGGATCAGCCACTATGGAGTGTTCTGACATAGCTGAGTAAAACATATGATGTTCTAAATTCATCTTTACCGTTTTTTTTTTTTTTTTTTTTTTTTTTTTTTGAAGCTCAGTGGTGTCAAAATAGTGCTTAAATTTATGGATTCCCCAAATTACCCAAATGGGTTTACTTAATATCAGACTTTTTCTTTTTTTTTTTTTTTTCATTATTTTTTAAACAAACAAAAGAACAAAGTTTGCCCAGAAGCAGAAAAAAATATCATAACCAGGGGTGGTTGTGCAGAGTGGGTGTTGACAGCTCCTGTTGGTGCTGTGAGCATAGATGTCATGTGCTAAAGGGATTTCAGAGTGGGATCAGCACCTTCCACATTGCAAGGCTCTGAGAGTGGCAGCTAAAACTGTGTAAAATCTGCAATCTCCCTCCCATGGTCATAGACACAAAAGAATTATTGGGGAGCTTTTGGGATAAATCCTCTTCAGCATCTCTAAGCATGCAAAACCCTTCATCTTTAACAGGAACATGAATCCTGTGTAGCCTATATCTCAGATCAGGAAACTGCATGCTGGGACTTGCAGTCTTCGCAAGCTGTAGCTCTGAATTAAAGATACACGTAGCTGAAATATGCTCTGTTTAATATGAGGAAGGCTTCTGACAGGTTGCTAGTACCATCCACAGTTTGTTGTCCCCAATATTGCCAGAGTGAAAAGCAGTTTGGGAGGCTCTGTGGGAACTGTTCATTACTTTGACCACTGCTGATCACAATAAGATCCTGTTCCTGGTATCTGTAGGAAAGAATAGATTTTTTGCAAGACTAGGAGATCATTAAAGAAAATTTTAACTTCCCTTAAAGCACAAATACAACTCATTTCTTATAACTGGATTATAAAATCAAAGTGTCTTCATTATTAGTGCTGTTCCAAAGGAGCTTGCAGCTTCTATCACACTGTCAAGCTTGTATCCTGCTACTCTCTTATTGATCAGTCAAGGCCATGGGTAGTCTTCCTCTCTGTTCCAACAGCATTGTGCAGATTTGCTTTTCTGCCTTTCCACTGGCAGATAGTTTGGGGAAAAATCATTAGCAACAGGACAAATTTACAAGTACACACCAACTGCTTTGTGCTGCTTCTGCAGCTGAAGGCAGCTACAAATCCAGTTTTGCCATCTGGTTTGACAAAGTGTGGGCTTGCCTTGCCCTGCTGAGCAAAGCAGTAGAGGAAAGTGGATAAATACATATCAAGAATCCTCTTCCTGGTGGATGTTATTGTAGTGGGAAACATCAGTTAACCTTGTTGCAAACATCATTTCTCTCTCTGTGGAGGAGAAGGCAGGACTGCTTTTGGAACCTACCACTGATCTATCTCTTTCTGCTGCAGTGAGTCTGTTGCTGGTGTGACAGCTCTGAGTGAACAAATTTCCTCCCGTAACACTTCTATAACCTGAGTTCAGACCACAAGCAAAGCACGTAAGAATTTCTGAAGGCATTTGTAGTGCTGATTTTTTAGATGTGGACAGCTGCCTGTCAGGAAGCGCAATCATCTGCCGGAGACTGATTGCTGTTGAGCTGGACTGGCTTTCAAGCAGCAAAATGAACGTACAAAGGATGCAAAGTTCAAAGCAAAATATCAAGAATTAAAAACCACAGGGGTTAACTGCCTTGCCTCCTGTCACAGAGGAAGCCTGTCCTTCCTATATGTAAAACAGATACCTCGGTGCTTTCCATCTTTTTTAATCAATCCGTCCTGCCTCGTGCTGCCAAGTCTGCTCGGGGTTTTTTTGTTTTTTGTTTGTTTGCTTGTTTGTTGTTGTTGTTTTAACCAGCTAAATATGTTCCTCCACAGCCCCTGGAATTTTCCAATTGAACCTGATGGGATGAGAATGTAAAAACAATAACTGTGCCTCACTGCACTGCTGCAGCTAGGGCTGAGGGAGATTTGCGTGTTTCCTCTATGCTCAGTGTGCCTTTACAGCACAGTTACAGAAGTCTGGGGCCGCTTGCCATCTGATTTGCACTGCATTTTCCAACACACTTGTGACCTTTCAGTGCAAGAGGGAAGAACATTAACCAAGTGACAGCATAGTTCCTGCTTTCTGTTTCCAGACCCTGGCAACAGTCTCCTCACAGTCCGTCCGCTCCTGACTGTAAGGAAAAGGGCTCTGAAGTCTGCCGCTGCGAGGCTGGAACATGGTGTGCTCTACTATTTGTAGTTTCCTGCTTCTGACACTGGATATGTGGTTACTATTCCACTTGCTTCCTCCATGAACATTAGAATGGGTCCAAAAATAATTGAAGGCAGTATGTTCCAATGGAATAGTTTTTGCATTTGCACGAATTTCCGCGTTATTTTACTTGCCAATTTTGATACAGAGCATTTCAAGGCTGTTTCAGCTTCTCCAACTTGGCACCGCTGGGAGGCATAAGAATGCTCCACAGATCAGTATGGCAAGAAAAAGTGTTTTGGCATCTGAATACAGACTTAAAAATAATTTTTGAGGGTGAATGTAGCATATTATAACCATGAAGTTCTCCTTTAACTAATGAAGACAAGAAAACCCAAATGCTCTAAAGGACAACGAAGCCCACACATGTAGGAAAAGAGAAGAAAGAGATCTACACATATAGAAAAGGAGAAAGCTGCTGCTTTATATTTCCTCTTTTCATCTTTAAGAACGTTAACTGATAAGAGCTTAGCTGTCAGGAAATAATGTGATTAAACCGTGTATGAGGTTCACAGACATATGCAGCATCTTTTGGATATATCTGTAATTATCCTAAATGAATGTCATCCTGGCCTCGCTGAAATGCTTTAAATGGCCAATACTTGGCAAACGTTGGAGACTTAAAAGTATATCTTAAATTAACCTTCATTTCTATTTATGGGGAACATATAGGGTATATATGCAGATGAGAGGTGGTCTTCTCAAGAGATGGTGATGGTTTAAGAGGTGAAACCAGGAGCATGGTCTATGGATCACTTCCAGGAGTATCAATGTCATTTTAAACCTTGCTTTTCTTCCTACGTATCAAACACATTATGAAAACTAATTCAGAAATGTTTTCTCTAACCTTCATGTATTGCAAAGTCCTTCCATCTTACTTGGCATTGAAATCCTGGAAGGCTTTCATCTTACACAGGTGCAAGCAAAACAGTCTTGCATTAAAGAAATTTGCTTAATGTATTGCTAATAAACACAAACTTCTGATCTCTATTTAGGTGTAGAGAGGAAAAAAGTAGGCCATAAACACCTATTCTTCCTCAGACTTTGTTTCCCTGATTTTTGTTATGGTTTACACCCAGTCAATCAAAATTCTTCTGGTGGAGTGACAAGCAGCAAGGGATGTCAGGGAGAATATTTGCCTAAGTTTGTATCTGCTGCTGATACAGCTGTTCTCTGATCCTTAACATTTTTCTGCTGCTATTCCTCAGTATCCCTGCCCTGACATGGGGGGCCACCATCTCTCAGGGCTGTTTTTCTGGTACAACCTTACTAGGGAGGAACACAGTCTAGAGAAGACAGCTTGACACCCTGCTAAGCTGAGTCTTAGGAGTGTCCAGTGTTGGGCAATCCACCACTTCCCTGGGGAGATCATTCTGATGTCCAGCTGTGTGTGGTGTGTGAAAAATTTTCTGGTGTGCAGTCAGGATCTCCCCAGGAGGAACTTGCATCCATTACTCCTCGTCTTCTCCATGTGACTCCTTGTAAAAAGAGAGTCCCTTATCTTCCTGGCACCCACCCTTTAAGTCCTTTCATCCCTGAGTTACCAGAAGTCACCCTGAGGACTGAGTTGGATTTTAAGGTGTTTGCCAACAAGACTGAGGCAGGCCCTGAGGCTGCTCCATGGAAAGCAAGAGCACTGCTGAGGGGGTGGCAGGGCTCGGTGATACCTGGGGAGCACCTGTCCCCTGGCAGGGACACCGTCCTCACTCCCACCTTGCCAGATTTGACAAGGGAAAATATTGAATTGGTTGGTTCATGGGATAGGGAAATAGCTGAAGCACAGGGGTAGGGAGCACTGGACACCCCAAATTCCAGTGGAAAGTTGAGGTCCTCTGCTTTCTGTCTGTGCAGAGATCCCAGCTCCGCTCCCAAACAATCGTGACTTGTCAGGAGGTGTAACCTATGATTACACTATGACTGTATCTATGGGGCACAGACACAGGTGATTTTGGTCGGGAAATGCCACACTTCTGATAGAAAGCAGCAAACATCTGTCCTGCCATTTTTAGTGGCAGCTATTTGGAGTCACAGGGATGCTGCACATTAAGCTAGGAATAGAACCAGGGTCTGTAATAAAGTCACCAAACTCGTGCAGCATTTTCAACTGGATAAAATTGTATCTCAAAGATTCTGAAAACAGAGAGGAAGATCCCTGATCTGGGAACGCACTTACAACTTTTCATGAGTTACACTTTTTAATGTTTACAAGACTCTTGTCTATTTATCTCTTTTAGTATTACCTTTCCTACTCAGTCATAAATTAATTTGCACTTAGACAGCAAGCAGTTCCCTATAGATGATCAGTGCCCAGGAAAAGCCATTTTCATTTTAAGGAACAGAAAATCCTTTCCAGGAATGCCTGAGTGTTCGATGTCACTAAGTGCAGTGGAAAGGTACAATATTTCAAGGAAGCAAAGCAAACACGCAGATGCATAAAATACGCCCAGATATCATTAGTCATATTTATGTGTTCAGTATCTGCAATTTTCTTCCCCCTCTAACAATAAAGTCAATGCTTCTCTATTGAAAATTATAGGAATCACATGCCTTTGTGCATGGTTGTGGCTTGATATCTGTCAGGAAAAAAATACAGATCTCTTCTTCTGGCATTTAGTAGGAACATTTAGCGTGCGTATGTTGGAAATGGTGCTCTGATATTAATACAAAGCTATTTGTCACATCACACATCTAGCTAATTTTCTAGTGGGTTGACAGTTGGGCCCATTGTCTGGAACAATTTAATGTGCTGTAGCTTAAACTTACTGTACTCTATGAATCATATACACAGATATTTATAATGGAAAAACTGTGTTCGTGCAGCATTGAGGTTACACAAATACAGCTGTGGGTCTGAACCTTCAGCTGGTGTAAATTGGCCTGATTGGAATTACACCAATTTACCCTGGCTGTGGCCCATACCAACCACATGTGAAAGGGAAAGATCTGGCAAAAGTATCAATTTTTATGGCATGTCTGTAAACAAGACATAAACATAAAAACAAACACAGCTTTGTATTTAGGCCCCAGCCTAGCAAAGCATTTAAATCTATGCTGAATTCTAGCTTAAATGTACAAATACTTTGATTTAACTAAGGCTTTACTTGCGGAGAAGTGATAGGAATTACAACAGATTGGGATTTTTTTCTCTTGAAGCAGTTTTCATCGAATTTGTTGAGTGATTAAAAAAAAGGAAATGTGCTATCAAAGTTTTCTTAAAGTCCAAAATTCATTCTGGGGTCAGTACACTCCTGTCTAAGAACAGCTATTTTCCTACTGACCCTTCATGGATCCAGCCCAGCATCAGGTTCCTGTGGCCACTGATGAGAATTAAGGACCCTGACCAGCCTCAGCTGGGGCCTCTCCAGCCCCCAGCCTCACTGCAGCTCACCTGTGGGATATCAGTCTCCAGTTTTGCCACAGCCCTGCCTTGCCTGGCAGTGATCCATCAGATTATTTTTTTGGCATGACCTGAGCCCTGTCTTGTCTCTGATCTTGTGCAACACTCACTGGGACTGTGTCTGACCTTCACTGGTTACCCTCACTGGACCTGGCCTGCTGGTAGACTTCCTTACAACCTTAAGCTTGGACTTGTCTCTACAACTTGCCTGATGATCTCTTGATAAAACCTGGCTGCCATCAGTGCTCAGAGGCTGTGGGATCAGTTCTGACCATGAGGCTTCTGACCTCTCTCCTGGGATTTTGCTGCATGCTGCTCAGCATCCCTTAGGGAGAAGCTGGTCTGGGCAGTCAGCATCAGCCCCCTGTTCTACTGAGTTTAGCTCAGAAGCTTGAGTGAAGGGATTTTTCTGTATTCCAGGTAAGTGTCTTGATTTGTTAGGCTTTTGTTTCCCTTGGTTTTGTGTTTCTGTTGGGCTTTTCCAGATGTACAGGTGACTTAGGTATGGCTGGTTCCAATTTAAGTGTAGTTGTGCTATTTGTCTGGAGGCACTATAGAGCCTTCATGATTGCTGGATTTTTTTTAGAGGTAGCTCACATACAAATTTTTCCAGGATCAGGCACTTGCATATTAGTATAGACTGCCTATGTACCACACAAACATGGTGTTCTTTTTGTTCAAATACTGGCTAAATTCAATTGCAAGAGACATAAGGAAAATGGCTTGATATATTTTTAACTGAATTATTGTCAGTGCTTCAGCTCAATGAGATAGGAATAGGCCTTGTAGCTGGAAACTCAGTAAGCCTGGAGAGTGACTCTGGCAGTTATGGTTCTACGTGTGTTGTTATTTTGTGTATATTGTGGAAACATATGAAAATTAATTTGCTTAGCTTTAGATGTTTTCAGAGTGGAACTTTCCACTTTCTGTTGTAGATTAGTCAATTTAACACTGCCTGGATAGCTTTCAAAATCCAAAATACATGCAGATCTCTCTTAATAAGCAATGTATGCTTATCTACAGTGTTTTCAACCTGTGGATCATGGATATCAAGCTCCTTAATAGTTAGTAAATATGTCAAATAAAAAATGTATTGTCAATAGATTTTAATTTGCCTTAAAATTTTATGGAGCCCACAAACTGGAAGAAAATGAAAGGCACTGGGCTAGCAGGGATTTCATCTGGTATATAATTTGTCATCTGTCCTCTACTCAACTACAGGCATGATTTTCTTTTATATTAACTTTTTTTCCTCTTTATTAGCAGCCCATGGAGGTATAGCAGGAAAATGTATTTCTGCAGCATTACATTTGAGACTGACTGGAATTTGTTACAAAACCCTGCCTTATATTTTTCCTAAGTGCTTGAATTTGCTCTTCTTATTTGCAACATAACCTGAGTTGTTCTTGTCAGAGCAAATCCAGTAACCACTACTGGGTTTTGTCAATAATTATGCAAGAGGCTACCAAGAAAAAAGATAGTGAGGCAATGTGGAAGGTACTGATGTTGATTAAGTAGCTGTTGCTTTCCCATTTTTGTGGTTTCTTTTCTAAAGTTGGTGCTAGAACACCAACTAGGTGGTCCTAGATGCTGTCAGATGGAGTATTTTTGGAGAAGAAAAAAAAAAATCATCAGAATTCCACAGCATTCTGTTAGCCCCTTAGCTTGGACAGAAAGATAACTATGAATTAGGAAAAGTGCAGAGAGACTCTGTGTGTTTTGTGAAGAAATGAAAGAGATGGGGCTTAGTAAAATGAAGAGCAGTAGAGACAATGAACACACCAGAAAAGGTTAAACACTTTTCTACCACTATTTTTACACTTTATTTAAAGGATGCTGTTGACCTCAGAACAAATGTGTATTAACAGGCCATGAGTTTGATTTAGGCCTGAGAGCATATGAGGAGTTCAGAAGCAAGAACAGGTTTCTGGAACTGCTTAATATAGGAGCTGTGCTACAGCACTTCACTAGTTTTCAAGTGGGCCTTCATCCCTTTATGAAAGGAAATTTTATACTGTGGTTAGCTGCCAAAAGCAGAGATTGGACTTGACCTGAACATCCCTTTGGGACAGCTTTCTTGACATGTATCTTATATTGTTCTTCAGGACAGTGTGGCTTCAGTGGTTATCATCCTGTCCTTACTTACCAGTAGGAATTTTATATTTATGGCTCAGAACTTAGAGAGATGATTTGCTGCGAGCAGGTTCATAATTAATTCCATCCCTACTATAACATTAGATGGATTTGGGATTTATTATTTTTAGCATGTATAAACAATTTCATTTTTAAATATACTCAGTTCACTGGCTGCCAAAACCATGAGGGCTGTAGTCCTCTCATCAATACCACTTGGTATAGGGTGTGCTGCCAGCCATGGGATGGGAATATCATCCTGTGGTTCTACTCACCACTGTTTCAGAATCCAGTGCTAATGCTCCTCAACAAGTTCTGACAAAAGCCATAGAGCAGAGGTTATTGTTTGAAATGATGTTCTAAATCTCATTTTATTTGAGGTAGGGCTGTATTGCACACAGTCTGCATACATCCTGTTCCATATCTGTGTGGTTCTTCTCTGTTCCCAAACAGCTGTTCTCACCCTCTACTTACTAGCCTGCCAGATGGTACAGTTCCAGGGAAAGTATGGAGTCACAGTCTCCTTCTGTAGGACATATTCAGGATCAGCTTGAGACCTGCTCTTGGGTCTCTAACACTTAACCTGGATTTTCTAGTAACTCATCAACTGTGATGAAAAAACTTAAGGTTAAGAACTCATTGTTCTCAGCACAACTGACACTGGAGATATGATCTGATACTCAGACTCAAATAAAGTGGCCTCAAGACCACATGTGGAATAATTATTGTTGCATGTATGATCATTAGAGATGGTTAGGGTAGATGTTTTAGCAAAACTTTGGACAGAGACTCTTTGGATCATTCTTAGTTTTTCTGACTCTAATTTTCTTAATTTAGTGTAGCATTCAACATTTTTGAGCATATGTGTTCACTTTCCTTTATGTATTTTTAGAGTCAGGGACTATACGAGATAATCACACTGAAAGTGTATGTTCTGTCTTGAGTACACCCAACCACTCCCCCCACTTCCTCCTTCACTGGAAAACTCGTAACTACTGAATTGGTCTCCAGATTATCTGCAGCTCAGTGGAGACGTGCAGGTCTGGGAGACACTGAGGACAGTGGGTTCCTGTGTTTTAAGTGACACAGTGTTGAATATTAAGTTATTATGTGCTTCTGTTTAGTGGGAATTCATCACTACAGGAATGATTAGCAGACTTAGGAGAATTAAGTCACTGGTAGCCAGCAGGACTCCAGCTAAGGACTAAGTCAAAGGAATAATTAAAGATTTATTAATTTTATACTGAACTCTAGGTTTGTGAGGGTGCTCTTTTTCATGGATGGGATGAGATCCATCAATAGAGTTCTGTATAGCAATGTTAATATGACAGGGAAAATCTGTCATATTAACTGAGACACTGTAGCTGGTTTAAACTGATCTCACAGGACATATTCTCTAGATGTATTAAAAACTCATTCTTTTGACAGGGAAACTCACTTACCAAAGGATGTTCAACACTTTTCCAGGAACCTGAGTTAGTCTCTTGAAACCAGGGTAGTCGTTGCAGAGTTTAATAAAATAACAGTTGTTGGGCCCTTGCCATGCTCGCATCCTTAAAGGTGTGTTTTAATTAAGCAACTAGGCAGCACACTCACTTCAGGAACACAGGAAGCATCAGTGTTTCTCATGTGGAAAACAAGTTGAATTTGAAAGCTTTCAGGAAATATTGCTAGGAATACAGAGACAGTTAAGAGACCTTCACAACTTCCAGTTATGTTATTATGAGAAAATTGTTGAAGTCCATTTGTAAGCTTTGTGGTTGAACACAAAAGTTTGAAAATGCAATCCATTAGATCTCAAAACCAAATAAGACCTCATTTTAATACAGTTGTTTATTTATTTTAATCCCATCATTGTTAAGCAAAATCTTTGATTGCAAGGGTGCAGTTACAGAATTTTTTATGGTGCAATAAAGAACACCTAAGGCTTTCTTCTGGGTACTGTGGAAAATGTCTACAGTTAAGTAAGCATTAAGTAGAAATGCTTGAGAAATCTCTCGAGGAAGAAACCTGGGGAGTAGATAGAGGGGATAAATGGTGCATGGGGGGGAAAGGCAGCATAGAGAACATAGAGAAGCAGCACTATGCCCAGGCTGTGCTGTTTTGGAGGGTCAAGTTAGTCCAGGCAGCACTTGACTGTTCCATGCAGAGGTACAAATTCATCTGCAGTTTGTTTGTGTCACAGATATAGTAATGCACTGTGTAAGGCTTGTCTGCAGATCCCTGGTTACTGTGTAAAGCAAGAGAGATTGTAAATACTGGTATTATATTTATAACCAAGAGCAGTGAAAGTTTTCACAGAGCAAAGTGCATCATACTTTAAGCCATAGTGAAACTGCATTTTTTTTTCTCTGCACTCATTCCCAGGCATCTTGCTTTATTTTTGCCCAGCTTCAAATCGCATGAAACTCAAAACTCTTCTCAGGATTTCAAGTGAGACTTGAGAGAGCAGGGGGAAGACTGGGACCATATTGATGGGTAATAATTTGCTGCAGGCATAGGCCTGCTGAAACCAAAGCAATTTTTTAATGAAGAACATAATAGAAAGCTTCAAACTGGAATTGTGTCTCTTCGAAAATCTGCTCGTGTCCATGAATAAAAGTTTAAACAACATAGTTTTGGAAGGTAGTACAGATCTCATCATTGAGGTCTGTTGCTCAATATTGTTCAGAATTCCTGAGGGTCATCCTTACTACTGCTATTGTGTATTTCAGTTGATTAAACAAGTAAGAATATCAAGAGGAAAAAAATAAATATTGTGTATTATTATGGTTTAAAAGGCATGGTTTAGCTTAACCTAGGTTTTCATCCAATAATGTGTATAGATCAGAGGGAGAAAATGCTCCCTATTCACAGAGTAATAGATTACTAGTTTAAATTACTTGTCTTAATAAGATCCCGATTTGACTTCACTGAGTATAAAATATTAGATTTGCTGTTTATTTTTAGTGGATTGCTGCCAGTTTTCTTCACCATGAATGTCTTTAGATTGTTTGAAACATTAAAATATGTTCCCAACAAACACATATCTACTTACAAAAAAATCTGTGTTGGTTTTTCAGCAGAGATGAAAAAGCTTGTTGTTAGAACATGAACTTTATTGTTATGGAATTTTTCTTTATTATCCTTATGGCTTTTTTTTTTTTTTAGCCCACAACTGTGGCAAATTTCTTTGTGCTTATGTTGCTTATCAAATCTTAATAAAATGAGAAAGCAATCCAATGAGTAAGCTTTAGGTGTCTCTTCAGGTAATAGTGGGTTGTTTCATTTAGGTTAATTGGCAGTAATGTTTGAAACCCCTGACTTCATCCTTTCAAAAATCTTGTTATTTATACCTTCTAAAGAAAGGTTGATGGGCCTGATTTTGATCGTCTCCATGGGTACAAAAGAAAAAGTAACTGTGTCAGTGGCATTACTTGGCACTTCAACACTGTAACGTGAAGCAAATTTGGCCTTTAAGACTATGCAACAACACAAAACAGAAGCTTGTATAGACTCTGTAGTACTATATTCATAAATAAAAGATTAAGAAGTCTGGCATGCACAACAGATTTCTGCAGCCAGGTCAGTCTAGTGTGTCTGGTGGTATTTGAGCACTTGCAATGTTTATTTGCATTTTGATGAGAGGGATATTCAGCATTATTTTAGTAAATCCACTGCATGAAGCAGCACTCTCACATTCCAAATTGCATGCTAGGTAAAAAGTGCCGAGATAACAGCATGAATCTTAGGTGGCCCATACAGGGCCTTTGCTCTGCTCCTAAGAGCATCATCTCTACAGGGAACAGAAAACTGACCCTGAGGAGCTACAGCAACATAGAGAGCCTGAGCAGTGGGCACTGAGTGTTCTTCAGCTGTTGTAGGTCAAAAAGTATTCTTCAGTGCTGACTGCAGGACATGTAAATGTGTTATAACAAAGATTGGACTCATCCTTTGCATGCAAGGTGGTTGCTTAGAATCTATACCACTTGCCTTTTCACCCTGAAACACTTTAACACCAGGTTTGTGGTGACCTGGCTCCACTACCTCTATAATTAGTTTTTCTTCCTTACAATTAATAAATTGGGGTTTTTATTATTGAAGATTCTTTATTAATGGACAGTTCCCCATTTTGGGGAGGATGGAGATGAGGGAACATCATTGGTGTAGATTCTGTAACAAACATGTTTGCAAAAAAGAAATCTGAGATTGTAATGCCTGCTGAGTTGTAAACAGGAGTAAGGAAGGAAAGATTCTCTGAAACAACACAGAACAAGCCAAAACATAAACAAACTGTCTCCTAGCTGAGTTGTGACAGCTTATAATGAATAAACGTGCTGCAGATTGAAGTGTTACATTAATGTGCTACAATGTAAGGAATGAGTTTCATCAGCTTTATTCAATGTATTTCAATCTACGCCTGAAGTCTTGAACCATCCATTTTGCTTGCAAGCAGAAGAAGTTGGATTGTGTACTCTTTATCCCTATTAATGGAAGGAAAAAAGGAAATTAATTTTTCTTCTTTTTCTGTTTCCCTCTTAATCCCAAAAATAGTAAGTGGAAGATACACTGACTTCTTTCTTTGATATTGGAAATATCTAGGAAAATACAAGTATAGGAAGTTAACTGGCTTTTTGGGTGTGACTATTGGAACCAGTTTACAGATGAAAAAAGGAAGGGGGTGGAAAAAATGCCATCAATAATATTTGTAGATTTTCTGGTCCATATCTGGATTAAGAACTGCTAGAGATCTTTGGTCAGTGAAGCAATCCCTGATTTTAAGCCACTCTTCTGCCATCTTTCTATATATGAAATCCCTATTACCCATAAGAAAAGACTATGGGATCAGCTTGCTGAGGAACACGCTTTATGAATTATGTTTCCTGACTTATCATTCTATTAATAATAAAATGTGATGATGAATGATTCCATCGTTCCATAGCAGTTTATTTTGATGAGGAACATAGATGAGGTTTTTTTGTCTGTGTTGCATATACTTCTTAGAACATGCACATAGTCTCAGAACTGTGGATTTGTGTTTTGCTCTGTCTCTTATTTTCTTCATCCCTAACGCTTCTTTTTCCCCTCTTTCCCATGTGGGTGCTTCTAGATGTTTGACTGGATCAGCCACAACAAAGAATTATTCCTGCAGAGTCACACGGAGATCGGTGTGAGCTACCAACACGCCCTTGACCTACAGACGCAGCACAATCATTTTGCCATGAACTCGATGGTGAGTTGAGGACATTGGGGTGTGCACATCAGTGAAGGAAGGACCAGTGTGTGAGGCCACCTCCCCCCAGTTCAGAGAGCACTATGGGACCCTGAGAGGTGGAGTAAGGAAGAAATATATGGAAATATAGGGAAACCAAAATATGGTTATTTCCTCGACTTAAGAGCAGCACTGTGGGAGTTGTTTACATTTTGGAGAACAAATACAATATTTTTAAAGTTTTTGACATTTCTTTGATTGGGAATTAATGGGAGCTGTAGGTGGCACCTTTATAATTATTCTTCTGCCCCCACAGCCTGCTAAGGTATTTTTCAAAACCTTGAAAAAGAGACACTAATCGAGCTGTCAGTTGTGGCCTCAGTGGGATTTGGGGCTTTTTCAGTGGTTAGTCGGACAATCTTTTTGAACACATCTTGATTTATTTTGCTTAAAGAAAAAGAAATAAAAGCATAAAAAAAAGAAAAAGCATCATTATACATTTATAAGTCCTTTGCTCATTTTTTATTTCCAGGCATAAGTTATTTGTTCTGGAAACTGCTCTGCTTTCAGCCCAGAACTGAGGACAGCGTGTATTGATGTTTTGATTGTTGCACTGTGTTAGAAAAATGCGTGTGTCCCCCCTGCTGCAATCTCACAATGTAGAGATGAGCCAGTTCTGATTGCACTCTCTCAACTACACAGAAGCTTGCCTAGAGTAAACCTGCTCCTACAGGTGTACTTCTTCATCCTGTGCATGTCAGAAGACAGTTGTGCTGGGGTTGAGATCTCCAAGGTGTCAGCTGATGTTGAAGTTGGTGGTGTAAATCACTAGAGGGTCATGCCCTGCTGTGCCCTGAAAGGGCAAGGTACTTGAGAGCAGCTGTCTGAAATGTAAAAAAGAGACCCTGACTACCTGAGGTCATTAAAGACCACACTCAATTTTCGTAAGATTACAGGTGTTAACCCTGGTATTCTGGCCAAATTCCAAATGAGGTAATTAACTTCTCTGACCTAAATTTCACCTGCCATTTCCAGCTACCTGGCTGTTCCTTACTAAAGTTCTGTGCCTTACTAGGGCATTGCATAACAGAGGAAGAAAAGAAATTTTTACAGTGTCAATTAATGTAATTATAAATTAAAGCATCACTGAAAAACAGGCACTGGGCACCTGATTGTTAAGCTTGCCATCACAGTGCCATGGAGCAAAATACAGGATTGCACAGGCTTGATATAACACTGCTGCTCACAGAATCCCAGAAAATCCAAAATATGTCCTGGATGTTAGTGCATTGGAAGTCACTTGGATTATGAAATATGCAAAGTGGATTGTACTGCTTCAAGTCAAGCTGGAGGAGAACTGCATTTATCATTTTTTAGGGCACTTTCTGGTATAATTTTCTTAATATAACTGGGAGCTAAACTTAGAGCTAATTATTGTTAATAGAAAATTAACAAGTGACAGTGAGGGTGCCACCTGATGGAAGGAAAATTATTTTCCTCCATTGCTTTTCCATCTGTCCCCAAGTGGACTTTTGGGAATAAGGAATGCAAGAAAGTGAGACATTTGCAAAGATCCTGAGGAAACTTCATGGACAGGGACCTCTCAATGGCTGTGCTGTTGCCATTTCACTATCCACTATCTCAGTGCTGCAAAAATCCTGTCTAATAGGGCTACCCAGGAAAAAGAACTTTCTGACTGAGGGCAAAGAGTGTGACAGGTATGTTTTGCCAGGTCTCAAGGGTGAACTGAATCACACTGCAAACTTTTTCTCTGTGAATGTGCTTTGTCATGGTGATTTTTCTAGAAATTTGCTTTTTAGTTTAATTGGATTATTTTCCATGCGATATATTAGTTGCAGCAACTGTTGGATTAAGAATTGTTCAGATATGAACTTGAGTAAGAAAATAAGGAGAACTTGAAGCACTCTTATTGACTATGGGGCTAAGAGATTTTTATAGCTTTTGTTGTTTGTTTTGCCAATAGATTAACATTAGTATTGAGAGAATGTATGAATGAGGGAGATGTAACTGAGGATGGCTCTGTACTTTTCAGGGGAAAACCCTAAAAACATAAGTGGAGTTTGGATCAGATCTTGGATCTCCAAAATCTTTTGTTTTGATTTTTTTTTTCTTTACATACGTCATTTAATCATAACAGTATTTAAAATATTCTCCTCAGTCTGTCTAGAAAATACAGTCTCCAGATGTTTATTGGGTCATGCCTTTTGTCACACGCTCTTCCTATACATCTCTCTAAGCATGCTGTGACCAGAGTTCCTTCTTGGAAAAACAATTTATTACACTGTTTATTACAATAATAATTCTTCCCTTTAAATGAACAGTGTGGGATGTGGAGAAGTCATGTATTTGAGGTAATAAACTGTAGTGTGGTATTTTTTTTTTAAATTAAGGACCATAGATTATTTTTTTCTGTGATTCAAGGCAGTGTTTGTTTTCACTTTAGTTTCAAAATAAGTTACATTACTCTGTGTTACAGCTGTATGAAGTTTATAATGAAGCAATAATACATCTCATGAAGACTAATATCTAGAGCTAACGTTTTATGAATAATCTCAATAATTTAATACATTCACTAGAGGAAAAAGACCCACAGTTTTTCAGTATGATACAAAGCAGATTGGTTGTAGCTCTGGGTATGTGGTATAGGTGCCATTTGCTCCAGCTGAAGTTATTTGTATATCTATTGCTGGGACATTTTTATGCCTGGATCTTGTAAATTCCCTAAAGAATGAGTTTTCCCTTTCTGTGAGACATGCATAAAAATGTCCATGTTCAGTGCTGGTATTGCCACCCTGCTGTCAGGGACTCAGTTCTCTGATGCTAGATGGAGATGCATGTTGTCCCTAAGAAAGTCGCTGTGTATTTCAAACACATTGCCAGTGTCATGGAAAGGCTAATGATGTCTGCTAAAAATTCCCAACATTTATCTCAAATGAATGTTGTTTTTCGATATGTAGGCTGAGCTAAAATGCCATCCAGTATTAGTCTGCAACAGGCTACATATAATTGGTCTTGTTATAGAAGCTTAAAGGTCTTAAAGCTATCTCACGAGTTTGTCGCTGAAACGTTCTGCTTTGGATTTATGTGTTGGGTTCATTTCACAGATGGTTTCTAAACTCACTGTAATACAGTGCAAGATGGTTAATTTTTAATTCTAAAGAAAAACTCTTCAACACTCTAATTTCACCTTCAATTAATCTGCAAAACCTGTCTTGCAGCCCTCCTTTGCTGCTTGCCATCACAATGCCTCAAGTAGTTCTCTGGGAGATGAGTTGAACACAGCCAAGTTCCTTGCAGATTTAATGCTTCTCACTGCTCATTTTTTCTTTTGTGAGTGTAAGGTGTTCTTTTTATACGTGTTTTAGAAGAAAGTGCTGCTCCAGCTAGATTTGGAGGGTTTAATTAAGAGGGAAGGTCTCCCAGCATGCCTGCTAGAAGATCAGGACTGAATTAGTCTATTTCCCTGTGGGAGATCATTGCACAAGTGAAACTGCACTACTGGCAGTGCTTATTGCTGAGGGCTCTTATCCTACCAAAAGCTGGGGACCCTCAGCAGTGATCACTTATGCTGGAAGGAACAGCTGTGTTACAGACATTGATAACCAGAATCAAGGCCTTGTTTAGGTTACAGTAACAGACTAAGAATTTGTGGACAAAGAGGTGTGTGCACTTGCAAGATATTGCACAAGGCTTTCTTAAACTGTAAAAGAAGCTCTTGCATATCATGATGCTGATGTATGCATAGGGAAGTTTTCCTTTTTTTTCCCAGTCCAGTGATTTTAGAAGGCAAAAATTCCCTTTTCTGGCTAGCACTTCAAAGTTGAAAGAAAGTCAGTGAAGAGTGAACTCTAACACGGGCAATGCTTTTGGATTGTCTGTGGATGCATTTAAAATAAAGGTTTTTCAATGATAAAGGAAATATATTGGCCAAAACTTGGCTGCATCCTAACATCATCACAACACAATTTCAAATGAAGTGCTTTTACTCTTATAGACATTAATATATTATTTTCTCATTGTTTGACCTATTGTAGTCCTATGTTGCCTTAAATCAGTGATTTCTTGCAGTCTTCTTTGGGGACACCTTTCTGCTGGGAAAAAAAGAAAAAAAAAAAAAGGTTTTAGGCTGTATTTAAAGTAAAAGTCTCCCTGAAGCTGCTAGTTGTGGATTTTCCATCCTGAAGGAAAAATTAAGTCACATACATTAGGTGCTGTCTTTTCTTTAATTTATTTCCTACTAGGATAAAAAGGTCTGTATAATAGTGACACAGGAAATTCTCATTTTTTTAAAACCTCAGTTTTTAGAGGTGAACAAACCAAGGGAAAAGGAATGTTTAACTTTGTGAAATGTCAGCAGTTGAATTTTGACAGCATGGATTTATGTCCAATTTTACTCAGAATATTTACTCAGAATATCACATATTGAAAGATGAAGACAAAAAAAGTGGCTTACATCTTTGTTCCACTTCAAGATGAAGGGAAATCTCTTGCATTTCTTGAATTGTGGTCAACTAAATGTTTTTCTCCTATAAACAAATTCTGAAGTGCATTGAAGTCTTATTACATTTTACCTCACTCCACAACAGTCACATCCTTCCCAATTTTCTCAAGAGATGCCATCTTTACCAATAATAGCAACACTGACAAAGGTCCTGTGACTAAAATTTGCTTTGTTTGGTAGGATGTGCTACTGTGAGTTCCAGATCATTTGGTGTTTTTCTTGGAGACCTTGGACAAGTTTTGTCCAAGTCTCACTTCAGTGTGTCTGCTTCACTGAGGTGGGACAGAAGCACGTGTAGGAGATATCCCCATTACACTCCCTGTTGGAGCTATGCAAGGAGCCCATCACATGTGATATTGCACTTGAATCCACTTACTGCTTAGAAAGCAAGAGAGTTATCTTTGGACTCTGTTTCCTGAGCCACTTCTTGGTGCTCTAAGAATGGAGATGTGAGCAGGTGGCTCAGAAGAGGCTGCTTGCTTTGTGCTGGAAAAGTTATGGAGTTAATGGGGTTGGCTACAGAAGAGGTTGATACTTCTCCAGGAACATTTTTCATATAGGAAAGTGCAGTTTCATGTGTGAAAATGCTCATCTCTGTATAACAACATATCAAACAGGGAGTTTTATATATTGTTATGTCTACTTATAAATCAGCCTCAAAGAACATCTGCTGTATTTCAACTAATCTTACCTTCACCCTTGTACTAGTTAATACATCTGTGTACTGCACATACAGGGAACCAAGGAATTTAATGTTTTCTTCCATGCTCAAAGCACTGCTCATTTGCAGGGAAAAGAACAAATAAATAAAAGCAAGGTGAGAACAACTTGTTTCTCACATGAATTCAAAACTTCTTTAGAAACTTTATTTTCCTTCAAACACAGCTAAGTTCCATGACTGCGTTTGGTGCAACTCATCTGAGCTCTAACAAATGTGGGGATGCAGCACTGCTTTCCACCAGAAGAGCTGACCTGAAATGTTGCAAAATGATCTTGACTGAGGCTCAGTCATGAAGATTTTGAGAGGAAGGCTTAATTGTGTAATGTAAATTTCAGTTTCTGACAGAAAGAGACCCAAAGAAGCATTTGACTACAGCAGGTGGTTAAAATTCCTAGTCATATCTTTTTAAATACACTTCAAACTCCAGAAGAATTTCAACATTTTCTCTAATTGGACAGAAAAAAAATTCTTTAAAATTGATCTGACAAATTTGTTCAATATTCAATTTTTATAAACAGACTGTGTGTTATGGGGTACAAAACCAAAGCTGGAGGTTGAGAATTGATTTTTATCTGAGGTATTTTTGTTATAGCTGTCACAGTCCAGGTTCTAGCAGGGAGAGCAGAGTGGCTGCATAGGCTGTGGCCCCATCCCTATTTCCTTTAGCACCTAGGGGTATGCTGAGAGTACTTCTTAGTTATCCCGCACACTTTGCAGACATAATTGCTGTGCTTCACAATTTAGTTTGGACTTGTGCCTGCCTTGGCAGTGTTCTGTTGTGTTTCGTGTTTGGATTGGCAGATACCTTTCCACATTGTCCTTCCACTTGCTCTGATGAGATCCTGTTTCAACAAATCCACCTCGAATTTATTATTTGCCCATGTGTAACACTATTTAAATTGTCATGGTTCCGTCTGTCCTTGTGCTTACAGATTCTGCTCTCTAAAATTCCTAGAGCCCCTTGGACATACTTTGGTGAGACAAGAAAACAGTGAGGTGATGTTAGCAAAATATCTCAAATTCTGGGGTGTTCCTCTCCTCTGGTCATAAGAAATGTGAAAGGAGAAGTGTTTACATCAGATGATATTCCAGAAATCTGCAAGACTACTGGCATTTGTTGTTTGTTGGTGCATCTTTGTAAAATACTGTCGTAATATCTATTTATTTTCAGGTTTATTTTCCTGTGCAGAATGTGGTATAGTAATGCAATTACATTGCTGTTGACAGTTCAGTTTGAGGAAAAAAATATTCTTCCACTTCTTTGAGGCTGAATAAAAACCCTTATGGAAAATACTTATGAAAGAACAGAAAATATTACCCTTTTAGTAGGCTTTTTTATTCCTTCTAAATTCAGAATGTACTTAAATGATATCTCTGCTGGAGAAGAGTTTAAAATAACCTGCAGTAAAGATAACTTTTTAACTGAAGAATATAATTTAACAGACATTTCTATGGAAACTCCTATTTCAATAGAATATCCTTATGAGTTCTTTTGAATTCTACAAGACTTTTCCATTTGTTGACATTGCATATCTATAAATGATTTTAGAGAGTTCTCAGAGGACAGAAAGCAAACATTTCACTTATGAATGTGTGGATTTAGCATCCAGAAACATGAAGTAATGCAACAGAAATGTGAATAATAAAATAGAAGCAGTGTGTGGATCACAACAGGTGAGTAAGTGGCTAAAGTGTAGTAAATTAGTTTTACATAAATTCAAGGGGAAAGGGAAGGTAACAGTGTTAGATAATGGTATAGATGTGCAAAAAGATTCCTGAGGGATGTATTTTCAGAGTGGAAGGTAGTATGCCTGCTATTCATGCTTGACTCTACTCCAGCTGATGGTGTTTGGAATGTGTAATGAAGGCAGAGGGTGGTTACAGTCCTTCTTTCTCTTTATTTATGTGTGCTTTTTAATTTTCAGAATGCCTATGTCAACATCAATCGGATCATGTCTGTTGCATCCAGGCTTTCCGAGGCAGGCCATTACGCTTCCCAGCAAATTAAACAAATATCCAGCCAGCTGGATCAAGAGTGGAAGAGTTTTGCTGCAGCTCTGGATGAACGCAGCACTATCTTAGCCATGTCTGCTGTCTTTCACCAGAAAGCTGAACAGGTGAGCTGCTTTTGTCACTGGAAAATGCAACTTTGCACTGCTGCTTTAATAATACTAAAGCTGCAGATATTACCTGATGGCTTTTGGCTTGTATGCAGTGAGGTTCCTAATGGATCAGTATCTTAAATACAAACAGTAACATTCCCACGCCCCCCCCCCAAAAAAAAAAACAATGGCATGTGTTCCCTGAGTGGCTAAAAAAGTACGGTTATACCTTAGTGATGAGAGAATCTGATCAGTGCACTGATGCAGTAATATGCTGCCTGATTTCTGTTGTTATCTTGTTGCTATTTCATCAGTACTGTGGATAAATACAGAATTGTTATGGTCAGGCCAACAGTATGTATCTGTACTTGGATATATGAGGTGTATGTTATGTGCACAGGAAGATGTACATATTTGTCATAAACCCACACTAGCAGACAATTTCCAAGAATCAAAGCACATTATTGTTAATGAAACTTTTGCAACTCGTTCCATCCCCTACTCTTGCAGTGCTCTTCATAGCCCAAACTTTGTTGGACTTCATTAAGTAGAGACTTTAGGGACAGCTAGGAACATCCAATAAAATTTTGCACTTCCCTGAACTCTGGTTTATGTTTACCATAATTGTTGACAATTTCTTAGCTACAAAAGCTTTTAAATATGCCACTGAAGTGGGCACACCTGATATTTCTAAAAATGACCCATACTTCCAAGTGTCTGAAGAAGAAACTATAACTGATAAGCCCAAAACTCTGCCTCCTAAGGCAGAATCTTTGTATGGAAAAGCTTAGCTCACAGATTAAAGATTTTCTATATTGTTTGGGTTTTGACTGTAGAATTAGAATGGATTTTTCTTTTTTTTTTTTAATTTTCCTTGTGTTTCCTATTGACAACGACCACAGCATAGAGCACTTACTCACCCTACTGGGCAGTTACTCATTTAAGCACATTCAGTGGCTCTGGTGGGACTGATACACAGACATGCCCAGTACAGGTACTTTTGTTGCTCTACAATGGGCACGGTAGTTTTTAGGTAGAGTCTTCACATTGCTAATTGCCAGTCATCATATGTTCATAAAGAAAAGTCAATTTATATCCTGTCTATAGCTACCACGAGAATATTTAAGATTAATTATTATGTACTTGTTTGTTTGGGGTTTGTTTTTTTTTCCCTTTATGAGCAATCCCCTATTATTCTGAAGTGTCACTCTTGTTTGCAATCTGCAGGGAGTTGCTGAGGTATTGTATAGCCTGACAGGTGATAAAACAGAAAGCTGTTTTAAGCTGTCTGTCAAGCTAGAAGTGAATCTTCTTTTTCTGAATGCTGTCAAAGTGGGTATTTTGTCTCAGCCTTAACTTTAAAAAAAGCTTTGGGTCTTTTTTGTTTACCCATTGCATGGATGGGTCTGACTAGTTTTGCCTGTTCACCTCTTCATAAGGAACTGAAGTTTATGCTGCCTGACAATCCAGTCCCTCTTTTCTAAACAGACAAGAGAATTTGCTATTTGTGAACAGCATTTGCTCCTCACTTGCAATAGGAGACAGTTCAGTGGAAGATAAGTGCTGATGTGAAGCCTGTAAACTCAGACTGCTGCAAAAAGAAATGGGGGAGCCAGTGTGTCCATTAGCCAAGATTAGAATTTCAGCCTTGCTTTAGTAGGACTGGAAGGATAAACCAATAACTTGAGTGCTAATAATTTCATTACTTGACCTCTGCCTAGAATAAAAAGTAAGGTTCCACCTATATAGATTCCATCTATAACTCAGTTTGTTGTATCTCAAACCTTCATTTCAAATGAGTGACTCCATTATTTGATGTCACTCAAGATTTCTTTTACTCAAACCAGGGCTTCATTATCAGTGTTAAATCTCTGAAACAAAGATGTAGATAAATCCACTGTTTCCTCAGTGTTAAATCTGTTGGGGTTTGTTTTGGTTTTTTTTTCTCCCTTTGTCAGTAAAGGCAGGCTTGTTGAAGATCCAGCCCTTTCTCCCACAGTGTACCCGTTTCCCTCATACCCATCTGATGCACAGACTTTCTATCTTTCTCCAGTGTGATTAAGTTGCTGCAGTCTTTGTTCATTCCTTTCTACTGATTGAAGTTCTCTGATGCCAACAGGAAGCCAGTCTATTAGGAGTGTAATCTTTCAGCCTTTGGCACACCCCAGCCTGAAAGGAAGTTGTTGGCTTGGGAGGGAGATTCATGAAAAGCTCTGCAATCTCTATAGTATGCAAGCTGAGCAGGAAGCAACTTGTATTTCAAGGTCTCTTCCTAAAGACCCCACACAGAAAACTGCATAGAATAGAATTTGTTGGGCTCGGAAGGATGAAAGGCTGAGTCAACCCTGCTGGGAATTGTACTTCACATCTGTCTTCACGTGCCTCAGAATCATGTTGCTTTCCTGGCTCTTATGCCTGTGCCATGTTGAATGAAAATTGGCTGGATGAGTTTTTGGATCAAAGCTTTTTTTTATTTATTCCCCTTTTTTGTCCCCTCCTTGTTTCTTTCTTTTCCTTTTTCTGTTCATATTTGTGTACATATGTGTCTTCCTTACTTTTTTTTAAACAAAATTTCTACAGACTAACCCATCAAACCATCATTAAGAAAAGAGCAAAGGAAAGAAAAGGAAAGAGACAGAGTGAGGAAAAACCAGAAAGAATAGACAAATCTTGCCAACTTAGGCTCTAGGTAGGCTTCCTTCAGCATGTGTTTGCTTACAAGCCAGTAAATTGAACTCCAAGAAACTACTATGTCCAGGTCAAGGTGCAGCTCAGGATACTCAGTGGAGGTATTTCCCAAATGTCCCTTGATTCCACCAGCTAAAAGTATCTTGATGTTTTTGTTTGGTTGGGTGGTTTGTTTTGGTTTTACCCTCCCTTTCTTGTGTTAGCATGGGAATATTCTAGTGTAAATGGAATCTGCTTCTGTATCTTTAACTATGCCTGAGGCTGTGCAAAGTTCCAAGAGAATGTAGGAGAATATGCCTTATCTCACTGGGATTTCAAGAAAACTTTGCTGTTTTACACCAGATGAGATTTTAGCCCACTAACTGCCAGATGGGGGAAGCAGACATACCAAGTGTCCTCCCTTTCTTGGCTGTAATTGCTGAAGTTGTGCTAAAGCATTCATCTGATGCTCACTCTACAGATCTGTCAGAGTGAACAAATAAATGTCTTCAATCAGCAGAGAGATCTCAACTACTTAATTCTGGGTCAGAGCTACCCTCAGAAGTGCACAAGCAGAATTACTTCTTAAGGCAGTAGGTGTTAGGTGCACACACACAGTCACATATGTTGGTTCTCTGAAAACTGACCTCTGACCACTTGTTTCTCATTACTTTACTCCCAAACCAGAAAGACAAATGCTCACATCTCTGCCTGGATCTCTTAAGCACATCCTGAACTCCCCCATTTGTGGAAAGGAGATGAAAAAAAGAGGAAAAATAAAAAAGGGAAGAAGAATTCGAGGAAAGGGAGGAAAGCAAAAGCCAGTTATCTGTAAGATTCAGGGGTAAGACTTCTGCATTAGGTGGGGAGATTCCAAAAACAATAAGTAATATACAATTAGCCTCACACAAATATTCAGGGTATCAAAAGATATCATAAGTCCCTAAGGAAAACTATTTCATTGCCTTCTTCCCATCTTTTCCCACAGCCATTCTGGACCACAAAAGTACACTGAAGTTTGGTTTTAAATTCTCTGGCTCCTAGGGCAGCCATTCTGGTTACCATGCAGCTTCCATGCAGAGGCCTAGAGAGCTGTAAGCAAGGACTGCAAAATGTGGAGAAATGTGGATGGTAAAATATCTGAGCTATGTTTTGGTGCAACTGTGTGGTACAGCAACGCATTCCCTGAGGAAAAGTAGTAAGAAGTTGTTTAAGAGTACATTATTATGTGAATTAATACAGAATTTGCAATTTAGGTGAATAGTTTATGAGTGAGGAGTAAGCATAACTCATTACTTTAAAGTTACTTTTGGATTAGATCAGACATACCAAGGTACTGTTTTGACCAAAAGGTTCATGTATTGTCCCAAAAGGGATTTATCTCCACTCTGTGCTGTAGGGCAATGAGGCAACCAGGTGCCACTAATTACCAGGCAGTGGGCATGAGCTTGTGTTAAGCCCACCTGTGCCTGATTAGGGTGGGCCCCAACTGCGCATGAGCAGGATTAGGGGGCCAATAAAAGGTGAGTCCTGAGACACAAGCTCAGCTCATTCCTGAGCAAGCCAGCAGAGAGGTTGGTTGAATCTGGAGCAGTAGCACCGAGCCAGGCTGACCAGTCCTGAGGGCAACCAACTCAGGACACTGTCTGTGCACTTCTGCTGGGACACCTGTTGGACCTTGGAGCGTCGTGCCCTAAGAGAGGTTTGTCTTGCAACACTTTGCCCTTAAAACTGCGTAAGAAATTATGTGAATTCAGCTGCCTTGGCACATAAAATAGTGACTTCAGCTATATGGAAAGGTGTTTGGGAATTTCATCTGAAGAGATTCAACAGAACAGGAGTCAAATCAGTGCAAGAGAATGTGCCATCCTTGCCTCCACTCTTCAAGAAAGCACAGGTTTCACTGACAGAGTTGAACTTTGTAGACGTAAGCGTTAAGGAAGTTGTGTTGGTCACATTTCTGTGCACAGAAAAAAAACTGTTTGCAATAGAAACACTTTATAGCCTTAATTAGACAGCAGCCTGGTAAATAGCTTTATGCTGTTAATAAAAAGATTCTGATGCCAGAGCTGAACTGAAATTCTTCACTTTGAATCTCCCAGCCCTTCATGCTGTGTGTGAGTGCTGTACTAACAAGCCACAGGTGAACACTTCAGGAGTGGATAAAGCTGTGATCCTGGGGTTGGTTTTGTGGTATTATATATTCACTCTACAGGGTGCTGCATCTGTTGTATAATTAGCTGTTCTTTTTTATAAATAGCCCCAGTGTATGGCAGGCTGGTTTAACAGAAACATGGAGGAACAGAAAAATATTAATGAGAAGTAATGAGGTGGCATTAGGCAGTTTGGATGGAAGAAATATGTATATGTGAGCTGTGACATTGAAAGAAGCCCTGCTTAAAACAAAAACCAGGATGGGAACCTTGGAGACTAAATTCCTCTTTTCTTTCACACAACAGGCAGCACCCAGGAGAGATTCCCCAGTTTGTTCTGCCAAAGTGCATCAGCATGGCTCTGGAGGCCTTTAAGAATGGAAAAATATTTTTTTCCATCCCTCTGTCCCCCACACCATTCTGTTTCTGGCTGTCTGTTGAGGCTTCCAAGCAAGGTGCTAAACCATATCAATTGCAATGGCAATGATTTTTTCCCTCCATTTCTGTGGATGTCTGCCCACTAGGAACTGGAGTGAGACCAGCAGCTCATTTTGCATTGGCTGCTTAGAAGCCATCAGATGGTAATGGTATCTGATCACTGCTAACCTGGGCAAGAATCAAATTTCTGACCCCCAAGGGGGTTTAAAGCCTTGGTATCCTATTAGCAATCCCTCTGAGCTGGCCCTGGGTTGGGAACTGTTTGGATAGAGACTGTCTGCCTTCCACTGAAATGAATAGCATCATTGATTTTAATGGGAGTTTGCAATTGCCTGAATTAGTAGTGTTAAAGACAGGTAAGCAACTGAGGAAGATTGACAACTGAGACATTGCCGAATAGAGCTGGAGCTGTAACTCATCCTTCTGTGCTTCACACTGATGGTTTGGTTTTTGTTAAAGTTGTTGTAGCCTTCTTTATTGGAATACAATGTTGTTGCCTCCTACTAGAGTATGCAATGACTTTTAGAATGGATGCTTTTTGAGCCTGGTTAAAGCATTTGTTTTTAATCCAGAAGAAACAGAAAAACATTCCTTTGGATCTAGGTCATCTTCAAGTACTGAGGTGACAGGATTTATCTATTCTAGGGTGCCCAAAAGAAGGACGCCTTTATAACTGATACATTTTCCTGAGTCCATGCTGCAGTCATCTGTGGCACTCTACAAACAATGTTTTCTGATGCTGATGAGATGTTTTTCTGTGCCACTGTTTGCTCATTGTTCCTGGAATTTTTTCAGTTCCTTTCAGGTGTGGATGCCTGGTGCAAAATGTGCAGTGATGGAGGCCTCCCCTCAGAAATGCAGGATCTGGAACTGGCCATTCATCATCATCAGACCCTGTATGAGCAAGTAACCCAGGCCTACACAGAGGTATGTGCTTTTCAAAGAATGTGAGTGTCTGTAAAGCAATAACATATTTGACTGCATTTTGGAGATTAAATGAGAGAGATTCTACTTTTCATTTTCCAGCTTTTTAAAATGAGTCAGATCCAGTCTCAGACTGTAGGAGGTGACTGCTTGTAAGGGCACAGCAGGAAAACCTGGGGGACAAATCCCATATAGAAATGAAATCCAGAAGTAATGCTGTCACCTTTGCTGCCTTGGCTGAATAGGGAACCCTTTTAAGCCCACAGGAGCTTTACTCCTGTTGTTTTCCTTCTCCCTGGTTCTAGCACAGTACTTGGGAGTTAGGCAATTTCAATGAGGAAATCTGGGTTGCAATCAGAGTGAAATTTCTTATTCAATACTCAGGCTTCTCAGGAACAGCAGGTTGTGTGGGAAAGCACAGAACAGTCCTGTTAACTTCTACTTGTAACTATGAATTTTGTATAAGTGTCTAGCCAGGGGAAACTAAGCTCTTTAATTGAATTTTAAAATTATTTCTAAAAATTAAGTCAAGTTTGGATTAAATAAAAAACAGTAGCGCTTGAAACTGGTGTTTTGATTATCAGCTCAAATCTTAGTTATTGTGAAATGAAAATTCATTTAAAACTCATTACCAAAAGCAGCCTTTAGCATGCATGTTGCTTTTGCTGATGCTTCCTCAGAAAGCTATAACTTGTTGCAGACACAGCTGTTTAAAACATTTCTGTATCATTTTACTAATAAATACCCTTTTAAACAGAATGTAGAATTCCCAGAAAGGTTACAGTGTGTTATTTCTGAAATGTTCATCCCTTTTCCCATAGCTACATGGTGAGCTGAAAAGCCTGGATGTGACTTAGGAGTCCTGCCTCCTATCCACATGCCTATTTCTCCGACCTAGATAATGCTTTTTACCCATAGAAAATAATGTTTCTTTTCTCAGTGCTCTCTATGGTGGGATTAAAATTGTAGGTTTTCCTTTTGTTTCTTTTCCTGCAGAGTCATTGACAATCTCAGTTTCTATTTCTATAATTTTAAAGAGATTTGGTATAGAATATATGTACCTTGGAATAACCATTTAATATGGATATTTAATAGGATATTAAGTAACAATGAATAGGATATATGGGCCTATTCTAGCCTGTTAGAGAGTATAACAAATTGGTTCAGATTTACTGTAGGAACCTAATAAGAGGCATCCAAAGAATCTTAGAGAGGCTCTTTCTTTTCCCCTTCTTGCCATGAATGTAGCTATAATTATTTGCCTTTCCTTTGTTGCCCTTGAGTGAACAAGAGGTGGAGGTGGAGATCATAGGCCTGATATGCAATTCACAGCTAAACAGTCCTGTCCTGTGCCAAGCCAAGCTGCTGGCAGAACAAAGTCAGGTGGTTCTCTTGCTTTTTTGGGTGGAACCCTGCTGAGGGAGGAGATGCACGAGAGGGATGCCTTTGGCAGATTCCCCTCTCACAAAAAGAGTTCCTCCAGATGTATCTAGCCAGGGTGTGCTTATGTTGCTCCACCAGTGTTTCTAGTGGATTAACAGCAGGGGAAAAATTGGGACACTTCTACTGAGGAACTGTACTGGTTTGGTAAAGACAAGCAGGGAGAGAGAGATGATTTCTCCAGTCAGGCTTCAGCCAGGTTGATGGGAAGAGCATCTTGTTCAGTGTGACTTGATTAACTTCACTTTACTGTCTGTTCCCAGAGGCATGGTGAATTTGCTCTAAAGACCAATTTATTTTTCCTAATGCAAATTCTAGCTTTTCCACAGATGCCACCATTAGTCTAACCACTTGGAAGGCTTTTTGGTTTTTCTGACCCTCCTTTCTGATCTATCTACAGATTTTAACTTATTCTCTAACATTGTATATGGCAGCCATGAAGATTATTCCCCTAGCACAATAAAATCAATTTTTTGGTTTGCCCAAGGTCACATAACTTCTTACAGAGGCATTTTTGTACTGCCCATCTTAACTCTCCCCCTGCTATGAAGTCAAAATGCAGGATTACCACCATATGACAGGAGTGCATCTGTGTGTTGTGTCAGGTCCTGAGTTAAACCTTCCCAGAGAGTCCAACAGCAATTCTGTACTTTTAAAAATGGTGGAATTTGCTTTGACAAGTGCAGCGCTGGCACCTACCTTACGGGGACTTGCTGCAAGTCATGCTGGGTACAGTTTAAGACTTTTGCAATAATTCTTAAAAATACATTGTGAGACATAAGTGATGCTAAGCTGAGTTGTTGATGCTTGTCTTGCACAGTCCTTGAAAAATTCAAAAGATTCACAAGAAAAGAGATTGGGTGGTGTACTTTTGCAGTTACAAGGAGAACATGGAAATGACTGAGCACAGTAGGTACCTTCTCCATTTGTGAAACTTTTCCCTTCCAATCTGGAATCTGTTAATTAGTGAATTCTGTGAGCACAAACCTTCTGTGCCCATTGTTTGGGAATGAAATAATATTCACAATACAAACAGTTTCATAAAAAGAACTTTTAAAGCCAAAGAACCTGAAAGCTGCAGAAGACAGGCAGTCTTGGAATATGTACATAATACCTGTGAATCCTGAGCACTACTGGTTACCTGATTGTCACTTTGCTGCTATATATTTACTCCAGCATGACCAGACAGGCATGTAAGTTGGAGAGCAGAACACTTCCAATAGCTTCTGATTTGCATTACTGATTATTAGCAGGGCAACACAACCACCTGAGGTCTGATATTTATATCTGGCTGTGCAGAGAATAACTGGAAAGCTACACCCATCAGGGAAAAACCATAAACTGTAACCTGAGAATTTTTAGCCAGAGAACAGGTGAATATTATTCTGCAATAGGTAATTTCTTTGTAAAATGACTGATGTTTTGATCAGTCATAGGACACAGAATGTTTCACCTAAGGATCTGACCCCCCTCAGAGTGGAAAAATTGCAGGATTATAGCTTTGGGAGGTAAAAAAATGACATGCAGAGCCTGCACTTGGGAGATGGTGTAGGTAGAAATAGATCAATAGTACTGCACAAAGTTTCCAGGAATGTTTTCCCAAGTAAAGCATGTCTGTCATTTTGTCTGTGCAATCACATATCTCGTACTGGTAAACTTTTGAAACTTATGTTACTGTTAGTCCTGATTCTGCTGTGATTTCTATCAGTGTAAATCAGCAGGGACTATACTAAAAGCATTGTAAAATCACCAAGGAACAGATTTAAACCAAAGTGTAAGCCCAAAGGCCAGCAATAGGAAAGTGGTGAATTCACAATGGAAAGTGCAAGGAGTGAGTTTCTGGTCTAATAAGATGCTCTCAGTTGTGTACATTTTCTCTTCCCAGTGATGAAATTGTTGCTGATTATCTTCCCACAGATAAAATAGGTCGTAGTATGCCTTGTCTCCTTCCCTGTCTAGGAGCTGCTTCTTCCATCCCAGCAGCTATTGCCACCTCCATAGTGTTGCCAAGGTAACACTTGGGCCTCAGTTTTCCTCCTAAAATCTCTCCCATATCACCACTATCCAGTGCTGTTGGTGAGTACAGATTTTCTCTCTGTAACCCCAGCAGGCTCCAGCACATGCAAATTATTCCAGCTGGTCTTCAGCAGCTACTGAATTTGAGGCTGGAAAGCCACTCCCTATGGACTTTCCAGTTAACTCCTGATCTAATTCCAAATCACCCTGCATATCTTAAAAATCTCTGAGGATCTGCCTAAGCCCACCTAATCATCACATAATAATATGAGATTTGACTCCCACTTATACCAGTATAAATCTCAAAGGCTCTCTATATTCCTCTGAAAATGCACCAGACAACACACTGCTTCAGCAGGCTGGGATGTGGCATGACTTGCCACAAGACACAGGTTTGAGTATTAAAGG
The DNA here is from genome assembly GCF_003957555.1 of Calypte anna. Lineage (NCBI taxonomy): Eukaryota > Metazoa > Chordata > Aves > Apodiformes > Trochilidae > Calypte > Calypte anna. The sequence goes on along the minus strand of NC_044253.1, from coordinate 10,282,259 downwards.
GTATTTGCAACACTTGAAGAAGAAACATTTAATATAGAAATAAAGGAGACTTGGGGATCTTTGAGATTTCTTTTAACTTTGATCTTTAAAATTCAAAGTGGGTGAAAAAAAATTTGCTAAGCCATTCTCTAGTAGAAATGGTGATTGTGACTGCATAGAAATAAAAACTTCTCAGAAAATATTGTCATTTTCACTGCAGTTTGTTTCAGAAGGGAAAGAGAAAAGTGGGCTTGGAAGAGGAAAGGAATTCTAGTAGTGTCCTTGTTTAGCATTTCTGTTGAACAAAATCATTTAACTTTGTGCATGCACTGGTTCACTGAAAATATCTTTTTGAAATACTTTTCAGTTGCAGACTTCAGTCTTCTTAGTAGCAGTTTGGTTTTCATGGTTCCATTTTTCATTTTGCCTCTGTCATATGAAAATGCTCCAGGAAAAAATTTGGTATTAAAAAATGTGGCATTCTGGGTTTTTTAATGCACAAATGCCTCTGCATCTGAAAATGTATTTTCATATGTTCTAAGATTACACGTTCACAGGGCTTTCCATTTGCCAGCAAACTTTGTAGCCCACTGAAAATGGGGACTATAGGTCCCCTGAGCTGTCCCTGGGGAAGAGAAAAATCACTTGCAGATACTAATCTCTTTTTCACTGCCACTGAATGAAATAGCTTCTGAATGCTACACTTCTCAAACTGTATGCATACTTAGTAATCCTACAAAGAAAGGACTCTCTCTTATCATACAGAATATGAATGACTCTGCCATCTGTGGTTTTCTTAAAATGCCACCTCCTCACACAAATAGGCCTGCTATTGCAAATGCCACCTGTCATCAACTACTGTATGTCAAGAATCTTCAGTGCCTGAGTGTCAGAACGTGATATGCTCTTGGGGTCTCTGTGTGTGCAGTCCCAGCAAGGCAATATCTGTGCTCCTGCTGAGTGACACAGCAGGCCCACTAGGAAATGATGGCAAGTCCTGAATGTGTAAGTCCAAGTCAAAAAAGAGATGTCATGGGTCTTTTTTTTTTTTTTTTTTTTTTTTTTTTTTTTTTTTTTTTTTTTTTTTTTTGACTAAAATAAGGGAAACACAGGAGAAAAAGAATCGACTAGAGTGTTCTCTTCTGGTTATTGGTTAAGAATCAGTGCAGTGAAGACGACCTCTTTTTTTTTTTTTCACTCAGGTGAGCCAGGATGGAAAAGCCTTACTGGATGTCCTACAGCGTCCTTTGAGCCCTGGGAATTCTGAATCCCTCACTGCCACTGCAAACTACTCCAAGGCTGTTCACCAGGTGTTGGATGTGGTACATGAGGTCCTGCATCACCAGCGGCGCCTGGAGAGCATCTGGCAACACAGAAAAGTTCGGCTGCATCAAAGGTTGCAGCTCTGTGTTTTCCAGCAGGATGTTCAACAGGTAATACCATTGCTAAGGGAGATGAAGAATGGTCCTTTCTTGGCAGCCAAAAAGACCTTTTGGTGACTCACCTAGAAGCTATTGCCATAACCATGGTTTCAACATGCAGATCTGGCTATGCTAGAAATATGCTAAGGTCCTAATGTTCCTTTCAGTATCCCTGGTTTCATGTTGGAAATCATCAGTTAGTACATTGATTATTAATCAGTCTATTCCCTGCAAGAATTTAACACTATTTTTAGTAGTTAATTTTTCCCAAGTGAACAAGTAGCTGTAGGTACCCTGCTCTTCTGGAGAAAATGATGTTCAACAGCATGAAGAATTTCAAGTGTAAAAAGCAGTTAATTGTGGTGTTTTTCACCTTGCTACGTGGTGGAAATACAGATTCAGACTTTTTAGTGGTAGTTTTAGATGGTCATTATCACTCAAAGTCCACATACCTATGCTATGAGTTTTCTGCCTCATATGAACTGCACACCCCAATGTGCAGAGCCCCCTTCACAGAGATACAGTTCATACTATAAAGGGTCACCTCTGAGAACTCAGGCTCTAGTGTCTCCCAAAAGAACCCATTGGGATAGCAGCACAAGAGTGTCATTGACAGTAAGTAGGAGATGCTGTGTTTGTAGCTGCCAAACACCAGAAGCAGGATCAACAGTGTGAGAGGACTCTGCTCACTTAGTGTTGTGTGGTTTGTTTAAGGGCCCAATTACAGCCTGAAGCAGATGTTGGTAGCAATATGGTAGTTGCTTTAAATGAAGAGGCTGAATGCTCTAATCATGTTTATGGAGCATTCTAATGTCCCTAGGGTTCTTTATGTCATTGCCTTCCTCCAAGTGAAAAATGAGGTGGAGACAGAGCAACAAAGCTGTCACATGTAAAATAGACATGAACCAACAAGGACAGCAGACAGTCAACTTTTATTCAACATGCAAATTTGTGGTCTTGTTAGTGCTGTAGTCCAAGGGCACCAGCACAGACAGAACTGCAGCAGTAAATATCCTTTGCAAATGTGTATGACTATTTCTTTGGCAGTTTTTCCAGAACTTCTACCTGCCCAGTTTTTCCTATAAAGCCACACAAATATTCATGCCATATATTTAACTAAAATTGGGAGGGTGTCTAGCAGATGTTTGATTTAAGCAAATTGATTTTCATTATGTATCAGCAAACATACTGCATGGTGATGAAATTCATGAGCTATATATTAAATAGTGCATGTACTTGGAATTCAGTGGGAAAACTCTCTGCAAACTGTGTGAAGTTAGACGTATTATCTTCATACAGTTTTTCTGTTGAAAACCCCAAAATGAAGGCTTGTAAATTTTGATGCTTTTATACTTTTTCCACTTGTGGTTTATAATGTCAATAAGTATCCATATGATGTTAGGTATTCTTTATCTCCTAGGATTTTAGTTCATTCCTTCCAACCCAAAACTTCCTTTCTTACATCTTCTGAAAACAGTAAAAGTGTTTATGGGCTGTATTCAGGTAACCCATTCAGGCTTTTACTTCCCACATATGTAAGGCCATGAGGCTGTGTCACTGGTTTTAAAAAGGAACAGGTCTTTTGTACTTACTGCAACTTTTGGTGAGAGGAAAAAAAACAAGAAGAGTCACTGGGGTACAGACACTTTGGAGAGCATCACTCTTTGTGAGTTCTGTTGGCAGCAATCTTTCTGATTTTTTTTTCTTCTAATGAGTAGCTATTATCTGTAGCAACAACTTAATGACAGACATTTCTGTCCCAGCACACACTTAATGGAGGCATCTCTTTGTCCTGCTTAGAATGTGGAGAGGAAGAGATGAATCATTCTGTTCAATAAACATCTGCACTATTCAAGATAAATGCTTTGTAAATCATAAATGAAATTATCAGCTAAACAGAAATATTAAGTCTAGATTCTCTGAGGAGAAGGATGTTCTTGATGCTGGGTTTTTTTGTTTTTGGGTTTTTTTCTAATAATCACCTCATGTATATCTATTGTGCAATTCCTATTTTGCTTATTTTTTTTTAATGCCCACCAATTGACAAGGGAAGCTGTCCACCTGTATGTAGTCACTAATAAGACATGACATGTTTCTACAGTAGTTTGTTGCCTTCTCAAAATTATATTGCCTTTAACTAAGTTCTTCCTGGTTTAAGTCTAAAAAGAAAAGGAGCAGGAGAACAAATTCTGACAGTAGAGCCTCAAGTTTATTAAACTTTCCTGTTTTCTAGACAATGAGACAGTGTAATTTCTCTAAGAAAGATGCTCCCTCTTCCCTTTCTACCAGCTCAAAATTCATCTTGTTCTCACAGATGAAATTTTCTGTGTCAGGATGGCCCATGGCTCACCCTCTCCAGCTGTTGGTCAGTGCCCTGAAAATTCTGGTGAAAGATGATCTCTGTGTCAGAACTTCTGCTCCCTTGCTTGTTCATCTGTACCTTTGTCTTCACATCAGCTGTTCTGCATCAATCTTCTCTTAAAAGCAGATGTGACTATAGGCAGGTTTTGCTGTGTTGTGTGTGTTAATACACACAGGTAATACACACCAGGTATGTTGTTAATATATATATATTAATACACACCAGGTATATTTCGCATCCTTTCAGTCTACCATTAGTGGCATTAATAGCTTTTGGTAAAGATACATCTCTGAAAAGAGGTTCTTATGAATCTTTGGAGACAATTATTCCTTACCTGCCTACCTTACCTATAGTCTTGCTAGCAGGATCAAGTATTTAGGCATGCAATAGCAAGTGCTCTTAGGGAAGTCTTACAAAACTGGTTAGATGGATGAAGGCTTTATGTAGGCCAAGTGTGTGCATTTCAGGCCAGATGTGAAGGTTAAGCTATGTTGAACTGAGCTTGGTCATATCATTCCTGGTATATTCTGCACCATTTGCAAGGCTGGAGTACACACTGTGTGCATTATTAGCAGGTGAGGGCTGTGTTCTCAAATAGCTTCTCACTGTCAAGGAAATGCTTTTGATTCTATCTGGGTTTCAGTTTGAAGTGCACAAAACCTGTAAACATGGAAAAGAATGAATTAAAAGATACAAGGGTAATTTTGATTCTGAGATAGAAAGTCAGGCATCCTTACAGTCATGTCAAAATGAAAATACAAGTTGTACTTGAGGAAAAAAAAAAAAAAGTTGAAATAAACACTGTGGGTTGCCAAGTTGCAGTATTAATGTAGGAAATGCTGTGCTATAAAATGTCATTACAAGTAATCACTACCTCACACCATCAGATGTTTTACCTTATTTGTTATTACATCTATGTGTTAATACTATTACAATAATTTTCACGTGTTATCCAAGATAAATAATGGTGTGCTGAGGACAATGAGTTATGAAAGTTTTAAAGAAGGAAAGAAAATACATGGCATAAAACTGAGTTTACAGCCTTCCCAGGAAATGGATTGCCATTCACACAAGAGGGATAACAGATAAGACAATTTGTGAACTGTTATGAGGCTCTACACAGGCAGGAACTGACAAGGGACTCTTTTAACATCAAAAGTATTTAGGATCATTATAAAAATGTTGGCTTGCTGAGTGTGTAAAATACTTCATTGCTTCAGTTGTTTTTAGAAAAGCTCTATCATTTCAGATAGAGAAGAGCTGTGCTGTTTGACCCTTTTAAAACATAGCAGTGGAGGAGGTGCTGAGATTCTGCCCTGGAAGGGAGGAAAAAAATCCCTTTGACATTCATACTGATATTCTGCAATTGCTGCAGATGCTTCAGCCCATTTTTAGTAGTTTTTTGTTTTTGCCCTTCTCAGCTCTGGGTCATCCCCTTCTGCAGACTGTTTACCAGCAAATTGACGCCATTTCCATTTCTCTTGAGATTAGAAATTGTTCTCATATTAGCTTCAACTTCCACTGTTTTCCAGTGTTACATCCTGAACATCAACATGAAACAGCAAGGGTAGCATAAAGATTGTACCATGAGCAGTTACCAAGCAGCCTTAAAAATAGCTGTTCATAATGCTGCTCTTCCTCCCCATCACCTCTTCCATCCCCTTTGTTTCCTATGGGCAAGAATTTTGCCCGAATTTTCTCAGTTCATAAACTCACTCAAGTGAAGCTGTGAAGCCTGAAGCATGCCAATGAAAGTGGGAGAAAAAGGGAGACCCATCAGAAGCATTATTGAAATAGTCTGTGCAAACCTTGAATTTGGTATTTTAAAGCACTTTCTTGGCAGAATAGTCAAACTGCAACTCTTATTCTACAGGCAGAATTTCTCATAGAAATTCTCAGTCTTTCCATCATTTCCATACATAGATGCCAACATGGAGCCTAACACAAGCAGCCTTTTTCTCTACAGATTCATGTGATTCAGGGGCACTGGTGGTGCTGCTGCCTCTTTGCTTCTCTCTGGCTGTGATGGTTGCCTGTAAAGGAAGAGCTGGAAAACTGGTGAATATAGAGGTACCCTGTGCACGGGTGGAGTTTCTTGGCTATGTACAAACCCTTGTGTTAGCTGGGGTGGCTCTGCATAGCAGAATGAAACAGCCCTCCTGTCAGATAAAGACCAGTGCTAAACAGCAAGATGAGACTAGAAATGCGCTATGAAAGGCAGGAGTGTTGCCATGCCAGCAGTAGTGATGTCTCAGATCCTGCTTCTTACTATGAAGGTCAAGCTAGACCAGTGTCAGGCTCACCTGGATTTCTCTAAATGTGTGGATATGTGCTCTCTTGGCTCTGTGCCCAAATACATTAATGGACATAGCTTTGGTTTCCTTGTGTGGTTATCTGCCTCTGGTGATGGATAAAAAGGCCATGTGGGCATACTGATATCATTACATTTACCAGCTGCCACTGTTGTGGGAGACTGCAAAGTATTGCAGAGGAAAGGCTGTCTTTTTTCATAACAAGCACTTTAACTTGTAATGTATCTGGCTTTTACTGGCCAAGAAAACAGATCAGGGCATGATTCTGACATCACTTGTATGGAAAAATGTCTGGGAACATCTCTCTGTCTCTGTGCACTATCTGAGAATACTGAACACCTCACGTGATCCATGTGATCTACATAGTCCATTTGCAGAAGAATGCTCATATATTCAGCACAGTTCATGATTCATTTAGCTCTCACACTAGATTCTAAAGATTTAGGTCTGTATATCCTCCCCCTGCATGCACACATAGACTCAGCTGTTTTGATAATTTTGAAGTAATGAAGGGTTCTCCAAAATACTGTAGCTTCCCAGCTTTCCATTGTTTCAAAGGCAGAGAAATCGGACTATATATCTTTTTTTATGTTTTGGTTACAATAATACCTTCACTGGGTCTCGTAAACGAAAAGATTTATTTGTAGACAATAGCTAAGGAAAAAGAGCATTATAATAAAGTCAAGATTATATTTACTACCACATGACTTCAGCCCCAGCATCCTACAAAAATCCATCACATGCTCTGTGCACCATCTGAGCAGATTTAGCCTGTAAATAGTTACCAATGACAAATCAGTAATTAAAACATTACAGTTCAAAACATCCTAGGGAATTTTCACATCCCCTTCAGTAAATTTATCGAGAAATGAGATGCACTTAATCTTGTTTAGTTATTATATGTTTACATTTTCACAGTATTACTGCTGGACTTTCTCTGAGCTTAGAAGGTTTATGTGACTTTACTAGCCAAGAGGTTGAAGAAATACCTGATATAAATAGAAACTAACTATGGTTGTATGGTCACAAAAATTAATGAAAGAAGAACTTGGTAGTCAATACTGGTGAAACTAGTTAGTAACCTTCTCCCAATAGGATCTAACAGGAGAGAAAACAGCCTTTTTTTATCCATGACTGAGAGATAAATACCTCTGTTTCACTAACCCCATTCTCCTAGCAATTGTTGAGGCCCAAGTGTCACCTGGTTTACTATATAAGTGTCTCACCACATAATTCTCATTGACCTTACCACTTTTTTCTGTATTGACTGTAATTTTGTTACCTATGTAGCTCTATAGGGCTAACTTAGTATGTGCATGTGTTTCTAAATCCCTATTACATCCCTAACAGCCTCTTAGTTGTCTGCATTATTATTTATGCAGAAAAGGATGGTGCATTTAAAGTAAGAAGAATTTTTGGGTTTTTTTTCCATTCACTCTTTGTCAAAGACTGTGCAATAAAACATCTTGGCAACTACTTCAAAGGAATTTTCATTCAATTTCTTTTGTTCCTGCCAAAGGATCTGGCACATTTTCAGGTAATGCGAGTGCAAGGCTGAGCAATGAAGAGATCTGTGGCCCCACTCATCTTCTGAAGAGGCCTAACAAGTAACCAACACTGACACTGATTTGAAAGTAGAGTGGTGGTATATTTGTGCTGATCGGTATCCTGAAGGTACTACAAAATTAATTAATGGCCATTTAAATAACACAGGGGCTGCTAAGTGACTTAGTTGTTTATTTTAACTCCTGAAAGGGGACTGTAATTCCTTAATTTGAAACCATAGGTATATGAGATTATGCAGAAGTTTCAGATTATTTCTACTGGCTATATAGATATCTCTGAGCTCTGGTAGCAGCAGAGAGAGCAGTAGAGTAAGAGCACTCTGCACAGCCATGCAATTGCCCATGTATTTCTTCAGTGTCTGGTGATTTTGTATGGGTGTTTCTCTAGTTTCTTTAGCTTGCAGGGACATGGAGCATGTATAGATAGTCTTCTTAGGGTTTTCCAAACCAAACAGGATAGGGTTGTTAGATAAAAAACACATCTGAAAGAAAGAACATGCATTTTTCCTCTTTACTAGTAACTTTGGCATAGAAATCTGCCCTTGGAAGGGCCACAGCATAGCTTCCCAAAAGGGAGTGCACATACACTGCACTTTGGTAAAAAAAAAAACTGTTCAGACAATGGCTATTGGTGTAGAGCTGGGCTCTGTTTCTGTCCAGGCACTCCCAGTGATCAGTGTATGGTATAAGAACACCTCAGAGAGATCTCAGGCTATCAGCCTAAGAAGTTAATTGTTTTAAATACCTTACACTCATGTGAAAGAGAGGGAGCTCTGTCTTCCAGCACTGCTTTTTAAATATAGAGCAGTGTTTCTGTTGTATTTTTTTGTGCCAAATCTCTTGGTAAAGAACTACAGGTTTGAATTATTACATTTTCATTTGATTGTATTTATTCTGGAAATTCCTTAAGGGTTGGTGTTTAAGAATGCTCTGTCTTCCTCATAATTTGATTTAAAGTATAACTTGAAATTATCTGGAAACAACCTTTGTGTCTGTCTTTACGTCTATATAGCTATTAAGCCAATAAGACAATTGTTCTTTGTCCTTTTAAAGGGTTACTGATTAAAAAATAATAGTGATCACTTTTTAATTTACACAGAGCAGGAGTGCTAGGGATATCAAACTTCAGGGGCCAGCTTCAGTTACCAACTGAAGTTTACTTAGCATTGGTGCAGAAGCAGTGCAGGAATACTTTGATTGATGAGCTCCACAGCTGTCTTGTGAAATAGGATCTCAAGAAAACTGAACCAGCCACCTTGATCTCTGAACCTACAGAAGTGAAAAGAGGAAGAGGAAAAAAAAAAAGGAATTTGTGCCCCCCAAAGTGTGGATTTTTTTGGTTTTTTGGTTTTTTTGTTTAGAGTGCTGTTTGCCCCTCAAGACCTAGGCCTTTCATAAAATCACAGAGTGGTAGGGGTGGGAAGGGACCTCTGGAGATCATGTAGTCTAATCTACTGCTAAAGCTGCTTTACCTAGAGCAGGTTACACAGCATTGCATCCAGGTGGGGTTTGAATATTTCTAGAGGAAATTCCACAACCTCTCTGGGCAGCCTGTTCCAGTGCTCTGCCACTCTCAAAGTAAAGAAGTTTTTTGTTACATTCAGCTGGAACTTTTTGTCTTCCAGATGGTCTGTTTTGCTATGTTCTGGGATGCAAATGTTTGGGTTCTTACTAAGAGCTTAGGAACCTCTAAGGCCTCCTGAAAACCCTCTGAAATCTTATTGACTCTTTGAGATTTTAGATCTTACATCAGAGTGGATAAAGAAGACACAATTCATAATATGAAGAAATGCAGAAGGTGATATAAATATAAACTTTGTTCTCTGTAGGTAGATGCAACTATCCATGGTCTGGATTTATCCTGCCTGTTTTTAGGAGTGTAACTGAATCATCCATGTCAGGAGCCTAATGCAAAGTCTCCTTTTATAGTCAAGAGAGACACTGGCACCTTCAGAGAATGACTCAGTCTGTCTAAAATCTGAATTGTACCTTGGATACTGTGCTCTCTTACTGTTGACTATTGGGGAAATAATGATAAGGTAGTGTCTTCCTACAAGCCCTTTAGTTTTTACTCAGTGTTGGGTGAGATGTATTAGGATGCAAAAGCCCAGTCCTGTGTGCTGTAGAGCACCAATAGCTATCATGCCAGGCCACTCAGTGGCTTTCTGGTCCAGGGTGTGTTTTGCAGCAAAACTGAAGAAGTCAGTCCTAGGCAAACTGCTGAAATTTGCTGTTATGCTTAAGCAGAATTATCCTCCTTATATAGCATATCCTCATCTGTTTCCATCCTAGGACTGTTTGCATGTCAGCATCCCTGAATATATGATGTGTAGTTTATTGTTTCTGAAAGGCATCGTTGGCTCTCATTGTTGTTGCAAAGGAGGGGAAAGAATCAGGCTTGTCTGTTACTGATTAGGCCTACAAAAATAGTAGGGCTGCAGTGGTGGAGGAGGAGAAATAGAGTTTTCTCCAGAAATATGTACATTTTTTAAAAGCAGTTGCTAGAATGAGTAATCGTTACCAAGGACATGGAGAAAAATAAGATTGTTGAATAAATGTAGGCTGGAATGCTGCGAGGCTTTCTCTTCTGTAACTTTAAGAAGTAACAGTAGTACTTCTTCCTTATTGTGCTTTCTTTCATCTCAGGATTATGGGTTTTCTCAAAGGTTGGTGTTGAACGATTTGCCAAAGGTCACTGAAAGCTTCCTGACTAGAACTCTTGATATCAGAAGGTCTGATTCACAAATCCCTGCTCTCAGCCCTAAAAGTCATTGCTACTCCAGCTTTACCCCTTATGAAAAGGTCTTACAGGATTTTTGGGACCATCTACAAATGAAATAAGGGTCTGTTATGCTAAGAAATAAATATGCTATTTTAGGCATTGGTTTAGGAATCCAAAATAGTTGCTCTTTTCTACTCCATTTATTTCCCTTGATCTTTCCTCCCAATTATCCCCTCGCATGGCCTCCTAGCTTTTTCATGATCCTGCCTGTCAGTCAGGGTTATCACTCCTCTTTCATATTGCTTTTGACTGATGGCCAGCAAAAGGCATTTTCATTAAAGTGAGAAAAAACCTATCCAGACAGCAAAGAGGATAATGATAGCTACTTCCTAAAGTATAACACTAACAATTTCTCCGTCATCTACCCCAGAGGGCAACTGCTCAACCAGCTGGTTATTTTCCCTCTTTGATAATGAATTGCACTCATGATTTGAGATTCTCATGTCTTGCTGGGTATCAAGGTCCAATTTAGGTTGGGCTTATCTGGTTTCTGCTAGCTGCTCCTCTCTGTGCTAGTCATTCCCAGCAACTCTCCTTTTAGCAGCTCTACCTTTCTCCATGCCAGAAACTGCTTTTACCAGCTCTGCTCCATACAGCTGGGCTCTGCAGCTGCTGTTTGCTCTGTAAGCATCTCTAGTTGAGTGTGCTTTATTTCAGTAGCTGCCCTACCTAACCAGCCTGACAAAAAAGTGGTGGTATTTCTGTCCTTGGAAGAGGTTGTTCATTGCTTAGGACTACACACTGTGGTTTAGATCACGGGAAACTTTTAAGTAACTTTTTCTTTTTTTTTTTTTTTTTTTCTCTTCATATTCCTCATAGGAAACTCTTAGACAAAATATCTTGCTTGTTTTTTTAAAGTTGTAGTCTTTGGATTGTAGTTCCAGAAGGTATTGCTTAAGCTGGGGTGACCCTTCAGGCATATTTAGACAGAGCTGGTTGAACTCTATGAACTTTCTTTTATGTTACACTACAGTTCCCTCTTAACAAAAATGTCCTTCAAATGTAAAAACATTCAAAACAAACATTTCAGGCCTGTCCATTGGTCTTTTACCTTTCTCCTCCCTTTGTTTTGATAGTTCTTGTTTTTTTCCTGCCTTTTGGATTTTTTGGATAAGACTTAGGTTGAGGGATGGAGAAAATTATTTGTATTTTTGGCTTCAGCAACATACAAAACATTTTGACCTTGACACCCTTCCCAAATAAGGAGGAAGAGTTGGGGGGAGGGAACCACAAAACTAAACTTTTTAAAAGAATTTCCCTCTTGCTCCAACAAAAAAGGAACTTTAAACAATAAAAAAGTATTTTTTTTGGTATTGTTTCTGCTTGCTTACCTCCTCAGGTTTTCAAAGTGCATGGAGTGTCAGGAAACCAGAAGACAAGGAAGTCCAGGATGAGGGATGCTGTATTCTGGGGGCCACCAAGCTATGAGAAAAACATAAGAAAGGAACTCATTTTTCCCAGAAAACTTCTCTTCAGGGGAAACTGAACTTTTTAGTGAAAAGTTGCTTTTAAGGGAAGTCTTCAACTGCTTCTGCCTCTCTGCCCATGACTCTCCCTCTTAGAGTCTTTCAGGTGACTCCTGTCTTGAACCATTCAAGGTAGTTTTGTTGAAAGGGGTTTTCATAAGAATAGTTCTGCTTGCACATACATTCTAGTTTATTATTTCATTGTCTCTAACAACCTGCTGAGCCTACTTGGGGCTCAGCATCCATTGGTTTGCTTCCCCACCAACAGCTTCTTACTGCTATTATGCACGGCCTTCTTTGGTGAATCTGTAAGGTCATTGGCCTTTCACCCTTCAAAACCCTCACACATTTCTGCTGTGACATGTAGAAGAAATCAGCCATGCAGTTATGGGTAGATTACACAGTGATGCAAATGTCCTGGGCCTTTTATTTCAGCTGTGCTGTGTCTTGCATACCGAGTGCCTGACTCAGTGTGGGGTCCATATGCTCCATGCAGAGCTTCTCACACACTGCCCTGGGGCACCTTGTGTCAAGTGCAGCTGGTTTGCCCTGAGCAGTGATTGAGAGACAGGCAGTGCAAGCAGAAGAGGTGCTGCAGTGGCCCTGCAGCAGGAGAAATGCTGTGGTGCAGGTTGGAATCACTGGGCAGAACCCAGAAGCAGAGAAGCCCTGCCAGGAGGTCAGATGCAGCCTTGTGCTGCTTTCCTTTCACCCTGAACATAGCCTGGCACAGAGTGTCTTGACTGGGAGGTAAAATGTTTGATACATCAGGCTTTTTATTTAACAGACAAAGATGAGAACCTGGAACAGTCCTGATGAAGATTAACATCTTCTGGCATTCAGGGCACTTCTTTTATTGTTGTTCTACTATTTCTCCCTTCCCACATGTTTTGTACTTTCTAGCTTCTAGTCTCAGATCAAGTCAGAGCCCCATGGAGGGAAGATTACAGTTCCCCTGATGTTGTCGTGATGCCTAAGAGGCTCTGACCCTGGCAAAGTTGCTTAAGAGTTGTACCATGTTGTTTAAGAGTTTAAGCATTTTACCATACTGGTGAGTTTTCCTGTTACTGGGATGAGACTATGTACCATTGGTCTCAGTTGGGGTTTTTTCTCTTTCTCAACACGTCTTTGCTGTGTGCTGTGATTATAAACCTTGTTAAACCAAGATGATTAAGTCATCTGCTCCCAACAGTAACCTAAAGCAGCACTTTATTTTATATCCTGGTCAATCAGCAGTTTTCCAGGTGGGGGTCTCACAGGAGCAGAGTTAAAGGGGGAGAATCACCTCTCTTGACCTGTTGGCCACACTTCTTTAGATGCAGCCCAGGATGCAGTTGGCTTTCTGGGCTGCAAGTGCACATTGCCAGCTCATGTTGAACTTCTCATCAACCAACACCCCCAAGGCTTTTTCTTCAGGGGTGTTGTTAATCAATTCTCTGCCCAACCTATATTTGTGCTTGGGGTTGCCTTGACCCATGTTCAGGACCTTGCACTTGGCCTTGTTGAGGAAAAATCAAGAGCTTTTCAGCTTGCCTTTGCTTCAATGCCCACTTTGCTTGGGACAATGTTCTTGCCTATCCTCTTGAGTGCTGAGAGACCTGGGATATTCTTGCAGAAAATTCTGATTATTTCCAGGCAAACAGCCCAGAATGGCAGGGGAGGGGAGAAGCCAGACCTGGCCCCTGCCCTTGCTGACCCAGCAGTTGCACACTATAAAACTGATGTGAAAGGACAAATGTGGCATGAGAATGAGACCTGGGGAAAGCATAGGAGCCTCAGAAGGAGCAAAATCACTATTCTAACTAGTGCTATGGGCAGGAATAACCTAGGTAAGAAGATATTTCTGAATTATTTCCATTGATAGAGACTCACAGATCCAGTAAGTTCTATTGGCAATTCATCACATTGCAGCTAAGTGCCAGCTGTGATTTCTGAGTGTTGGAGAAAAGACTCACAAACAGGAACACCAGCAGCATACCTGTAAAAGAAATAATCTACCTGCCAGCCTTGAGAAGCCTCATGCAGAGCACAGCAGCATCTTTCTATGCTGATGCAAAGCACATTTTCTGTGTCTTGTACAGAAGGAACATGCACAAATGTGGTTATTTATAGCTTCTCCACCCACACACAGCTTTGAAACTCGCTCTAAAAGAAGTTCAGTGTTTAAAGAATACAACAGTGGGTTTTTTTAAGCTGAAGGTATTTTTTCTTTTTTTTTTTTTTTTTTTTTATTTCCTTTAGAAACAATATTCTGGGAACGTTAGTAACAATCCAAGCATTAAGGAAGAAACATGAGTTCTTCATTTGTCTGTCTATTGTTCTCTTACTTGGAATGTTTTTAGAGAAGCAGTTGCCAAATTTTATCAAGTAAAACATTTAATCAAGAAAATGAAAGATAAGTGCGATACACTTGATGAATGGGAACTTTACCAAAGGAAAGCAATGTTGAGTTGAAAGAAGTTCTTTCTTAGGGTGAGAGAAGCATATGTATTCCCACTCCCTTTTGAGGAACTTGCATCCTAGATGACAGCATTTAATGAAGGAGCAGGTTGGGGCTGCGTGACCTCAGCCAGTGCTCAGAGGAAATGGGCAAGTACAGCTCTCAAAATGCCCAGCAACTCTGCCAGAGCCCTGAACTGAATGTGCTGTTCCCAAGAGACAGACATGACTAAATCCTACATTTCCTCATTACTAGGGTTGGCATCAGCTCTTTTCTTTGCATGGAGTGAAGGTGGATGGGGCCATGACACATCATACATTCATGCTTCTCCAAATGCAGGTCAGGTTTTAGACCAGCATAATATATTCATAGATGTGAAGAACTGTACAAGTACATAAGAACCATCTGTAGAAAGCAGATAGGTATGAGGGGTTTTTTTGCTATGTAGGCCTGTGAAAATATAAGGAGTGAAATTGGAGCAGCAGCATGTGAGACTGTGCACCCCTCATCATTTCATGAAGAGAGCAGCCATGCCGCCCATGAGAGGATGGCATACCTAAGAGCAGAGAATAAAATAATTATGACTATTGTACAGGTCTGTAGGTCTTGGAGAAAGGTAGAGAAAGCTCTTGGAGAGGGTGGGGATTGGGAGGGCAATGTGACTGCAGGTTGTAAGTTGACATGAAATTCTGAGACTGTCCGAGTTGAGAACAGTCTTGTTGGTACTCAGGCTATTGCCATGAGAGATATTTAAAATGTCTTCATTTAGTCATACTGTTAACTCTGGAGCCCTTTCACAGCTGCTTTTTCATAATTTTTGCAAGAGAAGCTTCTAAAAAGAGAGTATCCAGGGGGAGTTGTTACTCTGTAGTGATTGCCACTGCAGAAGCTGTTGATGAGCAAGGATCCTGCTGCAGGAACTGTCTTGTCTGGACAAACTCCTACAGTGCTGTTTCCAGATGGGCTTGTAGGATATCTGTAGGTGTTAGAAACTGTGTGGAGACTTTGTGCATGTATTTTTGCGTATTGAAGAGTCTTCTGGCACTCTTCTAAACTGGTGAATGCACACATCTCAGTATTTGTATCATTTACTCAGATATGTACACTGGTATCCACTGCAGTTCTCAAGGCTGCCTTTGCTGCTAAGAACAAAACATGGATGTTCTGCTTCTTGCAAGCCAGTGGGGTTTTTAACCACAGAGGTTAGATTTCTGTTCTTAAAATGAGAAATTATGCAGAGGTGAAGCTTTCATATAATATTCAGGAAGCTCATAAACACACCTACAACCTCATTTCATGGGGACTTCTTTTTTTGGTTGAATGTAGACAAGGGAATAAAGGAAGTTTTAAAAATATAATTGGCTCTGCATTTA
This sequence comes from Calypte anna, assembly GCF_003957555.1. Lineage (NCBI taxonomy): Eukaryota > Metazoa > Chordata > Aves > Apodiformes > Trochilidae > Calypte > Calypte anna. Next base: position 10,266,559 of record NC_044253.1, on the reverse strand, counting down.
ATTCCCCTTGTTAATTTTGTTGCACTATGCAGCAAAATACTGATAGGCCTATGAGGTTGCTTTTCCCTCTTAAATGGATGGGAAAATGGGACTGCATGTTTTTCCCTTTCAAAAGACCTCTTTAATTATGTGGTGGTATTTGGAATAACTACAATTAGAAAGGAAAAGCAGGGAGTGATTAAAAAATCATGCTTAATAGCAGCTGCATTAGTTCTCTCGCTTTTGAAACAGACCCAGGCACAATTGAATACATACATACCATGCAGAGGAGTTGTGGTGAAAAGCAAAATGGTAGTGACAAATTTTTACTGGCTTCAGGGACAATTTTCTATTGTAATGTTTTAAGAGAAAATCTTCTAGAGAAAGGATTGAAGTAGTATAATATTTATCTTTCTTTTCCAGTCCTCAGACTGTTAATAAGTGTAGCTCTCCTCACTCAGTTCTTTTATTTAAAAAAACAAAATAAGCAACAAACCTCAGATTACTTGGCTGATGGTAGTTGGATACACTGATCGGGGCTCAAGCCAATATTAAAAGATGTGGCTGTTATGACTGACCCATCTGAGCTGAATTAAATACTGAAGAACCTGCTTGGCTGGGTATATTATTTTTGAAGATGAATTAATTATCACCACACAGACAGGGAAACTGATGTTATTTCAGGATTTATAGCTATATGCTCAGCAATTTTGCATTTATACCACAGTGAATTTGGAGCAGCTTAACCCTGATTTTTGAGCCCTGCCTTTCAGTGGATTGCCCTCTCACTTTTGTGCAGTGGCCATGATGTTATTTACTATTTATGATAGTTCAGTATGTTCCTGTGTTGGAAAAGGTTCCTAGAATCCTCATCCAGATTTGGAGCCCCATATTGCTGGAGGCTGCAAAAATTTAAAGTAAAAAGCTGCTTTCACTGCAAACACTTTCTTTGTCAGCTTTGCCTGTTTTGACTGTAAGTGTGGTTAATGTCAATTTAGGAATGAGAACAGAGGCAGGGGAGTTGAGAGTTGAGTCATTTGCTGAACTGCAGTGCTGGGCATTGAACCAAATCACTCAAATTCCAGTCTACTTTCAATATGAAATCCTTGTTGCTTTTTGCTTATTTCTTAAAACTCTTGCATAATTTGTCATGCTTAACCAAAGAGAATGAGCAGAGTAAAGCTCTGTTCCCTTCCACTGCTCCTGAAATGCATTAACAGAGCTTTATCTGTACATTAGGAGAGCACTTACCTGCAATAACCTGTGCAGCTTGTAGCATGCTTTCATATTATCTACATTTGCTCAGAAGTTGCTAAATGGGAAATAGAATACTGTATCCGGAGGCTCAGATTCTGCTGGATGAATAACCAGCCCCTGCCTATTAACCTTACAGATATGGGGTCTTTAATGCATGTTTGCTGAAGTCAGTTGAAACTTTGCTGTGGATGTTGGTGGGAAGGAAATCTGAGTCAGATATAGATGTCTCTGAAATTAAAAATGTCAAGGGAGCCAAAGATGATGCTTCAGATTTAAACGCACAAGGTGTGATTCTCTTCTTCCAAAAAAACTGTTCTGAAATACTTTACTGTGTCACCAACTCCAAATTATAATGAAGAAAGACATGAAAAGGGGAGCTCAGTTTTCACCAGGAGGTAAAACAGTAAATGAGAATGGCTGAGGTTTGTTTTGGGTTCTATTATAAGCCATTAATAATAGCAGGAAGAATCTGAGGATAAGGTCGTTTGTATTTTGGTGTATTTTCACAACTAGAACTTTGCTTGACATAACTCTGCTGTGACAGGGCCAGGGATAGAAGGAAAAAGAAATCTATTTTCAGCAGTCATTTGGAATGCAACAGAAAAATGATATTTTAATTTAAATCAGACTTGGTGTGCATTTTATTCATTAAAGAGGATTAGGATTGATTAAGTCTCCTTGAGTTGTTGTGGGTTTTGGGGGATTTTTAGTTTTGTTTTTCTTCTGATTCTCAGTGTTTGTTCTGTCTTCCCTGGTGCAATTGCTAACACCAAATTTTCCTGGAGGGCCTGGTAGGAGTCCAGGAGTTGGGCTGCTCATGCCAGCCTGCACAGAACAACATGATCGAGGAGCAGCTGTAATTGCAATGGGCAGTAGTTGACAATCCCACATTGGCCACTGCCTCCATCCAGAAATTCAGTGGTGTCCTTGGCAAATGTGCACTTTTTATTGCTTAGAGGCCCTTTCCTTTTACCTCCTAAGTAGGGGAGTAGTTTGTGGGTGTCCTGAGAGCATGACTACTTTGAACAGTGATGCTCATAAATGCATATATGGTGTGTAGCTTCTAGTTCTCCTCTTGTAAGACAGCAATCTATTTGTCTTCTGCTAAGAGGTTCTCTGTCTTGTATCTGCAAATTCTAGTTCAGCCAGTGTTACTAATGAGGCTTGTGCCATTTTGAAGGACTTTGATGGAAAAGATCAGATTTTGTTGCTGTGAGATAAAACATTTACAATAAACTTTGGATGTAAGGTATCTGTGAAAGCACAATTTGAAACAGGAGCCTTTTAACTACACTTCTGGTTACAAAAGCCATGGCTGGCAAAGGCATCGTTTCTCAAACTGATTTCAGGCATGCAAGGCCTTGGAGTTACTGAGCATTCATAATAACAGCTATGGAAAAGGTAACAATAAAGTCTGATTCTTCTGAGTGGCAATGGTGATGAGACTATAAAACTAAAAGTTTTGAAGTGCCATATGAATCACACCAAAACTCTAGTTAGCCCATAGTATCCCAAGAACAAGCAGTAAAATGCACACAATGGCAACTTGATACTGCTTGGCTTCCTTTCACTGGCATAAGCCTAGCAGATTTTGGAGGCTCTATCCATGTGTTTAAAGTTAGGCAATGCTTATGCACCTATTTGAAATGGGGCCTCATTTAAAGATGAATAAATTCAGCATACTTCACTGGAATTGCTCTGGAATTTATTACAACTCTGCTAGAGTTACCAAGGAGTTAATCTAGCCCCTTGAGTTATGCTGGGTTTGTAATGTTTTGGGATCAAGATCTGACTTTTAACTGCTTAAAGTGTAAAATGGTATAATTTATTTTCAGTTTTCAAAGTCACCTAGTCTTAAGAGTCACTGTGGCAACAACAGGGGATCTCAAAATAGCAAAGATTAATGATTCCCTTGGCCAAGGCACTTCTTCAATGGGTCATCTTGCTCAGGAGCAATGATGTTCAGCAATAGCCTGGATCAAATGCAGAAGTTGGGATGCCCCGGCACTGCCAGCACAACACACTCCATGCTACTCATGCAGGTTTAGTCACCAACTTACACTTCTCATCTCCTTCCTGTAGAAATAGGACAGGATTCAGGGACTGGTACATTGGAGCAAGCTTCTATGTTCTCCAAGTCATTCTTATTTCATCTTTATTCATTGCTGCTGGAAGAAATACAATTTAAAAGATTTGAAAATACAGAAATTTTTCTGGCAACTTCAGCAGATATGATTCCTTAAAGTAATGGATTTATTATTTATTTCACACTTTTTATTCCTGTAAAATAGGAGCATGGGAAGTTCCTAGGAAGGATTTGATTCCCCAGGAGGTTCTAATTTGAAGTCAAATAAAGTTGTGAAATTTTTCTTAGTTTTCATATTTATTGATTAGGAGAGATAACTAAAGAAAGAGGCTTCATTTTCAAAGACCTATATTGCAAAATCTCCCCTTTTAAAACAGTGCATAATTTCTTTTTTTTTTAATTAAAAAATCAAATTAACCTTTTAAGCTATTAAAAGAATTGACCTTAACTACACTAATGAAATCATCTTGCCATATTCCCACCATACAATTAGCTTAGAGGAAGAGCAATTATAATCTCAGAACTTTGCTTAATTACTGCTTGATTGCTTCTTCAACCTTTTTCCTTTAAAACCATTCTTCCATTTCTTACTTGCCATGTTTTCTTACCTTGTTCCATACAAACTATCACCTTTGACTGCAAGTTGACTCTCAAGTACATTTTTTCTGACCTTACCTGGGCAGTATTTACTTTGCCAGTGTAGATGTACCACAGGTCTTGAACTTTCTATAGGCAAGAGTTCCATTATCAGCAAAAAGGAACGTGGAGAGGCCTCTGGAAAGATTTCTCTTCTAAGCACCTACTTCCTGATGCTGTGCTCAGATGAAACCTGTCTGACTTGCCATTATTGTTATTTTTGCAGTTTCACAGATCATTCAAAAGAGACAATTATGGCTATTCTTCCTTCAGGTAGAATTTTGAGTCTTGTGATTATCCAGCCATATAATGACTGTAGTAGCTAGCACAGTCAGCCTGCTCTAATTGGAGCTTTATTTAATTTTCTTGTTGACCTGAGTTTGCTGCTTATTTTGTTGGGTGTGTAATTGTGCCCCTGAGGAGGTACAGAGACAGGGCATGCACTTCACTATAGAAAGATTCTTCTACCACTTTTAATCTTAAACTAGATGAAGAAGTGCTCTGTGCTGGGTTAGAAACTGTCTGGAGGGCTGGGTCCAGAAAGGTGAATGGTGCTGATCCAATTGGTGGCTGCTCACCAGTGGGGTGTCCCCCAGGGATCAGTGTTGGGCCCAGTTCTGTTTAATATCTTAATATCTTCATCAATGATTAAGATGAGGGGATTGAGTCCACCATTAGCAAATTCACAGATGACACCAAGCTGGGGGGGAGTGTCGATCAACTGGAAGGCAGGAGGGCTCTGCAGAGGGACCTGGACAGACTGGAGAGTTGGGCTGATTCCAATGGGATGAGGTTCAACAAGGCCAAGTGCCGGATCCTGCACTTTGGCCACAACAACCCCATGGGGAGCTCTAGGCTGGGCACAGAGTGAGTGCTGAGAGCAGCCAGACAGAAAGGGACCTGGGAGTTTGGATTGACAGGAAGCTGAACATGAGCCAGCAGTGTGCCCAGGTGGCCAAGAAGGCCAATGGCACCCTGGCCTGGATCAGGAACAGTGTGGCCAGCAGGTCCAAGGAAGTGATTCTGCCCCTGTACTCAGCCCTGGTGAGGCCACACCTCAAGTACTGTGACCAGTTCTGGGCCCTTCAGCTCGGGAAGGAGATTGAGATGCTGGAGCCTATTGGCCCAAGCAGTGGAAAATGAATATTAGAAAGAGAATTGGTATATACTGGAGTTACAAAATGTATTTTGTGTTTCAAGAAACACCTCAGATGATGGATCTGTATGTAGCACAGTAGTTTCATTCCAAAGAATTCATGACTTACAGCTTTTTTCTGTTTTAATAAAAAATAGCTTGGCAATAAAGGAAAATAAGGAAATTTGAACGTGTAATTTAGGAAGCACTCTTAACTGATTCTTTTAACAGCATTTTCAAGCTGGTTATGTTTTTAAGAACTAATTAAATTATTTGAATTAAGTCACATAACTTCAGTGGCTGATAGGTAACTAATACCCCTATCTCTCAGGGTATTAGTTTTCAGCAGTTGAGTAAGTTATACAGTCATGCACTCAATTAAATATGTATCTTGAATTATTACACAGTTCCACTATTTTTAAAGACACGTCCTTTCTTCAGGGTAAGGAAGAATGTCTTCAAATGTGCTGACAGGTAGATGTTTTCAAGTGCTGGTGATTTCAGGTTTAATTGTGACCTTTCAGAGCTGTTCCTGCATTTGCCACAGAGTCATTGCTTACCATTTCTCATTGTTTCCACTGAGGAGTAAGTGCTTTGTATCCACCCAGATTTATATTCTTGCTGTTCCTTTGCTCACTCAGGCATTCCATACCTCAGTTTTTCATTTAGTGCAAACTTTCTGTGTTTTGTAGATGGAAAAAAGAGAAAAAGATTCATTTTCCATGTTTGCAGATTATTGTGAGTTTGTTAGAGTGCAAATGAGGGAAAACATTAGCTGTTCATGTAACTGCTGAGGATTCTTTGGATAGTTGGGGTCATTGGTTTACCAGAGTCTCATTCTAACAACCTGTCTTCTGCCAGCTTCCTGGGACAACTCAGCAATTCACTTAGTCCCTTACTTTATTTCCTCCTTCTATGCAAAATGAAATTATAGCATTTATGTATTTCACACTCTGAAAACAAACACGGTGAGGGCTGAAATGGTCAAATATGTTAGTGCAGGTTTCAGAGGCATGGAGAATTATACTAAGCAAGTTCTTCTTTAAATAGTCATGATGTGGTTTTTGTGGGAATCATGGCAGAAGTAGAGTTTATGGGACAATTTGAACCGGAAGGTTTTGAAGAGCAGATAGGGTCTATGAAATCTGAGACATGGCACTCTAATCAGGGGAATGGCATCAGAAAATAGTAGTTAAATAGGGTGTTAGAGCCATTGCCATTAGTGGATGATTTATAGATGTTGTTTTTTTAATCTTGTCTGCTCACAGAGTGTTGGATTATTAACTGGTTGTACAATTCTGTTACCTCAAGGGGTATCTTGTATCTATCTTTTAAACTAAAGGATTTAGAAACCTAATCAATACCTACATAGGTCATGTTGTCAAGTTTGGGTTGGTTTTTTTTTCCAGCTTGTAGTAGACACCTGAAGAGATTTGATCTAAATTTTTGTGTCAATATGAGAAGGAGCTCCAAATGTATGATGTTTATAGAGTTGATCTATTTTAAAAAGAAAATCCTCTTTAACTCTCAGAATATCAGATTTGCCACTTTACTTTTGTGTAAGGATAGGTTCTATTTAGAACTGAAAACCTGAAAACTGAAACAATGTGTACTATCAATGTTTTATGGCTTGCATTGAAGGATTCTTAACCTTTTCATTCTAGTTACTCTGTTAATGCTTTCTCCCCACATCAATATAGGTTTTAATCAATTTCTTCATCATGCTTTTGGACTCTTAAAATGCTTTTCATTACATTCTGTTGTTTATGTAAAATCAGCTATCACTGTTATTCTGTTTACACAAGGAGCTCTTTAAGAGGAGGGCTCTTCTTGTAAGAGGTTCCAGATTTCTGATTCCTATTCCACAAAATTCATTTATGTGAAAGTAAATATTAGTATCTGCCAGGCTCAAATAACTAAGCTACATTTCAAAATAAATTGAACGGTAAAAATCCAATAATCCTGATTTCCCAGTAACGCCTATAAACATCTATCTTCCACCCATTTGGAATGGACTATGACAGATCTGCCTGTGTTTAGCTATAGCAAGCACAAAGCAATACCTCTGCAGCTGTTTTATCCTCACCCTGAGAATTCCTCTGGGCTGCTGAGACAGGAGAGGTAATTGGATGTTCTTCTTCTCTGACAGGTACTGGACTGGATTGAAAATCACGGGGAAGCTTTTCTGAGCAAACATACGGGAGTGGGCAAGTCTCTACACAGAGCACGTGCACTGCAGAAAAGACATGATGATTTTGAAGAGGTAGCACAGGTAAGAGTCTGAATCAGGAACTTCTGCATTCTGGTATGATTTTTGTTATTTCTCTTATATATTGAAAAAAAAAAAACATTGCTCTTTTGGGTCACACTGCTCTCTTCAAACATTTGGAGCAGACCAGGATCTTGTCTCCTAGGTCTGAAAACTGACATGCAGATGGTAGAGCATGGAGCAACAGGACTTATGAGAAAATCACCACTCAGGGTTCATGGGAGGTTTAAAAACCTATGAGAAATTGCAAGTAAATTACTAAAAAGTAAGAGAAAATGTTGGGATACAGAGGAGGAGGTTATGTGCAAGAGAGTTAGAAAAATTCATTGTTAAGTCCTACAGTGCAAACTGAGGACTTTGAGAGCAAGGTGGAAAGCAGCAGCTTGTAAACAAACAAGGGAAACACTAGGCTGTGTTTGCAGTAAGGAGAATTTCTCTTCCCCTCTTTCCAAGAGTACAATATATTATGTGGAAGGGTGTTCTGTTTGTTTTGTCATTAAAGGCAATCATTACAGGTAGACATTATTTTTATTGTTATTATTTATTTTCCTTATAGCACAGCATAACCAAGGTTTGGCCAGGAATGTTGTTATCAAGCCAAAAGCTCATAACTTTTCCTTGAGGCAGGGTCATAGTAGATATTTAAACATACATAGTGTCTTTATTTATTGCATTTAAAAGAAAGAGGACTTTGATAGTTTGTTACAAGGGGCTGAATAGCTTTATTCTTTTTGTTTAAGTATTTTTTTTTAATTATGCAGTCCCAGCCCTGGCTGTCTGATCATGTTACTCCTTTTTGGTTTAGATTTGAAGCATCCTTTATCAGAAATTGATCTTTAAAGATACTTCTGCTTTGGGTATTTCAGATAAAATCCTGATTGATTTATGTAAAGCAGAGTGTATCAAATGCTTTGTCCTCCTAATTTACACAAGGCAGTTTTATATTTCCCAGAGGCATAAGACAAAAATATATCAGACTTTAGTTTTGTTTTTGTTGGGTTTTTTTGGTTTTGTTTTTTTTTCTGTAGTGCCCTTCCCATGTGCTGCCTAAGTTATTTTAAGATGTTTTCAGCATCAGGGACATACCTCTTTCACTGTGCCCTCAGGGAAACTATTTCACTGCCTGCTGGCAGCTACTGGCTAAATTTTTTATTTTGTTTTTCCTCTCCTTCATATTCAATTTATATTTCTCTCAATCTTTCTCAATCTTTTTCTTTTTCCCATTGCTTAGCTCCCTGTAAGTTCTTTAGAGCGTACTTATCTTTCCTAAGGAGATAAATGCCAGGGAAATAGATGAATTAAAAACCCTGAAATATGTAGAATGTTAGCATGTGTTCTCCGATGCGGCTCTTAACCATGTTAAACATAGTTAATTCTGCTGGCATTTTCTTGTTAACCAATCCCTCAAATATTTTTTTTTTAATTGTTCCTTTGGATCCATTCAGTTTGCCAACATCCTTCTTCCAATTAGATGTTTGCTCTTGGTGGAATATTCTATTGCTTGGCTTGCTAGTGAGCTTATCTTTCAGCTGTGTGTGACAGGACATTCTGCATACCACTGAGAAATCACACAGCCTGAAAGCAGCATTTCTAGATAGAGGGATCTCTAAAATTTCATGGGACCTTATGTGGATTTAAGGCTTCTGGTAAAAGGCTTGAATTTCTAGAATTGCTTTTTGCAAATTTAATAAATGAACCCTAGGCTTGGAGGTTTCCAACCACAGTTCTACAAGACCTCATCCAAAAGCACAAGTTAGTGGGAGGTTTCATCCTGAAATCAACAGTTGTTGACTTCCCAGAAGATGTGCTTGAGTCAGCTCTTATTGGATGCAGTACTGGAGTAATGAAGGAAAATGGAGATCATGTAATATATAGGAACTGAAAATAGGAACTGATTTAGTGTTCTTTGTGGCATGAATATTTTCTGTATCTCCCTTCTCTATGATGCATTGGTTTCATAGTTACATCTCACATTTTTCTGTTTAACCTCTACCTTGAGTGGTACTACACTGCAGATGCATGTAACAACTTAAGAACAGGTAAGGAAAGATAGAAAAAGATCATGTTCTTGACAGTATAATTGAGAGAAAGCTGTCTGGACATTTAAACAATAGCTCACTTAAGGCTCGCTCCACTGAGGATGTAATTTGGGGATACATTCCCTGACTAGGGTTTAGGTAAGGGTAACTCAAAAGAGACTTGTTTTACTGAAGACTTTTCCAACCCCTCTCTTAGAGCTCCTATACTATTTCAGCGTATCTGGCTGTGAATAGCTTTAGACCCATTTCCATTCACTTCATGAGAAGTGAATTCACATTCAACTTCAGACCAAAGGGTGTATGAATCTAATTCACTGGATGACCACATGTTTAAATGAAGGTGGGTGTTTGGGAGGGCAGATGGAGAGGAGAGAGAAAAGTAAAGTTTGCATGGCTGTAGAATTTCTCAGGTTCTTCTGAGTCTCTTTCTTTTACATCTCATATGATATCATCAATCAGCATCTCATTGCTCTTCCTGGACAATTGTAATCAGTCACAATCAGTCCTGCAATCCAGGTTTAAAGTTTATGGTATTTCCTAATTAGAAATAACTGACACAAGTCAATCCTGGTTACTTTCCCCCTGGCTTTGACAGTAATTTCCTCTGGTGCATTTACACCAGAATACCATGGCTAATTTATGAGGCCTGTCTGCAGTGTGACACTGGAATGTGGTGCTGGCAAATGGACATGGGGACATGCACTGAGGGGAAGTGAAAGGAATTTGAGGCTTTATCCAGGGTCAAGGATTTAGGAATATAATACTCTGTTTCGGAAGGAGTATTAACAAGGGAAAGAGGAGAGGCCATAAATTTATCACACCTGGAATTCTGCAGAAGCTTCTAGTGAAGTAAATTTTGTGGCTGGGAAATAAATCTCCTCCCTACTCTGATCATGACCAGTTTTTATTCTTCTGAAGTCCTTTCTTTATTCTTAACTCCTTGGGGTTGGTTGATAATTAATTCTAATTTAAGTTTAATTACTTGTCGTTTTTCTTGTAATAGCAAACATCTTTGCCATGGCTAAGCTGGGTAACTGGCATCACTTATTCCCAACAGAGATCCTGAAACAAATTGATGAGTTGGCCATTGCCATCATCAGGATGTTAATTATTGACATTAACAGCAATAAAGAGTTGTGTTTGTTTTTCCTAAAAAAATAAAATAAAAGTGTAGTACTGACAAACCTGGTGAGATTGGCAGCATAAGCAATAGCATTTGCTATAAGCAGTTCTCCGAGAAAAGCACTTGGACTGCCATACATTATGAACTGATTCTCAAAAATCTACTATTATGATATATTTGTTCTTATCTCCTACTGTTTCAGGAAGGCATTTGCAAAGGTTAGGCTAGACACCATTTTCATGAGTTTTCTTGGTATTTTCAGCAGTGTGCAAAGCATTCATATTTCTGAATGTAAAGAGCAGTGCATCTGGGGTTGCTGTGCTGAGAAGTGCTCAGACTGACTGACCTGCCAAGGTGCTAGATTAAAAGGTGACATGTGCTCCACTCTCTCTGTGTCTGATTAGAAATTGATTTATAAATCTGAATGTAGTGATCCAATCAGACACAGCCCAAATAGATAACATTCCTGCACACAGCTGCACTCAGAAATTGTCAGTGATTTTTGAGTGCTGCATTGTGGGCAATAGGAGAGATCATCTTGGGTCCCTTTCTGTCATAACTGCTGTTCAGATAATGCTCTGGCAATTCTGACTCTTTCTACGTGGAAAACACAAATGGGAAATGTTTGAATTTAGATTAAAAGGCCTGAGCTCCTGGGAGGGAGATTCTTACCTTGTAGATACCTGCAGCAGTTTCTCAGCCAGTGCTGGTACTGCTCACAGAATGCCACCCTGAAAATGCCACCCTTTGGCATGGCACCTGGCACACAGTGATATTTTGCAGTCAGGCATTATCAGGTAGGTATAAAGATACCACCAAGAAAATACCACTTTGTAGATGTAGTTGCAGTGTTTCTGCCATTTGAGCCTCTTTGCTTACCTGAATCAGTTAACCACAGTTCAGCCATCTATGACTGAGAATTCAAAGAGAAATTAATTTTGAACTATCTAAATTTTCTTTATTCAGAGCTTTTTTTCCTTTTTCTGAGCACAAATGCAGGTTTCAGCCTGCAGATGGCACTCGCAATGCACTGTAAAGCCTTCAGCTCAGCTCATGGTAACCAGAGCTGGTGTTTCCAACCCAAACTAAGAAAACATTGTCTGAAAATGAACCGAAGCAGAAGGTGAAGCTGCTTCGCACGCTGTTCTCTTGGTGCTCTCCCAGCACTGCCAAAACCCACGTTGTTCAAAGTCACCGAGAAAAGCAACCATCCTATTATTTTATTTTTTAAAAAGCAAAGATGGGCTGTCCATGCTTTAATGCAAAGTGCTGCTCATCCTCTGAGTTTATGGGATAATCTGCTCTTGTACCTGTGGGGCTGAGGTCAAGACTCACAGCTACAACTGAGTTTTATATTTAGTATTTGTGTGCATGTTTGCATGCAATAGTTGGTGTATTTTTCATGGTACTCAAAAGGCTCTGATCTTTACAAAGTAAATATCAGAACTCCAGCATGCAACAAAGTACATGTTTTGAACAGCCTTGGTTGGAAATGTGTAGAGTTGTCCCTTTTTGCCTAACACAGTAAGGAGATTGACTGGAGGCTGATCTGTGGCCATCAAAATTCATGGAGCTTGTCTGTATGTCCAGTGCAGCAGCTCTTGGTTCAGTGTTCCTGTTTAGAGTATTCCCCTCTTCCATTGTACTGTTCCTAAAATGCTGTCAGTTACAGAGTTTTCAGAAAGCTCTTAGAGATAAAAAACTTTAAGTGTAATTATGTTGAAATATATTGCTTGCCATGTGAAATATCCAATTGATTCTGTAAGAAATCCTACAGGTAAAAATGGTATTCTGTGATCTTTCAGCCCAACATAGTTTTTCTTTAACTGCCTTAAAACTGAGGTAATGGAATAGTCAGGCCAAAGCTGAATTGCAAACAGCTACTTGTTTGGCCTTCAGGATAAAAACCTAGTGCTTTCCCATACATAGTCCAGCTCTGTTGGATGTCATTTTTCTGCAGTTTGGCATGAAGTTCAGTACTGATGCAGAACAGCTAGGTATAAATTAGGAGCCCATGTTGATAATGAGCACCTAGGGAGTGTGTTCCCAGAGTGATTTTAATTTTTAAAAAATTATTATTATCACTATTACTTTTTTAAAAAATTTTGTGACCTAGCTGGTTGTTCAGAGGAACACTGGGCATACTTAATTTTCCCCTTTGGGTTGGGTGATGAAGTACAAGGCTTAAATTTGGTAAGAAATATGCTCGAAGTTATCAATAATTACTGGTTTCCAAGTAATGCCAGGTCTTTTAAAAACAAACAGAAACGTGAGAAAGGGTATTTTTTTGTTGCCTATCTCTTATCTCTGTCATTGTTTACATGGTCATTAGCAAGTTCTGGAGCTATAAACTGCAGTTTCCTGTATTGACTTCTACACAGAGGAAAAAATGCCCAGTGGCAGCAGATTACAGAGACCTTTGGGCCATGGTACAGGAGCTCTGGGCTCAAGAGCTCTTGGATTCTTCCCCTGGCTGGCAGCAGGCTGCATCTGGCAGTCAGAGGCAGCAAAGAAAAAGGAAACTGCCTATGTATGGGAAGTCTTGTAAAGGTTATATTGGGACTTCTGGATCTCAAAACTTGTAAGCACATAGCTGAAGAGCCAGATGGTTTATCGTGGAAGCAATAGTGTAACTCTTTGCATGAAGTTGAGCTGCTCCTGGGCTGACTTGGGACATAACCACGTTGCAAGGGCAGAGATGCAGAAATTCTTCTGCACAGCTTGAGCCAGGAACCAGAAGGAAAGGGCAGTACAGTGGTGTCAGACATAATGCTATAGGGACCTGACTGCCAGACCTAAGTCAGAAGCAGATCATGTAAGACATGATTTCCCTGAGGAACTGTGATATTCTTCAGAGTATGCTGTGGGCATCACTACCATGCTCTGTTGCATGATCTAGATAAGGCCACAGAGAATTCATTAGCACATTAGCAGAGTAAGAGCTTGGCTAATCTTCTGAAAGTTTGGATAGCAATATAACTGAGTTGGTGGCTGCTGGTACTCCATGATCTAGTGGTAAAGAGGAACCTGTTTTTAAAAGAGGCCCTATGACAGCACAGAAATCTTCCTGGCAGTCACTTGAAGAGCTGTGTCTATTACACCATGTCTTTGAGTTTGCATTTCAATTTATTTCTGCTTAAACTAGAGGTGATTTTCTTTCCTGTTTCTTCTCTTGCAATATCATATGACAGCTGGGTCTTTTCATTAAACTGTCTACAGCATGATTCACAATCTAAGTGCTCCCTATAAAATCTCAAGGCTTGGCAACACAGTTCAATTTTGACAATTGCCAGGAGCTAGCTTCCTATCACTGGTTTATTTGGGTAGGTTTATTTTTGTGTCTTTAAAATTTGTTCCTTTAATTTGCCTCTAAGTGCAAAATGCAGTTCCCATGGCAGACTTCAAGAACAATGAAGTGATTTGAGAAAAACGTATTTTAAATCTAGAGATTGTGGAAAATTTCTGTTGTGGGGGGAATTCTGAGTTTCTAATTTCATTTCATTTTGAATCAGAAAAGACAAAATTTCCCTAAGAAGAAAAATCTTGGAATTCGTTTTTTCCATTATTAGACAACATTGGAAAATTATAACACTGTTGCATTATACAACATGCATACTAAAAATATGCTGAATATGGTGCTGATGTCTTAACTGAATGAGCATACAGCTGAAACAAAGATATTAACAATTGACAATTTCTGTGAAATATAGACCCTTAGATGAACCACTGCTGTTTTGACTAATCTGTGTATGCTGGTGAAAAACATCAACTAAAGGCTTTTGATCCCCTCTGATCATTTTTCTTTGTGCTCTTCTTAGTGGCAGGTCAGTGGGTTATCAAGCTATAGCTATTGATTCAGGAAGATTAATTGCAGCACTGCCCAAATCTCATTTGCAGTGATGGTGTAGTAGTAGTCTTCAATTAAATTTCTTGTAGCTATTTATGGTGGGGGGGCTCATAGAGAGAAAGGTGACACTATGAATATGAACAACATTTTCTGATTTTGTCATAGGGCAGTAGAAGGAGCTGCCTGTGGCTGTGCTGATGCTTCTGGGCCAGCCAGTGGCATCTTTAGGGTGCTGCAAATCAAAAATATGCTATTTTAGCAGACATTTAGTAAAGGAAATTTCATGTAGATTAAGCCAATATTGAAGAGATTTGTATTCAGTAGCAGAGCAAAAAAATATTTGAAGGGCAGGTTTTAGCTATTCATTATCACTGTGTAAATGTTCTGGGAACAGACTTAACTGGGTCTGATTGATCACTCTGCTGCACAAGATTTAGAACAAAATCACACTTCCAATTTCAGAGAAATTGCTTATAATTAACTTGTTCTAAAGAGTGGAGGATTCATTTCAATGGCTATATCCACTGCTTGGCATAGTGGCTGTCCTTTTCTTCTTTTCCTGTCACAGGTCCCTAATTGTCCAGATGAGGGAGATTCTCTCATTTTCACATCAGGCATTTGAATTGTCTAAAAACTACATATGCAAGACGACATTATTGCAAATGTTTATGTTGATTATATATAAGTATTCAACCAACACTTTAGTGCATATAAACCTATTTTTAAACCTTTTTCCCTGGCATAGAGTTCAGATATCAGTCCCTTTTTTATAAAAATAGAGTAACATCAGTGGATTTATAGAGATCTTTTGAAATAACTTGATGTGTGAACAGGGATAAAAATTCTAATGAGTGTAATAAATAATTCACTTGTTATTCAGTGCATGTAATCCTGACATTAATGTTGTCCTCCCTAACGCTGGTCTGTGAGGTCTGGTTTTGCATAACCAAGCCCCAAGAAGGCACTGGTTTGTGTCAATGTGGAAATAGCATATGATCTGAGGCATTTAGGCATCTTCATTCAGTGTCTGGTTCAGAGCACCAGCACATGAAAAGCTGCAGTTTCCTCTCCCTGTGCCAGCTTTGCTGAGCTACAGAGAGAAATTTTAAGATTGACATGAGAAAAGCAAGCAAAATCAACCTTCTCATGTCACTGCACTTAAAATGAAGCTTGTTGGGGAGAAAGAAATAGCAGAATTAGCAAGAAGTTGGGGGCTACAGCAGGAGGTATTTCTGAACTGTCAGAGAATGTGCTTGTCTAACATGGCAGCCTATATTAGTATGCAGCTAATACAACAGAGACCAATATGTGTTCCAATGACACTGTGTCCTGTTAACATGTAACCCTAATTATTGCTAGGGTGTTTTTTTCAATGCATAAGGGTTGTTTTTTCTGTGCAGTGTAAGTAACCACTCATGACAATTTGCTGTGCAGCAAATGAAGACCAGACCCTGCTTTTGCCTCCCCCAGAGGGATAGGGGGGCTCACTGCAAAAGCACACAGCAAAAAAAGGGTGTTTGTGACTCATTAATGTCAGGGAACAGAAAGTGCAGCCATCACATTAAATGTGTGAACCTGAGAGCTAAAGCAAGTGTGTTGGGTATTGGGTGAAAGGAAGGGTGTTCCTGTGTGGAGGGGAGAGGTGGCTGGGAGCACTGGGTTTTGGCAACTGGCTCTTGGCTGTCTTGCCTGTGGCCAGGATTTATATTGGCAACCAGAACTTGGATTTGTCAGTGCCCACACATTAAAGATGAGTGCAGGAAGGACTTGAAACCTGCAGTGCTGCAGTTTTACTTTGAAATAGACTATATTCAGGAGGAGAGAAGGCTACTACAATTTTAATGTTGCTTTCGGGTGTCTTCTGGGGTTTGTCTTAGGCTCTAAATGAACCTTTTAAAAGTCAGGGATAGGTGTTTGCTCCCACCAAAAGTGGCTTAATCAAATACTGCCCAGCCAGGGATGTATTCACTCCATTCTTCATTTGCAAAAAGTAACCATTGCTGACTCATTCCACGGGGTGGGAAGCTGTCCTTCCTAGTGCCAGGCCCTTTTCCCATGGATTGAGAGTTTTATCTCTGCCTGAGCACAGCTCCTCAGTACCCACCTGGTGAGGGCTCTATTCCTGCTCCACTCCTCTCTCATGCAATAAAATCCCAGTGGGAGAGAAGCATCCTCACAGCACAGCCAGGGCACACTGTGCAGCCACACTGAAATATCAGTCAGCTCCCCCTCGGGAATGGTAATTGGGTCACTAGGTCATTTATCCATGGTGAATTTAGGTTTTTTGCAGTTGCATGTAAATGTGGGACAGGAAAAAAAAAAAACTTCAGTGCACAAAGCAAAATCGGATTTATGTGCTTGGACAGGAATACAGAATAAAGAGATTATGTTGGGATGAGATGGTGAGGGGAGTGTGAATTGCTGCTTGGACCTGCTGGACATGCCTCCGGGGGGGGGCAGATACCCAGATCCTGCTGCTTTGGGCATTGGCACAGAACTGGAACTCCGGGATTGCAGACAGAGGGAGATCAAAAGGCAGCTCAGAAGAGAATTTCTCTGATCTTTTTTTTTGTCTCATATTATGTCCAGTCTTAGCCTTTGGGGGCCTGGTTTGGGATTTTTGGAAGAAATGGGATTGGATAGGAAGAGAGAAGGATTTGGCAACATTAAATAAAGAATATGCTAGAAAGCTCTCAGGGTTTTTTTACAGTAAAAAATTTGGCAGATATTCACTATAGAGGCAGCGTCTCCTATGCCTGCAATATTCTTGGAGATGTACTACATGCCAAAAATCAATAAATCTATATCCTGAAGATTTCTGGTGGGAATACTGTTCAGTAGCAGATCTTTCATTGTGAGTTGTCATTAGGATACATTTATGCCAGAACATGTGTGGCTGCCTAATAATAGCCAGAAATAAAAAAAAAAAATTATGTTAATTTTCTAAATCTTTATTGTTATTATGGATAAGCTGAATTGAACTTCACACAGTAGAAAACATTTTTAAATGCACCCCAGATTAATGCTTTCTGACCAACATGAGAAATGCTGGTTCCTGTCTGGAACTTTTCTCAAGTATATTAATAAGTCTGGAGTAATAATGTTTTATTATTTCCAGGGTAGTGAAAATGCCTTTTATTTTTCCTCATGGTAAACATTCAGTACACCTCACTTGATGTTACAGAAGATTTTAATCTTTTTCAGTTTTAGGAAAAACTTAACCCTTTGTCCATTTTGCTTTGGTGGCGTCTCTGAAGAACCCATTTGATGGATAAGCTGTATGGACACTTCACATATCAGGGAAATAACAGTGGTGAAAAACTGGTTAATAAATCTAGTAAGATACAGAGAATGGTTTCTGGTAACTTGAAACAAATCCCATCAAACAGCAGTTTCTTTGCCAGAGGTGGCCTTTAACTTAGGGCAACATAGAGTTCACTACAAATCTCAAGCTTCTATAATGCATTTGTGATAAACTTTTTTTCAGCAGCCTGTGTTGCACATAGTAATATTTTAGTCATATATTACCAGACAGAAAGAAAATGGTTGTTATGTGATGCAGTACTGTGTTGTGTTGTGCTCTGACTGCTTGGTCTCTGTATTTGGCTATGTACTAATTTGTAAGCTGACACCTTTGTAGAATTTAGGATAAATTTTTGCAGAATTTTATTCTGTTTAACATTATCTCATTCTATAAACAGCCCCACGTCACTTAGAATGTACTTCAGGGAAGATGTTACAACCTGTCTCTACATTTTTTTTTCTGTTTTTGTCTCTACAATGAAGACAAAGACACAGCTGAGTTGGAGTAGTGGCTTTGGGGGAAACAGGGAAAGTAAATGCTTTGCTGTCTTATTTGAAGCTTGATTCATAAAAACTTTGACACTAGAAATAAATCCAGACAGGTAAGAGATTTGACATCCTTGTAGGTTTATTTCTGCCTCTGTTTTCAAGGCTGCAATGCTGCCAGTTGTATGTGCTACTGACTTCCCAGCGCTGCTGACAGTCCAAAGCCTTTTAATTCTGTCATTACTGTGTATTTGAAATCTCCAAACTGTGAGCATGATATTAAACCCAGAATGCCTGAAGTTGTTTCAGTTCAGGAGACCATCAGGGCCTGAAAAAGCTGTCATGATGTACTCATGTCTGTGGGGCTCGGAAAAGAGGTGA
The DNA here is from genome assembly GCF_003957555.1 of Calypte anna. Classification (NCBI taxonomy): domain Eukaryota; kingdom Metazoa; phylum Chordata; class Aves; order Apodiformes; family Trochilidae; genus Calypte; species Calypte anna. Next base: position 10,248,018 of record NC_044253.1, on the reverse strand, counting down.
GCTGAGCCTTTGGGACAGAAAGCAGTGCTGTGCTCTCCTGGGGTGTTGCTCACCTCTGAGCTGCCACATGTTTGTTTCTCCTCTAGCCTTCCCTTTTTCCACTGCCATAAAGAACTTGTAGGGGTTTCCTGTGAACTGTGTGGGCTTTTTGATGGTATTCATTGTTTGAGAAGCTTTCAAAATGATGCATCAAAATGATCCTGACAGTTTGCGTACTTGTGCTCCCTTGATATCTTCAAGAAAATAAGAAAGCTATCCTCACTTTTGCTGAGTTTCAAGGGCTCATCAAAGGCTCAGTGGCTCAGTTACCTTGCAATCACTTGAACAGCTCCCATTCATACCCTCTGCTAATCACCCAATTATCAAGTCACTGTGCAGTGCTAATGCTGTTTTACTGGTATGCTCCCTGTGCTACATAACACTAACCAATGTCAGATAATATGATTTTTTTGGTCTTAAAACAGGTTTGGTTTCATGTCTGATACCAGAACTATTGTATAATGGCATCTGCCAGTTGTGCTGCCTTCCTTGCTCTGCTTTCCTTGCTGTTGCTTACTTCTACATACCTGTTCCTGTGCAAGGATGTTCTCAAAGCAAATGAATCAATTTTATTTTATTTAATGGATAATACCAGGGATCAAATGCAAGGACTAAAAAAAAAAACAGCAAGTAATCATTACTTTCAGGTATCTTGTCTAATTCTTGCAGATCCTTATAGTGTCCATAAAATATCAAAAATATTTAATACCAACATGCTTATTTAATCATCACATTTTGCTATGCTGTTTAGATATGCTTCTCCAAGAAGAGCAGTAGGGTGACAGAAAAAAAAAATATTGCAAAGCATAATCATTGATCTTTGCCTATCTAACCCTATCACTATATTTCCTACGTCTTCCCCTATAAGCACAAAGTGAGCCTCCATGGTAAGCAGATACCCTTTCTGATCAGGATGCCTTAGGCTGTTAAAGTGAGGTAGGACTGCTGGCTTTGAAGGGCTGTGATGCAACCTCAGTTGAAACTTTCCATTATTTTCAATGCAGTCTCTGAGAACTGTTTCCTCTTCACTGTCCTTTAGGTTGTAAACTGAGTTGTTTGTGTTTCAGACCAAACAGATGAACCTTGCTGGTACAGCACTGCTGTCTCAGCTAGCAATCCCTGTTGCCTTAGATGCCAAAGATGGCTTTGTGAGATTAAAACTTCCTTCTTGTGCCAAAGGGGTGTCCTTCCAGCTCCTATGTGGAATTTTGTAGATCAAAACTTCTAAAATCCCATCTCACAAAACTGCATGCATCTCTGGTAGTTTAAACTGCAGCTTCTTCCAGGATGTACATCAGATTCCAGTGTAATCCTGCCCTGCTGTGATCTTCTTATGACAGGAAATATGCAGGTTGCTTTCCTGGAAAGAGCAGGACTTTTTACTTAACTCATTTAAAGCAAGTGCTTACTGGTTTATTTAACAGAGGAGATTGCAAATACACACTCACTGAAATAAAACAGGGAGAAAAGAGGTAGTTTGCCAAGCTCCAGGTGAAGCCTTTTGTGGGTGTAGTGTTTCTGCCTACAAAAAGAGTGAAATCTTCCCCCCTGCAACAAAAATTAGTCTTGCAATATATATATATAAAATAAAGTAATCTAAGCAAATGATTGAGAAGTCCAGATCTTTGCCAAATGTGTCCTTGAGCATTCTGATTGAGAAGAAAATCTCTTTGGAGGAATTCAAAGGAAAGTCCTTGCATAGATGGTACTTTTCAATAGTGATAGAAAAATTCAATGTTGATTAAGCTGAACACACTGAGCTAAGTAGTTCTTTGTATGTGGTATGGGCACACACGTTGCATCTGTGTGGTTTTTTCTACTTATTAATATTGGATGTGATGTGTGATATTAGATAACTCTGAAAACATTATTTCATTATATATTTCAGTGGCATTTCATTGAATAATGATGGTGATTACACTGGGGTTAATTGGCATAATTGTGGTAATAAGGTTATTCTCTGCTTGCTGTATAACTGCACTCCTGATTGAGATGAACAGTTGAAGTGATAAAAAATACCATAGGCAACATTTTTTTAATCTAAAGTAGGCACTCAGTGTGAAAAAGCAATGAAGATTTCTCTTAGCTAATATATTTCCAGCTTTTAATTCTAATCTTGCTTATTTATCAGTTTGAAGCTCCTAGTGAGCTTCTACACAATTTATCTGGGTTTTCAGCACTGGATGTAATGTATGTCATTCCTTTATATTCTAATAATAAATTTGTCTCAATTTTTATGTGACCCTTGGGGGAAAATCATAAATAAAAGATAATGATACATAGAAAAATATCTGATGGTGAAGATGTTGTGTGATATTCACTTCATCTTTCCTGTGAACTGTTTATTTCTCAATCATCCTGAAAAATCCATTATGCTTAGATAATCCACTGAAATCTTGGAATTACTGGAGGTGCAAAGCAGTAATTAGTATCAGCATGTTATTATATCTGGCCTCTTAGCCATCTGAAATGGGAGCAAACTTCACATTCCCCAGATCTGTGGATTTTCCTGAGATGAGATAAGCTTCAAATGCCTGGGAGAATAGAAGTAGCTATGGATCAGTAAAGACAGCAGCTCAGTCACAAGATGTCTGAAGAAAAATAATTTTAAAACGTTGTGAATGGGTCACATTCCCAAAATGAGGGATGAAAGACATAAGGACTTTTCAGCCCCATGGAGCTGCTTCAAAGATAACTTTTCTAGGACCTGGGAGAGAGGTTTTGTAGGCATTGCTGGTGTGCTGAAGTGTGAGATTCCAAGAGTTCTGTTTCCTAGACTGCATTCACAAACAGATACAGTTCTGGGAAAAGTGATTTCGTTGAAACACTCAAGTGGTTGGTACTTGGACACACAATGACACATGCCTGCACTCAGACTTACCTGAGACCCTCATTTGTTAAACTACTTTAACAGATGTGATTCAGTCATTTAAAGGCAGGCATGTTATTATGTGTCCATGAAAGATGTAACAGGCTGTAGTGACCAAAGGGCTCAAACTTAAGGACAGTGCAAGGAAAACTTAGGATAAAAGTCTATATCTAAGAGAAGAAGGGGATGGAAATTTCATTTACCTGGATATTTTTTTAAGGTCAGAAGAAGTTTCTGTTCTAGTGCACAGTAAGCAACAATCTGTACTGCTAGAGCAAGTGATGTCAGAGAGATGTTACTGTAATTCCTAGTAAATCTGTTTTGAATTAGAGCAAGAGAGCACAAGTAAGAATACAGGTCTTGATTTGATTATGTGGAATTCAAACTGAATAAAATCACAGCTTACATTAGATCATCATATGCACTTAGCCTTTGCCCTTCTGAAAGGGGGAGGAATTTTGACAAAGATGGATGCTTCCTTAAGTCCCAGATTTATTTGTCAAAGAAATGCTTCATTGTGGTCACTCATTTTTGCTTTAGAATATCCAGTTGGTAAAGGTATATTTCTCCACAAAAGCCTGACTGAGACCACTTAACCTAAGAAAAAAACTGGAGCTGATTGTAGCAAAATGACTTGAGTGAAGAATCTAATAGCAGTAGCTGTGCTTCATAATTAAGGGTAAAAATAGGTTATAAGGATTGAGATGAAATGAAGAATCAGCTTCATAGTTATTTTGTGAATGTGAATTGTGCTGTAGTTTCTGCAGGGAGAAGTGCCACTTGCTGTTTATTTGCAGAACAAGAGTACGAGGCCTCCAGACTTCTGTTTTTAGGCCTTTTCCATTTTTTTGTCTCCTTCTGCAATCTTGAATAAATGGCTAGGAAGCTGACCCACTTCTCACTGAAGTCAGCACCATCTTTTTCACCATTTTCAATGAGAGATGGATCAGGCTTTGGACTTTGTCTCGACATCCCATCTTCACAGCAGAAATACTGCATTTCATCTTTGGTGTTGAAGAGTCAAGTCATAGCTCTAAGAATAAAAGGACATGGCACGTCAGAGAAAGCCTAATAAGTTTCCCAGGCTTCAGCCTGCAGGCATAAAGATGAAATTCACATCTCAAGTCTTTAGTCAAGAAAATTATATCTAAGCTTGTCATCCAAGTTCTCTTCTGTGCCTTTTACATGGTAAAACCTGGGTGACAAAGCTCTCCAAATCCCTATGAGGAACCTTTGTCTGGAACTGCCCTTCATGGCAGAAACTTGATTAAGACAGAATAAGGCAAACAGATGCTGCCTCACTCCCCTGCAGCATATATAAATATTCACTTAGGAACTACAGTGTCCAGGGTATGTCTTTTTGGTTTAATGCAATAATGGTTTTGATCACCTATCCTATTCCTCTAGCTCATGTTTCTCCTGATCTGTACAGCTAAACATCTGTCTCTGGCTGATAGGCATGGTTCACAACACTTTGGAGGTATTGGAGACAATTAACCTTGAAAACCTCCAAAATATAATATACAGCTATAACATACTGTTTGAGAGGAGATTGTTCTGGAAAAAAATTGGCCCCAGATTTGGGCTATGAGCTGAGCTCTGCCTTGTAAGTGTAATTTCTAGGGCTAGAGGGAAGCCCACGTGGAACCATTTTCTGAAGATGCGCTTGGGTTGAAACCCAAATGCATCATTACCTTGAAATGCCTTAAAAATGCAGAGAGACATCAGTGAAAAGCACAAATACATGTAATTGGTACATTTAATTTATTTTTTTTAAATTTTTGTTAAAGTAAGGATGCTAAGATACCTGAGTGCTTCCAGAAGAAGGCAACAAACCTGGTGAAAGAGCTGGAAAGATTGTCCTGTGAGGGACAGCTGAGAACACAGGATCAGCCCATTTTGGAGAAAAGGGGTCTGAGGGGAAACCTTATGTCTCTCAACAGCTTCCTGGGGAGAGGAAGTCAACATTGTAGTGTTGGTCTATTCTTCCTGCTATCTAGGGACAGGATGCATGGGAATGATCCAAAGTTGTGCCAGGGGAGGTTTAGACTGGACATTAGGAAACATTTGTTTATCGAGACAGTGGTCAAACACTGCAATAGTGTTCCTAGAGGGGTAGTTGTTGTCCCAAGCCTGTCAGTGTTTGAGGCATTTTTTCAATGCCTTTAACAAAATACTTAACAACATCAAAGTACATAGTGCTTCAAACAAATGAAATAAAGGTCTGTACTCTGAAGAGCTTACTAACAAGAAAGTACACTCAGGATCAAAATGTATAAAGCAGGGAATCGGTGCAACATTGTAGTACCAACTAGCATGGAGCTCTCAGGTCCAACTTAGCTTTAGTTCAGTACTTGCAGATAGATAGACATATATTGCACACAATGATATCTGGTATACATAGCAACTTCTGATGTGACTGACATGCACTTGAAGCATACAAGTAAAGTGTAGCAGGCCCTCACAAAATAACCTCTAGTTTCTTGGGCCTGTGCTGTGTTTACTTCTCATCTGACAGCAGATGACAATCCCTTCATCAATATATCAAAATCTGAAGGTCAAGGTGAGTACAGTCAGCTCCCAAATATGTTTATCTGAAATGTATCTAAAACTCTTAAATCTGTAACAGTGAGCAGAAAATCTCTTGGCACCAGCCCATCCTTCTAGGATGACAGGGATAAAGCTATTGGTGTTTCTCCTATCATAACCTGCACCTGTTTTCAAAACCCAGACATTCAGTGGATGAACACAGAAAAAAGAGGCCAACAAAAGTTTCACCATACTTAAAATGTGCTGCATTCAGGGTTCTTGTGCATGACATGTTTAAGCAAACATATCCAAAATTAGGTATGAATGCTTCAGGGAATGTCACTGTATGCTGACAGTGCCTGGCACAGCCCCGGGGAAACACTGTGTTTGCCTCTTCCACATCCAGCCAGCTTCTTGTAGAAAATCCCCTTTCTTTTTGGAGAACCTTGTGCAAGATCAAGGAACTGCTGCAGGACCACTACATCCTTGACTGTCCATGCAGCTTGGTCAGAGCCTCTCTAGAGGCCAATCTCCACTATTTTTCCCCCCAAGTCTACAGCTAAGCTTACACCCTTTTCACCATACATTGTGTTTATATCTGATCATCCTACTGGTGAACTCACCTCATCTAGAGGTATTTATGTGCAGCACATGTTGGAGTCAGTTAACTTGTAATGGTTTTCAGCAGAGATGAACATAAGTGTAATAGGGACAAATGCCACAAAGCTGTTTTCCTACTGTATTTCAACAAAGGTGTTTGATTCTTGAATCTGTGCCTTAAGCAGAGAGTGAATGCAGTTAAAAGTACACAATTATTATATTTAAAAGTGGGGGACAGCCTCTCCCCTGGGAGCTAGACTGGTGTTTGAGCTGTTATAGTGGTAATGTGTGAAAAATCCTGGAGTGGAGTAAAGTTTGAAAAACAGTGCTAGCTTTGGCAGTTGCTCCAAATACTATTGGAAAAGGATCATTCAAAAAGGATTCTTTTAAGTGAAACTGGACTCTAATTCAGATCATATTAAATGGAACATTTTTTTACACATTCTCAGCTAATGAGCTTTCAAAAAAATTATTATTCAAACATAACATTTTACCACTGTTAACGACCTAACTGTTATAGCAGTGGCCTCAAAGTGAGGGAATAAAGATTTATTATTGGTAACAAAACTGTCTAGAATATTTTTTTCACAGTCCAAAAGGAGAAATGCAAATACTGCATATTTATAGACAGCCCTCAGAAACTGGAAAAATGAACAGCAAATGAGCTGTTTTCTTTCTGCTTTTTTTAAGTGGGAATATTTTCCCCTGTTAAACACTTGGAGGCCAGTTTTCCATGTCTGTATTGAATGTTTTCTCAGGCAACAGCTATTGAATACAGAAGGATATTATCTAAGCAAGAACAACATAACTTGAGTCATGGCTTTTATGTTTGACAGTGTTCCTTTAATGCTCAGAATTTCATGTGTGCCCACAGTGTTCAGAAGTATTTTGTGTATATGTGTAAAGTTGATGCATTTTTAAACTGAGAAGGATTCTCAGTAAGATTTTGAAAAGGAAAGTGCTACAGCTCTGCTTCTATTGATGGGGAGGTTGAGGTTCAATTCCCAGTGGGAGCATTCTTAGGCCAACATCAAACATTTCTGATGATCTCACCCAGTACTGCAACTTCCCTTAAGGTAGTATCATTGTCTCTCCTTCTTTTGGTGTTAAACTCCACAGAGCAATTGACTTCAGACTTAGTGAAGAAAGTTTTTCTATGACAGTCATGGCTGGATATGTTTAGTTAGCTAAACATAGCTATCCAGACCATAGCTCCATGGCCAGGAGAAGATGACTGGACTCCCTTTCCATTTTTTCTGTTATTTGTGAGACTCTCTGGTGCAACAGTTCAGTGATGTTTTCCAGAAACATGAAAGATGTAGAGGGACAGGCAGTTTGAAAGCTGAGATGAATTTGATGGAATTCATGTCTGTTTCTCCCCACTCTGGCCTCTCTTGCATACAGCACTTTGCTTCTGCATTCTTCAGATCACTCCCTATAAAGTAGGGTTAATATATCTAAGATCACAAACATAGTGGCTATGGGGCAAATCTACTCTAGATGGTGAAGGGTTGAAACTCTTACAGAACAGAGGGCAGGTATGTACCTCAAACCAACTGGAAATGATGCCCTCCAGAGCAATCTGAGCCATATTGGTAGCCACAAGCTAATCAAATGAACCTTCTTCATTTAGAAATACCACACAGAACAGTAGACCAGAGGTAAAAACATAGAAGAAATTTTGAAGGTACAGTCTTCTGAAATTATCTCAGTGGAAGCTAAATGTTTCTTGAGGCTGAGACATCTCTGGCTAGCATGATCACATGCTGATAGCCATTAGGAGGCCTTTGCAGTGAGCCTGTAGCCAAGTGTCACTTGAGGCCCCAGAAGCTTCTGAGGTGGTTAGCCCCACTTTCTTCATTACATTATCTCTGAGAAATTCCATGGGGCTTAGAGATAAACAAGTGTGTGGTCCTGTTGCTGTTCCTGGCAAGACTGGGCTGGGGTGCTTTTTTTTCAAATATGGACTTATTTCATGTGTACCTAGGAATTAGTCTGTGTAGCTTTATGCATTCTCCTTTCACAGATGGTAATGCCAGTAGGAATTATTACTATTGTTTTAAAACTCTGGTAATCACTTGCTTTCATGCCTTTGAAATTATTAACAGTCTGTTTCAGGGTTTATTTGCCACAGTTCTACTACTCATGCTCTATTTCTTTTTTTTCTTTTTTTCTTTCTTTCTTTTTTTTTTTTTTTTTTTTTTCTGGTAGAATACATACACCAATGCAGACAAGCTTTTGGAGGCTGCAGAGCAGTTGGCTCAGACTGGGGAATGTGACCCTGAAGAGATCTATAAAGCAGCCCGGCATCTGGAAGTACGGATTCAGGACTTTGTCCGGAGGGTGGAACAGAGGAAACTTCTCTTGGACATGTCAGTCTCCTTCCATACCCACACCAAAGAGGTAAGATGTGCATGAAGGAATTTTTCTGTATTGTGTGGAGTGCTGCAAGAAGTTGGCTCTGAAAATTCAGATGGCATAGAAAAGGCATCTTTACCACACAGGGCTGAACTCCACCTCAGTTGTTGCATATGTCCAGCTGTTGTGAAGAGGAAACAAAACATGAATGAAACATATGAATTACGTAGTGCTCTAAAATATAGGGACAGCATATCTAACAGATCAAGCAGTGCTTAATTCACAACTGGAATGTATTGCTATAAAGCAAGTATTCTCTTGTAAAGATGTGAGTTGATATTAACACATTAGGTATAAACATGCCAGTGTGATACATATTTTCAGAGACATTCAGTTTGAATGCAATGTTAATTAGTGTAGCTGTTATTATTAAATGTTACTGGAAGTCTTATATTGTTTAATGAGGCAGACTTCACTTCTCAAAATTATGGTTAAAGAGCAAGTGGCCACATAGTGGTACAGTAAATCAGTGAGGACCTGAACAAATGCTGTTTAGTGTAACTGAAAAGTATCCAGAGATAAGGCTGCCTCACCAGAGATACAGTGGACAGGACATGACATGGGAGGCCACTAGGGATGCAATTAAAGCATACTTCACATTTTTTGCTGGCCAAAGGCCATTCAGTGAGGAGTGACTTTTAAAGATAGGGTTTCTTTTGAGAGAGATGGAATTAGTCTGAATGGTTGTTTTCATGCTTTGCATCTGTTTGCAAAAGCACAGTTGATCAGAAATATGCTATAAGAAGCTGCAGGCTTTGCCTGTGTTTGTTGATTTAGATGTTACAAAAAAGTTCTGTACAGCAGCTTCACACATTGGGGAGCTTCCTGAAATAGAAGTGTATGCACACGTTTATACACACACACACACACATATATGAAAGATAGCTGGAATTACTATGTGTCCATTACAGCTGTCAATTCATGAAGAATTTCCTTTCACAAGCTGCTTCTTCAATATAATAAAATCCAGTGACTTTAAGTTTGTGAATAGTACTGTTGTTTTCAGAGTAGCTCAAACGCTTGCAGCTATTCTTGCTTCCCACAAGGGAAACTTAATTGGTTATTTCCTCAGTTAAATTTATTTCATAACAGTTTCCTAATGTGATTAACCTTGCTTCACCTATAAAGGTGACGACTAGTAACACAAAGATAGGCAGGACTCCAGGAAGTTAAAAGTATAATGTTTTTGTCATCTAAATTTCTTCTGATAGTTTCTGGTGCTGTGTAGCCTAATTTGGATTTAGGAACTAACTCTCTTGTTTGAAAAGGTTTGGGTTGTACTACATTATACTCATTTCTACCCCTATTCATCAAGAAGGGAATTTTCTGGCTCCACTTACCTGGTTTTGATGTGTCAAGTTTTGGTGTCTAGAAAATGTGTTTTCTTTTTAAACTTTTAAAGAAACTTTAGTGACAAAATCAGTGCTGTTTACTAGATGTTGAGAGTAGATATTTGATGTTTACTTTGAGACAGATTGGTGCTGTGGTGCCTTTTTGGAAAGCTCAGTAAGTATTTGCTGTCAGTTTTAGGGACATCCAGAATGGACAGGCTCCTGGTGATTCTTTCCAGGGCTACAGACAAGGGAACTGTAGCATAAAACTGGGACAGCAGCAAAGTCAGGGTGGACCCATGAGTCCAGATTCATCAGAATGAATGACAGCCCTTGGGTTGGATGCAGAGAGGCTGCTAAATTTACTGCAGTCTCCAGCAGTGCCCCATAGTTGGAGGATGCACACAGCTCCATTCCTCCTTTATTATTTATTTATTTAGCCAAAGAAAAAGAAGTGAGGAAATTGCAGTTTCAGTATTTGTCTGCCAGCTGTGTGAATACCCAACAGACAAAGTGAAGTAACCAAAGACTGCCAGGGAGCACCTGGTACAAAGGGCAAAGCATTACTGCATCCAGTTCTGGTGTAAGGATGGTGTCCCCACCATAAGAAGGACATAGATCTATTGGAACGAGTCCATAGGAGGGCCACAAAGATGATCCAGGGGCTGGAGCACCTCTACTATGAGGAGAGGCTGAGGGAGCTGGGATTGTGCATCCTGAAGAAAAGACTCCAGGGGACCTTAGAGCTGCTTTCCCATACCTGAAGGGAACGTACAGGAAGTCTGGAGAGGGACTTTTTATAAGAGTGTCAAACTTTCATAAGAGTGATCCAAACCCAACACCTGGGAGTGTCTTGGGGTGAGGAGAAAGTACTTCAGCTGCTGTTTTAGCTTGTTTACCATTTGGCATATTTTGCATTTTTCTATGAGACATTATTAGTCAGTAAATAATAACCTTTATTACTCATTTAATCATTTGTAGTTCTTTAAAACCACTTCTAGAACTATTAACAACTGTTTCTCTTATGTTATTGGAAATTAATAAACAGTTTCCTTCATTTTTTCTTGGCAATAAGACAAGAAACTATTGCCTACATCTAAGCTTTCCAAATTCTCCTTATATCTTGATATATTAATCTACTAAGGCAGAACTGGTGAAAGGCAGAATGAAGTAGAAAGAATTGGTCTTACTGACATGCTTTTAATGGAAATATTCTAAATACTTTCCTGAAAAGAACATGTCACTTCTGACAGTCTTCTTAGCACAGATGAATTGCATTTATGATGCAATAATTCCCAGGCATGGGACAAGTGCATAGACTGTGAACTTTTCACTGCTTCACCTGCACTCTGCCCACCTCTTCCTTTTCATCTCCACCTGTGACCACTCAGATTCGTAACACTGGAGACATTTTTAGCATCAAGTTATCTTGTCAAATAAATGTTTCCTTTTGTAATCTGCCATATTGGAATTTATTCAGGACAGCATATAGTGCTGAGTTTGGGAGTAATTTAAATCATGATATCCCATGAGCAATAAAAATTAAGAATGGTTTTTTAATACTACAGTGGATTTGAATCACCACTCATTTCACATGGAAGTATTATGATTCCTTCTGCTAAACACTGACTGATACTGTTAGACAGGAAGACTGTCAATTAGGCATAACAATAATTTTGATTATTTTTCGATGTTGTTTTTTTTTTTAAGTTGCCTTACTTAAGAATACATGCATTGGGCTGAAATGATGACTTTCTGGTGCAGTAAAAACATATTAGAGACACAAATTTAGAGCAGTGGCCTAAGTGATTGTTACTGTTATAACTTATGAGTAATGTAGTTGTCCTATTGCCATGCCTATAAAAGAGATGTGCATCCCACTATCCTACAGTATTCATTATGCTGGTTTAGTTTATAGCCAATATTTTCATATGCTTTTAAGCTAAGGCATTCCTGATGGTCTGAGCAGAAATCTAGTTCCTTGGGGATCAAATCCAATTATCTGTATGGCAGGGTAAAGTTATAAATCATTATCAGTGGGATAAATGCGTTCAACAGAGCTCTACCCAAATAATTTCTCTCAGGATTAAATGTGATTGAATTCAAGTCCTTACTTTAGACCTGAATCAATTGCCTGGGACTTACCTGAGCTACAAAGGAGTTTTGCAATTGCTTCATAGCTCTTTTGGGGCCTGAGAAGCATGTTTTAGCACCTTTAGGTTTCTCATACCTCAGTGGTTTTCAGATAACCACCTTTGTGTTGATTTAAGTCTTGCAAGACAGCAGAAAAAAGCCAGAGAGGTATTAATGTGGTGCCCTGTACTTTGTTGGTCCTTGGTGGGTCAGAAGAGCAATAGGATAAGGTGCTCAGTGCTTGCAGTTATACATGGGGTCTGCCAGGTATGCTTGACCCATAGAATAGGGGGATGAGGATGCTCAGGAAATATTTAATGTTGAGAGAAATGAACTGCCAAACTCTTAACAAGTTCTTCCTGAACATGTGCAAACCCGAAGTTGGCAGAGGTCCTCCAAGTGACCAAATTTGGTCAAATTTTCACAGGGATGACATAATGTATATTCTTGACATCAAGGCTAAACCCTGCAAAATTTCAATCCTTTCCTAAAAGCATGGAGGATCTGGAGCATCTCATGGAAACAGAACTAATACTCCTTTCCTAACACAGGCAAAGGAAATCCTTTTTACCCTTCCTCTCTTTCTGGACCTTTTGCCTCAAAATTCATCAAGTCCATCCTGGGGCAGATGCCTAGTATGGAACATTTCACCCTGAACAGCTTGTCTGATAAGGCCATGAAAAAATGATAGGAAAGTCCTGGACCATTACGTGTCAAACAGCTTCCTATGTATCCCTAAATTCCCTGTGTTCTGCTGGTCACCTTGGTCACCCCATAGGAATCAGTGGGGTTACTCAAGTGAGCCAGGGGAGGGGCTTTACCTGGTCAGTAACAGGGTTTTACTGCAGTCACTGCTAACTCAAATTTACTTGAAAACCAAGGCCTGTGAAATTAAATTCTCTCTCCTTTGGGTGAATATCATGATTATTTCAGTGTAGGTCGCTAATTTTGAAAGAACTTGGCCCCCACATTGTGGCAGAATCGCTGGAAAGCAGGGACCAGGGATCTCATGGGGCTGCTGCTGTTGACTCTCGTAAGAGGTGACAGAATGAATCAAAGTTAATAGTGAAGCAAACATGACAGTGGATCTGGGGTATATTATGTAATTCTGTCATTCATTTTAAGTTGATCCAGGATTCAACGCTAATGCTACTGAACTTAGTGATTTGTTGTTTAACTGAGGTTTCAGATCACCTGTTACACTGTAGAGACCAGTGCTGGAGGGGTTAACTGGTTTAACAATTCTGCTTGTTGACAACTTCTAGAAGTCCTGAAAAAGCCTTGGTCTCTGAAGATGTCTACTACAAAGAATTTGTCTTATACCCTTGTACGCTACTCCTGTCCTGGACAGTGCTTTTGTTCCTCTTTTTGATATTATGGACAGATTTGAAAAACAATGAAAGCATAAAATACCAAAATTAACCAAATCATCTCTCTGCACATAAAATATTCCCTGACTGGCCTTTTCATATCCCAGAACTTCTCATGGTTAGAATGAAGAGCAACATGCTTTGTTCAACAGCTAGAAATTCTGTTCCTTCAAGAAGATAAAATGAACAGTTGAAATACATAAAAAACAGCATTAGAAAAATTGACTTTGCAAATTTCTGCCCCTCCTCTCACTGCAGGGCTGTCAAATATCAAATGGTAAATTCATCCTTTTTAGAAGTACAAATGTTGTTTTCTTTTCTGGGAGCTGGATCAGTGTAGTTTGATGAGGAGAGTATTATAAGCAAAGAAATCGCAAGACAAAGGGGAGGAAAAGGCAAATGCTTTTATAAAGGACTAAGCAAATGCTGGTTTAAAAAAAAAAAAAAAAAGAAAAAAAGTGTTTAGTTTGTAAACATTTTACTGTTCCCATCAGAGCTGTATTTGCAGGCAAAGTGCAGAGGAGATGGGAGAAGTGAACTGTCAGAGCTGCACGTAGAAGTAACATGTGCAGTCCTTTGCCTGGATGGCAGATTCCTAGGAGAAGACAGATAAATTTCCAGTTTGCTGTTATCATTTTGATAATTTGGGCTGTAGAGAGGGCTTTTCTGATCTGAGAAGTGGTTTTTTTTGTATGTGAACTGTGTAAAACTTCACTTTTGGTTATCAGCAAACAGTTACCATGAGGCAGCAAAATAAGAGCAAATCCCTTTCCAACTCCACAGCGTAGACTGAGGTTTTTGGCTTTGACCAAAAAGTAAACATTTTCCAGTCACTCATGTTGGTGGTTTCTTTGCAGAGTTAAATTTTGCCTGTAAAGCTACCAAAGATCTGGGACTGAGGAGCCAGGACAGCTGGGTGGTGCAGGGTGTCCCTCTCTCCTATCGATTTGTTGTCTAGAAGTGATGTTTTTTCATGAAGGATTAAGAAGATGGGAATGGAGGGAGCTGTGGTATTCTGGCAGCACATCCCGATCCCGAGCAGGGGAGTTTGATGCATGGCCAGACTGCTAGTGAGTAAAAATTCTGCCATCTGTGATGGCAAAAAAAATTGAGACAGAATCAAGGTGATAAGAATAAAATCTCTTTAAAAGCAGCCATAGAGACCAATCCATAGGAAGTCAAACCTGCAGCAGAGCGAGGGCAAGGCCATGAAAGAAGTATTTACTATCATTCTGCCATGTGTGAACCAAAGGATTCCTATACAGTGCATATAAGCTCTCACTTTTCTATCCACATTTTTCAGGCCATGCTTCAGCATTTTAACTGACTGCTTGGCTTCTCTCAAATATTATAATTGGCTTTTGAGGCCCCTTACATGTGTTTTGCATGTTATGGAGAGAGATCTCCAGTCTGTATGCCTTGCACTCCAGATAATAGTCGTTCATGCTACAGCTAGCTGGGTCTTTTATGAGCCTGTTTTAATTGGATGCATTAACTCTCATAAAGTACCCTTTTGTTAGTCATATTACAGCCCATTTTCCCAATTTCCTGAATCTGAGCTCTCTCAGTTCCAGCTTGTGGACTTGCAGCCTTTACTTCTGGGTACAAAGGCAGCAGAGTGAGCAGCCAGTATCTGGGGTGATTTGTGTACAGAGTCCATTTTCATTAAAGCCATAGAGGAACACTCATGTAATTAACTCATTACTCAAAAGGCATATTCTTTCGTGCCTTAAGTAGTTGTATGCAATGGGGTCTGGACAACTAGTTTAAAATTATTACTGTCACTGTAGTGGTTCAAGCTGATGGATCCAATAAGACTTCTTGGTTAGAGAAAGGTCCCACAGTTTGTTTACTCCTTAGAACATTTCAGAATGACTCAGATTTGTCACCAGTTATTTATTTCCAAGATTCCTAGGGTGCAGTGAACAAAGATGCACAGAAGGCCTGAAGCAGCAGATCAGGGTAAGACTGCAAGTGATGTATGGCCAATCATTGCAAAAAGCACAGAGGGAAGTGCAGCTTCCATTTGAGAAGTAATTAAATGTTTAGAACCAATGAACAATTTAGGGGACAATGTAATGGTACCTGCATTTATTTAAGTCAATTGCTGAATTTGTAGTCTACATTTTGCAGGTACAGGGAGCTCCTCTTGCACCAGATTGTGGTTTTGCACTGGTGAAAATCTGGGTGATGAAAATCTGGGTGAATCTTTTGATGTATGAAGAACTTCCTCAAGTATCGTTATGATCAAGTATAGAATTTTTTTTATTTGCTTACTATAATTACTGCTGTTAATTACATCCAGATTCATCATTAGAAATGACATTAAAACTATACTAGAATAACATATTTTTACCATTCATGATGTATGCATAGAACACATGCATCTAGTTCTTCAGTTATAAACCAACTTTCTCTTCTAGAGTGAATTGTCCCTGAATTACATTTACATGACCTTAGGCTGGGGATCTTTATTCTCCCTGATGTAGGCATAACAACTCAAGTTATGTTTCCCTTGAAAGGAGATTATTCTGTGCTGTATCAATCTGGTCCATGCAGGACTTGGAAAAAGCATCAGATGCTTAGGCATTGCAAATCCTTTTGCCATAGGCAAGGTTACTAATTAAAAAGTGTCAGCCTACAGAAGCAGCAGATGCAGCCCACCAAGGATGAATGTCAAGAAATTGGCAAGGAAAAAGGAAAAAGCAAGAAAGAGGTTAAGAAAAAATCCGATGTGTTTTTTTTTCCTCAGAATGTTCCCTTTCTTTCCACTTGTCATTTTTTCCCCATGAGGCTGGTGGTATCTGAAAATATTATTTCTTGCAGTAGGGTGTCTCTTTAGTTGTATCTTACCATGGAGGTCACATATTGTAACATTTCATATGTGTTGTCTGGTCATAGCCTATCTTGTCACATTTTATCTGGAATGTTATCCTTGGATGACACTTTTTAGGTGTCACCACTTTGTAGGTGGTGTGCAGTCATATTTCAGCACATCATTATGTACATTGTTTTATATGTCTCTGTTGACATTTCCATGGGTTCTTGAACATGACTTTGGAAAATGTTGAAACATGCTTCCAATTTGTAACAACCATCAGTTCTGTCAACTTAAATGGGACTGGATGCATTCTACGTGTAAATAAGCATCAGCTAATGGAGGTTTATTGTGCTGAAAAGTTTTGTTATCTCCACCATATTGGCATGAGAAAATCAAGGTAGAAAAATGCTCTGCAGTGAAGCATTTGAACAGGTGCTTAAATGTAAGCACAGGCTGAAGTCCTGCCATAAATTAATCTGAAATTATGACTGTAGTCTATGTGGCTTCCTAATGCATATTATGAAAAAGCTAAATGTTACTGTGCAGAATGGGTTTGTACAAGCCTGGAACAGTGGGCAGAGAAAAATAGGGTTGATGGACATCTCTCTGTGGAGCAATTCTGTTTGTGTTTGGGTTTTTTTCTCAACCTGCCTTTGGTTCTCTGCAAACTGATGTTACAGCTTGTGGAGCAGAAGGGGTACAAATCAGATGGGAAAAGAGGGTCCTCATCTTTTTCTGAAGTCTTTTCCATTCTGCTCTAGCCTGCATTCTGTGCTGGATGTTCACTTTACTGAGCTGGCATGAGCATCCTTTTGGGGCCTGCTCTGCAGCACGTGACACTTTTCTGACATAGTCAGGGGGTAAAGCATACAGCTGGAAAGTTGCTTGTTGCTATTAACATCCTGGTTTTGAACAACTAGCAAAACTGTTGTACCATGGTAATTGTCATGGATTGACCTGACAGGTTCTTTGCTTTTCACTAGTCTCATTATTCAGTGTTTTTAACCTGTTTTTCTGAGGGGTTTGAAACTCACCTCTGGCATTTGCAAATAGCAGCATATAAACACTGTGTATTTAGTGGTTCTTCCAAACATACAGGTGGGATTTTCTCAGCAATCTCTTTAAGTTTTAGATTTTGTTAAAGTGGTCCCCTGCTCTAAATCAGAAGAATTAATTTCTAGGTAACAGTCACAGATGTCCTTCAAAACTCCATAAAATGGTCTCATTAAGTACTTAACTAAAGTGAAAGGTATTGCATCAGATGAAATAGCTGGAAATAAAGAGCTGTATTGTCTCTTGGATAGAGGGAAACTGTCTATGGTTTATATTTAGGCAAGATGCAGAAGTTGTTACAATGCATTAGAGGTTCCAGACACTCCCCCCAAAGACGCAAGAGAGGAGTAATTCTTCTTTTTCACTGGTTTAGTAATCAGAAGAAAAATTTTTTTCTTGTTTAAAGCCATGGTTACCTGGATAAATAAAGCTTCAGTTCTGGAGCCTCTGTGGACCTTGAGCAGGGATGTTTTATGCCTAGGTATTTGCCTTGACCTCTGAATAGGTGACAATTATGACACTTTTAGATATAGTTTGCATGAGTCAGATTTGTGGCTGGTTGTCTCTGATGGACTTAATTCTGTTTTTACCAATAATGTGTTAATGTTTCCATAACCAATTAATCATGCTCAAGCACAGATCAACCTGAAGGAAGCACAAAAAACCCAAATATTTTTGTTATTCCTTCATTGTTTTCCAGGATTCTGTATCTTTGGTTAGTACATGTTAAGTGATATAATAGAATCATAGAATCATAGAATTGGCTGGGTTGGAAGGGACCTCAGAGATCATCGAGTCCAACCCTTGAACCACCGTTGCGGTTGCTAGACCATGGCACTGAGTGCCACATCCAGTCTCTTTTTAAATATCTCCAGGGACGGAGAATCCACCACTTCAGTGGGCAGCCCATTCCAATGACGGATCACTCTTTCCGTAAAGAAATTCTTTCTAATATCTAACCTAAACTTCCCCTGGCACAACTTAAGTCCATGCCCTCTTGTCTTGTTGAAAGTCGTTTGGTAAAAGAGCCCAACCCCCACCTGGCTACACCCTCCTTTCAGGTAGTTGTAGAGAGCGATGAGGTCTCCCCTGAGCCGCCTCTTCTTTAGGCTGAACAACCCCAGTTCTCTCAGCCTCTCCTCGTAGGGTCTATGCTCGAGTCCCTTCACCAGCCTGGTTGCTCTCCTTTGGACCTGCTCCAGGACCTCGATATCCTTCCTGAACTGGGGGGCCCAGAACTGGACACAGTACTCAAGGTGTGGCCTCACGAGGGCTGAGTACAGGGGCAGAATCACTTCCTTGGACCTGCTGGCCACGCTGTTCCTGATACAGGCCAGGATGCCATTGGCTTTCTTGGCCACCTGGGCACACTGCTGGCTCATGTTCAGCTTCTTGTCGATCCAGACTCCCAGGTCCTTTTCAGCCTGGCTGCTCTCCAGCCACTCTGTCCCCAGCCTGTAGCGCTGCAATCTCAGCATAATGCAGAGATTATCTTCTTTTCTGGACACGTGCATCACTGGCAGGCAAGCTTTGTAAAAGTCTCAACAGCTGGATGTGGAAATATTGTGTTACTACTTGAAATAGCTGCATGCATCTACATCCATCCCCTGCAGAGGATGAAGTGATGTATTAGCAGTAATTTTCACTGTTTGTGTGAATGGGACAGATAGTCACAAATTTTGCTTGTGCTAAGAACAAAAGCAAAAAGGCAGTTTCTCCAAATATTAGAGATGTCCCATGTTATGTCAAAGATCCACGAAACATTGCAACAGTTAATTTAATCTAAGCTAGCTAGCTTAAAAAAAGTCATGAATTAGGAAATGCACAAGATATCTGATGATTCTGGGTTTAAATAGTCAGCATTTCTTTTAATTAGTTAGATAGTTGCATTGGAATTAGACATCAAGCCCTAATGGGGACTGATGTTCCTGACCTGTGAGGAAAAGAATGGGATTTCTCCTTTATGACTCTGACTCTGTACCACAGCTGTGGCATTCACAAGTGGGGCTTGGGAGTAATTTATTTCAGGTCCTGATAGTTGTAGCACAATAAACCAGTAAGTTTTTGAATCAGGATCCTATTGTAAATTGTTCCTTAAAGATCTGCCTAATCTTATTAATACTGACTGATTCTTTGTACAAGGATTGCCCAGGGATTGGCAGAGGCTAAAGGATTAAAGGCCTCTGAGTCAAGGATGACCTAGATTCTGATAGATTTTATTATTCAAATCCTTACAGTCAGAGGTCATTAGTGGAAACATCTGAAGCTAATATGAGTTAATTTACCTGAGTGCTCTCAGAAATTAGTGGGTATTTTGGTTCCAGGTGAGTACAGGACAGTTTATGTTTAAGTATTTCAAAACTACTTTGATTTGGAACCATACTCAAAAAGTTATATAGGATCTTAAATGTCCAGGTCTTTTCTGTGCAGCTGAAATTTCAGTTCTGGAGACACTTGTGAAAAGAGGGTTTTCCTCTGAAGTCTCAATCAGAGGGAAACTGACTGAAACTTTCTTCTCTACCCTTTCTAACATGACATTTTCAAGAAAATAGCAGATTCCTAACAGTGAATCAAGTTCTCTCACTTTCATTTTTCTAAAGGAAGTTCCCTGAGATTTTTTTTTGTTATCTTAAGTGAAAAAATTAAATATGAAGAACAGCTAGAAATTTAAAAAACTACTGATTTTCCCAGCCTGGAACAGAAGGGTGATTTGTAGGCACAGCTATTTTTCTCTTCTTTATTTACAAAATGCTCTATTACTTGAAGATCTGATAAGCTGAGAAAATAAATGTTCCCAAAGAACCTGGTCCTTGTCTGTTATAGTCCAGCTGTCCCTAATGTTTGAGTGGGTGCAGGGACTAAATCAAACCAAAACTTTCTGTATGTAACTCATGTACAAAGCCATTGATGCATTTACTTTTATGGTTGCTTTCCAACATTCAGCACCTGGACCCCAGGCCACATAGGAAAATTCTCTCTACTTGGTTCTTTAAATATGTTTTTGTTCTTTTATTTATTTCACAAGCCTGGCTACTTGATTATATTTGTTTCTTTTGTTAATAGCCTTTTTATATCATGCCTTTCTCCTGAGAATGTGAAAATATGTAAACAAACTGAACAAACATATTACATTTTGGCCCAATATAGGGGAGGCCATTGTGATTATACTAAATATGAATAAACAGAGGGATTTTCTCAAAGTATTCAAAGCTGATTCTGACAGTCTAACTGAAAAACCTTCAAATCAAACATATGCTTTAAAAGTTGTTTTTATAAGTGATTTATGGGCTGTCAAGCAAGGACTTGGTAGTAGTGGTGGAGAGAGAGCACTGGGGACTGGGCTTTCCCTCTTCTGATATAAGCAACCATCAGACAGGGGCTGATTTTTATCACTTGGTTTAGGTCAGGGTGATATCCTTGAAGTCAGCTGCATGTCTGTGGTGTAGCATTCAGTGACTGCCTTCCGTTTAGACCCTGATTGTGAGAAGCCTTTGCCAGCTGGCACTTCAAGCACATCCCTCTCCTCTTGTTTTACACGGACGTACAAAATTCTCAGTCTCCGAAGAAATCCTGTAGGACAGTGATCCAATGCACCTTATGCTGAACAGAAACATTTTTACCAGCAATTTTATTACCCCTACACAACGTCTGTTGTCTGCTTCTTATCTACTTGTAGTTCCCTTTGAGACAAACTGCTTTGCAGCTCCCTGGAAGGGCAGGCAGAAGCTGCTGTCGGCACCGCTGCCTTCCCCGGAGCAGTGATGCAAATGGATGATTCCTGCTCCTCTACCTCTCTGCCCAGCAGAATGTGGGTTAATGGGGCAGGCATGGCACAGAAAACAGTCTCTCTGGTGGAGTCATTAGGACTGGTTGGCAGACTGCCAGCTCAGTTGGTACAATTTTACACTCTTCCCAGCGAGCTTAAAGGGGAAAACCTCCTCTCGCTTTAAGCCTTTACAGCCAACAAGAGGCTGCTGGGGCTTGCCTGCCACTGTCCAGATCTCTGATGAACAGCTGGCTGGAAATTCTCATCTAAGCTCTTACATGATTTGGTGTTGTTTTGAAATTGCTAGTCAAGGCTATTTAAAATTAGTGGATCTGCACGGCATCAATTGGTGATGTTGCTGTCTCTTCTGTTTGGATTTTCCAAAAGTTAAAAACCAGAGTCTGAGGTGCATTTTGAGGAGGGGGGGAAGTGCCAGTAACAACAACAACAACAAAAAAACCCCACAAAACCAGACCCTCCAAAATACCTTCTCCCTGGGAAGGCACAGTTGAGCAGGCACAGCTAGAATTCAGGCGATACCATACACACATACCAAAGATCTGAGGTCTGTTCTGCAACAGGCTTCAGCTGCATGTGAAATTAATAGCAGCTGATAGCACACAGCTCCTGAAAGGGTTAGTTTGGTTATCACAGCTGTAAGGCATTGTAATTTGTTACTCGTGTAGAGATTTAATCAGAATAATATAACGTAATTATTTATTGTCACTTAAAAAAACTGAAATGCAAATTAATTTGGGCTACAATAACATGATATTGTATTTATTTTAGTCTATTGCTTAAAATGGAACTTCATCAACCAGCATCAATAACCAATGTATCTTTTTGTTTTTAGAAACTTTAGGTCATTTTTCATATGAAACATGCAGCTCCAGTTAATGCTTACTGATCTGGAATTAGAGAGCAAAAGGGTTAAATCTCAATCCTTGTCTGATTTATATTTCCCTCCCCTCATTCCCAGCTGTGGACATGGATGGAAGATCTGCAGAAAGAGCTCTTAGAGGATGTCTGTGCTGACTCTGTGGATGCAGTTCAGGAGCTTATCAAGCAGTTTCAGCAGCAGCAAACAGCTACCTTGGATGCTACCCTCAATGTTATTAAAGAAGGGGAGGATCTAATCCAACAGCTCAGGTAAGCATCTAACTGGAGGACAGGTGTTGAGAAATCTGATATATGCTGTGCTCTAGGTGTGCATAAATAAGGACATGTAAGTTAGGATTGATAGAGAGCATTAATTCTTTGCTTATTTATGATTCTTCAGATGCTTTGAGTATTTTATGGGAATTGCAAGGAGTGATTTGTGTGGACTGATTACAGTAGTCTGTGGATCAGCGTGGGTTCCTGTTTGACAGAGAGATTATTTATAGGCACAGAGAAGTTAATTGAAACAAATGTGGTTTAGGTGAATATTTTTAGCTGGTATATATAGAAGATTGTCAAATGGTGGTGATCTGAGACAATGTGATTTATATGGTTAATCCTAATGCAGGAGAAGTATATTATTCTTAATAAAATATACGTGTGTCTAACAGTCTTCTCTCTTTCATTTTGCATACAGCACCCTTCTGTTTATTTTTGCCCTCACAGAGTTTATTCATACCATAACTGCCAGTTAGACTTACATTATGAATTAAAACAGCTCATTTTGTCTTATTTAAAATACATTAATAGTCTGGGTCCAAGAGCTTAGGGTTTTTTTGCTTTCTTACTCTGTAGGTATAGTAGAATGAATGTTTGCAGAATAAGTTTACACAAACCTTGTGTAAACCTCTCATTTGTTCTTGAAGTGGTTCTCTGTGTCTTTAACTTTGTTGACAGCAGTGCTTTTCTGCCTTTTAGTGACGCTACTGAGCTCAAAACCAAGTTTAATACATCATTTGTTCTTTAGATCTTTATATTGTTACAGATAGCCCTTCTTTACATGTACTTAGTGTGTACATTCTATATACATATATAATATACAAATCTGAGAGGTCTTCTGCATTTCACCAGAGATTGTCCCAGAGATTTCTGACATCATCTTCACCCTGAGCTTTTGTGATCTGGCCACATGGTCATGTGAGGAGAAAGAGGTGGACTGGGGCATAGCATGTGGAATATTAGGGTTTTTTAATGTAAACCCGGTCAATTCTTAGATTAAGCCTTTGAAAAGTAAGAGTGGCCTCAGGTTTGAGGCTGGTTTTGGAACTGGTGTCGTGCCTAAACATTTGTGAATCACCAAGGCAGGTTTTGTGACAGCTCTGTGTGACAAAGGAGTAGCATTGTTGGGGCCTGGCTGGTACACTGGGCAGTGAGCAAGGTGAAAAAGCAGGAACATGTGTGCTAAGTGATTCCCTGCTTCTGATAAACTTGATACTTTATAAGACAGAGAACAGTTGTCTGAAGAACAGCAGCCCTGAATGCATGCAAAAATTTGCAGAACTCAACTGTCAAGAAAATCTCTGATTCAGGTATGGGTTTTGAGCACTCTGCCCAACTGCAAAGGCTGTACTGTGATCCTGGACTCCTTCAAAGAGTGAAGCAGACCTGTATAAGAAAAAATGTGAAACCACTTATATGTGTGACCACTCTGACATCTTTTGTGGCTGCTGGAAAAGTTAAGCACAGATAAAGGAAAGGAAGAAAAATTAGAATTACTGCAGGGTTTCCTTAGGACAACATTGCATTCCTCAGTGTGGATCACCTGCCATGGAGAATAACTGAAGAGTGCAAATGCTACAACAATGAAGAGAATGAAATACACAACTCTTATCAAGCATGTCATAGCACAGGGTAAAACCAATAAAATTAATAGGACCTTGAAAAAGTTTAGGTTTCTTGTCCTTATCTCTGAGAGCACAGTTCCTGCTTTAGAGCAGAGCACTTGTGTAATATCAGTCTGTATCTCCTCCAGGTAGCTTAGGGAAGCTCAGCTGCCTGAACTACTTGAATACAATGCTTGGGACTTCTCTTCCCAGAAGATCTTCAGAGCCTTAAGTGACCCTTTGAATCCAGAGTCCATACCTATTGGGAATATAGCAGGCCTTTCTTGCAATGCTGTACATGTAATGGTTATATATTGGAAACACTTTTTTCACTCTTCCTTATCAATATTTCCCTAAGCTGATCATAATTCTCAGCAGTCAACATGAAGCAAATCTTTTGAACTGCATTTTCAAGAGTGCTGGTGGGGCAATGTTTTTGCACATTTGTGAAAGGCAAAGCAATGACTTGCTCCAGTGAGATGTGAAAGAACAGGAATATAAGAGGGGAAAAAAAAAGACAATGAAGAGTTATGTATCTTGCTTTCTTTGCAGTAGTTCAGCATATGGGCTTTTGATATTGGTTATGTTTCACTAAGCTTCTTCCACTTAAAAAAAACTGAAAGTGGTTCCAGGAACAAAACATTCATTCTGAACAAACTCAACAGCCATTCACTAAGCCCAATTTTATGTTTCTCAAAATTGATTTTGTTGTTTTGGTTTTTTTTTCAATAATTTCCCTGGATTTTTATAAATTTAATTTATGACCTTTCTGAGCCTAATAAGGATCTCTTATGAATTATTTCCCAGAATTTCTCATCACCAGACAGAGCAAGAAATCTTATGGTGTAAGTGTCCAATCTCAGAAATTTCTTGTGGAAGATGGTCTGATTTGGGGATAATGTGAAAAAGTACCAAATCATTGCACCTAATTCTTTTTAATTGCATCAGTCACTGAAATGCAAGTGTGGCTTGATTTGAAGAGTGAACTGTTTAATGGAAAAAAATTTCCAAACCATGTGTGTCTTCAGATATCATGAGAGATTATTCAGCACTAGTCCTGAATAATTCATTGAGTTATTTAGATAGTACATGAATAATAATGAAGACCTATTTTATGTGGTTTTATACAAGACAGGTGCTGACTGAAGGAAACAGAACTTGATTGAATGTGGCCTCAGATTATCTCACTTTATCTTCATTCATTGTTCCTTTGTACAGTTACAGTGTGGAGGCAGGGAGAGACCTTGTGTTAACCAAGAAGGTGAAAACACAAGACTAACAAAGCAGAGCAAAAATTGTGTCACCTGGAGGGAGTAATAGTGGTGTAATATTCCCTTACAAGCAAGGAAAATTTGTAGTATTTGCTTCATAATAATACTGGAGTATCTGAAGTTCAGTGTATCAGACAAAGTATTTGAGGAAAACGAGGTGTAACACATCCAAAGAACAAACTACTATGCAGTTAAGTCATCTGTAGTTTTGATTTTATTCTTAGGCTTCAGATGTTGAAGGAAATGCCTGTTCTGTTCCTTCAAGACACATAAAGAAAACAGAATGGCATGTGTGTGTTGCCTTAGAACCTCAAAAGTGTGTGTTAAACTTACCTGAAAGGACTCTGTGTGTCTAGTGCCTAGTTTCAGTTTGAGGCATTTGAAAAGCTTATACTCCTTTTCCCAATTAGGCTTTCTGACAGTGTTCAATTACCAGTTAAGTTGACTGCGTGTTGTTTTGATCTGACCCTAAGTGATGATAATTTGCAAAGAACAAAGCATAAGGATTTCAGTCACGTTCTGTAGAAAATCACAAATGCTTTGCTGGATGTTCAGGGAATGAAGATTCCACCCAGAAAAGGCAAATAAAACCCTAAAAATTTGGAAAACGGTAGCACTCTTTCACAGGGGGGAGTCTCTGCACGTACCTCACCTTAGCAGCCCAGGTTAGCTGGCCAGAAGAAGGCTCCTAGCCACACACAGTCCCTGGGGGACAAAATGGGTATCTGGCAGCAGTACCTGACGTTCTCCTTGTCTTCCAATACTGTCAGCTGCTTTGCTGCACACCTGGGACTTGGTTGGTGCACCAGCAATGAAGTGTGTGCTGTTGGATTGGAAATGTCTCCCCCAGGGAGAAGTGGAAACCAACAGGAAATATTGATGATAAACCTCCTGGCTTATCCACTTCACCCAAGTTTTCCTGCCAGTGCAGAGGTCTTTCTAGCAGTGTATTTGGTGGAGTTTTCAGCTGGCTTCATTTAACTATCCCAAATAGTGGAGCTGCTATCTCATGCCTTTGAGCAGGATGGACCAAGAAAACCATAGCATCTATGTAATGTTTTAGCTGGATTACTAAAACCAAGATGAAATTACAGTTTAAGGGTTTTCTTTTTGGTTTTTGTTAAAGTTGAGGGATTTTTGTGGCATAGTTGAGGATAAATTTCAACGCCTCGTGTCTGCAAAGGCTCCTTATCCATAAAATACCCACTGAAAAAAAAAAACCAAAACTGAAGATGAAAGAGACTGTATGTGAGCCTATTAGTATAAGTAAGAGCACAGCTAGAAAAGAAACTCAGGATTTTCCTATGTGTATGTTAAGACTTATTCCTGGCACAGCAAACTTCCCCTTGGTCCTAGCCCACCAGTTAAAGGGCTTTCTCCCTTCTACTACCTGTGTACGGAAGGTGTAGAAGGAGCACCGTGACCTCTCCCAGGCACGTCTCATTTCACTTACCCCAACAGAAGGATAAATCAGAATCCATCTTAGTGTTTCAAAGATGTTTTGCTTCAGTGCAATTTTTTGTGGTCTAGTCTGCATCTATCACTGTACTAGGTGGTCCAGAGGAAATCAAGGCATACCTAACCCTTAGTGTGAAGTGCTGGTAATTCTGATTCAATTAGTCTGTAAGTAATAAACCAAATGCAGAAAATTACTTGTGAAGGTCCAGGTGGCTAAAAAGCATCCCTGAGCTTGATATGCAGCAGGCAGTGTGAGCATAGGCTGGAGCAGGTCATTCCGCAGGACTGAAGGGGATTGCCCAGACAGTCCCCTCAAGAGAGCCATTGAAACTGCTCTGTCTCCCCTCACCCCCCAAGTGTGTAAGGTCCCAGTGTCAGGAGAGGAGAAAGGATGATCCCCTGGTTCCAACTTTGTGCTGAGCTCAGGATTTCTGCGAGAAGATGTGAGTGTTGCATACACCTTTCCTCAGCCCTTTGTGCTTGGGTTTGCTTCTCAGCAGCACGCAGAATCCCAGCTGTGTGATTCTTGCTCTTTTCTCTGCCTCAAAGCTCAGCTTTAACCACTCTCTCTGCCTTGCTACAGGGACTCTGCCGTTTCCAACAATAAGACTCCACACAACAGCTCCATCAGCCACATTGAATCCGTCCTCCAGCAGCTCGACGAGGCCCAGGTACAGATGGAAGAGCTCTTCCATGAGAGGAAGATTAAACTAGACATTTTCCTTCAGCTCCGGATTTTTGAACAGTACACCATAGAGGTAAGAGCTGGCTGCATGACGGGAGAAAGGCAGAGTTGTGGGGAGAGTTGGGGGGGGGGGGGGGATGAACACACTCTTGTAGGATACACCTGGAGCTGTTTGGTTGTGCTCAGCTGCTCAGTGAGGTAGAGAGTTTTACAACCAGTAAATTTGGTGTGCTGAAGCTAAAAATATGCTTTGGGACATACTACTAGAATACACTAGAATAGATTCCTGTCTGCTTTTCTATGCTGACAAGCTGCCTGCCCTGCAGAGAAGCTTTCTAAGATGCCCCTGTTGGAATTCTTCATTGACAGAAGTCACTCAGGGATTTGAAATTTCTGTGTCAGTTGTTAGTGAGGTTTGTCTCTTCAGATAGATACATAGATGCATACAAACATATATACTTGGCTTTAAACCACAAAGAGAAAAAAGCATGTGAATGAAAGGAAAGTAGATTTTAAAGGTGGGTTTTATGCAACACAGTGGATTTATTTAAAAAGGAAAGAGAAAAACAAAAAAGGGGGGGGGGAAGTTAAAGTGTGTTTTAATGGCCTCATGCAAAAAAAAAAAAAAAAAGGTTTCTGTTTTGCTGTTTTGAAATCAAAAGTACTGGATGGAAAACTCATCAAAACAATAATTAAGATACTCTTGGACAGAGGAACTTTAAATAGACTCTAGCTGATCTCTTTAATTACTTGCTATAATTCTGATAGGGCATGATGCAGATAGAATAACATATAAATTAATTTTTGCACAAAATCCACTAAAGTTGTGTGTCAGCAGTTATGGCCTTTCTGGGATGTGTTCCTCCTGCCAAATCCCACTGGTGCTTATTCAGCTCATGGAGCACTTTTAAGTGTTTTTGATGATATATTCTTGAAGGTATTGTTTGTAAATCCCAGGTAATCTCCAGGTGACTACTGGTAATTAACGAGAGCCTCAGAATGCTGCATTATACTTTGTAAGTTTAAGTCAAGACATGATGAATTATAGTGGCATAAAAGGCTGGAAACATGAGGGGTTAAGGTGTGTTGATCTATAATTGGATGCCAGAGACAGAAATCATTGAGCTTTTCTGTTATGACTGCAAGGTCAGGTGTTGTAGTAAAGTGCTTTACCTTGCTGATTATTTATGTAAACTGGATTTTTTTCATTTTAGTTACCAGTTATATATATCTCTTCATGCTAGGAGACAGTATTCTTTGAGTCTATGTGTCTAGGTATAAATGAATGTGTTTCATGTCATGTAACTTACTTTTCTGTAAGTTACCAGTGGTTGCCTTAAGAATTCTCTATCTGAAGTTCAGGAGTTCATGCAATAACTGTAGTATCTCCTATATTTAAATAGAAGATACTTTGATTACAGGGATATACCAAATGTTGAGTAACTGAGACTTTTACTCTAGAGAGATAAATGGTGTGTGAATTGGAAATGTGTGTATTTGTACAAATGTTACCCATGGTTTAAAAAATAAAGCAAAAAGAAATAAAGAAGGAAAAACAGTGCCAAATGTATATGTAGGCAGCCTATGGTGAACCCCTGTCAGTCATTCACTAAGATCTCAGCCTTTCTGTTTCACTACAGATTCTAGGTCTGAACCCTGAATTATGCTGATTTAAGTAAATATCTAAATAATAATACTAACAATATCAGTATTATTGTTTTAAAATTCTTTTTCTTCATATATAGTCTTTTGACCAAAGATCTCCAAGGCCATTACCACCATGGTAACTTTACTGATGGGGTAGCTGGGGCAGAAGGGAATGATGTGACTTAACCTACTCCTCTCCATATATAGATTTACATATATATGTATACACACACACACACATATACTATGTAGATCCTATCTGGTTTCCTTCTGCATGAATCCTAGTTCTGTGTATTCACAGACACCTTTGGAGTGGCTGTGATACAGGAAGATATTAAAAATTGGAAATGTGCTTCAGAGTCTTCTAAAATCAGATTAGCTGGAAGGATTTTAAAGAAAATCGTCACTTAGTTGTCACTGTAGATTTGCTATTTTTTGTCATAAGAATATCTGAATTCCCTCTGCAAGATTAATATTTCAGGGAAATCTGAGAACATGTTTCATAAGGATTTTATGGGCAGATGATTTTGTTTAGAAAGCTCCTTTTTAAAGAATATTTTATTTTAGAACAATAATGACATTTAATTTATGACTTATGACATTTAATTTATGACTGAACACATAATTTAAAATATATCCAGGTCAGTATTTTAAGTTTTATTAAGTACATTTAGTGCCTAAACAATAAAGACAATTGGATGAATAATAAAAATAAATTTAAAAATAAATATTAAATTACACATGTATGCTATGCATTTCAAACAAAGGCTCAAAGTTTCAAGATGAATTGGCTCAAATTAACAGAATAATCTTAGAAAGCAGATTGCAGTCAGTTGCCTCACCTGTATAATAAAGAGTCTAAGTCAATAGGAAACCACTATCAAAATTAACAAAATGATCTCATGCCACTTTTGAGAAGCAAAAAGAGTTTTTCATCACCATAATTAAAAAAACATGTAGTACTTCTGATGATTGATTATTCCAAGCTTTTAAGGGAAAAAGATAATGAAATTTAAATGAGGAAATTAAGTATTTTTTCTACTAAAAACAAGTAGCTTGAGCTAGGACTGGAAAGGTATTTAGGTTTTAATTTTCCATGATAGCCTAGATCCTGCATAGATTAAAAAAAGTGAAATAATGAGTAGCAACATGATTGTCAAGTGAATTTCTCTCTTTC
Organism: Calypte anna; assembly: GCF_003957555.1. NCBI lineage: Eukaryota > Metazoa > Chordata > Aves > Apodiformes > Trochilidae > Calypte > Calypte anna. Next base: position 10,218,089 of record NC_044253.1, on the reverse strand, counting down.
TAGTCTAGATAAGCCCCCTTCCATCTGTCCAAAGAGCAGTGCCATATTGAACACATCCATAGCAAAACCCTTTTACCTGCTGCAGTCCTGTTAATCCCTGTCCTTCCTGCAGTCACACAGATCAGCTACAAAAAAGTGGAATATCCACCTCCCAGCTTAAGTACCTTTCTACTCTTTGCTGGTTCTGCCTTGTCATGCATTGAACTTCCCAGTTTTTCCCCTCAAATCTGAGTTCTCACCCTTGTTTCTCAGGTTTTTCTGCTCCTGGAAATCCCTTATGATGGGAACCCTTCCCTGGGGCCAGTGGTGAGGGAAAAAAAAATCTCTGTAGTGGAAGGAATCTGCTTCCACCAGGTTTTTGGAAGGCTGTGCATTAGAGCTCAGTCTCAGAGAATAGTTACATCTCATGTTGTCTCTTTCCATCCAGATTTGGAATCAAACATTTTCAATTCCATTAATTTTCCCTGCTACCCTCTTTCTCTCCTTTTTAATAAATAATGTAAACTAAAAGTATTAGAAATTTTTCAAACATATGAATGGCAGTTGAATAATTTGCCTTTGTAGTTTTATTTAGAAAGTGTCATTTGAACTTTGGAAACTTTCCTGCTTTTACTGCTGTCCAAATAGGCTGAATTCCATGCCACAGACCACATAACCCTTTCCTTTGGCACTCCTTCATTTGCTTGAACTTTGCCCATCTGCTTGGTAGCTCTCATGGTTTTAGAGCTTTCCAGTAATCTCTTCTTGACAGAGATTTGGAGTCCAGACAAACGTCGGAACTGATGATTACTGCACAAGCAACACTTACCTCCATCTATTTAAGCATCACCAGACCTTTTCTTGTACTTCAGTGAAATCAGCCAACCATTGTTGGGTTTTGTCTTCAGGAAAACGTTTTACATCTAGAGAAGCCACCTGCATTTTTCTTTGGCAGTGCAGAGCAGCTGCATCCATTCAAAACTTCTAAGAACTTCTAAGCCCCACCAGCAGCTTTTGTATTGTACTTGAGTCAAGGCAGATGTGAATTTGGATACAAATCCACAGGCACATGTGCTGCCTGTTTTGGTTTTGGTTTTTTTTCTTTAATCTCATTATATTGACTGATATTTACACTCTGGATTCTCAGGGTAAAGTGTGAAATTCAAACTATGACAACACCTGGAAACAGGCATAACAGAAACATGAGAGAGCCAAGCTATCCCTACGGGAGGCTATCCTGTCTTAGGTTTTAAAACCATGAAATGACAACCTATTCTTTATTTAGGGAACATGTCTAACTTTGGGGCTTGATACGTTTTATTCTTTTACCAAGATGGAATCATTAGAGTTATTGGGCTTTCTGTATGCTGTGCAGACTTGAGCTGTGTTCATGCAGACATCCAAGTAATTCAGGAGATTTCATGCAGTATTGAATGTGGTAGCTGATCCACTACAAGGAAATAGGGTGGAAGACTCAAAGTGCTGGCAGATATTAGAGGCAGCACACTGAGCACATTGCACATGTGAAGCAGTCTTAAACCAGAGTTAGATCCTCAGTAAAAATCTATCAAGTATATTTCGCCCTTTTCTTCAGCACTAGTCATTTAAATGCTTATTAACCATTATTTGAATAAATACAAAAATATAGTAAATTTCTAAGTTCATAAGAAATGAATAGTAAAATGCAATGAGTTGCAACCCCTAACAGAACTCCTGCCATCCAGAGTCTTTCTGCATATTTTTTTCTTTATAACATTTGTAAAAGGATGAGAAAAATAATCTGTCATAAAACTCTGGCAACAGGAATGATCTCAACCAGTACCAGTCTGGCAACAGCTGTTGGTTACCTGCAAAGAAACTTACCTCTCTCTTTCCCAGAGCTGCTCAGCTCTTCCCTTGTGTTGTTTTGTTTCCTTCAGTGCACATGGATCTGTGCAATGCTAGACAGAGCTTATGCACTGCAGTCTAAGAGCAAAGTGGTTCCTAGGCCAAGACATATTCCTGAAGGGACTGTGGGGGTTCCCTCAGTACAATATAAATTTGTAATCTTGGATGCTGTCTGTTATCTTTCAAAAAGTCCCATGATCACCAAAATATTCACCTACTGTGCATCTAATTTTCCACCACTGAATACCTCTGGCTCCATTTTGCCTGCTAATTATAACTATCAGCCTTAATTTCACATTTCTGCTCTTCTGCTCTTCTAGGTGTTCACATCCATCATTGAACATGACTTTAGAAGGGAAAAGTAGCCATCTTTCAGATGGTAGTTCACTTCACTGTTATTTACAACTCACTTGGGTTTTAGGTTTATAACTTAAGCAGAATCCGTCAAGTGAATTAGCTGTCTTTGTGGAGGTACAACATGTTTTATAGTCCCTCACTGACTTATAGCTGACATTCGGATGTGAGCTTCTTTATTAGAAATAAGTCTTACAGGGATCTTGAGATACATTTGAAAGAAAGAATTTTCATCCTTTTCTGTTCACAAGCTGGAATCCTGTCTCATGCTCAGTGAGCTTTTGTTTTTCTTTTCCTTATATACTTAATTTTCAAACTGCACATCATTTTAAAAGAAATCAGGCACTAAGCTGTCCTGGGTACCCTATCTCTTGGAGCTGAGTTCGATTGTTTCTCTTGATATTTTGGGGATTCAGGAGTCAAAATCCCTGAAGCAGAAACATCACTGTGACAGCCTTTTCATACTTCAGTGGCTCAGGTTCCCACTAAGGCAGTGTGGTATCTCTGCCTGTTTTTAAATAGTGGGTGACAGTATTGTCACACTGCACAGTTTCAGCTCAAAGTGAGGCCTGAGAAGCAGGAACAGCAACTTTCTTCTTAGGTGGTCTTTAGAAATTACAGTTTCACTCACCCTTTCCCACCTATGTCTCTTCTACCATTACCTTCGGTCTGCTTGTAAACCCACTCATACTGTCACATCCAGTCCTCTGCTTTTGCAGCCTGCTCTGGACACTGAAACAGAGCTGAATGTGGTCACCCCTGACATCCCTGGTGCCCAATCTCTGGTATGTGCCTTAGAGACCTGGTCTCTCCTACTCCATTATAACCCCTTTCTGTCTGTACTTATACTCCTGCAGCATCCAGGAGTCATAATTATCTTCATTGGTTCCTTCTAGATCACATCTGACCTCTCATCTCATCCTCCCTCACTCTCTGATGTGTGGTTCCCACCTTTTTTTCCCTTAAAATGAGGCAGATGCTCCCTTTTCTTGATGCTGAGCTCTGCACAGATCTGCCCTGTGCCTGAATGACTGGTTTTCCTGTCCTGCCTCATCCCTAAGCTCTACCCACGCTTCTCACCTTTGCTCTTTCTCCTACTTGCACCAACATTTCTCTTGCATCCTGCCTCCTACATTTACTTATTCTTCCCAAGTGTCTTTACTCTTCTCCAGATCCCTCTTGTGAGCCCACTCTTTATGTTGAGAGCTTCTGCTCCAAAGATGGAGCTTTCTTTCCTTCCTCCTCATATGCCCTTCCTCAGCCCAGGCTTAAAAATACCAGCTCCTCCATGATTAATTCACTACATAACATTTATTTTCTTTTGCTTGATTCCTCATTTCCCCCCTCCACCTCCTTCAATTGGCAAACAACCTTTTCTTGTTGGCATTAAACAAGATGACTTTAGGTGTCAAACACTGAATTTAGGCCAAGTAAAAAACACTCAAGGCTCAGAAGCACATTTTTTAGAAAATCTCAGATGCGACATGAAAAAGAGAGATAATTAGGATTTAGGTATGAAATTGCTGCAGATGTACAGTTGCCTGCAGAGCAGGTGCTGCAGCTGAGGTGTGGGCTCTTTGGCCTGATTCCCAAGCAGGATGCAATGTTGGTATGAGGTGGCTGGACTGCTGCTGCTATTATTACTGCTGCTACTTTTCACCTGTGTACCTCCTGTCTGTACCTCTCCTTTTCCTTCAGGATCAGAGGTGAACATGTCTCTCTCCCTTCAGAGAGAGATCTGAAGGGATCTGCTGATGTTGCAACACAATAAACCCAGGAAACAGCAAAGGCAGCAGTATTGCAGCAGTGGGAGTTTGGGTATATTAAGTAGCTGCTTTAGGAGGATGCCTGCTTGAAGAGTCTGTGGTCTAGACTGTGGTCACTGTGTCTGCATGGAACACAGACCTGGCTGACATAGTCTGTGTTGGAGCCTTGAGATAGTAATGTGGAGCTCAGCAGAAACTCCCTACTTGTTGATGTGCTAAAGTGAACTCCTCTGCTTCCCTGCTAAGGCTGTCTCAGGTAGCTTGGTTAATACAAGATGAGGTTCAGTACCAGAGGTAGTTACCCTTCTATTGTCATGGCTGCAGGAGCATCTGTTTCAGGATGAAGAAATGTGCTTTCTAGGCTCTATTGGCTCATTGTCAATCAAAAGCTTTATCATGCCTTTCTCTCTCATTAGTACTCTGGGGTCATTTGATCTTCCTTTAGTAATGTGGAGCTGTTTCTTGGCCACCAACTTTATATAATCTGAAAGGAAAGGGCTGTCAACCAGACTGTGGCTGACAATGAGGGACATGGACAGCTTTTCTTTGAACAGTGTGGGCACCTAAATATAAGTCTGCTGCTTTTGCTGATGCAGACCTGTGCACTGCCACTGTTGCTGCTCTCCGTAACTATTATGCTTTTGTACAGGCTCATGCTGCAGAAGAACAGAGCAGAGCTCAGTGCTTCTCTTCCAGCAGAGTTTCTCTTCTTTCAGGGCATGCTAGGGATGCTGAGGTCCATTTAGAATCACAAACACTGGGAAATAAAGGCACTAAACAGAAGCAGTGCTGTCAGTTCTACTAAATCTAGCAGGTGAACAGGATAAACTCTAACCAATGACTCTAAAGGAAATTGAACAATTTTGTGGCCAAGTGAACCTCATATATGAGACAATTCCTGATACAGACTGAGTGCAGTTGGTCTTACCATAGCTTAGGAGATAGGACACTTTCATCTGATGCAGTCCAAGTCTCACCATATATGTCAATACCTGACACAATCTGTGAAAGCATCTAAGGTTCTTTTTTAGACTTGAAAAATATACATCTGTAGTTAAAAGAGCTGCCTAATTACAGCCTCTTCCTGAAGAAAAAGCATCATTTTCCTGTACGAAATTCAAACTGGTTAGGGAATCAATTCAGATTCTAGGACAACTTCCAAATGGTCCAGTTTGAAGTATGGAAACTGCTGGGGTTTCGAGGCATTGGCTGTACAGACAGAAAAAAAGTGTCTTAATGAGATATGCAGAGCAGCATGATCTCTGGGATAGGGCACCAGATTGGAATTCAGAAAACCTGGGTTGTTATCACAGTTCTCTATTGCTTCTTTGCCTTCATGTGCTTTAGATTCCCTTCTAGCCATCTGTTTGTCTCAGTTACTCAGAGCAATGTACCCAACCTTCCTGTACATGCTTTGCCTGAGGAACTGGTGATGTTTCACCTCTCACTGTGCCTTTCTCGTTCTTCTCTTCCCCTCACCCAGCACATGGAATCATCATCACTCCTTCATCAACCCCCACTCAGGGGCAACTCCCTCCTTCTTTCTCCATCCCATTGGTGGCTCTTCTCCTGGCCTTAGGAGATCTAACACTGGGCTAACAAACCCCCCAGGACCTGTCTGACTGGCCAGAGTCACTCAGGTGCAGTCTTAGCCCCTGTTCCCAGCCATGGCAATGGGACATGGAGGGTCATGGGTTGGCTTTGATTCCCACATTGTTTATCAGCTTGTGCCCTGAATACCTGTACTGTTCTCATTTACTGGAACCACTGATTGGAGCTGGGGTCTGTGGAGCACAAACCCTTCAGTGCCCTGTACTAGCTGATAGAACAAGTAGATATTTAGGTGCAGCTCCTCCTGTGTGGGGAACCTGGTGAAAGCCATCTGCCAAAGTGTCAGGCGCACTGGTTGCCTGGGTAAGAAATCCTTTTCTTGGGTTTTTGTAGATGCTTCTCTGCTGAAGACCTGTCTTGGACACACAGGCCTAAGGGGTAATAAGCAGGACAGTCAAGAACACAGCCCTTTTGCTGTGCTTCAGTGGAAACTGCACTGCAGATCTAACAATAAAAGTAATGCTGTGCAGTGTCCCTTCTGCAGCCAAGTGATGAAGTTACGAAGACAAACAGTCCCACAGCAGAGTTTTACCCTGGCAGTTCTGTAGGAGTGCTGGATCTCAGTGTACTTGTGGGAACATCTGTTGATTCCTTCATCTGTCCATCTATAGCTCCCCTGATAATTCAACTCTTGGAAGGATTTGTATTTTCCTGTCCTGGAAATGATGTCCGTAGAATAAGAGGGATGGAGAAATTTTGTTCTGGTAAAAATTCCCTTACCATGGCTGCGAGAGTAAACTAATATAACACATTCTGTAATTATTTTATTTTTTTCCTATTAATGCCACTTACAGAAGCTTTTAGCCATCTTGAGTGCATGCTCAGGGGGGAATGTTCACAGGAAATTTGGAATTACTTTGGGAACACTTGCATAATTTCAAATGATCATGTCATAACAGCCTGACAATCAATGCAATTAATTCAAACAGACAATATTTTTAATGGCTCATAAAGAATAAAATTCCTCTAATGCACTCGTATCACGTTTCCATTAACTGATATGAGCAGAAAGGTCTTTGCATTGAACTTTTAAGCGTTAACATCATGCCTGCAGGAACCTCTGCTTATTGTGAATTCATTCCATTGTTTGTAGTTTGAAACTAAATCAACCACCTCAGTTCTGATTACTGTTTGGTGAGATCTGTCTCTAAATGTGTATCTATCTAATCAAACTCTTCTCCAGTATCTAGTTTAACCATTTCTCCATAACTGTTAAATCTGCCAGTAAGTCTCCACAGTCCAGGGACTCCAGCTATCACGTGTGAATGAATCAGAGGCTGCTGGAATCAGGAATGGGGCCAGAGAGACTGTAGAGATAGCTATTATTTAAAGGCAATTGAGTGGAATGGGCAATGGAACAAGCTGAATAAAAATAGAAGCCCCTCAGGATGTCCACACTCTGCCTTTCACCCTGCAGCTCCAGGTTCTTGGAGGTTCTTGGTTGAGTAAATCTACTTTTCTGCTTCTCTCAAAAAAAGAGCCTGAAAACTGTTTATATTTTCCTTTTTAATGAAAAACTGTGTACTCCTATCCATCCTAATGTGACAAGGGCTGACAGGGGGTCTGTTTGGGTTGCCTTCTTGTGTCTTCATTGGCTATAATGTTTGCTTTCTGGAAAGAAAATGAATGAAATGTTTTTACTCTTAGCCTTTTGGAAAGTTAAGCATCTCAATGCACACAGGTACTGAAGAGCACTTTCAGTGAGAAAGAACTTTTCAGTACATCACATTTTGCTCAAGTGTGAATTTAGGTACCTGGATTTAGCTGTCCTGGATCTAGTTACAAGGAATTCACCTTTGAGCTTGAATAATATACATTTATTTAAAATTTTCAATTACTTTTTAGAATTCTGTTCTGCACAGTATTAGGCTCTATGCATTATTTCATTTCCCATTTCCTATGTCCTTTCTCCCTTATTCATTGTGACTGCCACATTCCCTCTTTTGCTCTGTAGTAGCAGAATGTGAGTTGAGGTGAGACTGTGCTGGTTGTGTGGAAGGGACATCTTGCTTTAATTAAACAGGCAAAACCAGAGAAGGACTTGGATGCTGGTTGGCTACTTGTGGGCTAAAATGTAAACTACTGAAGACACAGTAATCGAGATGCTAAAATTATCAGACTGTCTGTTTTAATCAAAAGGGAAAGAAAGCAACAGAAGATTTTACATGTTCCCATGAGTTACTGGCAGGTAATACAGGTCTTTGGATAGAGCCAAATACCCTTTGTCATTCTGCTGGCGATTCACCTGGCCTGGAGTATGATGTGTCTGTGCTGAACTTTCCCCATCTGTAAAAGTGAATTATTTATATTCATTTCCCAATATAAAATCTTTCAGATCCACAGAAGAAAAAACATACACAAGGCCTGTTTCCAAACCCACTGAAGACAACAGAAAGGCCCTTATAAAATATTGTGAGTCCCTGAAAGCTCAGCACAGGACTCATTGTACAACTGCAATCAGTGCTGTGGGGGTTAACTCTCATATTCATAATGAAACAGCTATCTCTTGGAGGATTTTCTGTGAACAATGGGTAGATACTGTTAGCAATACACTCTATAGATAATAATTCTGAAAATGTATTAATTATCCCTCTTTTAGGACTTAATAGAAGCAGCTTAGAATTTCAGTTTTATGAAGCCAGGATAAATAATATTTCCATCTGTAATGTGTAACATAGAGTGGATTGCAAAACGTTTTTAGAAATATTCAGACCATTTTGGGATTATGTGGTCAAAGGTGATACAAATAATTTTGCAATTGTGTAAGCATTACTTCATTTAAACTTGAGTTTATTCAGAAACCTTATCTCTACCATCCATGTGAATACAGTGCCTCTTTACTAACAGTGCTCTTTGGAATGTGTAAGGGAAAAAGAAGGTGTTAGATTTCTTGCTGGACCAATAATCTTTTCATGGACCCTCACCTAAGCAAAATGTTCAGCACAGCCGTTCAGTGGGCAGGACCCAGATTGTCCTGAGATTGTGGTTTGGAAGTTTGTGTGAAATGCTTTTGTGATCCAAACACAGTGAGAGAGTAAGATTTTTTTCATTGATCTTGTGTGAATACAGTGTCTGTCTTCTGCCCATGAAGGTAACAGCAGAATTGGATGCCTGGAATGAAGATCTGCTGAGACAAATGAATGACTTTAATACTGAAGACCTGACCCTGGCTGAGCAGCGTTTGCAGCGTCACACTGAGCGCAAGTTGGCCATGAACAACATGACCTTTGAAGTCATCCAGCAAGGGCAAGATTTACACCAATACATCATGGAGGTTCAGGCTTCAGGTAAGCAGCACAATTTCATCTCTATTTTACATCAGAAAAAAACCCGAAACCAAACAAAACACCATCAAGAAAACCCCAAAACCTCAAAATGCACATCAAGCAAAAATAGCCCTATACGTACCAAATACATTGTATTTTAACTCAAGTATGTGCAGTACCTGCCTCTCCACTCCCAGAGCTGTTCCCTGTGCCACATTTCAGGGTGCAGACGTTCCTGAGGGAGAGACAGAGGAGTGAGGGCAGAAGGAAGACAGTTATCTGTGAGCCCTCTGGGAAAGAATCAAAACATAGAAGCCTTGAACTGGTCACCATATTAAACTCTTGTTTGCAGATAGCTCTAATGGGAAATATTTTGGGTAAAAAGGGAATATGATAAATCATACTGGAATTTTCCTTCCCAATGTGCATTTGAAATGAAAGGTAGCAGCTTGGGTGTAAGAAAAAAAAAATCCTTTGGCATGTGCTGTTCAATGACAGACTTGATCCATGTTGATAGGGAATCTGATATTTTTATTCTGCTTCTCAGCAGTAGGATCCTATTTCTAAGATATCCTGTGAATCAGGATTTTTTTTTATCCTTCCATTTTTGCATTTGGAAAAGGAATATCACAATTCAGATTAATCACCACATAAAGCCCATAAATTAATGTTACTTGTGTAGTGTTTTAACCTTCTTAAATGTCTGGAAGGAGTGCAAAGCAACAGCAATTCCTGTTATTTCCCTCCCAGTTTGCCCTTTCAAAATAGAAAGGATTTTTATTATTTTATTCTTTGGCAAACATTCTACCTCTAGGCACCCACCTTTGAAAAAATCTGGCAGTGTTCAGCTTGATTTGGCAAGCTTCACTTGACAGAGGCTTAAGAATTGCCACAAGAGTATGTTGTGAACTAGACAATCCAGTGCATTGTGTGAACCATGTATATGAGCTTCTATGAGATCTGGCCACACTCTGCCTGGTCCTGTGCTTCAGGTGCCTTGCTTTCTGGGATAGAAAACTTGTCCTAATAAATCAGTTAAGAGGCCTTCCCTCCCCCCCAATCCTAGAAGAATCTTAATATCCATGGGAACTGAAAAGTATGATCCAGAACAGAGCACAGTCTGAAGTCTGTGTGGGGGACAAAAATAAAATAAAATTATGTGTTGATCAAGAAGTTAGAAACAACTTGTTTTGGACTGCAGACAAAAGATTAGCAACTAAATGAAGTGACTTTTAAAATGTTTTTATAAGATTGTCTGAGATCACTTTCTATGAAGCCTACCCAATAAAAATCATTGCTCCTAAAGGCAAAGAAGCAGTAAGTCTCATGGGGAGGTAGGGTAGCTGTAGTTAATCAAAGGTAATGGTTGTCTGCCATGCACAGAATGCTAAATGCTGGGAGAATGGCAAAATAAGGGAGAGAGAATGCTCTTGGGACCCTACTATTTCTTATTTCAATAAAGGACAGTTATACTCCATAAAAAATTCATTTAATTTTACTCTCTCTTCCTGAATCCTATATAATAGTCATTCAGTGCATAAATTAAGGGATCATTGTTCTTACTGCCAGGGCTATGAACTTGCAGGGGTTCTGGGAAATCAGCTGCTATCACTGCTTCCTCATGTATGGTGTCACTACTTCTACAATCAGAGCTCAGCTGTATCCATAGAAAATAAAGCCAGAAAAAAATATGACTTTTTCAGGGATATTCTACCTACCCAACCCCTCTCAACTGACCAAGTTTCTTCCCTTCCGTATAATTGCCTTTGAGCTTTATTCTTTTTATTGTGTCACACAATAAACTGGTTCAATTTTGATCTCTCTGGTGTTTGGCTTGGAGGTATTTAAGCTACTAAGTCTGTCACATCAAATTACATCCATTTTTTCCACGCATGATACCTTTCCACTTGGAAATCTTCTGCAGGTTGAAAAAGGAGGTTTTAGACATTTGTCCATGACTTTTGCATGTCTGATGCAGGTTTGGAGCAGTGATTCTTGCCATGCTGTGGAGTGTCTAAAAAACCCTGTGAAAATTGTCACATTGGTACAACAAATCCAGTGGTCCTGTGATGGACCATAGCAGACTCTGTGTATTCATAGCCAGGGCACTGGTGCATGCAGGGCATCTATGCAAGTTCAGTATTCCCAAAGCTCCATAGAGCTCTGAGTTGTGTTCCTGTGATTCCCTCTACTGCTCCTGCACATGTAGGTGAGCCTGGTTGGGATTGGGCTGTTTTCATGGGCTAATTACTCACATTCACTCTTCTATCATGTAATTATTCTTCAAATAAATGTTCTTTATTAAGGTGTAAGATCTGAAAGTCAGGTCATGTCTTCTGAAATTTTGCAGTACTTTCAAATTATCTTCATGTCTCACTGAAATCTGTGTCCCTTGGGAAATATATTTACATTTAGAGAATACTATAATAGTATTCTCAAGAAGACTGAACTTTTTAATGAGCAAGCACTTTTTATTTCAATGAACATATCTTCTGTTTTATCCAGTTTGGGTGTAGCTGTACTACTGATAGCAAAGATAAATATATGGGCAAATAGTCTCAAAAATTTATCTCGAGTTTTGAGTGTCCAACTTGATAAGTTCAAAAGGCCTGGTGTTTCCAAAAGTGGCAGCTTGAACATTTCTGAGAAATTTATTTCCTATGGAAGGTTTAGCATCATAATTAATCTGTGATTTAATACTTCAGCCTGAGCTGCAGTCATGATTGATTCATGTAATCCATTAACATATGTGCCTTAGTTGTTCTGCTTCTAGATACTAGGAGTAGTTACACTCTAATAGGTTGTTAATTGCATGGATTTATTTCATTATTACAGTCAAAATTCCGTTGTCACTTTAACTGTCATAATAAGCAACATGGTTAGGAGTCACTCATGTTTTACAGAGCTACCTTTTTATGTACCTTTTTATGTCTTAGAGGCAAATTGTCTAAGCCAAGCTGGAAATTCTCTGCAAATCTGATGCTGGGGAAATTTATTCAATCCTTACCTGTTATGGGGAAAATTCAGAAGTCCATTTGATTGTTATTGCACAGCTAACATCATTCACATCTTTTCCTAACATTGCATTGCTTAAAAGGGAAATGCAAATTTGTTTCACTGTTTCTTATGTCATTTATAGCTAGTTATAACTATAGGTTGTATTGCAAGAAAGAGGATACTAAACTTTCCCCAGGATTTTAATAGTTCAGCTGAAGGACAGGTTCAAAGCAGTTTCAGAACAGCTTTGTACAGGTTAAAAATAATACACTGAATAGCAACTAGCATTGCAAATAGCTCAGGTGTAACTACTGTCTGTTTTGAGGATGCCAGTTAGTTTGGCTTTGTACTCTTTGCTCTAAAATTGTTTTAAAACATTTTCAGTTCATTATCCTTCACATACTGTAAGCTGCACTGGCTGAGACATTAGAAGAAAAGGGCAACCTAGTTCATTTTATCAGAAAATCAGCTGTGCTTTTCTATCTATCTATCCAACCACAGTATAAAGATAATATGTATGAAATTATTCTGAAAACAAGGCTTTCTATTTGGCAAAACAGTCTTGGAGAAGATTAAGTCCTCTCACCACATGTGCTGGTACAGTAGGTACATGACAAGTGAGAAAGGGCAGATCATTCATCATGGGAAGTGGAGGCTGCCCTTGGACAGCATCCCAGGCAGTTCATGGGTTGCTGCTGATGAGTTAGGACAATGAAAAACCACACCAGCTGAGTGTGCATGGAGGAAAACTGGACAATTAATATCAACTCAGTGTGGTGAAGTCAAGCATACAAAAAGCCATCAGGTCCTGAGGATACAGAACCATATGCAGGATAATTGCAGCAACAATGCCTGGTGCCTGGCAATTGAAAGGAGCTTCCTTCCCAAGAACAAAAACACATATTAAACTTCCAGTTCTAAATGGGAACCCAGGGGCCATTCCACTTTATTCGGTAATGAAGAAGCTGTTTAATTTTGGCTGGGGAAACAAAAATAAGCCAATCACTTGTATTCTCATGTACTTTTTCTGATAAAACCAGAAACTAGGAAAAAGAGGTTAGGGTCAATCACCAGGTCACATTTATTTTGTGTACTGTCCTCTGTAGAGATCACTATGAAAGAGAAGAAACATGCAAATCTCTGAGGAGGATAAAAGGGGAAGAATAAGCATCTTGCTAAATGTTTGAGGGTTTTTAAATAGTGTCCAAGCCTTTTGTATAGTAGCTTCTAATTAACACACTTTTTAAAAAATGTCCTATTATCCCATGAAGTCGTCAATTGGCTTCAGAGAAAAGTGTAGTGTTTTCTCAGCATTACTGCAATCTGGTAATTTTTATACTAGGTTCTTGATCCTTGTTGTTTAAAGGCCAATGGCAAAATTCCACTAGACCTCAATAAGGGAAGAGTCAGGCCTTTATTAGTTTATAGTAACAGGGATTACAGGAGCATGGGATGACATCATATTTCCTCCAGGCCAAATTTCCACAATGACACTGGTAATCTACCCAGCAATGCTATCTTAATAAAGAAGGAAGATGTGAAGCTCTGGGTTGTATTTCATGTAACCAGTTACAAGGCTCATAGGGTCATAAGAGAATTCAGGAGCTAGGAAGGGACTCAGGGGGTCTCTATTTTAGTTTCTTGATCAAATCCAGGTCCTCTGTGAAATCAGACCAGGTTCATCAGTTTCATGCAAGGGGTGGGGAATGTCCTTCCAAGCCACTTTTTCTCTGTGATATGTAAGGATTGGGTGAACCTCAGTCTGTGGAATAATTCTGAATGAACTATAGGTTGGTTTAAACTGAATTGTTACTAATGATCCTCTGACGTGCCCAGATGGGAAAAAGGTTTGCACTATGGAGTTCCATGAACTTGTAGCACCACTGTAGATCTGATGACTAAAGTTTGCTTTCTTCATTTCACTTTTTTGTTTTCTTCCTGATCTGTTTTCTCCTCTAAGTTGTTTTCAACATGTATTTCCAAAGTATCAGTTAAGAAATTACTCAAAGAAAGAAGGAGGGGGTTCTGTGTTGTTTTGTTGGTTTTTTTTAATTTTTATGCAAATTTTTGAGCAAGGTTGGGGTTAAATCATGTCCTACTGCTGATGGGTGAGATGAGCAATAATCACCAGAGAAACACCACTTAATTGAAAACTGTAGTGATGAGGAAGACGAAGCTGGGAAAGACAGATATTAAATGTGAGAGACTTTAGTGAGAAGGAGTTACTCATTGAGTTGCAAATCAATGTAGCAGATGGCAAAAAATTTTGAACCTTGTATTTGTGCAACAAGTGGACTTTCAAATAAATGCAATGATCTCTCTGCATGTTGCAGGAATTGAGCTGATCTGTGAAAAAGACATCGATCTTGCGACACAGGTTCAAGAACTGCTGGAATTCCTTCATGAGAAACAGCATGAGCTGGAGCTTAATGCTGACCAAACCCACAAGAGGTTAGAGCAGTGCCTACAGCTCCGGCACCTACAGGCTGAAGTCAAGCAGGTGAGAGTTTTAACCACACACAAGGGTCTTAAATATGTTTTCAGCCATTACATACATGCAAACTGCTAAACTACCTTCTGCCAAGTCAACATAGCTTTAGGTAGAATATCTTAATTCCTCTTTCCTTATCAGTACTTGATTTGCTGACAGATTGCAGCATGACCAGTTACAAGTAACAAAGGGCTCTGTTCCCCTGTGTGCATGTATTTGGTTTCATTAAAAGTTATGGGATGTCCACGTGGAGCTGACCCCAGAACTTCTCAACTGGAAAACAAGCTTCAGCCTCCATGTGTTCTGGGAATATAATGATTTCATTTGGATTCCATACTTAAGCTACTGTGGAGAATTGGCCCAAAGCAGAGGAGATCTGAGCTGTGAGGTGTAAAGGTGACACTACAGTAGTTTCACCATTTAGTTTATTCCTATACAACTGTTTACTTGCAGGAATCTTTAACATCTGTGTGAAATAAATTCTGCCTGTGGTCTCTAGATCCTAGGAAGTGTTAAGCCATCTTGGTATTGTTACATTTCCTTTCTTCTAGATTTTCCCCTAACATATGTAGTCATGTTCTTCTCTCCTAGGTTTACCCTGATATTTAATTTGGATGCCTCCCATTTCTTTGTTTTTCCTATGCTACTACACTTCTTGCTTTCTAATCCATAGCTGGCTTCACATGCTGGCTTCACAGGGCTGGCCAGAAAGCATGTCTGACTTTCAAAGGAAGTCTTAGTTTCACTAGGAAAACCAGGAATGCTTTTTTCAGACATCTGGAATATTCAGGTTTCTATTTTACCAGTACAGATGGCAGAACTGTGGGATTTTTTTCTACAAATACTACAAACTGTTTGTGAAAAACATTTGCTTCAAAAGTAAATATTTGAATGACACTTCATCTTAATTATTTTATGACTGGTGGTGAAAAAATCTATCATTCTCAGACTATTCCCAAGCTAGAAGCTGGCAGCCCCACCAGCAGGGCAGAAATTTTCTTTCAAAGCCCACTTTAATGTGAATGTTTTGCAGCCCTAAATGAAATGAGCATAGGAACTCTCCTCAGTTTTTATTGTGAAAATGTAATTATTTTGGATTTGTGATAATTGAGAGCTGACTTGTCCAGAAGTTCTACAGCTTTATAGACTGCTTTGACTTTCTTCAGGAAAAAAAAAAAATAAAAAAAAAAATATTACTGTGATACTAACAATCACTGCATTGCTGTGATTATGATGTGTATCTTGAATTCCATAGGTTCCCAAAGCTTATTGCACACAACTTAGATAAGCTGCAGTTTTGTGCAGTAGATTTATGATGAAATAGAGCTATTAATTTATGTTAGAAAATGAAGGGCAATAACATGTGTAGCAGAAATGCCAACAGTCAGGTTGCAGTTGATCAGCCCTGTTGCTACTCCTGCAGTCACAGAGGGACAGTGCAGCACTGCCTGCTACAAGTACCCTGATCTGCTGGACTTTTAACTATTTCACAAACCAAAATGTAACCCAAGGAAGCTGTTTTAGGACTGAGCTATCTAACACTTACTGTGAGAGGAGAACAGCTGCACTGATTTAGTATTTCCTTAATGGAATTTGGGACCATCAGAGACTTCCTTTCTATGTGACCTTTCAGAAAACCAGTAGTAAAGCATTATTGTATTTGCTCAGCAGACTACTAGGGACTCTTTTGCTTATTAACCCATAAATTACCACAGCTACAGTTTCCTTTAGAAAGAGGCAAGGTAAAATGCTCTATCAGTTTGGTTTCCTGTAGATGAGTCGTGTTCCCAACCCTTTAGTGAAATTGGAAAATAAATAGATTTGGGCTTGTAATTTATCTTCAGTCTGATTCAGATTCCATTCACTTTCATTTTAGTGCATCTGAGCCGGTGGATGATCTCATTACCAAATTGCTCTCACTCTTGTGAATCAGCTCAGCCATGGCTGCTGCAGGACACCTCCTGTGGTTGTGGTTAAGTTCTGCTGACACAGTAAAATTGGTCAAGGCTGCTACATGGACACGTGTTTGCATTTTGATGTAATGTGTCATGAAAATACAAAGTCTTTTGACTGTCTCTATCCATTTAAGTCTCATTTACCAGGGATTTCTGGTTTATATCATATGCACCAAGGGTTTGAATGCCAAGACAATGAATAGAAGTTTGAGGCCATTAAAGCGAAACATTTCCAAATGAGATGTTCTGTGAACTGCATTAGAGTGGAAATAGCACAGATCAGGGATTCACAAGCTCTTTGTTATTAAGAAAGATCCTGCCTAAGACTGATTTCCCCTCACTGGATCCCACATTTCCGGCAGAAACTACAGACCTTGAATTGCTTAAATAAAAGTAATAGCAGAATAGAGTTGTGGAGATCAGTTTAAAAACAAACTTTCTAATGCTGTGCTTGCAGATGTTTGGCTTCCCTATCCCCTTATCTTATCTTTGCATGTTTTGTTTCTTTTCTGATAAGTGTTTGACTTGACCTGATTTGCTCCCAGATATCTTCACAGTGTCCCACTCCACTTATTTACCAAGTTGCTTCAAAGTGTTGTATTTCTTCTCCTGTGCCTGGTACCCATCCACTTTTACTGTTTGGCATTAGATTAGCTTCCAAATCAATATGCCCAGAGGATGATGGGAATCAGTAATTTAAAAGATTCTGAATATATTTGTTTTTTCAAAATCGACTGTCAAAGACCTTTCCAAAGCCTGATGCAGTTTTGAACATGGCTAAAACTACCAGAAGCTGTCCTTGCTGGTGGTTATGTCTGTAGCAGTAAGAGGCTCTCAAAGAAGCTGCACAGGCTCTGGAGATGTAAAAGTTTCACTTAGATTATTTTGCCTTTTAAACTTAAAAATCTTTTCCAGTTTCACTTGATGGGTATCATTAGCAAAGCATAGGTTCTTTTTATAAACATTAAGGAAGAGAATGTGACTAAACTAAGCCAACAGGCAGAAACACTACGTGGTGCAGAGCTCTTGTTCCTTAAGGAAGGCTGCACAAGAGGTGCCTCACTTCTGATTTTTTCCTGTAGCATCAGATTCAGTGCACATTGAAGATGGTAGATTTTCCACGTATGAATTTCAGAAGAACTTGGTACTAGATGTTCTTCAAGGTCACTTCCAACCCAAATCATTCTGTGGTTCTCTGATTTAATCGCAGAGGAGCCATATATAGAAGGAGCCTGGTTATGCAAACTGTAGTCAGAGGTGGGAGTTGTATCAGAACTGTAGTGGTTACCCCATGAGACAACCCATGCAGTGAAATTGTTCTCCAGTGGCAAGTGGCTTCTCTTGAAGACACTGTCAATGAGTTTCTGCTTCCCCATTTTAAAAAATAAAAATGGTTAGGTTTTTTAAGAGATTCTTTGGAGATTTATTTATTTCCATAATTATTTAATCACCATTACAAAGCTGATAAAATCTTTTTACTTGTAGGAAATGTCTGTATAAAGCCCACTCTTGCTGTTGCTGATAAGAGTGAATCTATTAACATAGGAAATGGTTGGAGAAGCAGGTTGGTGTTAGCAGCTTCTATAGGTATTTTAACAAAAAGTTTTCCCTGAATATTTTTGACTCAAGACAGTTGTACAGGGATGCACGTGCTGCTTTTTTTTGTTTGTTTGTTTCACCCTTCTTTCTCCTTACTCAACTTTGTTGCCTATGAGCTTTTCATGAATCAATTTTCTAAGACTGAGTTTTCCAGTGATTCAGGTTTTGAAAATTTCATCTCAAATGAAAGCTTTTCCCAAGAGGACTCTGTCTCCCCTGATTGTGTCATTTAAAAAGAAAAAGAAAAATATAAAATCTAAGCTTCTGCCTTTTTAGCATACCTACTTAGTATTTCCTATGCTCTGAATGGCCCAAGCCATCATATAGCACAGTATGTGAAATGTGAAAGCTTGTCATGCTTCATGATGTCCTCACTTCAAATCTTTCCAGATACAGAGATCCTTTGGTCAACTCTAGCTTTTTGTACCATGTATTTGGTAATAATGTAGCTTTGTTGTCTGATGGATTATAGAAAATACCAGCCAAAAAGATTGCCATATGATAACCGGATTTGTTTTCATTTAAATCTTGGTTGCATTTCCCATAGGAGCAATAGCACCTGCTGCTGAAAGACAGGAAGCTTGACAAATGAAATCTTCTCCACTATTGTACTGAGCAGAATGTAATTTTCTACAAATTAGGGTCAGCTACATGTGTTAGGTGGCTCCCCTTTCTTCCTCCTAGGGAAAACTCATTTTCCTGCCCTGCAGGGAACTGAATAGCTATAACTAGGGTGATACATGATGTTGGGTTAAAAACCAAAACAACAGAAAATCCCCATTTCTTTCAGACAATTTAATGGATCTTCTGATGAAATCGATTGCACAAAAGGGAAATTACTATGTAGAATATTGCAGCAAAGTCAGTTTTTGAGCTTTGTAATTCACGAGCTAAATTTAGGGCAGTGATTGGATAGTCAGGATTTCCTGTGGATCTGTGAACTGAATTCAGCTTTATTGCAATAATTTGACAGCCACACAGATAGAAAACAGGCTTTGAGACAGCACAGCAAAGAACTTGCTCATATTCTAGGTGCTAATTTTCTGAACAGGTGTCTTAAAGTAGCAGAAAATGCTGCTGCTTAAATTAATAAATTCAGACTTGATAGATTAATTATGTACATTTAGAATTTGATTCTGCACTCATTACAATATGGGTTGCATGTCTAAAACTACTCCAAATATCCCTGATTAAAGGCAAAATACAAGAGCTGTGATTCCTCCCCAACTCTGCTTGCAGGTGGAAGCTCCAACTGCATCTTAAACTCCATGTCAGATGAAACCAAATGAGTATTTTCCCTCCCTAAGCTCTGACCTTCATGTGAAACAAACACAAGCAAATGGAGCAGAATGGAGTCACAAGGTCCATGATTCCAGTCGGAAATCTGAAAGAATTCTTTGTGTTCCATTTCAAATCTCCCTCATTACACTTTGGGGTTTCACTCTGTGATATTTGCATAGAGGAACATTAATTCTTGTGATCAAGCTTTGGAAATGAAAGCTGTTTGCTATCTGAATATCCCAGTAAATATTTCAGTAATTTAATTCTTCATACAATAACTTCTCCAATACAATCTTCACCCTCAAAAAAACCTATGTCATTAAGTGCTTACCCTAGGATTTCTAGGACTCATTGATTCAGTCTGAGACCACAGTGGGATAAGTACCTTTTTGCTAGCCAGGCTGAAGCATTTTCTAATCAATTACAAAGCAACCTTTCCATAAAGACATCTTTTCTTTACAGGTGCTTGGCTGGATCAGGAATGGTGAATCAATGCTGAATGCAAGTCTTGTCAATGCAAGCTCCCTCTCTGAAGCTGAGCAGCTCCAGCGGGAGCATGAGCAGTTTCAGCTGGCCATAGAGGTAACACAAATAAGTTAATTCTTGTTTCTCCTTCCCATGTGAGCATCATATGAAAGGTTATTTCTTCAGCATCAATTGTTACTTGCTCAAAGGAAAGGAAGGAATAAAAAGTTTAGAAAATTAATTGTTAAATTTGTAATGCAGCTGGAGGGAGGTAAGTATTGAAATAAATTATTTATCATTGGCACCTAATTCATCTGCTGTCAGATATCAAGCTTTCCTTTCATGAAAATTACACTGATAATTTCTTTGGTAAAAAATTAAGAAGATTGAAATTCAAAAAGTGATCTGAAAATAGGTAAAATTTGTAAAGTCAGCTTCTTCCCATATTCATGATTTCCAGATCATTCCGTTGCATTCCTTTAGGAATATCTTTGTTGCTGGACAATGCTCTCATAGGAATTCTTTGTTTCATTCAGCTCTCTTTGTTGACAGCAGAAGAAACATTAATTCAAACCCATTTACTTTGAAGAAGAGGCAAGAGGGATTTTTAAGAACTGTGTGCTTAACTCAGCTTTTGCCCCTGCTTGCCCAGGTGTAACACATCTTTGACCTGGCCCTTGAAAACTAATTTTGAGCCAACTCCTTTGGCTCTCTCATGGGCCAAGGACATGGCAGGATGAATAGCACCTCCTCTGAGCTGCTTTCCTCTGGATAAGAAGGTAGTGGAAGGCTATGGAATCCTCTGAGTAGGGCACTACAAGCCTTATACTCCAGCTCAGTACATTATATATCTTGGTCATTATGAACAAACCCTACACTCACAGAATGTGCTCACTCTGGTTGTGAGAAAGGGGGTCCATTGCTTTCTCCTCTTCCTGCTTAAAGAAGGGTATATCCTTCCCAGGTTATGTTAATTGTTAACTTTTTACAGAATAAAGAATTCCCTTTCTGTGGTTTATGCATATTTGAAAATAAGCAAAACTAAACCAAATTTTACGCTATGAAAGTGGTATTTCCATGATGGAGATTTGAAGAGATGACTGATTTAGGAGGGGAGGAAAGTTTGTTGATGTCTTTTGGTAAACTTAAATAAGTCAATGTGTATTATAGTGTTGTTAGCAATTACAGATTTTAAATCTCAGCTAATGACCTTTTCCAATCCAGCTTCACTCACAGTAAGGAAGGAGCAGCTGCTGCAGCTCTTAAGGGAAAAGGAAGAAGTTTTCTATCAATTCTGTATGAGCTGGCTGGTTTTACGCTGTGCTGACCACATCTTGGCAGCTGTCACCAGACAGCAGTGGGGCACAAGACACCCACTGGCTGTGTTATCCCAGCTTGCTGCCATTGGGGCAGTGCTTGTGTTTGGTGGTAAATGCAAATCACAGAGGGAGAAGAGGGAAAAGAAGTTTCCAAAGGGAGGAACATTAAATATTTAAAGTGTTTAAAGCTCAATATGGGGAAGAGATCAGCAAAGCACACAGGGCAGACTGTTCTGTAAAGGCATGCTAGATGTGGAATGGATTTTCAGTCGAAATCCCTTAAAGTCTATTTAAAACATGTATTATGACTCTAACATCAGTAAAGCAGCTGGATATTAAATTTAACCAGTTGTTCTTGAACATCTTGCTGAATGTTTCTGCCAGTTTGTTTTGTTGTTTGTTTTTTATTTTGCTAGTAGCTTTCTCTTACATTGCATTATTCATCAGTGTATTGCCAGATGATTTCAAGCTTCTTTCCAGGTTCAAGGATTAGATCATAAAAGTATCACATGAGAATTTGTCAGCAGCAGTTACAAATGAGATGCAGGAGTTACAAATGAGATGAGGAGTCTTTGGGAGATTTTAGGACTTCTGCTCAGAAGATTAAAATTAAATACTGGACAAAGCAACGCCTGAGCAGTTACTCAGAAAGCTGTGAAGGGCTGGGGGTTATTTTACTCTCAGCAGCCCACAGACCATGGTGTAACCACCACTTGATTACTCTGAGAGGTGCTGCTGTAGGCTGGAGAATGGGACAGATAATTGAGTCCTGCTATAAAGTGGCTACTGAGTAAATTTGGTAACAGTAAAGAAACTGGCTTGATTCCCCCCAGCTCTGCCCTTACAGATGGCACATTGGAGCTCTAATATGAGTGAGCTGGCTTTCAGAAATGTGTCTTGTAGCTGCTGGTATTGATGATACAGTTCATGCCATTTAATAAGGCATCTTCACGTCTCATGGTGCTGATGTTTTGTCTCCTGCAGACAGGACAGCTGCACCCCGGTAAAGCTGCTGATGCCAGTCAACTGGCTGGTGAGAGTCAAACTAGAGTGATTAGGCCCAGAGTTTGCCAACTCTTTGGTGTTTGCTTTTGTATCTGCAGATGGTGTGGGATGCAGCCTGTACTGGGTACAGGCTGGGTGGGGGCTTAGCACAAGAGCTGCCTGCCTTGGGCTTGTCAAAATGGATCCACTGGCAATCCCAGCCTGGGCTGTGCCCAAGGGGCAGTAGCTGATTGATGGAGCTAATGCATCTTCGTGTTTGCTTGTTCCAAGCTTTATTAACATGTTGCAAATGTGTGTGAATAATTGAAACTGAAATGCTTTACAGAAAGTAACTGTTACCTGAAGATAACTCTGAAAATGTTTTGCTCTCTCGCATCTCCATGCTCACACCTCGCTTCACCTTTCTACCATACGTCTGGCACATCTGCACAACCTCTCTTTCCTCCCCTCATACACAGTCCCTCTTTCATGCCACTTCCTTACAGAAGACACACCAGAGTGCCCTGCAGGTCCAGCAGAAAGCTGAAGTCTTGCTACAGGCCGGGCACTACGATGCTGATGCTATCAGAGAGTGTGCTGAAAAGGTGGCCCTGCACTGGCAGCAGCTGATGCTGAAGATGGAGGACAGGCTCAAACTTGTCAACGCCTCAGTGGCCTTCTATAAAACCTCTGAGCAGGTGAGCTGAAGAGTATCATATCTGCATCAAAGCATATTGCTGCTGCCTGGGATTTAGCTCCCAGTGTGTAGTCCACAGGTCTTGCTTCTCTCCCAGATCAGCAGTGCAGTCTCTCCACTCTTCCAGAGTGTTAAACTGTTCCAAATACCTGCTCTGCTAAAATCACTGAGGGACAGCGCTCATTCTTCCCCCTTTCCTTCCAAAGTAGGAAGAATGTGGCTTCACTTAGCCCCGTATGCCCTTAAAAAGCTGCCCTTTGTCTTTTTATGTATATTTGTGTGTCTCCATCTATAAGTTAGGTGTATGTAAACCTTTGTGTCACCCGAGCAGGGACAGTGTTAAGCCCTCAGGTGATTCCCAGCTGGCAAACACCAATGTGAGTGCACTCTGTTATGTGGAAGCACTGGTCAGTGTGGATTTTCTACTCTGACCCTTAGTACAGAGGGTCCTCTGACAGGAAGGAATCTTACACCATTGGCAAAACTAACTGAAATAAAAATGATAAATCACACTTAAATTCAAAGTCTGATTTAGTCTAAATTTTTTCTATGACAAGTATTGTAACAAAAAAAAACCCCAAAAAACAAAACAACCAAAAAGACAACCAAACCAAAATAACAAAAACATCAAAAGAAAACAAAAAAATAATCCCCAAGTAAATAAATGGCAGCAGTTTGCAGTAACATTTATCTTAGAGTTTTCAGTGAAGCAGAAGCAATGTAATTCTTGAAGTTATTGTTTCTAATTCTCCCCATTTCAACTGGAAGAATTTCTGAGACCCCGCTATTTTAGTTTCAAATACTTACTGTATCAGAGTTAAGTTTGAAAGATAAAAATCTGCTTTTCCTTGAGAACTGTTTGCAATCAACTACTTGTTACTCTGTGAGCAGTGCTAGCCAGTGTTTTCACTAGTAGTTAAACACAACCATGCTGAAACAGGTGTGAAGGGATTTCACTTAAATCCATCTGCAATACAGATAATTACAGCAGTAACCATTACATGTTGACACAACTTGACTCCGTTCCAGGTATCCATGAATTGCAAAGCACATTCCAGTTGGCTGCTGGTATGGTGGGATTATCCATCCCTTGTAGAATCAGGTGCCATTTACACTGTAGTCAGTGAGGATTAGTGTCAGAGTGTGGTTACTCAAATAGCCTTGCCTGGTGTAATTCACTGCAGCCAGGCAGTTCATGCCAGTATGGGCATGGAACCTGTGGTTTTATACAAGAGGCAGCAGGAATGTCCATTAAATTTTCTATTGTTATTATCACCCAGTTAATCCCTCAATTAGAGAACCAGATATAGGAAGTTTTTAGCACAAATAAATATATTTTTTGGAGAGAGATTATTTTTCCTTAACATTGAGGCTGTATATAATCCTTGAGCCACCTTTTTATGTCATTTTTTAATGCATTTTTAAGGTTGTATAAGAGGAAATAATTCTTTATAATGAGTGTCTTTCATAGTTGAGACTTTCAAACAGATTTACAGTCCCTGATGCATTCAAGATTGAAATGAATTACTGCTGGTGGAGGGCTGTACGAAATTAATACCATGAAGGGATTCATTAGTGCTTTAAGACAGTGAAATGTGCTGGCCAAAATATGCATAGCCAGTAATTTATCAATTCAGTCTCTCTTCCTGTTTCCAAGCCATAGACAAGCACACTGCAGTGCCTACCAGTTCATTCATTAGTTGTGTCTATTCAGCAAATGTTTAGGTCAAAGATCATTCAGCATTTGAATGCTCATAAAGTCACTGCTGCCTGGAGTCTGTCAGCTTCTCAGATGCATGATTGATCTGCAGCCTTTAGTGGTCTGCTCCCTGACTGGATGGCAGTGGATTGAGCAATGCATTGGGTCCTGGATTCTCCACCTAAAAAACGTGGTGTGGAGACAATCTCATAACCAGCCAAACTTTTTCATGCATGTCTTCCCTAGCCATACTATGGTTTTGATTTAAGTGGTGTAACCTGGCTTTCAAATAGTCCAGTTTCTCTCTGACTTCACTGACAGCCTACTTTATATTACTTTATCTCACCATTGTAACAGAGAGAAGATATTTGCATTTGCACAATCCTTTCTGAAAAGATTTGGACCCCAGGCAGTCCTTCTACTTTATTTTTTAAGTCACCAAAGCCCAATAGAGTACCAGAGTTTTCAAGAACAAAGAATTAGAATGGAAATGCTTTTCTGTGCCTGAATAATACATGGGGCACTTGCTCTCTGACAAATGTTTAAGTGTGAAGGCTGATTTGCATACAAGAAAGGAGATGATTTCAGATTGTCAGGTGCATATGATCCTTGCACAGCCTGGCAGCACAATCAGTTGAGCAGTACAGCAAATTTAAAACTTAAGTTTGGTGTGTTCATGAATGGAGTTATATCAAAATGCCCTGTGAACAGTGATGAGAATTGGTGGGTGATGCTGGAGTCTCTTTCAGAGTATGGTCTTGAGCATGTAGAGTCCTCTGAATTGTAACTGTGTTCATATAGAAGTTGCAGGAGTGAGTGAGAAAAGGTTACCTAAAGCCCCAGCAGTAACTCACTGAATCTCAGGGAGTGTGTGGTAGAGGAAAGCTCCAAATGGTCCTGAAAACTTCTGCAGTTTTTTCAGTGTCTGCACAGGCCACTGAGGATCTCAGGATCTGCAACAAAAAAGACTTCAGTGTCTGAGGACACTGCACACACAGTTTCCAGACTGTGATGGTTTATTTACCTCATTCCCATTATTCTGCCAAGACAGAAGATACTTGTGTGTGTCCTGTGCAGAGCAACACCTGCATCCGCCAAGGCTGTGGCACTGATTTACTGTCTATCAGCTTCCATCAGTCTTTACAAAAGCTGTATAGGGAGCAACTAACAGGCAGCTGAAAAAAATTAGTTCCAGCATCAGACTTTGTTTAAGCAAAGTATTTAAGCATGTGTTTTTCTTTAAGTATGTGCTAAATCCCTTGACTTCAGTGAGATTTAACCGTATTCCCTTCCGGAATAGGAATTGTTCTTTGAATGATCTACTGGGCCCCCTGCCTTGATTCAACCTTTTGACCCTCCCCCCTGATTATCCATTGGAAGAGAAGAAAGATTTATCACTCTTAAACTGAATTAATTGTATCCTAAACAGTAGAGATCCCTGTGGATGAGAACTGCTACATTATTCTGTCCAGGGCCTATTTCATACTCACCTATCCTTCATGCCATATCCCATAGTACAAAACCTTTAGATTTGAAATCTAACTGCTCATAAATTTTTACTAAATATGCTCCTTCTGATTATGATTGTAGACATCTGAATTTTTGTCCTATGGGCATGTTTCAGGTGTGCAGCGTATTGGAGAGCTTGGAGCAAGAATACAGACGGGATGAAGACTGGTGTGGAGGTCGAGATAAACTGGGACCAGCAGCTGAAATAGACCATGTCATCCCTCTGATCAGCAAACATCTGGAACAGAAAGAGGCTTTTCTCAAGGTTTCACTTTTTTTTTTTTTCTCTAGCAAATCAGAAGAAATCCCCATTAAGTAGTCAATTTAGGGCAGTGTTGGTGAATTTGAGAGGAGGTCCTGAGGTGTAGTTCCAGTTCAGCTACTGACTGTCTGTATAAGCCCTTGGCCAGGTTCACACTGTTATAGGGGAGGTAATAAACATTGTCAACAATACCCATCTCAGAGAGATGTCATGAAGGACTAATTAGGTGGTATTTGCATTGCACTTGGAGGAAGTTAGTTGTGCTGGTTCAAAGTTAAAATTCTCAAAATTGCATATGATGTTCATTACAAATGGCAGGTATCATATGGCATTTTGCTGTTGGCTTATACAAACATCCAGCATTTCAAATTCTTTTCTCCAACTGAAGCAACTGTGTCTCTGCAGGGCAGCACCAGGCTGGAGACCAAGATTTCCTCCTGCCTTCCAGGTGCTGCTTTGTAAGAAGTGTGGAGCTGACTGGCTGATAAGTCAAATGTCAGCCAGCCTCCCACTAAAACTGGTACACAATATGAAACTACTCTTGCAGGAGGCTGAAGAAATTATGCCTCTAGACTGCACAGGTTTTGAAAAAAATGAGCACTTTTATTGAGAGATGGGATAACTCTGGTTAGACTGAATAAATGTTATCTACTAGTTCTTTACAACCAGTTGTTTTATTATTGTCATTAATTTGCCATAACATATAAATTCAGCCACTTTATTCAAAATTACTTCTGTTTTAATACATTTATGAGGCTGTTAGTTTACTAGCTGAGTTTATTGATCCTTAGCTGAAACTCTCATTTTCTCCTATGAAAGAGAACTCCCTCCAAAATAAGCAGAGAACTCACTCGGGTCCCCTTTGCTTTCTTTGATCATCCTTCTTGATTCTTTTCTGTGGGGTTTGTTTTTCTTAGGCCTGTACACTGGCACGAAGGAATGCTGAGGTATTCCTCAAGTACATCCACAGGAACAATGTCAGCATGCCTGGAGTAGCAAGTCATACCAGAGGGCCTGAGCAGCAAGTGAAAGGTTGGTGCACTGCTGCAGTGACAACATGGAAGGTTTTGCTTGCTTTCCCCTTTACTGTGTGGTCATCCTGAATTTTGTCAACATGTTGAGCAGGCACATGAAATTTTGCCATGAGTTCTTATACAGAACTCTGCTGTTGCAAGTGATGATGAGGGAAAAAAGGAAAGGGATTTGAAACATGGTCTCTGTCAGGCTTCTTGTCAGGAGAGACCATAAGAGTGATGTGATGACATCCTCCATCATGTAGGTTGTCAGCTAAGGTGATCAGACACTATTTTGCTTGAATTTCTAAACATGCATAAACAAAAAAGCATATATCAAATGCAAGGTCTACATGCTATCCTGCTGTTGAGCACTGGAAAAAAACAACCCCCAAACTTGTTTTTCCCTAGGACAGATCTACTATTTTTTTGTCCCTGGAATCCTTTTTGATTTCCTACCAGATCAAACAATCATCCACAAAAGTAGTTGCCTGTAGTTACTTCCCTTCGGTCAAAAGAGCACCATTTACTATCAAATGATAGATCTGAGGTACTTGAAATGCACCCACTCCTCTTGTTAATTAAACAGTCATTAATCTGTGCCTAGCAATGCTGCAGAGTACGTATGAAAATGAGCAATGTGATTCTGTGGAAATAAACCATTGTTATTATTATTGACTATTGATTTGAGGAGGCGCAGAGAAGACCTTATTGCTCTCTACAACTCCCTGAAAGGAGGTTGTAGGGAGGTGGATGCTGGCCTCTTCTCTCAAGTGAATGATGATAGGACTAGAAGAAATGGCCTGAACTTGCACCAGGGAAAGTTTAGACTGGATCTGAGGAAGAATTTCTTCACTGAGAGAATAGTTGGGCATTGGAATGGGGTGCCCAAGGAGGTGGTAGAATCACCATCCATGAAAGTATTTAAAAAACTTGTAGTTGAGGCACTGCAGGACATGCTATAGTGGGTATGGCGATACAGATACTGATAAATATATCTTTTTACTGTGGGGGGAGGATGTTGACATCTTAGGGGTCTTTTGCAACCATGGCAATTCTGTGACTTTCTTACAAGTTGTGGAAAGATATAGGTTAAAAGCAGTGCAGTCATTATAAATGAGAGAGGCATGGGAAGTGTGGTTATGCACAGAAGAGAAAATGGTTTTGCTGAAGAGATTTATTTTCTTTCCTTTCTTTCAATACCAGTTCTTCAATGTTAACATGATTTTGTTCAACTTTCTCTCATTTGTCTGCTGTGACAAATGCTTGTTTTTCTTGTTGTGGATTTTTGTTCCTTACAGTTGAAAATCACAGGAAAATTAATTAAATCCTATCTCAACATGCCCTTAGATATAAGCTTGATATATGCTTGTGAGTGTTCCTCACTGAGTTGTGGTTTGTTTTTTTTTAATTACTTGAATAAAAACCAGCTTGTATATTAGTCTTTGAAGCCAGGCTTGAACTTTTTATGCTTGGTGTGTTTCTGCACAGATGATCTTTGAAGTGGACACTTTAGTAGCTTAGAATAAAAGCACCAAGTAGGAAATTTATTTGTGCTTCCAATACAAGGCATCAATACAGCACAAAATCAGTATATTTGGCATAAACTGTTTCTTCAGAGACTTGATCTAGAGCAGCCACGACAAGATCATTTTGTCAAGTTCAAATTCATTTTGTTGTTCAAAGTTCCCTCTGCAGAAACTGGGCTATAGGTTTTGCAAGGTAAGTATTACCAATTTTCTGACCATGATCAGTGTCACATTGTAGATGAGGAGGAATACATCCAAACCTGTTTGCTGTCACCAGCTTGAGACAGGAGCAATGAGTATCAGTAGATTCAAAAGGAGCTCAGTGTGAGAGAGGTTATTAATGGGTGCTGTAAATGATCATAAATTGCTCTAAGTGGTTGAGAAGCCAAATTCAATGTTTCAATATTCAAAAGTGTGGATGCTTTGCCCCAGCCACATCTGGGGAATGTTGGGCTGTGAGCAGAGGGCAAGAGGGCTGCTGGGCCTTACCTGTAGTACCCACCTGAGCTCCCTACCCAGACATGGGGATAAAACACACTGCTGACAGCCATGCATGGCTTAGCTCAGTTTAATTTAAAAACCTCAGATTTAGCTGGGGTTTATGTCAGATAAATCTCTTGCACTCTCTCTGCATGCAATCTTTACAGTTAAACACATGGTATTCTGAAATATTTAAATCAGACCCTTTTATCAAATGGATACAGTCTGGTTAAGCACTCAGGTTTTGAAGGAGAACACATAAGACCTACACTCCCAGGAGTAGCAGGTCTTCTGCCAGAACCTGGGTGTCTGTCACATCCCCATCACACAGAAAACAGTTTAGAGGACCAATACCTGGCCTCAACCCAAAATCACAGCCCAGCATTAACTGCACTGGGGGCAGCACAGAGAGGGTCAGCAAGGCAGCACAGCTGTGAAAGAAACCTTACCAAGTATGTCAAATTATGGGCACAGGTCTGCATTAAATTAATCATGACCAAAGCTCTGGAGGGGACAGTAGGCTTTGGTGCTAAGTGCTTCTGTTCAGCCTGGAGAAGAAGGGGCTCAGGGGAGACCTCGTCACTCTCTACAACTCCCTGAAAGGAGGGTGTAGCCAGGTGGGGGTTGGTCTCTTCTCCCAGGCAACTCTCAGCAAGACAAGAGGGCATGGTCTTAAGGGCATGCCAGGGGAAGTTTAGGTTAAATATTAGATATTAGAAAGAATTTCTTCATGGAGAGGGTGATCAGGCATTGGAATGGGCTGCCCAGGGAAGTAGTGGATTCTCCGTCCCTGGAGATATTTAAAAAGAGACTGGATGTGGTACTCAGTGCCATGGTCTGGCAACCGCAATGGTGGTTCAAGGGTTGGACTTGATGATCTCTGAGGTCCCTTCCAACCCAGCCAATTCTATGGTTCTATGATGGCCTGTGGCCAGAGCATCAGAAAAAGCAGTAAAAGGCGTCAGCCAGAATTTGATTCCTGAAGTAAGCAGAAGAGAGCAAAAGCACTAGAAATCATTATCCCTGTGTATTTACTGATGCAAATCCCAAACCCTGTTCTAGCATCTTCTTTACCCAATTACCCTGAAGCTGCCCTTTCTTGTATTTTGTTTGTTCCCCTTATGAATCAGTGCTTGTTTTTAAGCACAGTCTCAGGGGCTCTGGTCTTGGGAGTGTGGTCCAGGCACAGTGAGTACATTCTGCTTTTTATGACTTATTTCTCTATGCTCTCTCAGAACCACTAAACATGCAGACATTTTCCTTTGCCCTACAGCTATTCTGAGTGAGCTGCTTCAGAGGGAGAACCGGGTCCTTCACTTCTGGACACTGAAGAAGAGGAGATTGGATCAGTGCCAGCAATACGTTGTCTTTGAGCGCAGTGCCAAGCAGGTAGTGTAAAAAGCCCCACTTGTTCTTTCTGTCCTGGCAATATGTAAATGCATCTTGTATCTGTGCAACAGGAACCCCCCAGAGAGTCATTGCAATTTCAGGTTCCATCTGGAAAATGTAATGCTTGAAAACATGGCAAATATAGATTTTTAAAACAATTCAAGAAAATTACAAAACCCTAGAACAACTCTTGATGTTTTTTGCCAGATCAGATTAGTTTCTGGATTTGGACATTTGTTTGATCATAAACATAAGTGCAAACTCGTTTTACTGAACTGTTACTGAATAAGAAAACTTGATTCCCTGCATGCAGATTTATCCATATATAGGTAGAATTCCTGACATTTTTTTTTTCCTCCTAGGAAGCATACAGCACCTTTTATATCCTCTCCCACCTGCTTTGATTATTGTGTTCATTATATGTGTTCCTAGAAAGTGTTTTACCATGCACCTTATCAAGTCCTAATGGATTTGATATCCTTCATTTACCAAGTGTTTGTTTTTTGTCAGAGGATTAGTTCATGAAATACAAACACCATTTGATTTGTTTCTCCTTTGTTTTTTTTGACATTGACAGGCTTTAGACTGGATCCAAGAAACAGGAGAATATTACCTCTCTACTCACAACTCCACAGGGGAATCAGCAGAAGAAACTCAGGAACTCCTGAAAGAATATGGGGAATTCAGAGTACCTGCCAAGGTAAACAGTGACTTTAATCTAATTGTGGCATCTGCCTTAGTCTATGTTTATGACACTGTTTCAATGCCTTAAATCTCTGTAAGAATATTCTATTGATTTTATATTTTTCTCCTGACATTCCTAGTCCAGAAGATAAGTCTTTTAATAGGCACTAAAAGGATGTATTCTCCCCCTTCTTCTGTATTGGTTATGGAGCATTTTTGTCTTGATCAGAAGGAAGAGAGTCCATTTTATTTATATCTCACAGCACCCTAATAAGACATGCCCTAATTCCATTCTCAAATAATTATACAAGAATGATACAGAGAAAATAATGGATCTGGACATATCCAAACTAATCTTTATTTTCCTGTCTCTTTTTTCTGGCATTGCAAACATAATTTATTTTATCAATTCCAGCTGGGTTGATCACAGATGATCATTTATCTCATTAGAAATAATCTGCTGATCCCAACAAAGTACTTTAAATAAATATTTAGGTTTAGGTTGGTGAAATAGGTTTGTAAACTCCAGAGTGAACATTTTTTAGTATAAAGCTGTATTAACAAGTATCTATAAATTTCTAAAGAGAAATTCTGAGAAATCTGGTAAGGTTTACAGAGAGGAATGGTGACTGGATCTGCTTCAGAGAAATTAATTAAAACCACAGGTAATTCACAGACAGTGAATCCACAGGGCTATTAACAGTCACTGATAACAATTTCAATTGCAAAGTCAGACTGCAAGACGACCATGATTTTGGTATTATGTAGCTTCATCTTACTGTGTCCTGAAATTCATCTTCTGTAATCCTTAAATTCCTCATTAGGCTGTCCATACTTGCATGGGTTTGATGCACAGGCTTTTGTGGTGTTCTTGTGGTCCCCTTCCTTTTCCTCAGCTTGCATGTTTGTGAAAATGGAAGATAACTTGGAGTGGATGGAAGTTAATTTAACCAAACAAGATCCATACAATAACCCTTTAACAGTATTCCTGGCCAGTAACCACTCAAAATCAGTCAACCTGAAATCATATTCCAGTTTATAATTTATTTTGATCAGAATAATTTCAGTTCATCCTGAAGTTTCCAAACTGATGCTGCTAACTTCAAGTACCTGATAGCATCTCACTTCAGAAAGAGTGGAAAGTTCTTCCTATCTCTGAAAAGCAACTTGACAGTACCTCTGGAAATACAACTGATTTGCCTTCTGCTTTTGAGCATTAACGTGTTCTAAAGCTGGAGTGCAGCCTGTGCAGTTGATATCTTATTTTTTTTAAGTATTTTGTACTTGAGTTTGCTCAAACAGAGTTCAGGCACTTTCTGTTTCTGAGACATATTTGGATTTGGAGGTAAAATTTATGACTTGCTCTTTTGTGCCAAATTTGCACAAGCTTCTCAATGTGGAAAACCATAGTGACTAAAGGGCAGGCAGAGCCCAAGTGGAGTAGAAAAGAACTCTGGAAGGTTTGGAGTCTCAGTGTATGTTTTGGAGTTCAGGCATCTTTAATTTGCAGTGCTCTAACTAGAACTAAAATTTTATAGTAGACCAAGAATTTCCATTTGAATTATGTTTGTTTCTGAAAGTGAGTAGTAGTGATTCTAATTTGCTTCCTGGACTGATATCTGGTGTGCTAATGACTTGCCTACACAAGTCTGCAGAACAACATAGGTATAGATTCAGAGTTACTTGGTGTATTTTATGAGGTGTGATTTTTAAATCTTTTCTTCTAATTCAAGGCTCACAATACCCAAGTTTTTGGTTATGAAAAGGATGCATGTCCAAGTTCAAACATGTTTTTCTTACATGTTGTGTGTGGTTTAAAAAAACCTGAGCTTTTTTCTATCTTTGTAATGTTCTTAAATGAATGTCATTCCTTTCATGTTTTACTGGGCAAAATTTAAAGCATCTGATTCTTTATAAGATAAAGTACAGGCACTCTTTAATGCTTTATAAAAAGTTGTGAGCTGCTTCTGACTGCTGTGTGAATTAAAACCAAAGGAAATAATAATAACACAACATAACCAAGAACCATATTTTGGGCAGCAAACAAAGGAAAAAGTGAAGCTCCTCATCCAGCTGGCTGACAGCTTTGTAGAGAAAGGACATATACATGCCACTGAAATTAGGAAATGGGTCACCACCGTTGACAAACGCTACCGTGACTTCTCTCTCAGGATGGGAAAATACCGCTACTCCCTGGAAAAAGCTCTTGGAATCAATACAGAGGTACTGTAAGTCCATGTCCTGCTGGGCTTTTATACCAAAGCTGAAAGTCACAGAGGGGAGTGAAGGCTTTGGTATGAATGTTTCAGGTTATCATGTGTCCATTCTAAACACTTAAAACCTATCCAGCCTACCAAGCCAAGCTAACAGCTTTTTTTGGTGGTAGATCAGTGGTATGAGGAGACAAATGAAGATCAGAAAGACTTTCTAAATGTTTGCACCATTCTCCAAGAGACCACGCAGCTACTGGGAAGGAGGGGGAAAGACATTATTTGAACAAAAGTCTGTGTTAATTTTAGCATAAACCATAAGTCCTGCTCCCACACCACTATTTTGAGTCAAACTCAGAGTTTGACTGTAAGTTTCCATTCTCTCATCCTTTAACCACAAAATGCATCTCCAACCTCATCTCTGAGCTCTTTCAGGTGAAATAGAGCAACAAAAGAGAAACAAAAATTAGAACCTCCTGCTATTCCCTGGCCACAGTATTAAAGGGGAGTGCCAAAAGCTGAAACACTTAAAAACATTTCAGTCAACTGTCCTTCAAAATGAAGAACCAAAGAGACACAAATTCCCTCAATTACACCCTCCAAATACCTTAAGTGTACTGTTCCTTGCAGGGTCTCTGGTTTACACGAAGTTATTAACCATAGTCTGGAAAGGTAATTCCATGGCAGAAGGCCATGATTAGGATTGTCTCTTCATAGTGCCCTGCTTTATGAAGTCCCACACTAGGCAACTCATTTTGATGTGAAGGAACAAGGTAAAATTTAGACATTTTTCATCAATACTTATTTCTAGGTAGGAGTAACAGTGAAGACTGTAATAAAAATCACAGTTGGCATTTTTTTAAAGATTTCTCTCTCACCTTCACACCTTCTCCCTTCTCACTGTAGTTGTTCTAAATGTTCCAATTTTCCTTCATTCTGATATTGATCTCTTAATTCTGCCCCATCTCATCCATTTGATCTCATGTTGCACACCCGTAGTATTACAATGATTTTAAAATGTGTTGTCACTTTTTCTAGGATAACAAGGACCTAGAACTAGATATTATTCCAGCAAGTCTTTCAGACCGGGAGGTAAAGCTACGAGATGCAAATCACGAAGTCAATGAAGAAAAACGAAAGTCAGCCAGAAAGAAAGAGTATGTCCCCAAACACAGTTTGCCCTGACAAATTCTCTGAGAGTGCTTCTGTGGTATTTTCACTACCAGAACTGGCAGTCCTATAACACCTTCCTATAACACCTTCCAGCTGTGAAGCTACTGGGAGAAGTCTGCAGGTGTAGGGCAGAGGCTGGGACTTGGAGGCTAGAGAATTTCACACAGACTGAATATCTTTTGGTTTTAATCAGAAGTTACTTTTGAAAAGGGAAAGGGTTAAACATTTTGATTAGGCCTTGATGTTGTGGAGGTACTCGTTGTCATGATTTCTTTCTGTTGTATGCAATAAGTAAAATTAACAGGAAAAATGAAAAGCATATAAATAATGTTTAGATTTTGTCTGAACTCCAGTGACATGCAGAGGGGTTAACTGGGTTTCAGTGACACACAAGTTCATTTGAAGTCTAGGTTCAAATTTCAGAGGGTGTGGAACTGGAAAATGAAAATATTCTCTACTAGAGGAAATATCTGGAGAGTGCTTGTTGCACTTAAGTATAGAAGCAGTCTAATTTCACAGTATTTTGCTTAATTTTTGTGTGACAATATTCTGGATAGCATTTGTATGTGCTGTCCTTCTCAGCCCTCTGTCACTAGGGTGTAAAACCTCGATAAGAAACTGCTTCTGCTTTATAGAACAGTGGTTACACATGGTCTGCCTGCCACACATTTTCAAAACATTGGGCTTTTCAACTTGGAAATGCCCAGCCTCAGGCACTAGGTATGTAGTTGCTGGGCTTCCCAGCAGTCTGGATTTTCTCCAGTTGGATACCAAGCTGTTTAAGCCTCATTGAAGTGGTGGTGTGACCCACATCCATCTGTATTGCCAGTAAAGGTCAAGTTTCAGAGTGACTTACCAATGACTGTCAGTGAAGGTGAGAGCATTGTCTGTGAATCTCAAGTCCTTACTCCTGGGTTACAAAAAATAAATTCTAAGAATCAGTTGACTGTTAAGGATGGGCATGTAGATGGTGAATCATACATCAGGCTTGCAGAGAATCATAGAATTTTATATAGAAAAGATATTTAGAAAATAACCCTCCAAGAGGGGTCTGAAATAGTATTTCATTCACAGAGCTGAAAGGTGCAAAGTGAGGTAGCTGACACCTTAGATTGAAAGTACATTGATTCACAAAGACAGCAGAAACATGTTTTGTTTTCCATTCATTATGCAAGCGCCTATCATGTCCAAAACACCTGAAGTGCTTTCTTTTTTTTTCAGATTCATTATGGCTGAGCTGCTTCAGACAGAAAAAGCTTATGTCAGGGACTTACATGAATGTTTAGAGGTAAGTTATGGCCTGGGAAGTCTCCAATATTTTCAGGAAGCATTTGATATCCTTTGCCATGGGGATTTTCACTGCACAGACTGACCTTGACTTGGCACAGGGCTGTGTGAGGGTCCCACCATTGGTGGGTAACCACAGAGCTGTGTGGGCAGCAAGAAGGAGCTTGTTTTCCACAGGCAATG
Source organism: Calypte anna (assembly GCF_003957555.1). Taxonomy (NCBI): domain Eukaryota; kingdom Metazoa; phylum Chordata; class Aves; order Apodiformes; family Trochilidae; genus Calypte; species Calypte anna. The sequence continues at coordinate 10,182,020 of NC_044253.1, read as the reverse complement.
TTCTGTCATCCCCATGCATGGCTTCAAATGTCTGCACTTCCCAGGACAACTGAGTGTGCTGTTGGTTACAAAGATGCTCTGACCCCTGCAGTGTGAGAGCAATGTCCTAGGACTCAGAAAAAAGAAATGTATTTGCATGTTGACCTGAAATGTGTTGGTTTTTAGTCTTTTTTGAACAGTGTTTTCTTAAGAATTCAAATCTATTCCTTTGTATCAACTCTCATTCTGTGATTCTGTGATCTCATGCTAGAGAAAGAGCTGGATTTGCAATGTCAGATACCTTTCCTAGCTCTACAGCAGAATGTTCCTGAAGAGGACTGTGATATTTAGGGCAAAATAGACTGTCTTGCAGTGAAATCTGTCAGCTTTCACATTCCTGCAGTTTGAAAGAGATTTCTATGTAGCTAATGCTACTGAAGTGACAAATCAGCTTATCTTTCAACTGGTTCTGGATGCAGTTTTTGAACACCATCAGTTGGACAGCAAAGACAGGTGTTGGCAGATGTTTCTGCTTTTTCCTCAGACAATGTCTGAGTATTTGTGTTTTGAATTTCTCTGGAGAGCTTTCTGTGACACTGGAGCATTTTGATATTTTTTTTAGCTTGTTTGTTTAATCTCAAAGTACATAGTTCCCTTGTCAGCCTGTGCCTTTGGCAAGAAAACAGGGAGTTCTGTATTTTTTCTCTGTATATATTCACAAAGCTAAGAATTGCTGGTGTCTTCCAGACTTACCTTTGGGAAATGACAAGTGGAGTGGAAGAAATACCTGCTGGGATCCTTAATAAAGAACACATCATCTTTGGCAACATTCAGGAGATATATGATTTTCATAACAAGTAGGTTTTCCTGACAGTTCTGTTAATGTTTACTGACTAAGCAAACCAAAGGCATGTGTAGAACTATACATCTATATGGTGTCTGCAGTGAACACCTATGGTACAATGCTCAGAGGAGTGTACAGTAATTGATCCAGATTTGCAAAATAATGATTGATCTTTTATGATTGTTTCTTTTACAAAAACTAATTTCATCTTAGTTTAAAATTCACCTTCATCTGAATAAAAATGTCAAAGTTGTATTATACCAATCCTTCATATTCCTGTACATACTTTCTGTCTCACAGGACTAGGTCTATCTGGAAGCTTGCCTGTGAAGAGTATGAGCTCTTGGAAAACACAAGGGGAAAAAAAAGAATGGTTGACATGAACTGGGTTAATAAGTAGCTTTCCTGCCACTTCTTGGAGACCCTCTGTATCTCATCTGTAACTAACAGTACTGCTCCCTTTCATCAGAATAAGATGGTGTATCAGATCAGCTTAGAGGGCACTGCTTTCCTGCTGTCATGTGAATTCAATAACAGTTACAAACTTAAAATTCAATGGTGCTTAATCTCACAAGATCAGTCTGAATTTCAAAGTCACTCTTCAAGACACACATTAAAACCAAAGCAGTTTGAGAAACAGATTGGAAAACCCTTTCCTGTTGAAGTTCAGGGAGACTTTCTGTGCTTCAGCCAGATAAATGTCCCATCACATACACAGAAATATGGTCAACACATACACAAAAATAGGATGCAGAAGAGGCTGCCATGTGCATGCTTGTCTGCAAACAGCTTCAACGTATATCAGGTTAGTAGATTCAAACTCCATAGTGCATAAAAAAGGCCTTTAAGCAAGAGATGAATTAGCCTCCAACCCACAAGAATTTCCCTGTTACACAGGTAAGTATTCTTCTCCCATCTGAAACTATGCTAGGGCATGGAATGCTCTGACCCCTGACTAGGGATTACTGCCATTTCCTTTCTAGTTGATTCAGACATGACTGTGCTCAAATCCTAATGCAAACCTTGGCAAGGACACACTTTTTCCACTGGCAGGACACTGATTAGGCTCATACTCAAGATACAAGCATTTATCATTAGCACTGATTAACCCATTGGTTATTCTGGTTCTCCTGGGTATGTGACTGTGACTAATTACATTGGTATCATCTTTTTTTCAGCATTTTTCTGAAAGAACTAGAGAAATATGAACAACTGCCTGAGGATGTGGGCCACTGCTTCGTCACCTGGGTAATGAGGCTTCTTCTTTTCATTATTTATCCAAATTAGTTCCTCCATCACACATGAAAACAAGCTGGGAGTTGGTGCCAGGATGCACTTATCCTTAGTGATAAGTGAGATTTGTAGCTAGAACTACAACTGTTTTGTCCTTCACTTCTCTTTGAATTAAAGGTTCCTTCCCTAAGCAGAGGGGGTGAAGGCTTTTCAGAGCCTGCCTACTTGTCCTGAACTGTGTGTTCAGCACAGCTTTTACCTCTGATGGTTCATGTTTAACAGGACTTCATCAATCCAAACCTGTATTTAGAGGTGACTTCCATTTATTCATGAGGATCCCTGGAAGTACAGATGTTTAAAATCTTGAAATACTCTCCTTAGAGAATTCTAGTCATATCCTGAGACCTTTACAGAGGCATGAATAACATATTTTATCAATATTTTTCCTCAGAAATCAGTGTCAAATTGCTGAGCCACTGTGTTTTCTCTCATTTCATTACCCAATGCCAGGATAATTTCCAACAGCACTTTGAAATCTTGATGGGAAGAGTCTTTGTGGGTGTAGGAGGCTCCAGGACTTGGCTACAGTAATTTATCTGTATGAAAACTGTTCCCTTTTCAAAATATTAACCACATAAGTTAGTCATCTTCATGTTTTCTCTGATATCTTAATTATATTTCAGAGCCGGTAATTAGTATTTTAAAAGCCCCTTGTAACATTTTCACCTACCAAAAAAATTAGCAAGTTTGGGTGACTTCAAATGGGGTTTTAATTTAAAGACATGATACAAATATTGATAAAATGGACTAAAAATATTGTTTACCAAAAAAAGGTTACAGGTCTATGAATGGTAGACAACAGATTTCCATACTTTTTTGTGCAAAACCATCCTGATACTTTTAAGACACTACCATATCATCCCTGAAGTAGTACTCACCCAGAGCTGTGTGTATGGTTACAGACCTCCATACAAAGCTGTCTGCCCAGATGCAGGGCCTTGTGACTTAGACCTGGTATAAAAAAAAATGCAATAGTAATAAGAAGAGACTGCTCCTGCCTCTCCCTGAGACCAGAGTTCAGTTATATGAAACTGCTCTAAGGATGGAGTACACAGATGTCTTGAATTTCCTCTTAAAAAGAAATAAATTAGGAAATTAAATGCAAAAATAAAGTTTGAGCCATTAAAGTGTGAACCAAGGTAGGAAAGGCAAGTCTGGGTGAGGTGTCACAAATCTGAGCCAGTCTCAAGTCAAAAATATTGATTCAAACCAGTTTAAGGCAAGTGAATCTTTCCCCCAGTTTCTACACTGGCTTTGTCTGCAAGTAGGTGATAGAGCCAACATTGTGTGACATCATTAGAGCTCTTAAGAATTATTTTATTGCTGGATTAAAGTTTTGGGCCTTCCCTCTGCAACGCTTGTTACAGAAAGCCTCCCATAGCTGTAACACAGTGCACCTCGTTCCCCTCAGAACTGCTCAGGTAAGGTATGAACTGGATGTAAATTATGTTGCTTTGAGAGGAGGGGTTTATCACCTGTATTGAGCCTTAATGAAAGATTATGTGAGCAGAGAAATAACTTATTTTGGTTTTCCCTTGATGTTTTTTTCACAGGCAGATAAATTTCAAATGTATGTCACGTACTGCAAAAACAAGCCTGACTCCAGCCAGCTCATCCTGGAACATGCAGGGACATTCTTTGATGTAAGCAACCATTGCCATTTTCCTCCAGTACACATAGTGCAGCTGAAACACATCTTCTTTACGGTGAAAAAATGGGTTCCTTTTTGTGCTTTGGCATTTGGGTGTTTTATTCTACTGTAGGTATCACATGCTCTGGAAACTGATAGGCTGGGGTGTGATGTGTGATCTTCATGGTTGTGGCAAGTTGATTTTTATGGAGATGTGCATTCTTGTGGGAAACTTTGTGCATTTTCAGACCCAGACTTTCTGAAGATTTGGTTTAGATGTACTCTGTTTTTTGATTTAGTGGTAAAATGAAAAGCAGATCTCATTATATTTTATGACATGAAATACTAAGTCCAAAACTAGATCCTGTCCTCCTGTTTGGCTTATCCTATCCACCTTGTTAAGCATTTGCTTGATCCTGCTAGTAACAGACTCCATAGACTGCAATTATACCACTTCCCTTCCAAGCATTTTACCTGGTGAAAAACATTTGCAGGCTCCAAACCAAGTTTTGTAGGCTGAGAAAAATCTTTAAAGTTTTTGAGTACTTTAAGCTTCCCCTCTAATTTTTTGAGGATTTTAAGTTTCCCCTCTAATTTTTGGATCCTCATCCACTTTGCTATGCTTGTCTGCTAGCTTCAATTAATTGCCTTCCTGAAAAAATGCTAAGACCTTTCTCCAAAGCATTGAAAATCTTTTTACAAATGACACCACTCCACGGGATCCAACCTACCTGACATGAATCATCTCCTCTAGGTTTCACATGTGCCAATATTTATAGCATTTCAGTTAAATTCAACACTGAAAGATCTCATATAAACCTTGAAGGATGAACACATTTCTCTTTTGCCTTGGTTTTTGCCTTGTTACCAAATAGTATAAAAATGGTATAAAAGTTGAATTGAACCAAAAGGGTTTTTCCAGGAGGTGGCGCTTGAGCCTGTTGAATGCTTTGTACTGGTTGGTGACTCCTGAAGGGTTTGAGCCTAAGGAGGGTGTCTCTCAGTGTTGTTCACAAAGGTTGAAAGTGTTTTGTCTTCTACATTTTTCCACTCCAACGCTGTACATGGGCTAGGATGTTGCTTAAGAGAGAATATTCATGTATCAATGCCTGCTCTTTTGCAAGGGAAGATCCTGGTGCAAAAAGAGAAAGCTGGAAAACTACCCCCTCAAAAAGAAAGAAACTTCCCAGGAGTCACTCAATCTGACTAAAGCATTGTGGAGTACATGTAGATCCTTCTTATCTTGATCTTGGAGTGGCAGTTGTTAGGTAGCAGGGTAAGGGACAGTATGGCCCAAGAAACAGAGAGAAAATGTCTGGTTCTTTTCTTCCAGCAAGAATCTGGAATTTCACAAAACACCCTGATGATAAGAAACAGTTAACTAGAATAACATTCCTTTAGTAAGAACTGTGCTTGAAGATCACAAATGATAAATGGCATAAACCATCATGGAAAGCCACCTTTGCAATGAAAACAAATAGTTCCTGTAATCTATCTGAACCCTTCAAGTCCACTAGAAAATTTACAGCTTCAGGGCTCATTACAAGGGGCCTCAGCTGGTGGAAATCAGCATAGTGTTGAGGTGAAAGCTGATGTTAGTGTCTGTTATTTAAGTGAGAATTTGTCATCTATGTGCTTCTGTCATTTTGAATATTTTTTTCCTTTAGATCTTGGAAAAGTTATATTCAGCGTTTAGTTTCAAGAAGCCACGAGGCATTTTTAAATGACCAGAATTTACAAAGTTAAACATGGTAAAGCTCATTGACTTTGGTAGCACTGCAGAGTGCTCTGTTTCTGCAAGGCTGAAAGTTTTTTGACAGTTTCTCCACAGAGCTAGAGTGTCCCTTTGGAAATGGGCAGAGGAGCAAGGTCTCAGCTTCTCCTTAGTAACTTTTTTTTCTGAAATTGTTCACCAAAGATTTGTCTTGTATTACAAAACCTAAATGTTTCATGGGGTTTTTTTAGTGCTCAATCAGTCTGTTCAGCAAGCCATTATTCTGTACACCCAGTTCAGGATGCAGTTCAACCTACTAAACAACTTTACACAATTAGATAAATTATCATAACTTGTGAATCCCTCTAGTCATTTGATAGAAACTCTGGAGTTTTATCCCTTCTTCATGGTAAATTCAGCAATGCTTGTAGTATGAAATTGATTTCAAGTATTCCTGTCTCTGTGTTATCCATCCAAGAGCCTCTGAGGGTCCTGTGGTGCCCTATGCAGAGGGTATTTTTGCTGTTTTTCTGGAATTCTGTTGTTTCATGCACAGCTACATGTTGATCCTGTTCTGTGGGTCATCTAGTTTGCAACACACAATTGCCAGCACATGGTGCCCGTCAGATACTTTCATTTCTTCCAGGCTCTTGGGACATTTTTCCAGCCAACTAATAACTAAATTTGTGTCTAATGACATGAGCCATGTAAACCTTGGTGCACTCTAACGTGAGCCAAGCTTGTTTTAAACAAGAAGCATTGCAAAATAGAGAGCACAGCCCCCTGTGGCTAGGTTGCTTCTGAAGCCTGCCAGCTGCTTCAAAGCTAAATCAGGGATCTCTCTGCTTCATCTTACTCAGGTCAGTGAGAAATGTCTGTGCTGCTGTGCTCTGTCCTGCACAGACCTCTCCAGTTTTCACCTCCACCCACAGTAAGTTCAGACCTCTCCAGCTGACACAAAGCCAACTCAATGCCATCTTACCCCAGCACTTCAGGGACCACAGGGAGGAGCTGCAGGGAAAAAGGTCCCTTTTCCAGCAGTGTATTTATCTGCTTACCATGTGGCAGAGCTGTTGCTTCCGTGCTGCAGGTTCCTGTGCAGAGGGGACACTTGGTACTCCCCTGACATCCTCTGTCTCTGCAGAGCCTGACTGAGGAGCATCCTGGCAGAGCAAGGAAAGCCTGAAGGGGTGGCATCTTGCTGAGGGTGTGCCCTGCTGTTAAGAGAGCTGGGTGGGAGGAATAGCATTAAATTCATTACTTGATCCTACAGAAATGAATGCACTTAGCCAGCTCCAGGAATTCACAGACATAGCTGAGGTCTTGCAGGCTCCTGCAGTCACTGTCCCTGTTTGGAGCCAGCCATGACTCAGCTTCATGCAAACTCCATTAAACCCCCAAAAAGAGCTGCTTCCCTTTTGTGTCTTCTCCATGGTACCAGGTACTTTTTTCTAAAGCAAACTTTACCAGTACAAAACCAAATAAACTAACAACAGTAAAAACAAAGAAATAAAAAACCTCAAACAAACACAACACAAGAAAAACTGTTGGCACATTTTGTGAAAAGTGTTTTTTTTGTGTTCCAGCATAAAGAAAAATGCTGGAGCTAAAAGAAAAAACAATGACTTGCCTAGTATTCAGCATAAAATCAGACTATATACTGAAAGAAAATCTCCATTCTTGGCAGCTCTTTCAACTTCATCTTCTGTAACTTCACTTTACAGCCTCAGATCTACCATCCAGTAGCTGGAGATGTTCCCTCTCCCCATCTGCTCCTTTAGGAGCTGAGGATTTCCTGATGGACAGGAGAAAGGGGAGGCATGCCCAGGGCCTGGTGGAGATGGAAGGAATTCCAACCTGTTTTACTTCAGCAGACAATCTGCCCCTGTAGAAGATTAATTTAAAGTCTTTTAGATAGCAAAATATGTACATTAAAGTCCTGTGGGATTTTCTGGAGTTTCAAACTCCCACTGGAACAAGTTGAAGGGAGGCAGCTGGGTCCTTTGCAGACCTCAGCAGTTGCCTATCTGCAATGTCTCCAGAAGTTCATGAGCACATCCCACTGATCAACACAGGCTTTACAGTGAGATTCAGGTGGCAATTCAGAAGTATTAGTGCTGCAAAAAGTATCATGAGAGTATCTCTCCTGGCTCCCCAGGCACCACCTCAGAATAGCACAAGTCTGTCAGCACTGTGTCAGACCTGTTACTCTCATGTGGATATTTCAGCTACCCCAGAGCTCTCGAATGGTACTAGATGCTATGTTTAGACAGCTAAATTACACCCTACACATGCAATTTAATTTAATGTCACTCTATTTTAATTGAATGTTAAGACTCTGCTGTCAGCCTTCATAGCTAGGAGGAACCAGTTGACATGACAGATAAGTCATACTTAAATTGAAGCCCATGTAGTTTACTCAACGTAGCTTTAGCTTGTCTTGTGTAGGGCCACAGCAGTTTAAGTGACCTTAGGGGACTCTCCAAGGACTCTGTCAGCCTCTCTGAAACCTGTTATTTGCATGTGAGCTTAAAGAGAGTTTAAAAACTAAACAAATGCAGAGATCCAGAGCTAAAATTAGTTACGAGTGGTTCTGTTTGGTAGGGGGTTAATGGTTTTCCACGACTGATTGCTGTTTTTATCTCTTCTAGGAAATTCAGCAAAGACATGGTCTGGCCAATTCTATCTCATCTTATTTAATCAAGCCTGTCCAGAGGATCACAAAATACCAGCTCCTACTGAAGGTACGTTAGTGAGCTGCCCAAATCAGTTGATGCAGAGCAGTGCCCTGCTGTGATGAGTTAACTTAATCTGAAGGGAGATGCTTCATTACCTGTGCATGACCTATAAGCAGCTACTGCTGAGCTGCTACTCCTGCTGCCCAGGCTGAGTATGGCAAAAAAGTGTGAAATCAGGTTGAGTTTTTAAAGGAAAAGACTCAAAAATGAAAATAACCAACAGAAAAAAACTGATCAACAGTTTCAACTGGATTTTTTGTATCCAAGTGGACTTCACCCTAAAAAGTGAGAAGAGGGAAAGGAAAATTGAAGGGATAACAGAACTCATAATTTTCCTTCTTTCTAAGTTTGTGACATGATAATTTGATCAAAGGCTTCTATGACAACACTAATGATCTTTGAGAAATTTTACTGACTCTTGACTGATGCTCCTTCACTGAATAAGATTCTGTTTGAGTGCTGACACTTTTGTTTTGTGTATAAAAAAACAGGAAAAGCTTCATATACAAAGCAAAGGACTTCCAAGTGAAACATTAACATTTCCCATTTTTTAAAAAAAAGAAAACACAAAAGCAGCAGCAACATTTGTTACTTTGTTGTAAAATTATTATAGTTTTTTCAGTACCTTATGAGCAGGTGAACTTTAAATCTAACTTAACCAGTTACCGTTCAAATCAAAACTAGTAAACAAGAAGAAAAAATATCTGGGGCATGAGGAAAGACAGCTTCTGATTTTGAAACTCCAGATATTGCAACTCTTTAGAGATACCTGTGTACATACCAGGAGTGATAAGCTCTACTAGGAAGGTGCTTGTTGAGTAGTCTTGAGTGTGGCATGGCCAGTCTTCACTGCATAAACCCATCTGCTGAAGGGAAAGCTAAAACACCCCTTTGGTCTCCCCTTCAAATGAATCTTTCCTGAAGGGACCTCCCTGCCCTGGGCACAACCCTGCCTGGACTGTGGGTGCTGGATCAGACTGGGGTCCCTGCAGCCTGTCTGGTACAGCTGGGCCGACTGGTGTCTGCTGCAGAGCCACACATCCCCACAAATCTTTGGAGCTGCACAGTGTTACTCAAGAGCACGTTGTTCCCTTTACAGTCATTCCCATTCGGTTACCTCCATCTGAGCACCCTCAGTGGGGTTTGATGCAGTTGATCTTCCTCCTGTCGCTGTTAGGGAAGCAGCTGTGTGCACCAAGTAACACAATCAGACACAAAGCCAGCAGCCTTGCTCAGAGGTTGTTTATAGGTGTTCTGCCTTGCTTCTTAGGAACTGCTGACCTGCTGTGAAGAAGGCAAAGGGGAACTCAAAGATGGTCTGGAAGTGATGCTCAGTGTCCCAAAGAAGGCCAATGATGCAATGCACGTCAGCATGCTGGAAGGTAGCACGGGGCAGGGGCTGGGGCAGGGAGGGACCTGCTGAGAAATGATGTCTTTTTATAACTTGTGTAGAGAGTTAGTACAGGGTGACTGTAGCAGTGCTGTTGATCAATCATAATTTTCAGGAACTTCCTAGATCCTTTGTGATATTTCGCCAAAGTCTTGTAAGAATAAAGCTGGCTAGGAAGTTTGGGGATTTTGTTTATTTATAGCTTCTGTGTTTATATATGCATACAAATACATATATAAATACATAGATGTGTGTGTGTACATATACAATGTGTGTATATATATATTTAATTAGAACTTTCTTACTTAATGAAACAAAAAATAATATACACCTGAAACAGTATCAGTTTAAATGCTAGCAAGCATGACAAATATTGGATGTAAACATTTCTAAATGCTGTCTCAATATTGCAAAAGAAAAAGTTCTGCTTTTCTAAGTCAAAACAGCCTATGTTTCAAAATATTAGTATAATTACCCCAGAGATTCAAAAAAAAAAAAAAAAAGAGGGAGAGAAAAGTACAGTTTGAAAACTATTTTAAAAAGACACAAAATATATATTTCATTGCCTCAAAGTTACGCCTTTTATTGGCTTTTTAATGCATGGAATGTTTCTAAAATTTAATTATTTTTTCTGAACAGGGATGTTTTATTATCTCTCAAGCATTTTCTTGGCCTGGAAAAATAATTTCCAGCCTGGCTTGAGTCAGAACCAGGAAATAAGAATAGTACTAAAACAGCCAAGAAAAAGAAAGTGGTTCCAGTAGATAAGCAGCACATTAAGACCAGGTGATTAAAGCTACAGGGGGGGCAAACTGACCCAGCATAGGTAGAAACACTCTAAAGTTGGTGATGTCTGGTGAAAGTCAAGGTTTCCCAAAATAATACCTGGATAATCTGTCCCCATGAGATGACCTGCATCAAGGAGTAATAACGAAGCAGGATGGCATTGTTAGGGCAGACAGACACTTGGACAGTTGTCTTCTGAATAAATCATTATTCCATAATATTTGGAGCAGGGACCAAGGCTGCTTGCTGCTCTCCCAGGGCTTTCTGGTGTGAGCCACAGCAGGCTGGGCTGGTGCAGTCTCATTTAGTATGTAGGACATATTTGCCTCTAATGAAATAATTGTTATGAAAAAAATATTTTCACTGAAACAATAGATGCCAATTAATGTCCTTTACAAACAAACAAACAAAAAAGAGAGAGAGAAAGACCCTTTTATTTCAAGTCCTTACTGTTCGGGTGTTTCTGGGCATTACTGGTCCAAAGAACAAATGCAACTTAATGTATTTTGTCATTTTAGGGTTTGATGAGAACCTGGATGTCCAGGGAGAGCTGATTCTTCAGGATTCCTTCCAAGTGTGGGATCCCAAATCTCTCATTCGGAAAGGCCGTGAGAGGCATTTGTTTCTCTTTGAAATCTCTTTGGTGTTTAGCAAAGAGATCAAAGATTCTTCAGGACACACAAAATATGTTTACAAGAACAAGTTACTGGTAGGTGGGGCTGCAAAGAAAATACTCTGGGTGTTGTGTTCCTTGTAGGTAGAGGTGGAGTTTGGGGGATGGATCACATGTCCCCATGGTTGGGGATGTTAATACCACCTGGAAGGGCTGGCTCTGTGCCCTGCAGGGCTCACCTGGAAGCCAAGCTCACTGTGAGTCTGAAGAGGTATAAAATAAGGAGAGCTGAAGGGTGGGTTGAAAACGCAAGGAAGATCACTCAAGCCATCCATTTCTTGGCCTGGTCATTTTCTGTTTCTTTTATTTGTGTGCAGCAAAGCAGAGACAAGATCCACCTTCCCTATCCACCCCAGCCTCCCCCCTTCTCTCTACAAATGTCAAGTTTTCTGAACTCATGAAGCTTCATATATCTGAAATCTCTCACCATCTCTCCTCCATTAGACCTCAGAACTGGGAGTGACTGAACATGTTGAAGGAGATCCATGTAAATTTGCTTTGTGGTCTGGACGAACACCATCCTCAGACAATAAAACAGTGCTCAAAGTAAGTCTTTCCTGCTTGTTCTTTTTGCCTTTAAAGTTGCTAGTTGAGACCTTGGGTGCACTAAAGAAAAGGTCAGTTTCTTTCCTCCTTGCATTTGCATGGCTTCCATGTCTGTCAGCAGGGCCATGCCTTCATCAGGAGTGATTCAGCTCTAAGGCCCCAGTATAAATCAAGATGATGCAGTTGTGCAGCCTTGCTGAAATTGCATCTCCTCTTGCAGCCTGGGTTGAGCAGCTGTGCCCTGACACAGGGCAGTCTCAGGGGCTTTCCCTGGGAGGTGTAATTCTGTTAAGTCTTTTGCCACTGGACTTATCAACAATCAACCTGTTCCTCAAACCCCCAGAGTTGACAGCCATTTCTGTCAAGTGGGTTTCTAACCAAGAATTCATGTTGTAGTTATTCTGCCTGAGGAAATCCCAGCTGTGCACTGATAGCCTATATCCCCTCCACAGTGCATGCTGTATTGCTAGCATTAAGTATATTTATACAGAGCTTAGCTGCTTTACTGTTGCTTGCTGAGTAGATCTGGTAAAAATATCTTAGTTCTCCTGGGGTCACCAGGTACTCCAGCAGCTAAAACAATACAGCAGAGAGGAGGAACAGTTAATAACACATTTTCATCAGCCAACCATGAATCTTCTACATAGGAGGGACATGCTGAGAATATGATAAAGTGTCTCTCTTTCTGCCTTGTGGAACTTTAGGCATCCAGTATTGAAACAAAACAGGAATGGATAAAAAATATCCGGGAAGTCATTCAAGAAAGGATTATCCATCTGAAAGGAGCCCTGAAAGAGCCAATTCAGCTCCCCAAGACACCAGCAAAGCAGCGGAACAACAGCAGAAGGTACCCTTGGTCACTCCATAAAATGTGAAATCGAGTATTTTCTCAACCAACAGCAGTGTAGTGGCTCTGGGCTTTTGACTGGATTTACTCACTTTTCCTTACTGCAGTCAAAAGCACTTTTCAACACCTTTGGTTGTTATCTGTTGTCTTGACAAACGTAGCTAGAAATCTTTTCTATAATATACATATGTATCTTTTAGTACTCCAGAGTACTGGAGAGAAATGAATAGTAAAAGTTCTTCAGAGTCCAAGGATTTGTTTCTTTCCCAAAGTAGAATTTGCTTCTTCACATTTGAGTATTAACAGAATATTTTTCCCTGATTGGCATTTTGAATTATTGGACAGTAAAAATCACAGCTGGGCATGACAATATATAACTACAGAGGAAAATCTGTGTTTCATTAACAAATACAAACTCATTTTTACCTATGAAGTAACATAATTTTTTGTGCATGGCCCTCTTTGATTCCTGGGTCAAATAGAAATTATAGAAAATTGTTCTTTTGCTGTTATGCTGACATTCCCGAAAGCCACCTGTAATGTGAACATCTCTATTTTTTCATCAAGTTTTATGACACTCTTACTTCAGGCTGCATTACAGAGGCATCCAGAGCACGAGTAACCAGGGTGACCCAGGAGATCTACAGCAAGGCAGAGATCCAGGCATTTCTTCCTGGAAACACATACCCATAAAAGAATTTTCTAGTACAGAACAGTGATCCTAATTTTTTTTCTTTGTCCTTAAATATATATTTTGTATTATTTAAATGTTTATTTTGAAAGACGAGTAAAAAATTAGAACTTATCTATACAGCAAAACAAGAAAATACCCTGTGTTAGCACACCTCATACAGGTAGACTCTTAGGACTTTACATTGTTTTTACACGAAATTGTATGTTTGCTTGGATAGCATTTTTATGCCTTAGTATTAAATTCTTGAAGTGTTGTTCTGTGATGCAAGAGAAATCTCCCTTTATTCAGTGTCCTGTTTAGCCTGGGCTGAATGGTTTTGGTTAAAACAGGAATCTAATTGAAGGAAAAACTCTGCCTGACACCCTCATTACAGCACTATTTCTGAACACCAGAGTTTTCTGTGCTGTAAATATGCAGCCAGCAGCCATCCTGTTTTCAGCAACAAATGTTGTGATTATGTGCTAATCCCAACCTTATGGCTGAGGGTGACATAATTTTAAATTGCAAGCTACCTAGCAACATGGGCTGCATCAGTAAGGTAATTTTAGTGAAAAGGCAACTCTGACAAGCTAACTCGGCACTTCCCAAATCCACCTATAAAGTTGTGAACATTCCAGGGTGCTGTGTTAAGTAAGTATCACTGTTTCCCTTTTATACCTTTTGCAGAGATGGAATAGATGATGCAGACAGCCAAGGAGATGGCAGCAGTCAACCAGACACCATTTCCATTGCATCCAGGACATCACAGAACACAGTGGACAGTGATAAGGTAGGACTGAAATGTGAAAATACACTGCAGGCAATTTTCCCCAGAAAAATGTAAGTGTAGAGCAGAATAGAAGGTGAAATAAAGCAACCTCTCTTCTCCTGAGTGAGTTGAAACTTATATTTCCCTGTGATAGACTATTAAATCCAGTCTGGTTTTAGGTTCTTGTCAGTACTGCTGTTTTACATGGTAACATCTCTGTTGCTGCAGCTTCTTTGTGGTTAATACACAGAGGCTGAATTGGCTCTGAAGAAGCACAGCCTAGAGCAACCTTTTTTTCTCTAGTAAACTTGCCCTGTGGGAGCCAGCTTCTGAATCTGCAAACACTTTGTTATGTTCCATATTTGCCCTCTGAGCTGAAATCAGTAATCTGTTGGAGGCAATATGTGTGCTTGCACACCAATTAATACAGCAAAACTGGGATCCTGGCTGATAGATATCTTGAGAGCCTGGGAGACCTACCCTTTCCAGATACTGGGATTCTGGATTCCTCTCCTTGTAGACATATGGTGGAGCATATGGATGGCCCTGGGATGCACTAGATTCTGTTGGAATGCTGCATGCTGTCGGCACGTATGTCCATGTCATTTTAGTTGTCAGACAATCTGAGTCCAGATTCCCAGCTCCACTAGGATGGCTGACTTGAATTTGTCACCCTGATACCTCCAACTGGGATCTTCAGCTGAAATAGCAGTTTTTGGTGAGAGTAAATGGGCTGATAATAGTAGTTTACTTCAGTCATGCTGTTGGGTGTTGTCATACCCACCAAGAGAACATCCATACTCTCTGCATGTTTTGAAATTGTGTAATTTGCAAAAGGATGAATTCTGCAGGATGAATTTGCCTGTTTATCAAGGCTTTAGCTATGCTGCCACTTACACAAGGTTGGAGGGTGTCTTCACAAAATCATAATTCAATTTTATGGTTGTAAAAGCCTTGAGTAAGGTTCAGTGCGGGCGTTATTTTGAAAGCTGGAGCTAACTACAAATAAATTGCCTTTTTAAGACCACCTGTTGTGTTTCTCTTAAAGGCATATTCCAATGCTTCTGCTTTTTTTGACCAATAATGTGCACTAGAAAAGTATTAATGTTTACAAGTCCAAAGGCCACTGTAATATATGCAAATACTTTCCCCGATGTCAAAGTGTTTTCTTTTGTCTTCAGACCACATTAACTCACCCTGCTTTTCCATATTTTTCCACATTTATCATTGCTGAGAAAGGCCCTGACTTAGCAGGGTACTTGAGCTCATGCTTAATTTTAAGCATTCACATAAGCTTTGCTCGTTTGCCCCAAGCTCATTGTCTCAGTTGCATGAATTATGGTGGATGGGCAAGGTCTGGGTAAGATGCTTCATTCTGCATGCTGAAGCTGCATATAGGATCTACAGTGCTGGCAGCACAGGGAACAGTCAGGCTGTACCCTGCAAGACAGCCCATCATGGCAGCATTTGGTTTAAGGATGCAAGATGGGAAAGGGATTTCTGTACAAAACCTTTTTTGAGCTGAATGGCAAATGTTTATGAGATAAATTGAGCACCAAATCCTATAGGGGAAAAACTGTTACCACTGAGGAAAGTTCTAGAATCTTGGCATGTTTGCAGTTGGGGTTTTCTTAAGTGGGTAGGTTCACTCGCTTACTTAAGGCTGACTGCATGTTTATGTGTCCTTATATATATTTAATAGATAGAAACAAATTCCAGTGAACAGCTAAACCTTAAATGTGTGTTTTATTGAATCTGAGAACAAGTATTTCATCCTTAGAGAGGCAGTAGCTGCTGAAGTTTCCCTTATGTCACTGATGCTTATGCCTATTTTACTCTATGCCTTTGAAATGGGGTTTTATCCTTCAGTGTGCTTAAATTCTAGGATAGTCTGAGTGAATGTTTTAGACTGGGAAGATTTATCTTCTCACATAGACTGGGACTGAGTTATCAGCATTGGAAGACTGTACCATATCATGCTCTCTAGCTAAGGGTTCTTGGCATGGTTGATAGCACATGGTAAATGTGTAACATACATATTGTAATTAACTCATATGGTACTGATACCAGCACCATGATACTGATACCAGGTAACATGTTCAGCAAGCAGTGGTTTCACTGCCTACATAATTTCAGTGTAGTCAGCAGAGTTATTCCAGGATTTCAAATTCAGGCTCAGTTTTTTCACATCTGTAGCCTCCAGGGGTGATCTCTCTGTGTGCCCCAGTGAGATCTCCATCCTGAGAAGCCAAAAGAAGGAGCTCCTACCTTTAAAAGCTGTGGCTGGTCACTGCAGCCTCATTTACAAATACATGGAAAGGGCTTTGCAGTGATAGCAGGGTGACAGGATGGCAGCAGATTAATCCTGCACTGGAAACATCTATATATAAATTCAATATTTAAAATTTAAAATTTAAAATTCAATATGAAACAATTCTCAGGTAGCATTTAAGAGCTGATATTGCTCTCTGAAGGCAAAAGGATTCAAAGATTTAACTGACACACTTTGTTCCTAATCTAAATCTTGGTGTTACATGTGGGGATTACCTAACACGTTAACTGAATGTTGAGACAAGAGTGACAAACAACACTTTAGACAAAAAAAATCCCATGACTTTTCAAAGATTCTGTTTCAAGGAACACTTCTGCTTAATCATAGAGTCATATAGTGGTTAGAGTTGGAAGAGACATTCAAGATCATCAATATCCAATCACTCTGTGGGGGATCCTTGGGCCACAAGCTGTGTATTTCAGCCTACCCTGGGGTTTGGGTACCAATACTGTCTCCTCTCTCATCATGGAGCAAGCCTAGAGCAAAGCATCACCTTTGCATTTTCAATTCCTAAAAAGGCAGAAGGCTTTTTCTTGTTAAGTGGGAATGAGATAACCTTGCTATAAATTCAGCAAGCTGCCTTCTCTCAAGGCAGCTGAACCTGGCCAAGGCATTTCTCAGGGGTATCCTTTGGTGTAGGGGATAAAGCACTTGTCTGGAGGACAGAAGAGCTGAGTCCTGGCTCTGCTCTGTCACTCAGATGTGAGATGCCATTTCAAATTGCATCTGATGGCATATTGCATGTGTTTTCTTTTTTTTTTCTTGTTTGGGTTAGGAATCTGTGGGGGTGGTACCGTAATTCTTGCAAACATTACATTTGTACATTAATTATGGCACTTTTCTCTGTTGTCCCAACAGAGAATACAGACCCAAATTCAGAGCTGGTTTGCTATACTGAAGGAAATAATTTCATGGTAGCAGACCCTGCTTTGAGAATATTCCTAATGATACAACTGACTGCAGAAGTGTTACTGAGTCTTTAAATATTCAAGCTTTCCTAGCTGCACAAGTCATCAGGTGATGATATGATTATAATCTTCAGTTTAAAAAAAAATATCCATTTCTGTTTTAAAATATATATATGTAAAAATCACTCCGCCTTTTAAAGTAAAGTAGCTTCTTAAATCTGGATCTTAATCCTTAATTGTTTTAATTTTCTTGGGTTTTTTTTTTCCTCTCAAAATATACAAAGTAATTATCCCTGGGCTCAAACATTTAATTTTCATTACATACTCTATAGTAGAAACACAGACTTCAAGTAAGATCTGTAGGTCTGCACCTTAGTAAAAGGAAAGACAGAATGTAAAAAATGTTTATTTTTCTATTAGCAATCCAGGACTTTTTCTATATGTAGTCTATAATCTAAATCTATAATCTAAAATATTTCATATACTGAAAACGAATTATTGGGATTGTCATTTGGGAAAGTTTTATAGAGAAGGGAAAAGTGAGTTCATGAACTGGACTCAGTGCTGAAGAATCAATAAATAATGAGTACAACTACATTAAGTGTGATTCCTGTTGAGCATCCAGGTCAGGTCCTAGGTAACCTGCTCTGAAAAATGTCTTCATCTTTTTCCAAAAGGCAAACTAGACAGCTTTTGTTCTATAAAGCAAGCCCTCTTCTGCATGTTATCTAAAAACTCCTTAGGGACAAATCCTTGCCCTATGCAGTTCACAGCAGACAGGATTTCAGTCTTTAAATTTGGATTCAGAGCAGTGGGGAATTGCATAAAGAAAATGCTAGCATGCAGGGCTTGCTTGTTTGTTAAGCCCATTGGTCTCTTGGCTTATAAACCAGCTGTTCCTAGTGATACCAGTCTGTCTTCTAATGGCTTTTTTTGCTTGGCTTTTGCAGAATGCTGAGGAGAGCTGTTCTCATTTCCTCCTGTTGTTTTTGGATATGGAAAAAAGCTCTGAAATGTGAACCAGAAAGTTCTTACTCTCTAAAAATAAATATATATCATATACTTTTATCTTTTCCATTAGATTGTGGACTCTGCTATTCTTTCATCAGTCATGAGACAGAGATCTTGACCTCTTCCTCATCAGTGATGTTTTATAAAATATGGGAATAATAATTTTTCTAATTGAAAGTAATTGGTATAAAAGGAAATTTCAGAATTAAGGCTTGTTGGAACAAGTCACCTAGGGGCAGATTCTCCTTTCTTGAAAGCCTTCTAATCAAGGCAAAATAGCTTTCTCCCTGTGGTACTATTAGAAGTATCACAGAAGTTAGGATCAGATGCAGGTAATGCTGCTTCAGATTCTTCATTAGAAAAAATTCTCAGTTCCTTGGAAGTTTCAGATATGAGAAGTGCCTTGATCCTCTGTTTTCTCCCTTAAGTTTGCTAATAATTTGGGGCTTGAACTCCATAAAGTTGTACAAAAACATGCTGCATGTTTTTCTAAATAGCTAGTATTTTTTTTTTTAGCTTGCTTAGTGCTGATTAAAAAAAAAAAAACAAAAACAAATTACCAAATGGAAATGCCCACTCATTCAGTAGTAAAGGCAACTTGCTTTGTTACGTACCTCACAAGGAAGACATAAGGAAAATCACTGTTTATTAGGTGCCATTATCAACACACACAATACAAAGTGGTCAGCCATTGCTTCCCAGCACAAATTAATCTGGAAATTAAGTACTGAATTTACAGTGCCTAAAACCAAAGTTGAAAAGCCCAAGATCCCACTCTGACCGGGAAGCTTATAAAGAAATTAAGTCTGTTAAGGTGAGCAGGAAGTTTACAAATAATGCCTTCACTTTACAAATAATCCTGATCCCATCATCTGGAGTTCAGCTGCTTGCTTCCAGCAGTGGGATTTGGAAACCTGTCTACTGCAGGCAGGGAGCTCCTGATTGCTGATGGCTGTCACCATTTCCTAAATCTCACTGACTCTTCTTCCTCACACACCAGAGCAAGGCTGCAGCTCAGCGAGTGCCCTGCTCTCTGTGTCACAGGATGCGGATCCTGCAAATTAAAGGTGGATTTCCAAATGGAGCTGGATTTTCCATATGGTTTGCATTGACATGAAGGCAAAGGCACTTCAGAGTAGGGTCCAGTTGCAAATTTGTATTTACACACAAAAGTGTAACCAGCTCATTGGGAGCACTTTGACCAAGATCCCTGCTTCTACCAGCATTGCACCTCAGCTCTGCCTGAATTAGAAAGCTGATCCTACCAAGATTTCTCTGGGTTTGGTACTAATAATATCCTTCTCTTCTGTGCTCTCAGACTTGCCTGTAATCAGCAAGCTTCTCTCAAAGGTAGAATGACTTGGAAAAGCTCCATTAAAGAAATGAAAGCATTTGCTGAAAAAATACTAAAGCATATATTTTTCAATGATGTCTTGAAATAAAAACATCAACATAGGTGAGAACTTTTTTTATGTCATTAAGAAACATTATTTTGTCAAATACAGACAATGCAGAGCTTGGATAAAAATGAGAAATATCCCCATTTTCAGAGACACAGAAAAATTAGGAACAATACCATAAGGCAAATGCATACATTCATTTAGCTAACTAGCACTCTCTCTCAGACTGAGCTGACAATTTAATTTCTACTTAGTTTCTCAGCAGGGAACCTATATCGCACCCAGAACTAAAAACTGTATAGCAGATCTCCGTCTCTTTTCAGTGTTAGTAAAGTATTCTGCAGCTTCCAGTTAAAACATTTTACTTTCTTGAAGTATTTTTTTCCTTTCAACTTGGTATTAGGGTTATTTAAATAAGCTCAAGGCTCTTATAAAGTATTGGTACATCTCGTAATCCAGGCCCTCTATTCCTCTGGCATTATTGTAGCACAGTGTGTGCATCCCATGATCCAAGTTTCAGCCTTTTCCATCTCTACCAGGGACTTCGTATTGAGTCCTGTGCAAAAGACAAGTTCTACTGCAGCAAGGGAGAAATTTCAAAGGTCAAGAGCTGTTGACCTCCAGAAGTGCTTGTGTATGGTCAAAACATGAATCACCATGGTCTAGGTACTGAATAGAAAAGACTCATCAGTGGGAAGTCACTCTGGCAGTAGTGGTTAATGGCTTCTATGGATTCCAGCTGCTGTGAAGCAAGGATGTTATCACAGTGGCTATGGAAGAGCTAAGATGATGGCAGGAATATGGATAAAGCAGGTAGTCACTTGAATACAGAATCTGGAGTATTTCTTTAGAAATCTTTTTGTTTCCTGCAGCCCTGTGATGTTTATAGAGTTGCCTGACAGGTGAAGCTGGGCATTGACTTGGAAGACTTTTTTTCCTTCAACCTATATATATTACTTTCAGTAAATTAGATGCAATTTGACAACAGTGAGTTCCTAAAAGGCAAAGGAAGGGATTGATTTACTCTAATTTCTGTAAGGATTGTGGTAATTCTGCACTGATCCCATCCAAGCAAGTGGTGTGCCTGAATTCAGTGTATTGTGTGAAGTGCTGCTCCCTTATAATGACTGATGAATTATGGTAAAATATAAATTTATGTAATAGAAAGTGACTGCTGACTGTTAAGTGATTTTTCCCTGTGAAGTGATCTTGCCCTGTGAAGACATGATGAAGAGGAGTGAATCAGAACCCCAGAGAATATATTTCTGTTGCTTAGAGGCTGCCTAGTATTAGTGCAGTTGTCATGCAGAGTTCTTACTGCCCTCACCAGTGGAAATGGGAGAACATGATAGATAGCAAAGGAAATCCTGATATAAAATATTTTGGTGCTTTAATTAGCCCTCTTGAATGCTTGCTGGCTGTAGGTTGTTAACTCTTTTCAAGATACTGTCATGTAGTAACAAAATGTTTGTCTTACCAAGGAAATAAATTGTTCAGCCAGGAGCCATCTCTCTCCCTCCCTGATGCTTGAGTCTTCATATTTCCTCAGCCTTTATGGAATTGCCTATCAATTCTTGCTCTAAATCTTAGCTGGGACTCCTGTAAATTCAACTCTTCCCTGGGAAAAGCATTCAATATATGTATCTTTTTACTGTCAATGGCTCCTTGAAGGTGAGGTCACTGAAAAATGGAACTTGGATCTGATAAAATAAGACTGGTTTATATCTGCTGGCAATGTCTTCTTTCACTTCTTATAATTCATCTTCAGAAATATTACTGTGGCACTTCTCCCTCCCCTCTCTCTTTCCTTGCTATGATTTAGGACTTCCCCTTTGCTTTCTATATTTCTTATCAGGAATGCAGCATTTTCAAGTGTGCCAACTTTTGAATTGCAGGCCTGTACTTGCCTGTCTCCATTGTAGATTTTTCATTGTTTTGGGAATAAAAAAAAAAAGCAACTTGAGGGTCTTGGAATGAAATATAACATGCTTAAACAGACAAGGTTTACATTACACCATTAGATTTTCAAATGAGGCCATCCCAGGACTGAAGTGCTACACACACCTTATTTGACTTGTGCAAAGGTGCATGGGCACCCAGAAAACTCTGAACCCCAGCTGTAAGCTAAGAGTCCTGTGGTTAAAGAGTCAGTACCAGGTTTATGCTCTGCCTTGGTAGAACTTAATCTTTTTTGGGGGACTTTCATGATAGGTCTCACATTACCTTCTTTTTGTCTGTACACTGTTCGCTATGACTTGCAGCTTTGCAGGAATTCACTCACCTGTCGTCTACAAGTGGAGACAGTCAACAGCTTTTCTTTTGGATTTATAATGAGTGTAGCAGTTTTTCAGCACAGTTATTAATGCTGGCACTGCCTTGAACACAAATGTCTCAGGACAATTCCGAGGCCTTTGACCCTTTTTTCCTCTGAGTACCTTGAAAAAATGGACTTTGTTCTTTCCTGGGTTGGAACCAGATTTCAGAACAACAGAAAATGTAATTCTTGCCAACCTTGGTTTTCAGACAAGTTTAATCCTGGCTTGAATTACATGCTATCTGTCTTTTCTGGCACAAATATATAGGTGTAGCAAGGAGGTGACCAAGTGGTTTACCTGTGAGAAGTGATCTGTCAAGGGTGCAAGTGCTGCTGAGTGTAAGCACCTTTGTGCCAGCAAGTATTTGTGGCAGCTGTGGGTGAAGGCAGCACTGAAAACAGGCTGTCTTGTTTCAAAGAGCTTGCTCAGAGAAGGTGTATATGTTCTTTTGAAAAACAAAGTAAAACACAGGCAGCTGCTTTTAAAACACCACTCTTGGTGCAAGTGCTTACAAACGTCATAGCAGTTCCTCAGGAATTTTTTCTCAAGTCCCGACCATGTAGTGGAGTCTTACTGTTTTCTTTTTACACTACATGTCTAGGCAGTTCCCCCCAAATCTACCTGAGAGAAGATAATAACCAAAGCCCACCCTTTTTTTATCCAGTAGTTGAAGACATTTTCCAGAGTTTTGAATGTTTCACACAACCCTGGCTTCATCACCGTGAAAATGTAACAAAGCCAAAACAAAGGAACGAAGGCACCATAAGCTTTGCAAGGGGTTCTTTTTCACCTCTGAGGACATCTAAAATAATCTGGATAGTGTCTTATTTGTAATTATATGGTACAAAAAAATTCTCAATTGCAATATAATTGTTTCTTGTGTTCACTCTGAAAGGAAAGCAAAAACCAAGCCGCCTATGGAAAGTTCCTGCCTATGGAGCATTTGCCAACTGTGGAGAGCAGCCTGTGGTTTCATTTAATTAACAAAAATTAATTAATATCTGCAGATGTGGAACATCTATAGTGTCTATAAGAATAGACATCTAACTGTTCATTGAGTAATATTCCTGGGAAATAACTTCATTAGAGGCAGACATGAAATTTGACATGAATCTTCAGTAATTCAGCTGAGATTTCTGAAAGTGCTACTAAGCTTCAGTAGGACCTCTGCTCTCAAAATTCTTGAATGTAATTCTTTTCCCAAGGGAAAGTAATTCCTCTGGTGGTCTATGAAGGTCACCAATAACAGGTTCATCTCCAGACAAGTGTAGAAGCAGCAGATATTTTCTTAACACTTCTCCCAGTCTTTTACTTGCAGCTATAAATAACTGCAGATACGGATCCAGATTCAGTTCAGCGATCAGATACTTAGAAGAGAGACAACTGCAAGTCCCTGAAACTACAGTTCTAGAGACAGAGTTTCTTCACAGATTTCTTCAGCATTCTCCTCCATGCACTTACACCTGGTAGATAGAGTACATTCCACTCCTTTTATGAAGTGCATTCTTTTCTAAGTTTTCAGTTCTGTTGCCATTTCATAAATAACTTTTGTTATCGATTGTCTTATAGTATTTGCATTTAGGAAATAAGAATCAGCACTCAGCCTGCTTTCAGTCCTAATCTTAGATCATTTCAATCTAGTACAGCTTTTGGTGGAAAATAAGCAAATTAGTAACACTTGTAAATATCAAGTCTGACTGTGATAAAAAAAAGTATATGGAACTCCTTCAAAATGAAGGTCTCCTGAGAACATTGTAGCTATGAATACCAAGGCTCAATGTGTACCTCCAGGGATATTTAGTGCCATTTCTGGGGCAGCCCACTTCATATCTTCTTTCTCTTCCTGCAAGCAGGGTGAAAATCAGATTCTATACTAACGTGCTGATGAACACATTCCCCTTACAGACACAAGGCGCACAGCTAAAATTTGTCTTATTTGATATATTGAGCATCTTAAATTCACAGCAAATGTGGTATCAGTCTATTACAAGATGTTTCTGAATAACCTGTGATACAGCTTAGGTGGGATGGCTGTAATTTTAAAGCGTGCAGGATGGATGAAACTCAGCTGTGGACCACACTATGGCATTAAGTGACAGGAAATAAATCTTGCTTCATATCAATAAATCTATAGTACCAAACATACACATTAAAAATATTTTGATGCCTGCTGTGAATAAAGAGGATGTTTGAGTTATGGGGATGTTTGAGTGAATTAGTTTGAGGCAATCAAAACAGAGTAGAGAGGAAGGAAGTGCAGTCAAATCCACATCTTTCTTTCAAAGATATCAACAACCCAGGTTTAGTACTTTTTAAAATAGAAGGATTCAAATAAATTATTTATTTGCACAGAATAATTAAAGGATATTTTGCTTTTTAGCTCTAAAGCAAGACCAGCTGTTGCTTGACTTTTAAAATTTGCTGTGATTTTCAAAGAATGAGATGTCAAAGATCTGTTGCCATGTATGTTACATAAGCAACTGCATTGGACTTCAAATGGAACGTGAGCTTCTGTGTCTGAATTGATCTTTGATTGAATGGGAAACAGTTAAAATTAAGTTAGTCAGAAATATTTCTTTTTTTCATCTGCAATGGTTGGACAAAAATACGTATATTAGGAGCTCAAGTGGCTGAGTTATCTTTTTCTCTGAATATATGCTAATGAGAGTGCCAGCTGAACTCTAAGTCATTAAAGCCCATTTCCTCATTATTGCTTATCAAAATTAACATTCAGTGACCTGTAAATTATTCACTAATTCTGTCCTTCTCTCCTCATGAATGGTTCCTTTTCACTTTTATTCTTTCACAGCACAGAAGGAGAGTATTTGGCTGGTGAGGGGATTCCTCAGGCTGCCCTCAGACTCACATCTAATGAGACACTGGCCCTTGCCAAGACCTGTTCTCTGAGAGGTCTGAGCACCACTTTGTAAACAAGCCTCCTCAAGACATGAAATAGATACTTTTGCTTCAGCATCATGCTGGTTTTGCAAATTTTCTTGTTGATATAAGAGACAAAAGGGTTACTTAAATGTGTATAGGTGTGTGTGTGTCTGTGTCCAAAATGGGGACATAAAGAGAACTGGAATTGTCCATCAGCTTTCTGGGGCTGTCTCTGTAGCCATTCTTGGGCCAGGCACTAGGTTATCTAAAGTGCTAGAATTAGAAAGAAAGAAGCAAGCAGGATTCAGAACTTGTTTTGAAGAAGAGGGTTGTTGGTTTTTTAATTTTATTTCATCTCAAGTTCTACCTTCCATGTTATCATTTAGAAAGAAGCTGTTCCTCATCTAAACCTGATCATTCTCCTCTGGTTCTTCAAAGAACTTGAGTTCATATTTATTTATCCTGTGCTGTTGTTTTGAGTTGTTTCTGTGGTTTCATTCTGGTGATTACAGCATGTTTGTTTGATTTGGCTGTACAACATTAAATATATCCCTCTGGAGGAACAATGTGTTTTCCTCTTGGCAAAGATTTTTTTTCTTTAAGAATCTATCATTTTTATGTGATTAATGCTTATTAGCTGTAAAGTTCCAGGGTTGTCCAAGAAACTTAGGAAAACCTGGGGAGGCATCATCCCAGCCATAAAGGGCATATAGGGATAACACAGATTAACTGTCTAGAAAGAAGTGTGATCAGAAATTAATGTTAAGAACAGGTCTTCAAGCAACACAGAGTGCTTTGCTTGAGAACATTGGAGATCATCCAAATTCAAGGTTACCGTCAGCTAGAGGATTGACATTGGAAACAAAACTGTGTGAAGGAGGAGGATAAGGGGAAAGAGTTGCAAATTCCATTTTTCTTCAGATAGGGAGAAAACCACAGATCACAGTATTTTTACAACAACTCTAATTAAAGAGTGGAAGGTTGTGCTAGTGTGCTTTAACTCTTAGGTGTTCAGAAAGTTGTGGATGATCTTTACTTTCCTCAATGTATGAGTATCTTTGCATGCAGCCATCATGGCCTTCTTGGATGTAGTCTGTGATGCAACAAGCTGTAGTTTGTGCTGGTGGCCTTTTTCAGATTTGTCTGACTCTTGGTGCACTGAATTTTTCCCATTCTGGGGAAACTTGTATCCAAAGCTGATAATTTCTTGAGAAAATTTCACAACTGTCTCACCTCATACTTTTCCTCTTTTCAGGCTGCTGTGTGCTGGTAATGATTTCTCCATCCAAACCTGTATGTAAAACTTATATAGAAGTCACTCATTCTTGTTGAAGAGGCTTTTATGGCATGGCCTCATAAAAGGTACAATGCC
This sequence comes from Calypte anna, assembly GCF_003957555.1. Classification (NCBI taxonomy): domain Eukaryota; kingdom Metazoa; phylum Chordata; class Aves; order Apodiformes; family Trochilidae; genus Calypte; species Calypte anna. Next base: position 10,155,920 of record NC_044253.1, on the reverse strand, counting down.
TGATTATGGGTAAAAAGGAGCAGAAAAACAATGATTTAATTGATTTTAAGTCTGTGAGGGAAGACCACATCTAGCTCGGTCTTCAGTGTGTTGCCTGGTTGAGTACAGATGTAACTAAACATCACAAGAACATAGATACAGTACTAGGAGGCAGTAGAATGAGGCAGAGGAACATGGAGAGCAAGCCACAGGGAAACACAGAGCTGGGCAGGAAGCTGAGAGAGGTGAGAGTTTTTTGAGAGAAATGTTAGATGTGAGGGGACCAGAGAAAGAGATCATACCACAAAATGTATCATTTTGTTTTCTCTTTCCCCTTAGATCCCAGTTCATGTCTTCTCACACCTAAGTGTGAGAAGAAAAGGGAAGAACACGTTATGGGGGGAGGGTTATTCTGGTTGGTTCTGCTGGTCCACAAACTTGTGGTCTCTTCAGTGAACTGAGGCAGTATTTATGCTGGAGCCAAGTATTTTTCCTGCAGGATGCCCCAGGAGGCACTTCCCTGCCTTGGAGTCAGCAATCTCCCCACCTGGTAAACTGCATCCATGCCTTGTTACTGGCAACCTAGAGCCGAGAGACAACCAAAGCTCCTCCAAGCCTTAGTTTCCAGAGTCACAGTGCTGCTGCTTTCCAGATCAGCACTGTTTTTCTGTTTGGATCTTGCTTTAATTTAAAACCCATCAACAATCAAAACCAAGCTCACCCTCCTGAAGTGTGTGTGGGAGAGAAACAGAGGGGTGTGAAATGTATGGCACAACTCCACAACCCCTTTTCTCCCTGGGTTCCTTTTTCCTGACACTAGAGCATCGTTTCCTCACTGAACTTGCAAATAAGCAGTTATTGAAAGAACATGGATGGACCACACATGCATATTTTCCACTCTCGTGGAGAAAAGCTGTGTGGCAGCTCGTGGTTATTTGTTTTCACAAGAGGCAGTTGGGTTTGTTGTCATGTCTTTAGGGCACCATCTCTTGAGGTGCTGAGCCATCTCAGTTTGCAGAGGCTGCAGGAAGAATTGGGGTGGGAACCAGCTGTGCCCCACAGTTCTGGGGCCTCAGTTGCTGTTTCTGCTTCTAAAAGTTTTCCAGTGTTAATATTTACTGTGTGATCTTGAGAAGTCAACAGAAAAGCACAGCAGGGGATCTACCCAAGAGGAAGAACACTTTTGTTAACCAAGGATGTGATGTTCCTTTTAAATTGGAGCTGGAGTTGTTAAACCATCAGTTAAAAGCATGATATTTACATAGAGAGAAGAAATTAAATTGAAACACACACACATTTCAGCTTTCTGGTTTGCTACGGATAATGCAGTGAGAGCTGATTTTCATATGAACTCTACTGATCCTCCTTAGAAAGCTAAAGGGCCACAATCCGGGTCTGTTGTTACATAGAAAATGGAAAAAATGGCATTCAGCTGGCTGGTCTTTGCCTTCACAGCTGGACACCACACATGGCAAAGCATCCTTGGCTCTACCAGGTTGCTCAGGGCACTTGCAAGCCTGCTGGCACCCTGCATCTTCTGCCTTCATACCTCCCAGCAGCAGACCCAGCCAGGGGACACCTTCTCCCAGCTTTGACCTGGATTAAACAGCTGCTGTCTGCAGAGCACAGGTTGGGGGCTGAGGCTGTGGTTGGTGAATCACTTTTGTTGCTCAGGTTTGCTTTTTTTTTGTTGCTCAGATTTTGCTGTTGTTGTTGTTGTTGTGATGGTTAAGCAGGCTAGGACTGCATCTACCCTCCTTCTGTGGCTGAAATCCAACAGAGGTGGGAACCAGGCCTCCAGGGATTGGTTTTGTGGGCTGTGTTTTGAAATCGAGGAGGTTTTGTATTCTTTCAGAGCCCCTGGTCTCTCTGCTACATGCAGAATCTCTGCAGTTAGTGTGCAGAATCTCTCTTCCACCCCTGAAGCTGGGCTGTGTCCCCCTGCCCCAGCAACTGAACCTTGGGTATCTTTTGCCTTTATGACCTTCTGCCCTTAAAGCTTTCTAAGGAAGACATTTGAGGACTGAAAAAACACTTGAAAAATCAGCCCTTTCTCAAGCTCATGAAGTTGCTCCTTTATGACCCCCTCATTGTGTGATGCCTATGTGTTATTTATGAGCACTTGGCTGCTCATTTCCACAATAAAAAAGATAACATTGTTGAAGCTGAAATGCAAGTAGTGATGTGGTGCTGCAAAGAGGGAGGAGGGGGACAATCAGGAGCTGCTGCATTGGTAGGGTCAGGGATGCAAGGTGGAAAAGATAAATCACTTAAAGAAATTCAGAGAAAACAGCATTAAATGCAAGTCAGTTTTGGTTTACAGGGTCAAGGAAATAACCTCAGTGTACACTAGGTGGATGCCCAGGTCTGACCGTCTCATAGGTACGTGACACATCCAGCCCTTCAAGAATCCATTGGCTGCTCAGCAGGGTTTGCCTCCAGCCTTTGAAGAAATCAATTTCCCTTTGGGGAAAGAGAGGTAAATAAATAAAAATAGTTCAGTAAGAGCTGGGCTAAAGCAGAGGTCTAGTAAACAAATATACAACATATTTTCCATTTGCTGGTTCCCAGTCCTTAGTTTCATGAGAGGGCAAGAGCAGCAATGCTGTGTTTCAGAAGACCCAGGATGTGCTTCCCAGGGTGCAGATCTGAAAGGTGGCCACTTGCCTCTGTGATGTTGGCATTTTTTGTCATGGGATTAATTTCATAACTGTGCAAATTTATCCTAATGAATAAGGGCTTTCTTTTGCATTTCTTAATGTTACATCTAAGAAATTCCCCAGAGAATTCTTCTGGTCATGCCATCCCTATGTGAGGACTAAGGCTAAGTAACTTAATAGGATAAGTGCTTAATAAAGCAGCTTTGTAATATTTTAGTTGTCTTCTTTCATTTCAGTAACAAGCATAAGGGAAGCTAATGTCCCTGTACACAGAGATTTGCAATCACTATTAATGGAGATAATGCCCCTCATGGAAACAATATAAAATACTATTGCATGAGCTATAACGCTTTTCTAACTCTTTTTAATCACAACATATGTGGTCTCTTGCTAATTTCTTTCTGCTGTAGAGGAGAAAATAAATCTAGCAAAGAGAAGTGATTTTAAATACTTTAGCTTGTCACAGAGGGCAATAAAGGGGAAATTCTGAGGCTGTCAAGGCACCATTTGTATGACTGAGGAACATGAAATAAAGCATGGCACCTACTAGCTGTTTAGCAAGTCTTAAATGAGTCCTGAACTATGACAGAATTAGAAAGAGTTTTTACTTTTTTCACATTGCCTTTGCTAGCAGTAGAGGTCTCACTTGCTTTTCGTTCTATTTTGATGGTAAATCCTGATTTAACAAATATGCAAACAAGCTGCAAAAGAGCAACTGACTTCAGCTGCATGGCATGGCTCTTATATTCTGTACTCTTAGATCTAAAATCTACTGCAAATCAGTTAGGGTGTTTTTATGGCTGAGAGAACCAGGTCAAAGAGCAGGGATGTGATTTGTCAGAGCTCACACTGCTGCTCCAGCATGAAGAGAAGTTCAGTTTTAGTCCCACTTTGTGCTGGGCACCCTTTCTAATGAGAAATCAATGGGCAGTACTTGTCAGAGATTCTCCTGATATCTTTATGGTGGTACAATTCAAAATGTCCTTTGTATGCATCTTCCCTGCTTCTTTTTTTTGTTTGTTTTGTTCTGAATTAGTGGGACAAATTTATCTGCCTTCATTATTCAGCCTCTAGTTAAGCCAAACCTTAACGGACAGGGCATTTCTGTCTTGGGTGAGAAATCTGGCCCATTTCTAGAAGAATTAGATAGCTGCCCCTTATGGAAACAAATTACCTGTTCTAGGGCTGTCAGTGTCCACCTATTTATGATCCATTAAAAACTAAAGAGGAGCCACAGAATTGTTTCTGCATCCAAATGTTTATTTTTCATAGTCACTCTAGGCTGGAATTTCAACTTGGCAATTTTGTTAAGCATCTTATTTTAGTGGCAAGTAAAAGTTACTTATTTTGAAGCCTAACTTTATCAAGGAGGGATTCAACTTTCTGTAACTGAGTCTGAGCAGCTAGGGAATCAACTAGCAGCAAGGCTGACAAGCAAGAAATCAGTGTGCCTATGGAACCATGAGCAACTGATGGGAGGCTTGGCATCTCATGCCAGTGACAGAGCATGTCACCCATACAGCAAAAATTAGATATAGATTTTCTGTTTTACTTTGTTGGAGGAAGAGCACTGAATCAGACTGTGTTTAATATAGTCAGTGATGAACAACAAACTGTGAGGGTTGGGTTTTTTTCTAAATCTACATCGAAATTTTTCACCAAGATAGAATTTCATATGAAAGCCCTTGTCTTAGAGCTTAAGACAGAGCTGGAGTTGTGCTCTACCTGCATTTATCTGTGTGAAGAGCAAATCACTTTGGCCACCAGGTTTGTAGAGGCTTCCAGCCACCATCTCAGCCCCACCACAAGGGCTGAGAATCACTTCCCATGACTCCCTTATTTTTTATTTTTTATTTCCTGGTACTTTATGTTCTTAAGAAAACACTGGATAAGGCTTGAATTGAAACTTTTATGATCTAACCAGAAGTCTGTAATTTTACCAAACCCCTTGGTTTGTTCCTGGAAGAATTTTTGTGTTAGAAAAAAAAAAAACAAACCCCAACAAACTCTGCAGAAAGGAGAAGCCTTTAAAAAAACATTTTAGTGTTATTTCTTCTTTCTTTTCAAAATGCAGAAGCAGCTTGCAGTGCTCAGAAGCTCTTAGAATCAGTTTTTCATGTCTTTAATCAGTGGAGATTAATGTATTGGTTTGTTTTTTTAATGAAGTGAACCTTGGTACTGAATTTGAACATTTGCTACAAACTCTTCTATTTAAATGGTTATTGATGGCACCATGCTTGGAATATTATACACAGTGTTACCTGACTATTAACTCTTACAACAAATGGATTTTAGGATTAAATAAACCACGTGCATTACTTCTAAATTGCTGGAGCCAAAAGGGTTGGGAGTTGGATTATCCACTGAAACCATTCCCCAGAGGCTTGTTACAAGGGCAGCCCTGGAAGAAGCAATGGGATGTGGAGCTGGAATTGCACATCCTCTACTCATCAGATAGGGCATGTGTCCTGTTTCCCCAGCAGCAGGCAGAGAGAGGGAATGGTAGCCTTGATTGAGCACAGCATAAGCTCAATGCTGGGCATATATTTGTTGTGCTTTGGAATCAGTGAGATTTGAACCTTACCTGCTTTGCTGAATTGTGGTTGGTATTACAAGTTACTTTTTTGCATTGCCAGAGTAGAGCATTACAAGCTGGTGTAATGTGCTAATGCAAGGGATTGTTCCAGGAGCTCCTGGGGAGGCTGCCTGTGTGACTGGTTACAGTTACCTTTTTGGTGCAGAAAAATCGGTGTTTCTTGTTTTCATTGACTGGAATATAGCAAATTCAGAACTCATCTAGATGTGTAATGTGCATGAGCTGTTTTAGATACAGCTGCCCATTACACCCATGTGTTCCCACATCCACTTTTGGAAATTATTTTGATCATTTTCTTACTTGAGCTCTCATATTGATGTGATAATCTCTCTCCCGCTGCCTAGTGTGCAGTAGTTTACTCCATCTCAATTTATTTTGGTTTTTTTAAGAAAATAAAATTTCATGTCCCTCATTTCTCCATACATCTAGGATATAAGATTCAGCCTCATTGTTGCCAGTTCACTGATGCTGGTTAGTCAAAAAAATGCTTTAGTCCCACCATTTAGTTTTAATTTCATCCAATGATTTGGCTGGATGAAATGCCTGGCGCAGTTGGGTCAGTATTGTACCTACAGACAGGGATTTTTTGTCACAAAGTATAATCAGACAAAGATAATACAGTTTATTGACTTCACATGCAGCAGAAATAAGTGTTAACTTAATATCATGGTTGATCAAGGTTTTTATGTTAATGGAAAAGGAACAGGAAGAGGGAGAACGTTAAATAATGAGCAGCCCAGTTCCACAGAAATGACAACTAGAGACGTGAATTTTATTCACATAATAAACTAGCAGGAAGGGGAGAGGGTATCAGGTGAACCTTTCTCTTAACATCCATCAATAATGTAATGGGCATGTTTCAGCAGAATGGGCAATGGGAACAAGTAATACATGACTTTCTGGTCTCTTCTATAGACCTGAACAGTAATTGGATTATTCTGCCTGAAATCACTTGTGTGATGGAGAAGAGGGTACCTGTGACAGCCCTTTGGTCTGACCACTATGGGTGGCATTTTGCGAAGATGAGAAACACTGGCAGGCAGTGTGACTGGGTAGCAAGAAGTGGGAATGAGGAATCATACCTAAAGAACAAAAGGAGCCAGAGAATGGGAACGGAAATAAAGCCTAGAGGCTGAGATGGGGAGAAGAGCAGGGGGTAGGAACAGTGTGCAGCACCCCCAAGCAGTGGAGTCCCTTGCAGTGCAGAGGAATAGGCAAAGTCCCACCAGGTTTATAATTCTCTGGGAGTCTTACTGTCCCCAGGTGACTGGATGTGTCTTGCTTGCCTGGGAGGATCCTGGTGAGAACAACCTGTGGTAAAGGGCCCTTAGACTTGATGGTTCAGCTGCAGAGAATTCTGACACCTTGCAAAGATGTCAGGGAGCCTGTTGGCTGAGATTCTTTCTCTAGAAATGAGACAGTGTCACTTGCAGAAGCAGTTTGTGCTGCTGTGCTAATTTCTTTCCAGAAGAGTGGAACAGAATAGTGTTTTTTGGAGTAGGGTCACTGCAAGCAATTCACAAACAATGGGTAATGAATGCATTTAACAGCAGAGCTTTTGATTTTACAACATATTCATCACACCTTGGGGCACTTAGTATCTTGTTAACCCAATTAGCACACTCTAAAACTGCCAAAGCAATCTGAACAGCTATTAATCATACAGCAAACTGTCCAAGAGCATTCTTTGTTATTACTGCAGAGGCAGCTAAGAGGAGACTGGGAAAGAAGCATCTTCTGATTCCTGAATGCAAGGTTGGTTCCAGGAAAGCCAATGAATACTGAATCAGAAGTTGATCCAAGAAATCAACTAATGCAGTATCTTGCCTCATAGGCAGTGAGAGAGCTGTAGTAGTTTTTAAGTGGGAGTCTCTTATCCTGGAGCTTTTTAAAGAGCCCTAAATGATTTCTGCTGAGCAGTTGCTGATAGTACCCCTCATCCCATAAGCTGTGCAGGTTGTTTCTAGCACAGAAGGAAATATGACTCCAGTGTGTAAGCAAACAGGTGTGCACCTGTGATTGCACTTCTGGGCTTGTGTTAAGCAACTTCAGATTATACCCATCCTGAGTAGTTTTCAGTCTCTGGAGTTTGTGGCTGATGTTAAAGTGTAGTTCAGCAGTCAGGCACAGGTGACCTCCTTGACCAGGCACATCCTTGACCTCTGTTGCAACACAGCTTTTAAAGTAGTTAATCTAATGGGATCATTTGGTCCTGTCCAGAAGGAATGGGACAAGGGGTCTGTGCCACAAATAGGCTGCATTGCTGTGTCTGCTTTCCATTTCTGTTCAAGTTCCCATAGTGGAGTCTCTTAACACTAGAATTATCTACTTTCAAGTAGTCAAAACTGATGTGGTTTCCACTGACACAGTAATGAGTGTCTGTGTTCCTACATGAGGTATAAATAGTACAAAAGGTCCTGAGAAACCTTCAGAAATCACATTTGACCTAAATGAAAACAATAAGAGGGTTTATAAGTGTGAAATCATTATGCTTCACCTCTGACTTGAAGAGATTGCACTTCTCTAAGTCTGCTACATGTCAGTTTTATCCAATAGAACTGAACTGCAAAGCTGGTACATAGACTCCAGGAGTAATAATGAAACTACAAATACAGAGCATGTGTTAGTGATGGGCTAAATCCTATTCTTGTAAGTAATACCAGTTAGCAAATGTTTATAGAAAAAAACCCTAAACTAGCTTAGTTTTTTTTAATGAGGTTATAATTCAGCTAATAGAGGAAATTGTGTCTTAGTGATAGATTTTTCTGGGCATTTGATTTGGGCCACATGTTTTTACTAACAAAGCAGAATGACAGAAAATAAACATGGCCTGGCTACTTGGCAGATATAGATATACATGGAATTATCACAGGAAAGTTTGCAGAGAAATCCTGAAGATAGTTGTCTTTACCTTTGCAATAGGAGAACATTTAAAATTATTTTCTGAAGAAACAAGATTTTCTTTCATGTTTTCCCCATCTATTTGGGCTCTGCCCCTAATACTTTTTTACCCATTGGATAAAATTCAAGGAACTTGACAGAAGCTTCTGATCTCAAAAATAATTTCTATGGAAATCAGCATAAGGGTAGGGAGAAAGACCCAGAACCTCAGAGGTCCTTTCAAACCTGGATGATTCTGTGATTCTGTGACCTTCTGCTGGGCTATTTTAGCTTTCATATCTGTATGTTCCCATCTTTAAGAGGCAAACCAACCCATCTGAACATAAAAAAAACCACCTTCCTTATATGAAAGTTCATAACAGCTTGGGGTTCTCAGCACTCTCAAGATTTAATTCTGTTCTGCTATGTTGCTAACTCTATAAGATTTTAACTATTTGAAAACACATCTGTAACAGCATATACAAGAACAGGGTAACAATAACACTAAAGTTGTGTTGTGTTCTTGGTATAAACTCTTGGGTTTGGGTTTTACAGTTTATGTATTCTGGAACTGGATTATGGCCTCATAAAACATTTCAGCAGCTTTTTCTCATTTAGTTGGCCATTCATTTTTATTAGGGTACTCTATAGAATCCCTTCAATAATATTATAAAGGTACAGAAGGTTCATTATTTCACAACAAGTGGCTAGCCAAGACCATTATTATTTTTATAACAGCCAGGCTTGCTATTGAAACACAGTTTTGATCATAACTCTTTTTTCCTCCTCCCTTTTTCTCTTCTTTCTACCAAAAGCAGAGGTGTGCAATTGTTCCTTTTCAAATTGCTTTTCCACTGCCCCACAAACATGTAATTTCCACTGAAATGGATGGATTGTAATGGGAACAGACCAGTGATAATGCATTACTGGAATACAGCCATCCCCAGGAGAGTTTATAATAATATCCAGTCTTTTTAAGCTTTAGAATCTGCAGTTTGGACCACCTATAGCTCTAATCTGGAATCTATTTCTGGATTTTCCCTGCACTTACAATTCTTTGATACTCAATTATTGTTTGGGTTCTCCCTTCCCCTTTAGGTTGCCATGACAACTGCCTTGCATCAAATCCAGCTCTCAGACAATACAGGCAGTGCTTTAGAGAGGGGCTCCAGGCTCATAAAAGTTGAAATTGTTGCTCAAAGAGATCACTGAAGATTAATGACTCTGCTTGGAGTACTGCAGAGCAAATTTCTGAGAATCATTGTAATTAAATAAAAACTGTATGTAGGTGGTGTGTTCTCTGAGTCAGGAGCGTAGCCTCCTGCTGGGAGTGGTGGACTTACTGTAAATTTGTAGTAAAAACATCTGCAGGTGTTATTCCTGCATATAATTTCTTTATGATAAACAGACATGGGTTTTAATTAGCCATGGTGCTTTTCCTTTGCTTGTTCTGTGATTGTAAATTGAATGTATTGAGCAGGGCTGGCTGCTGGGGCTGGAGCAGCTTGCCTTGTTCTGGGCTGATGCTGGGTGCCATGGGCTGGTTCTACCTCATGGCCCTGTTGATGAGACCAGTGGTCCATTCCCTGCCACTGGCCTGTCATAATTTCATGGGCACATTACTGGTTGGGCATGTTACTGGTTGTAAGGAAGATGAATACAGAGCTGCAAATTGCTCGTGCTGAATCATAAAGCAGGACTTGTTTCCTGAGCTCATTAAGCACATACCCCTAATGTTAAGCATATGCTGTGCTCTGCCCAACAGGAACAGTTAGCACTGGCTTGAGGTTAAGTGTATGTTTTTTAAGTCCTGCACTGGCTTGAAGGTCTTAGGAGTTGTGAACCTCACTGGGACAATGAAGCAAACGCGTTGATTTTATTTGCAAAAGTGTTGGCTATTTCATATTCAGTAAGAACATCTTTAATATTACATGCCACATTAGCTGGAACCAGCTGTCATGCAGCAGGATTTAAAGTGCTCCTAACGGGAGTCAGAGAAAGGCATTCTATCTTCCCCAAAGACTGTTGTACAGCACTGATTTAAAGTTTGCCTCCATCTCAAGGTGAGCAGCACCCCTTGGGATAGGCTCCAAAATCACATTGAGAGCAATATATTACAACCTTATGTTACTGAAATCAGAAGAAACACGTGTACCAGGAAGAGCCTAGCTTAGGAAAAAATCTCATGTATTCTAAGGGGATAAAAACATTAACTCAAGCCAGATGTGTAAAGCCTAGGGCCATCTTTGTTCACTACAGCACATCTTTCAAACTTTGTTTCATATGGGGTCTGTCTGCTTCACAAGACCTCTGTTTGTGCCCACTGAGAAATGAGTGTGAGGAATTAAAGAAAAACTCGGAAAGTCTCCCTGCTGCTAAGCAAAGAAGAATATATACAGTCTGAAAGGCAATAACAATTAAACCTGTTTTTTAAATTAGCTGTTTGTATGTTAACTTCTTCAAACCAGAAGCTTAGCCATCCGTTTCAGTTACTTAAGTAGCCTTAGGCAGAAGTTTAATCATTGTAGGAACAAGAAGCAGGGGATTCTGTAGTCCTAGAGGGTTCACAAGGTTTATGTCCATGAGATTGAATTTAGCATCCGTCCCTTAAATAAAGGGAGACTCTGTGTTGCTGCACAGGGTAAAATCCTGGTGCTTAGGGACATTGTTCAGTCATGGGTCATCAGGAATAGGGTAATAGGGTTAGGATGAGGTTGGACTCAGTCTTGATGGTCTTTTCCAGCCTGAGCAATTCTGATTCTGTGATCCCTGCTGAGGCCAGCTATGCAGTAAGGCTGGTGGGGATGCACAGCCATAGTGAAACATGTTTTATTGGGGGGTTTTATTTTATTTGTTTCCATATATAGGACATGATCATCTCTGGGCACTGTTAGGTTCTCACTTGATGCAATGAGAACAGCAATGATAATAATAAATAAATTCAGCCCTGGGAATTTGCTAACCTGGTGTTCATGGCCTGACTACTCCAGCCTTCTCCTGCTTGTGGTAAGCTTAGGCATGGCATAAATTGTAGCAAAAAGCTAAGATGCATCCAGGCAGCTGAGTCAGCCTTTTCTATTGGGGTTATTTCATGTCAATTGCTGCAAATTATACATGTATAAAATTTATAATCTGTAGGTGCCTGTGCCCCAAAATTTAGCTTCCTCAGTATTTACAGAATATAAATCAGACCTTTTTGTTTAAGGTTAGGATGAACATTTCTGTCACATTAGGAAGGAAACCCTATTTCTTTCTGCAGCTGCTCTTTAAACACCGTGAGATCTCTTTTTAATCTTAGGCAAAGTTCAACCCGAGATGTTTCAGACATCTGCTAACTATTAGGGGCCATGCCTGCTAGTAGAGGTAATAAATTATAGCCAAGAGGAGACTCAAATATCTTAATAGTGGTTTTGTTCATTGCTGCAAAATTTGTCCTCTTTCAGTGTTATCTTAGCATGGTAGTCAACATGCCTGTGAAGAACATTGTGCTGTGTGTGAGGTGGGTGGGATCCCAGTGGGATGAGGGTGACACACTTCTTTTTAAGTTTAGGGAAAAACAACAAACAACTTGGCTTCCCTTGTCCAGAGCAGAGAGAAATCTAAATCAGTCACCAAAACGCACCCTCTGTGCTACGTGCCAAAAACAAGATGGGTGGTTCTAGCAGAATATGGGAGAGAGGGCATTTAGGTTTCCTCCAAAGGGGAGATAACAGATCAGCTTTCTCGTTTGTCATGGAAACGTTTTGTCAGCCCAGTAACAATGACGTCAAGGTGGCCGTGGCGCGGGGACAGCGTTAGTTCCTACAGCACACACCTGTTGAACTGCCAGAGGGGAAGGTATGTTGGCTTTTACATTTTCCATCCCTGATTCTAAACATTTTGGGCTGAAGGTTTAGGGAGTGTTATTCAAGTCCCAGGGCAGTTTTCCTGAGCTGTAACAGGTTCACACTCTGAGCAGGTGGTGCTGGAGTTTTCACTCACGAAGAAACCCCAGCTAAGAGGCATTTGCCATTCTACAGCCCCTCCTAGTTTGGGAATCCTTTTGGAGGGTGCTGAGAGCAGACTTGCATCTCAGAAGAAGGCACAAAATTCCTCCAGTGTGTTTGCTTTGCTTGAGAATAAAGGGATTTCGCTAGTGGTTACCAAAGGAGCTTTTTAGAAACATTTCCATGAAAAGGGAAAACCAAAACCAAACCTATATTTATTATCCCACATTTCTAGCTGTAGATGTATAGCAATAACATGTTTTTTGAATGACTGCTTTCCTGCCAATTTTTTTAATGAAACACTGTCATGTTTAGTGTTGTTAACTGTTTACTTTTTGTAAAGTGAGATCAGATCACTTTTTCACTTATTTCAGCATTGGTTTTGTGGCTATCTTCCCACTTTTAGTAATTAAAAAAGGCTTTAACTGTTCCTTTAAAAATCCTTCTTTTCTCAAGAAAAATACGTCAGCAGGGAAAGCAGTCCCCTCATTCTGGTCTATTTGTGTCATGTTTATCAGCAAAATGATAGATGATGTGTTTGAAGAAGACTTTCAGTCACTTAGAGTTGTGTCAGTGGTTGATGCAGTTTTGTTACCATGGCTAAAACATGAATTTACCTTAGGATAACACATGATAATTCTGATGAAGTGTGCCCTTCTTATTGCTAAACAGTACACATGAAACTTATTTCCTATGATACAGTTTGTAAGTGCAACAGAAGAGCCTATTATAGACACGATGATTCAAATTATACTGCGTTGAGAAGCGGACTTAGGACTGAGAAAAAGAATGGCATAAAATGACATAGGATGATCAGAAAAGGAAAATGGAGCCAGCCAGAGCAAATGGCATTTACTATACAAACAGAAAACAACTGCATGTGGTGGAGCCAGCAAGTTGTAGAGATCTTTGCAAGAGAGAACAATCTGGGATTGTAATTTTCCAAATTATCAATGAATTTTGTTAAGTGTTCAACTGGTAGCCCATGGCATCCTAATAGAGACTGGTGTCAAATGGCTGCCAGGTTTCAAGGAGGTAGAAGAATTTAAATGGGTAATAAATATTTTGTTTTCTGTAGAAGATGAAAACATCCTTTGTTTTTAAACTTCTTACTGATGATTTCAGCCTGACAAAAAGTTATTTTGTGCTATCTAATGTTTCTGTAGTATCATTTAATTGTATTTCAGAACCTTGTGCTGGAACACAAGGAAAAGGATTCATAGACATTCTTGAAATAAGATTCACTGATGAAGAAACTGGGACATAGCAAAATGTATGCTTTAGTTTTGCAGGCATTCTTGGTTTTGCCCTGATCATTGATATTAGTGAGATGTGACTGTGGTCTCTATAAGTTGCTGTGTTGTACAGAGAGAAGTAATGGAGGCTGGGGAATAAAACCAAGTCTTGTTTCTCAGTGACCCACCTCCCTGTCTCCAGATATAAAGTAGCATCCCACCTCATTCAGCTACTGCAGAATATGTGATCAGATGGTCTCACCAAATACTTAAATTCTTCTCCATTTTTATGGACTGTTTCTTGTTTTGTCCTAATTGCAAGTAGTCCCAACAGTCCTGGCTCATAAAAGAACACAATTTGCCATTTACATCACTTTGATTTTTACTGAGCTTGTGCATACTTACAGGTGCTCTCCCAAGTTATATCTATGGTGTATGCCTCTTCCATCAGTATCTTAAAATTCAGAGGCAGAGTATGAGACATTTACTCAGAGTGCTGAAATTTCTTTACTTGGCACTCTACTTTTTTTCAAGCTATCTTGCCAAACTGTCTCTTCAAATCCTACAACTCTGGGTGTTTTGTTTAAAAGGAGCAAAACTTTGGCAAAATACAGTATCTTGGGGCTTTTTCCTTACTCCTTTTCTTTAAAGCCTGTCTAGCTGGAAGGTGGATGGCAAGTCAGCATGCCAGCTGATGGAGCACTGCTCACTTTCTGGGGCCAGCAAACTGCAGGAGTATTTTCAGACTTTCAGGAGTAGGCCATTTAATTTCTATTTACCCTATCCAACAGGGAAAGGGCCTATCTCAGGGGATAGTCCCATCTCCTGCTCTCCATCCCCAGCAGCCCCAGCCCAGTTCTCAGGGAATGGGACCCCTGACTGTGCCCCCTGCCCACCCTGGGGAGCAGGGCACTGGGACAGCCTCTCCTTGGGGAGCCCAGGAGGGGAGGGGATGGTTTGCTGCAGCAGCTGAGTAGGGGTATGGCAGTAGCCAAAAAAACCTTTGTATGTCTGCCAAGAAACAGGCCTGCCTTTGTTGTCCCTCAAGTTCCTGTTTTCTACTGGGATTTTTTTAGGCTCTTCCCATGCCTCAATGGTGCATCTTATGAACAAATATACCTTTGATATAGAAAAAAAGGTGAATTCTTTTATCTGTACCTCTGATCACCCCAGGGATTGGTTAAGGTACAATACAGAGCAGTGTGATAAAGAGTCCCTTTGTGCTGGAGGGACGGAAAGGGGGATCAGAAAGAGGAAAAGGAAGCAGTCCAGGCTGTCAAATGTTGTGTTATGTGCTCTTAATAGGGTCACTACTGAGAAGGAAAGAACAATGTTTTATATTGTGTTTTCATAATTTTCTTGCATACATTTATCATTGAAAGAGTCACTGCCTCATAATTATAGTGTTATGTATGATGATGTAATAGTAAAATCCCTTTTCATGTAGTAAAAGCTAAGTTCATTCTCTTTTAACTCATGCATGTTTTCCCTTCACTTGGGATTCATTCTGACAAGCAGAGTTTCAGCAGTTTTTTCTTTAGATTGGGTAGGGGCTAATGAGCAGACAGCTCTGCTACTGTAGTGCCTGGGAGAGAGGAAATTGCTTACATATTATTTATCATTATCGTCCACAGCGTTCTTGCATTTTATGAAAGGAAACAGATGCTTATGAATAGCAATTAGTGACATGGAATTTATTAAGGGAACACAACTCTGTGACTGGAAAAGGAGAAATTCAGCCAAGCAAATGTCATAGCATCATAGAATGGCTTAGGCTGGAAGGCACCTTAAAGATCAACTACTCCAGCCCCCTTGCCATGGGTAGGGATGCCTCTGAACTAGACAAGGTTGCTTAAAACCTCATCCAGCCAGGCCTTGAACACCTCCAGGGAAAGGGCATCCACAGCTTCTTTGGGTGATCTGTTCCAGAGTCTCACCAACCTTGTCCTGAAAAACTTCCTAAGATCTAGTCTAAACCTGTTTCCCTTCTGTTTAAAACCATTTCCTTTGTCCTATTGCTGGACAATCTTATGAAAAGTCCCTCTCCAGCCTTTCTGTAGGTCCCCTTCAGGTACTGGAAGGGACCTCTAGGGTCCCCCCTGGCATCTTCTTTTCTTAAGCTGAACAAACCATCCCAGCTTTCTCAGCCTCCTGTCACAGCAGAGGTGCTCCAGCCCCTGGACCATCTTTGTGGCCTTTCTCTTGACTCAGTCCAACAGATGTGTCCTTCTTATGATGGGGACACAAAACTGGATACAGTATTTGAGGCGGGTTTCACAAGAGTAGAGTAGAGGAAGAGAATCACCTCTCTTGATCTGCTGGCCATGCTCCTCTTGATGAATTCTAGGATGGGCTTGGACTTATGAGCTGCATGAGCACACTGCTGGCTCTTGTTGAGCTTCTGTCAATCAGCACCCCCAAGTCTTTATGGTTACTTTCAACTCACTCTGTACCCATCTTGTAATTGTGTCTGGCATTGGTCCAATCCAAACGCAGGACTTTGCACTTGAACTTGTTGAACCTCATACATTTTTGCCCATTTCTCAATGAGGATAAGGTCCCTCTGGGTGGCATCCCTTCCTTCAAGTGAATCCACTGCATCACACAGTGTGGCGTTATCAGCAAACTTGCTGAGGAGGCACTGCTGGCTATTCAGGTTAAGTAGTTAATTAATATAAAGTTAATACTGTGCAAACACACGTGTGGTGGATAGGCTGTGGATGTTAAGAGGGATAATAGAGTTTAAGAAAAGGTTAATAATTTCTTTCTTCATTTTAGGGTTACTAAATATGCATTTTGGGAAATGTATCTCAAAGTGAATTAAGGTTTTATTTGGGAACTGCTCAGTTTCATTACTAATGAGGGCTGTTATTAACCTGTTGATTAGCACTGCTGGTATTCACCATCTGCCTTTGTCCACCCCCAGGCCTCGTTTTGTCTCTCAGCAGCCCCAATTCTGTTACAGTCCTGTGCTTTTCCTCTAGCTCCACTCCATGCACAGGCTCAGGTTATCCCTCTCCTGTGCAGCCAGGATGCCACAAAATCCCTTGCTGTTCCAGCTGAACCAAAGCAAGTCAGACTCACTGTCAAACTCTGTGGATTCACTGTCTCTCTGCAACAGGATTTCTCACACAGCTTTATTTCCCAGTAGCTGGCAAAAACCCAAACATAGTTCCCCTGAGCACATATTTTTTTATCTGCTGAATGAGGATAAGCTAGAGATAGCCCAGGATTTTCAAAAGGAACCCAAAGGAAGTAAATATTCAGTTCACACTGATCTTCACTAACTTCAGGCTCTGTCCCTCCTCTGTGCCTCTGAAATCTGCAGCAGTAGCTCTCTGAGCTGCCCTGAACACACAGCTTTAGTGACTCCCTGAATCTGACAATGTCCAACTTCAAGTGTACTTGGATCTCATGCTGAAAACTTTTACTCTCAGCTACCAGAATCTTTTGTTTATCCAAGACACTGTTGTATTTCACCTTGTCAAATACCCTGAGGGTATTTTAAGCTGAGTTCTTATCTTCCTCCTCTGCATGTGTTGTGTGTGAAAGAGAAATGTGGTTTGGGGGAATAAAGGAACACATGCATGATGTTGTGGGTAAACATAGACATCTGTCTTTGAAAACTGAGGCCTCTGTATTGATTGAACTGAATTTAGCAAGAACAGAAATGAACATATTTGTCCATGAGCTGCTTGCATGTAGCAGTGATTGCACAGGGCAGATTACTTTATCTGAAGTGTTTTTGGTGAAAGAAATGAAGCAGAATCTAGGAGGGTGCTCATCAATCGACCTTATTATTCTGCTCATCCTTTGATAAATGAACAGAGCAAAATATTTCAAGGTCCCCTCAATCTTTTACTTGTTTGTGCTGGACTTCATTGATCCGTATTTAGTTCTCCCTGATAATGTGATGAGACAGCAAATGTAAATGGCAAAGTCAAGGAGCATTTCCTTTCACTTAAAACAAAGGATCAATTATCAAATTCTTCAGATTTATATTCTTATTTGAAATAGGATTTATTACCTTGTTAAAAACTGTAAGAAAAACACCAAAGAAACCATATTTTGTTATTGTAGCTAAAAGAGGACAATTTTATGGCAGGCATGTCCTTTGGGCATGCTCTAGTCAACTCTATCAAAGAGAGAGGCCAAGAATGATAAAATTCAAACCCTGCAGCTGCTGATTCCTTTGGGAGTTACATTACAGTAGTACAAGCACCAGTCTCTCATTTTAAAACGGGGAGCATACGGCTGCAGCCAAAGGCCTTTCAACACTATTTTAGGTAAGCTGATCTGCATAAAGACATTGTAATCTCTTGTGCTGCTCAGGTTTTAGGCGATATTTTCATTTCATAATGCTGTTTCTGTGTCCACTGTAAACATCTGTTTAGATGTGCCAGGCTCGATCGTGCACCCTGTTACATCACTTGGCAAATGAGGTCACCTCAAGTAAATGGCAGTATTATGGAGAGGGGAATGAAAGCCCCAGGATTCAACTGTTAGGAGTCAAGCTGCAACACTTTGTGATGGCTGAAAATGATGCAGGAAAGCTGAAAAGGCTCAGTGGCTGCTGTGGATCAGACGAGCAACAGGGAGGACTCGAACACAAGTAATAAGTCTCTCGAGATCCTTTCTTTCCACAGTGCCAGACACTGAGTGAGGGCACAAGCATGCAACCATTGTGTGAACTCACAGAGTCACTGTTGCCTCCCATGGAGTTCATCCACCCAGCCCGTTTGTAGCAGCAGCAGTGTGTTTTCACATGGTGATAAATTCCCATGTGCATTCACTAATCTGGAGCATATTGCTAAGGTGAGACTGATATAGCAACCAGGAAACTATAGGCATTGGAGAAACCTTGGGAGAAAGGGAGGAGTCTGTGAGATTGCCTGGCTGCTTCCAAGTGCTACCATACTGGATGCAACCACCTCACCTAACAGGGCCCAGAGCTTGCACTGCAGCCCCAGCCTCTTGAAGTGTGATTAGAACTCAGCAGACGGGTTATTCCTCTCAACTTACAAAAATTCATGGGCTGTGTTGGGTGTGATAGAAGTAGGCACTAGACAGCCAGGGTATGACATGTACCCAGTGTGACAGAGATGCCCTCAGCCATCACACATTCATTCAACCTGAGACTTTCCTCCACCCAGCCTTGTCGTGTTGCCCTGTTTTTCCCAGTAGGTAACAAATCCCTTTGAAAATTCCCACTTTTCAAGGAGAAGAGCAGGAAAATGTGCCAGCCAGGACCAGGACTTCTTTCAACAGCCTGGAGATGAATGTCACCCACTGTCATCATTACTCCAGATGTGTTTTCTGTCACCTTGAATCTGCATTTCCCTTTATGTTCTGTTAGACCAATCTACTACTGAAAATCATTGAAAGCAACTTAATCCAAATCCACCTTTGAGTTATTTTTGGGTCAAAGGCCCTGATTTATAGTAATGGGACCTAGGGACCAACAATAAAAAAGAAAAATAGCAGCTATTAAATCTTTTAAAAGGAAATGGCTTGGAAAAGGAGAGGGATGCCAAGCTAGCCTCTCCAGCAATGGCAGAGGGGAATCAGAATTACAGGACCATATGGCTTAGACATATTTTGAATAATCTCCTCCAATTAAAAATAGAGTCAGTTTTATATAAAACATCTGTTCTGTGAATTCAATGATTTGGGCAAAAAATCACACCATCAGCGGATACTTTAAGGCCTTCATCATGGTTTTGGTTTCTCTGTTCAGATCCTTACCCATTTTGAGGACCCTCCTGAAGGAGTGTTGTGGTTTCCTATGATGCTACCAAGCATCAGTGCAGGCTTTTGCATTTCTGTATGCCAGGCTCCACATCCATGCTGTCTTCAGATATCCAGCCTTCATTACCAAGGGGTGTGTGTTTTAGGAGAGATTAGAGCACCTGAGGCAGGTCAGGAGAGATCAGCAAAGAGTTTGCAGAGAAAGGGTAGTGCTGGAAGGTGGGCATGGCTGTCCCCTGGGGAGGGTATCTCTCTAGTAGGCTTCTATGTATATAAAAGACAGTACTGAGCCACTAAATCCTGACCCCTGCATGCTAGCAGAAGTAAAGAGGAGAGCATTTACCCCTTTTCTGCTTCCTCATACTCACTTCTTAACAGGAAAACACATCTTTGAAGCAATCTACAACTGCTTGTCTTGTCTGGGGCTTATTTGCCAGAGATTTGTTCCAGGTATCATTTGAAGTTATCTCATTTTTCATATCTCCATTAAAAGCGTAACTGTGCAGACAGTAACATAGCTGTCTAAAGTAATTATTTAGACTACAAAGGAAATATAATCTGGGGATGAGTGTATTGAACATATTTGATCCGGTGCACAAGC
Organism: Calypte anna; assembly: GCF_003957555.1. Lineage (NCBI taxonomy): Eukaryota > Metazoa > Chordata > Aves > Apodiformes > Trochilidae > Calypte > Calypte anna. Next base: position 10,136,235 of record NC_044253.1, on the reverse strand, counting down.
TAAGGTTTTTTTTGCTTTGTTCTAAAGCATCTCTAGAGTGATCTTACTGAGCTTTTCCTCTCAATATCATTTGCTTCCTTCTCAAGAGGACATCAGTCTGAGCTCTCTCCTCTGATGGTTATGAGCCATTGTTCCTAGTTCTTCAGGACTTTTTATTTCAGAGTAATTTAAAAGCAGAGGTAGCTGATCAGAGGCTTGTAGATCTTAATCATTCCCTGACACTGATAAGGGGGAAGGTGTAGGTTCTCTGCTGACAAATTGGTCATACTCAGCTGGGAACACTTTCTGAGGGGAAACAGAACTCCTGGGACATTATTTGATTCCTCCCTTCTTAAATCTCTGGGCAGGGCAGAATGTTCTGTTTAGATAAAGACATATGTATGGTGCTGACCTTTTGCCCTTGCAAAGTGTGCTTGTCCCATGTCTTTCTAAAGCTCCTCTTGGACTTGAATTCTCCTTCTTCAATAGCAGCAGGTGTGTGACACAGCTGGGTTTCTATTTTAAACTCATCAGCTGTATAGGCCTTTTACTGTGCACACTTTGCCTCTGCTGTTTGTACCTGGGGATGTTTGACAAGGTTCCTGGCCAGAATACATGATGAGGTTTTGTGTACTCACTACCAGCTTCCTGGGAATTGATGTCTGATGAATGATCTGTTGACTGAAACACTTGACCTCCTGGGTGAAGTCTGTTTTGCTCAGATTGTGCTGGACATAAGAAAGGAAGCAAGTAGTCAGTACTCCCTGATTTCAGTCTATCCTTGTGCTTTTATTAACCCTGGGTGGGCTTAAAGCATCTTGTGGCTGTGAAATATGGCAGGTAGGGGATTACCTCTGAGGGTTTCAGCGTTTCTCAGCTTCTGCAACCCTGGTAGCAAAAGAGTTTGGAGCTTCTGTGTCAATGAGGGGACACCTGCTTCATTTTGTTTCTCCTTCAGGAAAGAAAAAAGGAATGGAATTTGAGTACCAGCTCTCTGAGCCCAATCTTACAGGTCTGAACACAGACTGATGGTCTGGTTCCACTTGTTGGGTGAAACAAAGTGAGTCTTGTCATCTTTATCTCCAAAAGAATTTTTTATAGTTGGGTCCACTTTACTTTTACTTTCTGGAAAAACAGAGCTCTAGAAATAATTCAGAGAGCTACATTCAAGCTATTCTGCAGATGTCAGTGAATGTCGAAATCCAAAATCCACCACAATTAGGATATGATTGTCTAGCAGGGACTCCAGCAAGAGATGCTGGACATGAAAATATGTGCTATTTGAGACCTTAACACCAGATTTCCTTTCCATTAGCATATGTATATGTCCCACATTCCATCTCTGTCTCTTCTTCCTGTTGTGGAATAATCTCAGTCATTGTGGAATAATTTACTGCACATCCAGATGCCTCTGTTCCCTCCTCACTCAGAGGAGCAAAGCCAGCTCATTTGGGCTACAGGGCTGTCCCCATGATCCCAGTCATGTGTTTAACTAATTGCTTAATTATAAAGAGACCTCCTAGTGAAGCTCAGGCAGTGTTCCTCTTCATTTGGTCAGGCAAATCAGAAAGGGTGGGAAGCACTTACTCCAAGTAAGAATGCCTCAGAGGTGAGCCAGACATTCTGCACCAAATTTCTGATTGTGAACTCAATCCAGAGCAATTCCACTGACTGAAATAGGTTATCTCACAGGAGCTCATAGCTCCTGAAGTACAGTCCATCCCCATGGAAACACCTCTGTACCAATGCAACAAAGCATTCAGCAGAATTGCCAGAGCTCTCAGCATCCTTTAGAACTGTAGAGAGAAGAATGTGAGTCAGTGTTTATACTCAAAACAGAGACCGTTACAAAGTAAGATAACTAAACCAATTCTCTAGTACTAAAATTCTTCAAAGGCTTCTTCTGAATTTGATATTTCTCCCTAACCTTCCAGTAAAAAGAAAACCTTTACAAATTTCCAGAAATTCTCACCGATAACTCCCTAGGGGATAAGATTTCTCCTGTCCCATCTAGACTGACAGCTCCTGGATCTCTTTCAGTGCAGACAGAATTTTATTAACTTTTTAAAATCTCTTGATAAGAATGTAAATGCCATTCTTGCTCCCACTGCCTCTCTCACGCTCATGAAATGGGCTGTTTATGGTGTCTAAATGATTCTATCCAAAGCTGGCTGTCATCCAAAACCAGATGGGCAGAAAGTCTAAAGAGCAAGAGAAAACTAGCAATTTATATTAGGACAGAGTGCCACACCACAAAGAATGCTTTGTTTAAACTAGCAAAGCTCTGTGTCCTGTTGAATATATGTAAATAATCAGTTAGTGGGTATTTCTACAAGGATGTTGGCATATTTTTAAATGCTTAAATATTCTAAGCAGTTCCTCTGATCTTGTTAGATGCATTTTCCATTGCTGATGTTTTGACTGAAAAATCAGATGTTTGCATGAGATTTATACTGCAGAGTAAAAAACTGAAGTACCTGAAATATATTGGATTTTACCTCCATCTGCAGATGCTGTGCTCTGCTGAATTCTTCTTCTGAATAGGATTTTATGATTGGAAAATATACTGAAACAGATAATTATGACCAAATGACACAGCAATTTTAATAGCAGTACACAGCATAATTTAGTATAATGAGTTGGGCTGGGCATGGTTCTTTACATTGTAATTTGGTTTTTAAATGGATTAATTTTGCATGGGAGGATGCTGGTGTGTTATGTACTGACACAGGGCATCTATGGCAGTTGTGAGCTCTTAGGTCAGACAAATGATAGTCCAGAGGCTTTGGCAAAGGTATGGCAGCTTGAGCTTACTGTGTGATACTCAAAAGAATTTGATACAAAAGTGAGAGATAGGTGTGAGGTACTGGCATTTAATCTCCTGTTATCTGTTATTACTCAGTTATGAGAAGGATGTGACCAAACTGTAGGCATATTTGGAAATGGGGAACCCCAAGTACAACTGATCTGTGTACTTCACTTGGCAGTGAGTGGCAAACAGGTTGCCTGAACTGTTGTCATTCCCCAGCATCCAGCCCAGGGATCAGTGCCCAGATGTAGCATTGAGCCAAAGGAACCACTTAGGTACATTCAGAGTCTGCCCCAGGCTGGCTGAGATGAGACAGCAGCATCAAAACCCTGGCTGTGGTCCAGCTCACAGAGTCTCCCATGAGCATCCAATGTAGTTCTCTGACAGAACAGGTAACCAGCTCATCTGCATTATGGACCCTCACATTTCACAGACCACAGTGTGGTTCACAAACCTCTTACAAAACAAGACCTTCATTACAAAAGGACTAAAACCTTAATTATGGCACTGTGCCACAGGACAGAGGACCAAGCTCACCAATATTTTCACTCTTGTAGAAACAATTGAAATGCCACAGACATCTGCTGGGGCAGCTGGTATGTATTCTCTTGTGCTTGTACCCCCTGTTCTGGTGCCATAGGGCAAGGCTCTATTCCAGCTCAGGTTTGGTTTGCTTTAGAACATTGTGATGAAAAAACTCATGCACTGAATGCACAGTGATGTTTTCCAGGCCAGGCACAAGTGAACTCAGAGCATGGGAGATGGTTTGCTGGTGGCAGGCAGTGTGGAGGAAAGCTGGGGCTCCTGCTAGCTGCTTTCAGGCCATGTGGCATGCTTGCTCTGAACTGCTTTGGGCCCTCTTGCTTCCTCATTGCATTTTGCTATTTGCTTCTGCAATTTCCTTTTCTTCCTGGCTTTAAGGCTTTCTCTCTTATTCATTAGCTTTATCAATGTGTCAGATCTTTCAGTTATGCCTTGTGCCCTGCAAAGACATGTTGCTTTGCTATTTTAATTTTAATGCCTCTCACTGACCTTGTTGTACCATGCACAGTTTAGATTGCTGTCTGGGTTTTAAATATATCCAGTCAGTGGCTTTAATGGGTGGGGCTTATCACAGGAATAATAAAAGTGAATGTTACATGTTAAAATATGAAGTCATTTACCTGTGAAGTTTAACCTTAAGGGCACTCTCTATTTTCTTTCTCTCTCCAAACTAAATGCATATTTGTGAGAAAGCAGCAGCTTATCTGTATTCCAATTTGCATGCTCTGAGGTAGAGAGAAGCATGATGTACTTCTCTGAGACTGGAAAATTGGTCTCTAAAAACAAATTAAGAAACTAATAGCTTGAGGGATCACTTCATAGGTGAAAGGATTTCTCTCATTGGGAATCAGATGTATTTGCATTATTCCTCAGTGCCTTACGATTTATGTACGTGTTTGTATAATATAATCTTTCTATGGGCATTACTTCGCTGTGGGTTAATTTGGTAAGTAGATGTTCTTATGTGGTATGATGGTATGTAAGACACAGAACAGGTAAGCACTTGCAAGTCTTTGGCAAAAGGAAGGAGCTCTTTTTCTGTTCTTTGTGGCTAGCACCTAAAAAGGATCTGTGGGCCCCTACCTGAGCTAACTCTTTGCACCTATAACTTGCACCCATAGTAGGGAACCTTCTTAATTCCTCCTGCCAAAGAGACTGTCTAAAAAGGTATTATTTTAGCACCAGCTTTTCCAGTGGTGAGTTGGAACATTGGGAAGCCCTGGTCCATGTTTCCATCGAGAGAATGTTGGAACAGGTGACCACCCCACAACCCCCCCCTCCCTTCAGCACACATCAAAGTCAGGCTTCCAAAGCTGCAGGAGGGAGAATCTCTCCTCTTCTGAGGAAGAATTTGGTCACACCAGGTAATCCTAGAGGAGATGATAACTTCCAGTTCTCATGATATTAAATAGCTATTTTTAATGATTCAGAAAACAACAGTTCAGGGATAGATGGTCCCTGAGGGTCACGGAGCATCCTTTGCCTGTATCATGGGAAACGATGAGTCTTGGGATGCTGTCTGAACCAGCTCCTTCGTGCCGTGACACGGCACATCATACTCAGGTAACTACTTTGAAGACAACTGAGGGTTAATTCTTTATAGCAAATTAAGTTTCCGTGTGGTGGCGAACACGGACACCTAGTGGTACTCGAGTGCAGGGCATGTAGATGTTTTAAATTTATCTCTGGAAGCGAAGTAAATACAGCAGAGTATTTGTTCATGTTTTCTCCTAAAAGAATGAGAGATGTAGTCGTTTTCAAAGCAAGTATTATGAGTAAAGCCATGTGGAGGATAAGACAAATCAGTGTATTCAACAAGAAGTAGACTGGGTTTTGTCTTGTGTCTTAAATATCTCATACCATACCAGATCAGATACCATTTTGGATTAGAAAGGTGTTCTACTCCTAAATTAGTCCATAGCAAAGAAATCTCAGTAAATGTTATAGCAATATCTTCTGGTACCAAACCTGTGAATATTTGTACTCCAGTTTTGGAGAGATGATGCCAGTGGTGGATCCGCTGATAACTGCATAACCAGGTGCTAAACTGATCTCTTGTGCGCTTTTATCAACCCTGTGAGCTCTTTCTGCCAGGATTAATGTGAGCACTCTGTCTGAATGGCCTGGAACAGCTGCCATGGTTTGTTTTGTTTGTTTGTTTGTTCTCTATTTATTTACAAATAATCTTTCAGAGAAATATTTCCTTCTTCTTCCCCAAATCTAGCATTTCGTCTACGGCAGAGACACAGGACAGGTGAGAACCAGTCCTTGTCCACTGACCCCTTTCTGTAATTGTAAATATCACCTCTGTGAATGGGATTTCTTTCACGCCTGCATTAGATACACAAACCACTGTGATACTGACTGGGGAGACAGGATGTTCCCATGGGAGTGTCCATCCTGGCCTGCTTGGGCTAAGATAAGGGGTTTTGAGGTTATACCAGCTGAGTGAAGTCTGTAGAGGTGAGTGGGCTCTCCTCAAGGGCTCCCCCATTCAAACTGATTGATAGATCCCAGTTCTTATCGATTTCACAGAGATACTCAGCATCTTACAAGATTTATCCCAGTTCAGAAGTTGTTTTTTTAAAAGCATTTTATAGTATGCTTAGGTTTAGCTTCATATCCTAAGAAATAAGGAGGTTTATGATATTACACAATTTTGATTAGCTTGTTTACTATTCTTATTTTAATAACATTTGAATCAGTGGACTAATTGCTATCAAATTTGACACTGGAATAAGGACCTCAAAGATTGCCTCATACTTCAGGGAGGCAGGCAGCATGCAGGGGAGAAAGACCCGAAAGAAGACCCCTAATGACAGGCAGAGAGCAAGACATCCACACTTCAGGGGGGTATTAAGAAAGGTTCCTCACAGCAGAAAAATTTAGATTTGCGCTCACACCTTTTTTTGATACCAAGAATTAACCCCTGAGCTCCAAATTTGTAAGAAGAAAAAAAAAAAAAAAAAAAGCTTCATTAGCTCTGCTGCTTGTGCAGTCACTTTTTCTGTTTTGTTCTGTGTATCCACAAGCACTTATATGTCTGGTCTCTGGTTATATAGAGACTATGATTAAACAGAGGCCAGTATTGTTCATCAAGAGTCACAGGGTGTGAGGCTGAAGGAAAGCAGCAGGTTGCCAGCACTCAGTACAGAAGTAAGATGATACATTTATTCTTAGATACAAATCCTGAAGTCAGCATAGAATCGATCACTCAACATTTATATATTTACACCTCTGTTTTCCACCAGAGAGCATAGGAGGAGCTTTTCTGATCTTCCTGGTCAGTGTTCCCTTGTCTCCCAGGGGTCCCTAGAGCGAGTTTGGGAAGATGAGGACGTTTCTTGGCTTACAAAAAACTAAACTGTTTCCTCACTGCACTGGTGACGTGTGGGAATGTGCTGTATAGGGATGAGTTGGAATTTGTCCTGCTGTGACAGAACAGCGCCGAGACAGCCTGGGCTATAGCCAGTCTAGAAAGTCACCTCAGAAACTAAAGCAAGGAAAAAACCAAGGTTTCTGATGGACACCCACAGCTAGAAAATTCATCTACAGACAGCATTTAAAAGGTTACTGGGTGGGTAGCTTTGATTTCTCACTTCAGCCCAGCAGAATCAATAAGAAGTAAAGGAAACCAGGGTCACTCCATGTTGAACTTTGACAAAAGAAATTATTAACTTGGCTTCTAAAGAACACAAATCCCGTCTTTGCCAGTGTAAATATGATGCAAAGTTGATTGCCTTCATCTTGCTCTCTCAAACTTCTATTAATCTTCTCCTTTTTTTTTTTTTTTTTTTTTTTGTGTTCTGTTAAACCTGGGCAGTTGTCTGGAGGGTGTGAACTAACCGTGGTGCTCCAGGACTTCACAGCGGGCCACAGCAGCGAGTTGAGCATTCAGGTGGGGCAGACAGTGGAGCTGCTGGAGAGGCCAAGTGAAAGGCCAGGCTGGTGTCTGGTCCGGACCACAGAGAGGAGCCCACCCCAGGAGGGTCTGGTCCCCAGCAGTGCTCTCTGCATTTCCCATTCCCGCAGCAGTGTGGACATGGATTGCTTCTTTCCTTCAGGAAAAGGTAGGCAACGGGTTTTAGACACTTTCATATTTCCCCTTTTGTATCATGTAAGTGCCAAGCTGCTTGGGCTGCTCCTGCAGTCTGTGTGGGTAAAAAGACTGTTCAGCTGTTGGTGAGTTTTGTTACCAGATCTCTGTGAACTGGCACAGCCCGACTCCATTTCCATGAATCAGTGTTTGTACATATGTGTCTATTGCTGTGTGGCAGTCGTTATTGTCTTGAGATTCTGGGTAAAAATAAGACCTTTAAATAACAAAGGGACTGGTTTTAGTGCCCAAAAGCCTAGAGGGAGGGGAAGTCATGTTGTATATACATCCAGGATGCCCCAAGTTGTGGTTATTTTATGAATACCACGGTGCACACTAGCGCGTGGTCTTTTAGTGTGTCCCTGCTGCCAGGCTAGTATTGCAAACAAGCCACCAGTGAGCCCTGGTACACTCGACTGTCTTGTGAACTGGAGACGTTGTGTGTAATGGCACAGCTCAATGGGGAAAAAATCCCTTGCAATTAGCATTCAACAAAACCCATCCCTGGTATTATCCTGAGAGCTTGGGCTGCACCGCAGTGAATGGTGAAATACTGTTTGTCTCTATGGTGTCTGTGGCCTATTTAATTGATGTTCTGTTCTGAGCAATGTGTGTCCTGCATATGGCATCCATGCAACCAGGTATAGGAGGCCCTCCAGACTGATGGACCAGAACTGGTTCAGTTCTGCATGGCCGGACCAGGTCTCCTCTTGGTTGGGCCCCTGCTTTTGGCCACACACAATGCAAGTAAGGCCCAGGGAGGAAAGGTTCCTGTCATCCCACTCCAGACTTTAAGCCCTCAAAGCTGAACTGGCTTTTTAAAAAAAAAAAAAATTCCCTCTGCATTAAAGCAAATAGAATTTGATCCATTCTTCTTTGAGCAAATTAAGCTTGGTGGGTTTGTTTGTTTTGAGAAAAAGCACTGAGACTGGGCTGCAGTCTGTCCTGGCTCTGCACAAAGCACTGAGACTGGGCTGCAGTCTGTCCTGGCTCTGCACTCTGCCTGGGAGACTCAGAGCTGGTCACCTCCTCGGCACAGAGCAGCGAGGCAGAGCCAGGCTCTGCCATAAGTTCCCCTTCAAGAGCCATCTGATCCCCAACCTGGAGGGGTGGAGAGCTCAGCTTTTCCTCTGAGATCTGATCCCCTCAGCAGGTTGAGTTGGGTGCTTCCCCCCTGACCCTCCATTGCAAGAGGGAGGAGGTGAGGTCAGTGCTGGCTGCAGTGCAAACTCCAAACTCCTCACGCACTTCTCAGCCCCACTGCTGACTCATGCCCAGGGCCTTGCTCTGCTTCTGCTGTGCAAGAACCCATCCTGGTCCTCAGCTCCCCTCTGAGAAGCACGGCAGTGGTTACATGCAAATTAAATCTGTGAATAAGTAGAAGAGTAAAGCTGAAAATCAGCCTGGTCTGCTTAAGGGCAGTCACTTCCTGACGGGATTCATAGGAAACCAGAGAGGTGTCTGCTGGGTGTATTGTCCAGTAGTTGGGCTTGGGTCCTCTGCTGAAGGGTGCTGTGAGGCAACAACACTCAAACCCCATCTGAATGGCCTAGGTTGAAGAATTTCTCCTCAAAGGAAGGAAAACAAACAAACAAAACAAAAATAATGGAGAAGTAGGCTTTGAAAAGAGAGGCAGGAAATCCCAAGGAGGATGGAACACAGGATGGTTCAGGGGCTGGGGACTGGCAGGAGACACAGGAATTCTGCTTCCAGCACAATTGCATGAGCTTCAGAGCACAACTGCACTACAGGGATGAAGTGACAGGCTGTGCAGCTAGGAACCAGAGTCAGATGATGCCTGGAAGCCACAGGGCTGTTTTAGCACAGCATTCAGCCTCTGCTAGCAGGCTTTGCCTGCCTGTGGGGCAGGTTATCTCATGTAACACACTGCAGCTGCTTCCAGGTTGGAGCTGGCTCTTGTCCCATCATCTCCAGACAGGTGCAGAGTGAATTTGGGGCTGCTGGCTCCAGACGTGTATTCGTGGCCTTTATTTCCTTCCATCTCTTTCCCCCTCAGCTGCAGTTTTCTTCCTGCACATACTAAAGCTTGTTCAGGGGGTTGCAGTATTAATGGGATCTCCAGAAGTGCTGCTAGAAATAATAAAAATAACCAACCCAATCGACAGTTTTGGCCAGAGGACAGAAAATAGGTTCTGTGTCTAATCAGTTTCCCCTCTATTAGGAACACAGGAAATTGTTTAAACTGAATGAACAGATGCTGAGAATAAAGACAGAGGTGTAAGTTTAAAAGAGAAATGTAGCAGCCCCTGGAAAAGCCTGCTGATGTAATGAGGTGCTGGAAGGATTAGCATTATAAATGGCTTCTAACTATTCATATTTGTGTCTTCTACTCCCAGTAGCTTTAAGCAAAAATCCCTTAGTCCAGGCTACCAACGTTTCTGACCTTTCTCTACAACACAGAACAAAGGCTGGCACATTTTACATAACATCAGAGTCCCTTGTCTATTTCAAGCATGTAAACACACAGCAGGTTAATAGCTTAATTTTGCTTGCATTTACCAAGACACCAAATTCTTTGCTTTTACTAGCACTGTAATTTCCAGAACAAAAAGTACACAAAACTTAACATTTCTAATAGCAGAATCTGCCATCTGTTGTAGAAACAAGCAGAGTTTTGTCAAGTGTTAATACATAGTTAAATCTGGTTAGTGGGAAATGGCAGATTATTGTGTTTCGTCCTGTTATAAGTTATGGTGGACCATAAACGTAAATCATGTTGCTCACAAAAGCTACCAACCATCCTTAAAATTAAAGAATAAAGAAAGTGCTATATCATCCAACACCTGAACAGAAGATGGCTTGAAAGATTTGGTGGGATCACTGGAACATTTTGTAGAGCATCAGTGCAAATCTTCATGAGACAAAAAGAATGAGGCTTTTTTAACAGCTTTACTAAAAACCACTTGAAATGCAAAGCCAAACTTTACAACTGGGTATGTGCTCTAGCACTTCCTCACCTTTTTACAATCTTCCTTTGAATATTCCTTTGAAACTAGGTTATAATTTAACATAGAGTATTGCAAAAGGAAAAATGTGGTGTCAATGTAAGAGAAAAAACCTGAAAGAGAAAAATTCCTACCTTTTGTAATTAAGTAACTTTACATGCAGACACTTTAAATACTGGTCTCCCAACCTTCTGCCTGCCTTCTGGCTGTGTTTCTTTGGGTTATACATATTTTAATTTTTTTTATGACTTGACTGCAGCTCAGGGCCCAAGTATAGTCATGCCTGCTCTCCCTTTCCAATCATCTGACTCTCAATTGCCCTCTGTAAAAAGGCAAACAGATTTCTGGGATTCACCTTCTGCAAGTGATTTATGAGCAACTGAGTGGAAGGAACTCATCTGCAGTGTCTGTTATGGCATTCAAGAATTTGTGGGATGTCTTTTTTTCTATCTAGCATTCCTAGGAAGGAAAAGAAAGACCAGTGACACTAGGAATGAAGCTCTGTTTGAACCATCCCAAATGTCTAATTACAGGAAAGCTGTGACTATTATTCTTGTCTCTTTTACCCTGTAATTGAGCTCTAAGGTATTAAGCTATAAATTTCAAATTAGAAGAGAAATCCTCATGGATTGAAAGCAACTTAATGACCCAGGCACTATTCATTAAGCATACTGCAACAAGCATATTCCAGGTGTCAGCTTTGATTGACTGATTTCAAATGTGAGTTTGGTCCTTGAAGCATTTAGATGAAATGTTGATCTTATGACCCCTCACCCAGCATTTTTCTTGTAACATCAAAGTCATGGTGTAATTCACAGAGTAACAAAGGCTGGTTGTTGTAGTAATTTTAAGTGACCTCCATTACAAAAGGAAAAAGAAAGCATAACAAGAAAAACTGGGGTTTGTGACACTTGTTTTGGACTGATGACATGAGAAGGGATCTTGTTCAGGGTCCCAAATGAGATCCCACCTGCAGGATGCTTATGTCTGGTACCTAACTCTGAAGGAGATGAGGAATATATTTTTTTAGGATGCTGTGCAAACATCTTGTGGTGCAGGCAGGTTGCCATTTAACAGAAGGGCTTTGATGGCATTAGTGGGCCCTTGTAACAGAGCAAACTGAGAAATAGTTGGGTCTCCTCCAACTGAAGAAGGAACATAGGTCTCACAAGGTGTATGTTAGCAAGATGAGCATCTCACCTGCTAGGTCACATTGGCCCTGGTGCATCAGCTGGGACAGCACCAGATTTGGGCAGGGGGACAGGAGTTTCAGTGCTGCTCAGGTGACAGCTTGAACATCTAGGGGGTGGCCTACCCAGTTCTCCAGCCAGAGAGGCACTGTGGCTGGTAGGTGCCATGAAAATAGGGCTGTGAAAATAGGAAGCAGAATAAGGATTTAATGAGGCTGGTGAGAAGACAAACAGTATCAATGGCCAAGGGGTCATGCTGAGACCTGTGGTTTTTCATCACTCTCTGTGGGAAAGAACAGATCCTTTAATGGACTGCTGTGCAAAGACAGTGGAGCTAATCCAGTTCTTGCTAGGGTTGGAAGATTCTTTCCTCCAGTGCTTGATCTATGTAGGGAAAAGCATAATTGTTTCTTTCCATGCCTCTGTTTTTAAGAACAACTTGGATTCTAGTGGGGGAAAAGAATCTAGGTTGCTTTCATTGTGTCCCTGTTCCTGTCGAGTATTAAATTGCGATCTGCATTGGCTCATGCACTTTCTCTGTTGCCTTTCAAACAATCTCTCTTGCAAAACTTATTCAGTGGTAATGACTCCTGATATCCCAGGGGAGCTGTGTGAGGACAATTCAGAAGTTTTAGTGCAGTACATTAAAACTTCAGTTATCCTTGTAGAGGCTGAGAAATTGTTTTTCGTTTTGAAAGTTGTAATTAAGAACAGTCAATTGAGATGTTTGTAAGGCTCTGAACTAAAGGAAACATTTCATTAGGTAACAGTTAATCTAATTGGCATGTAAACAGGTCATGGGGTTTCTATTAAGGAAACAATGTTCAGACTCCCATTGTTAATACGAATACAAAGTATTTAAATTAAAAAAAAAAAAAAAAAAGAAGAACAAACAAAAAAACCAACATATCCTCACCTCTGTTCCTAATGCAATGCCAGCAAATGTGTTCAGAGTCAAAATTTTGTGGTATAGATTGTCTTTCAAGGAAATTCATGCAGACCCCTCCTGCTGGCATTTAGTGCCTGATGACATTCTTGTTACAAGTTCAGGACATATCTTATGTAGGAAAATCATATCAGGAAAGTTTCACTCCTTTTCACTCCTTTTCAATTACAATAGAGCAGCTGGAAACAAGTCAGCTCACCAGCATGGCTTAATGCTGCAGCTTTCCATGGACTGGCACCAAGGGCTGGTATGGCCCAACGAGGGACTACTGCTCTTCCTCAGTATACAAGTGTGGCTCCATGCAGTTGTAAAAGATGAGAGAACTCAAAGTTACTTTGCCATTTCAATCAGGTCACCTTTTCCCTTGTGTTTTTTCTCCACTGCACATCCCTCCTCTCTGATAAAGCAATGGCTGCTTGTCTTCACTTTCACAGCCCTTCACAGTTTCTCTCCACCATATCTTTCTACCTCAGTGGGCAATGTCTCTCCTGGTGCTGGAGACTACCTACCAGTATCTTTTGATCCTAGACCTCTGTGCTTTCTCCTGCTTCACAGTGACCCAGTGGAAGAGCTCAGATACCCATATATTGTCCATCCTTGGTGTTGTCCATGCTAACACCTTCCCTGGACTCTGTTACCTCATAAGCAGCAAAAAAAGAACAAATATTTAGCAACACTTGTCAGTATGGGTGATGAGATCTAGTTTTTGTTGTTTTGAAGAGGTAGGCCTGAGAGGATGAGCAGTGCCTATGCAGGGGTATTCATAGCACTGTGACTGTAGCTCTACCAAGGATTTTACCTGGTGGGTACACCACTGCATCAGGAAGACAAAACTATACTGACAAATCCTGGCACAGTCAAGCCCTAGAGGCAGCATCAGTCCAGGCACCACCTGAGTAAGTAGCTGAGCTAGGTAAAGTCTCACCAAGCATGGCAAATGCTTGTCCTGCACTCTAAGTCACAGCAGGTACTGGTCATAGGTGCAGGCTGTGTGTAAAATGTTGGAGCCATGTTCTGATGGCTTGTGGATACCTGTATTTCTCTGACTTGGTGTTTCTCTTCCATATTTTTTCGTAGTTTCAGTATGATATCACTAAATACTTAAAGCTAGATTCAGCCACGTGCAGTTGTTTAGAACATATCAGATACCAGTAAAGTCAATTATACTTACTGGTTCATCTGCTCTGTTATCTAACCAAAGCAAAGGGCCTCCAGTGCTTCTACCTGGAACTTTATTTTTGTTGAAAAATACAATTTTGATGAATGCTTTGATAAAACAGGAAAAGCTATTTTGGGAGAAATTGCTTTGCTTTTGTACAGTGGACTTTTATTATTTTAAACACAGGAGCCTTTGTTTAGAAGAGAGGAGGTCTGCAAATTTTCTTGTTTACTTTGCTTTTGCTTCCCCTTCTGACAAGAGTAAAACTTTATCCACCTGTCAGCTTAACCCCAAGCTATACTCTATAGTGGCCATGCTAATTTTTTTTCAATGAGAAAGGAAAAAATAAAAAAAAAAAGGGAGGGAACTTAAAATGCTTTGGCCAGCTGAGTTCATCAAGAATGCTGAAGGGTTCAGCATCTGGTCTGACACAGAAACTGGGGCAAACTCAGCAGTAGTGCACACAGGGGTGTAATCCACATGTGCATGTTCATAAATGATCTGATCAAGTTTAGACCAATGATACTGTAACATTTGGATAAACCACCATTTGTTGGGTCTGATTCCACTTATTAATCTGAGACCTGTCTACTTGTTTCTTCCTGCTTATTATTCCATCATTTCCACGGGCCACCCTCTCTACATGTATACCAGGAGCAACCTGGGGTTTATAGCAAATAGGGAAAGCACGGGATAAAACTGGGCAGAATTCAGTAGCTGATATTACATAAAGGTCAGGGTACCTAAGTTAAGGGTCACTTCTGGCCTTACAGTCTCCAACAGCTTTATTATTGTGCAAGTCATGCTCAGTTTTTTAATGCGTGGCTTACAGCACCTTTGGGACCCTTGCTTAATTTGGCTGGGAGACTTTCAGAGAATAGGTTTTCCTCATAGTAGACATCATATTGATCACCTCCATCTTGTCATTAACATACTGGCACCAGCATTCCGGGCTGTGACTGAATATGGGAGAGAACTGCTGCCTGTCAAGACAGTAAGTCATTCTGGTTTCAGCATCAGAATAGTCAAGGCCAATTAAAAAAAAAAAAAAAAAAAAAGAGGGAAAATAACAGAAGCATCATAATGGTCATCAAATGGGAAAGTATCAGTGCAAATGTCAAGCAGGATATTTCCAAAATCTGCATGGGTCTGTAAGAGGAAAGAAACATTCCCATTTCAGAAGGGAAATGGAAGTCTCTGGAAGCAGGCAATGACCATCATGTACTGCTGCTACTCAGGTTCCTGCCAAGTTCTCACAGAGTGGTGCTCATGAGATGGATGTTTTTGAAATGAAGAATCTTCTCTCCCAAGATAAAGGGTCTTTTGTTTCCTTTAGATATGGTTGTGGGTTTGTTGGAGAGGCTCTTTTTGGAAGAGGGTAGAGTTATTTATTGCAGGATGTCTGTTTTCTGGAGAGATGGTGGTACAGCTGGCCAGGCAGACTGGGTCTTCTTGTAAAGGCCTTGAGCTGTACGGAGTAAGAAGGTAGGGAGGGAACCCAGCTCTGAAGAGGCTTTCTCTTATGGCCTCCCTGGACCTGTTTCCTCTCTTTACTTTCCTTATTCCTGTCTGTCTGAGGTGCTGAGACCAATGCTTAAGGAGATGTCACTAAACATTTTACAGATGGGGCAGAGAATTGAGTTACTGAGACATAGACATGCATTCTTCCAATTCTGTGATGTTTCTATAAGACTCTCATGTCCTGCTGAAGTTTGCTTGTAAAGTCATTGTTAGAAGGCATTTTCATGCTTCCCCACAGGAGAAAAAAAGGTAACTCAGAGTCCTTCTCTGTGTTAGGCTCAGGACTGAGTTTCCTCCCACAGCTCCTCTGAAAGGCCGGGGTCATAAATTCTCTGTGCCCTCCTGGTTCTCCTGCCTTCCTTCCCAGCCTCTTGCCTAGCACAAAATGGCTGAGCTCAGTCTTTCCTTGTGTTAGCAGGGTCAGAGGAGAGAGAGAGGCCTTTGAAGGGACTCCACAAAGTGGTGATGGAGTCTGAACAATGGTTATTGTACTGAGAAAGGACTCAGGCGACTGCTGTGGCACTGAGATGGAAGAGACCAGGTCAGGTCATGTATTATCCAAAGCTCTCTGCAGAATTATGCAGGGAAGGCACCTACTGAAAATGGTGCTGCAAGACCTCAATACATTGCAGGCACCAGAGCAAGCAGGCAGAGTAGGGAGCTCAGTTTGTAGCATGGGGCTCTATGCTAACTCTGACCATCAGCCATAACATATTCACACCTCTGTCCCACTAGTGAAAAAAAAAACCAAAATAGCAAGAGCTCCTTGAATAAAATCTATTTCCCCTGTATTTAGTCATGTGTCTTGAAATACATACAGTGTGGTGGGAAGGGGGAGTAGTTCTGTAGTGCTTGGCCCATGGAGCAAACAGGAAGGTCATCCCGAAAGAGCGACAGGAACATGTGGATGGCTTGTGTCTTGTATTTCCTCAGAGGCCAAACTAAATTTAGCAGATTCACAGATGGACATCGGACTGTAATCCATCAGGGACCACAGGGGAAAGAGTGGGATCTGGGTTGTTTGCCTAGACCTTTTATTGTGTAACTAGCTTCAGTGAGCCACCATTCATTAGTTTCCCTGTGGTTTTCTGCCTTGCTGAATTTGCTGTAACTTACTGCCTGATCCTTTTCCCTGAGATTTTTGAAGTTTAAATATGAAGAAAAAATAAACCACTGGTGCTGGGTTCATGCCTGACATCCCTACTAACTTAATAACAGACCAAGAATGTACTTTTTAATACCAGCGTCACAAAGGCTGAGCCTGTAACTGGTACTTTTCAGAACTGCAGGAACACATATACTGATGATTATGATTTTAGCTTCCCCAAAATACTGCTTCCTCACTCCTAGGCAGTTAAAGAGACTAATCCTAAATGCAATATTTGCACCCTGCAAGGCCTGTATACTTCTGAGCTGGTCCTTCCATTACTAATCTTAAACAAATATTTTATATTTCTAAATGAACTAGTTCTACTAAAAATCCCATTTCCCTGACCAGTCTGAGCCAGAGATAGGCAAACTGCAATGCAAAGCACGTGTATTAAATAATGTATTTCAAGTAATTGAAATTATGTTTCTGTATATCTGCTTCAGCACACTGCACAGATTTGATGTATTGATCCTGACACAAGAAGCTTGATTTTCTTGTCATTCATGCAAGCATTTTGTCAAAGGAGTTATTCCCAAGTTATACATTTTTCAAAAGAGCCTGGACCAATGTCAAATTTGTTTAGTTCAGATTAATCCCAAATTCTAGAAAGTAGAGTTAATGTTATTTTCTCTATGATGGTCTAAAAGCCTGGGGCAAGAATTTATTTACATAAGCCACAGTGTATTTTTTCCATTCATATTAACTGCTCTCATAAAAAATGTTACTTCTTCTTACAGATGTTGCCTTCAACTCAGAATTGCATTTTTCTTTCCTCTAGGCAGACTCTATATTTGACTACATTTTCCTTAAATCTGCTTGAATAAGTCTCTCTCAGCTCAGAACAGTTAAAGAACAGTTTCACTGTTTATTATGAGAAAACCATTCTTGTCTTTCCTTGTCCTAAACATTTTTAAAAGGTACTGTTTTACATAGGTATCACATATTCTTCATAAATGCACTGAATACCTGTTGATTCCACAGAATTTTAATGCAGTGACATAAATATTTTTTCTAGAGTTTGCTAGATACAAATTAAATTTTACACAGCGTAAAAATAGGAATGCTTTCTTGCAGTAATGATTGGGATTTTCGGTGGCCAAAAGGCCACCTTCAGTGTCTCGAAAAGTGTTCCTTCCAACAGGAACAATAGTAATACACTATTCATCTCTTCAGGTAATAAAGCAGCCCTGACTACTACTCTCAAACAAGACAATTTGCAGCTCATGTGTGTCGGTGACTCCTGTTTTCATGAAGTCAACCTAAGGGGCCAAGTTTCTCACCAATTACATTAAACTGCTTGATGCCAAACTACAAGTTTTTGTTACCCTTTGCTTTTGAAAAGCAAAGACATTACAAATTAAATACCCAGTGTTCATATTTCAAGGGCGTTTTTTGTATTCTAGACTGGGGAGGAACACTGAAGTCTTTCAACTCAAGATATGCTTCAAAATGTATTTTTAGGTCTTGATACATTTCAGTTTTATTCCTTCCAGATTGTACCCAACTCTTTATTTTCTCTTCAGATTTCATGTCTCTTCAGAATTTTAAGTTAATAGCTGCATTTTGCCAAGGAATATATACTCAGTTTCCTTTGAAGTCTATGGGAATTGCATTTAGGTATCATAGAACAGATTATGGCCTCAAGAGCCAAATGGCATTCTTCAGAAAAAGCACTGAAGACTTTATTAACTCTACAGGGCTCTTACTCAGTGAAATAAATCCACTTTTCCTTCTTCTGACTGCAAAAGTCAAATTCAGTTCCATGCAGCGTGAAAGGATCAGGGTGCTCTTGTTGCAATGAAAGGCTCTTCTAACCTGTGGAAATGCTTAGTGAAAAAAGTTTTGTCTGTGGACACCAGGGGAAGGTAGTTCAGGCTTTACGCTCTGTTAATCCTCAAGGATAATGTACATCTCTTCAGACAAATCTGCAGTAATGGTGCTATGCCCACGCAGTGCTGCTCCACGGGGCAACTGCTTTGTGCGTAGCCTTCACCTGGGAGCTGTACCCATTCTGCAATGTTCAATCTGCTGCAGCCTTCCTTTCTTCTGGAGATGTGTCTTCCTGCATGGAAAGATGCAAAAAGTGCACATTCCACCCTCCCCATCAGCTCGCTCATTGTCATCATAAAACTTGTTACAGGACATGCAGGAACAACTGAGATGGGCCTGATCCTAGCAGCTCTGGGGGCTGATGCTTCTCTCTCTGCTGAGCAAAAGATAGTTGGCCAGATGGAAGTATCCATTTTGTCTCGCCTGGGCAGGCTGAACATCTCTGAGATTCAGGTATGTGTCCTTTGCCTACCCAAGCAGCTCCAACCTATCACTGTGAGCGTGAGCCCTGAGATCAGGAATTAGCACAGCAGAAGTGAGGCATCAGTCACTATGGCTTGAGTCTTTTGCCATAAAATCTGAACAGTAATAACAAGGAGAAGCAAGACAGATCAAGGAGCAACTCTGGACTAAAATGAACTTTTTTTCCACCCTAGGTTAATTTTGACCTGGATCCATTTGTGGATCACAAATGTGATTCACTGTGAGGCTGCACAAACATTTCTGTTGGCACAGAGGAAGTGCCATGAAGGAGCAGGCACCTGAGAGAGACACAAAAGGCAAAAAGGGGATTTGGCAGAGTTCCTAGCTCTTGACAATTCAAAGTGCTCATGGAACTGTCACGTAATGTGGAGCTGTTACATACTGAGAGACTGGCTAAATGTAGGAATTAAAAAATATTCCATGATGACTGGAAATTCCATTGTGTAACAGTCCAGCTTTTGGCAATGTCTGAATATACCAAGCAGAAGGGAGTTTCTAGAGTATTTGGTGCTAGACTAGCATTTGCTCACTAGCATTCCCAGGAGCAGCATTTCTGTACAAGACATCAACAGATATCCTGCCTTCCAGAGCTATCATCTTAAAAATGCCACTATTGCTTGCATATGGACACTAAAAAATGAAAGCAGGCAGAGGTGCTCCACACTGATAAAACTAGAGAGCTTGTTTTCTAGCCAGTCATTCCACCAGCTGATAAAAATAGCTTTAAAAAGTTTTTCATTTTTAATTCTTTGCACAGCAGGCTGCCTGTTATGTGTGCCCTTGTTGTTTATACCCGGCATAAGTTTCAATAACAGCTTCACAGGTTCTTTTATGCTTGTTTTATATCTGGTACTGTAAATCAGAAAGCTTTGCCAGCCTAAACATTGCCTGGTAAAAGCTCATTTGCCTTCTTTTTATCCTAGGAAAAAAAAAAAAAAAAAAAAAAAAGTGGAAGTGGAAAATACATTTAATGCAATAATTTGGTCCTTGTGCTTTTTAAAAAAAATTTCTTCTAGCTTGTCTTGAATCATAATTGTGTTGGATGCCATCTGGGAGACAGGTGATAAATAGAATTTGCACTTGTCTGCAAAATATTTCAGGAAAATAGGCTGAATACTTTAAGAAAGACAGAAAAGAAAGAGAAGAGAAAGAAAAAAAAAAAAAAAGAAAGGAAGAAAGAAAGAAAGAAAAAGAGAGAGAAAGAAAGAATGAACGAACACCAGCACAAAAACCCAACAGGTAATAAATTACTCTAGAGAAGAAGAAATGCTATTTAAAGAGAAAATTATCTGTGGCTTCTACCATCCAAATGGAACAACCTCAGGCAAGTTGAGACAGGCAGGTCAGGTAGACTTTTGTTCCACTATTAGTCTGTAGCTGCTAAAATAGCAACTCACCTTTGTCATGCACCAGTGGGTGAGGCTCCTGTTTGTCTTGGAAAGCAGACCAGGATGGGCTGTGCTGGGCTCCTGATTTCCCCACTGAGGCCCAGCACAGTACGACAGGAGCCAACACATGTCCAAAAGGCAGCACTTTAATGCTTTGTGTCTTCCATCATTGGGTATTGCAGTAACTCCCCAAAGATAGTGTCTGCTGCAATGAAGATAAGTGCTTCAGGAAATGAATGCTAGACCTGCTTTAAATTTTTATTTCACTCTTTTCTGCTGAAGGGTTGAGGTTTTTCTTCTGATCAGTAGCTTGTTCAAGATCCATCCATCCTGAACATCCGTCCACCATCAGGTGTAGCTCTCCAACAACCAATCAATACCATACTAGCATTATGTGGCACCTGGCTCCACTTACTGGACCAGCTATGTTGAACTGGTTTGTGAGGTGAGGCTCTTTGTTGCAGACTCATCTGGTGGTGCTGATGGTGGGTCAGACAAGTCTTCTCTGCTCACACAAGGTCTTACTGGAGCAGTCCAGGGACAGGTGAACCTCCCCTGAGGTCTCAGAGGAATGCAGCAGAGCAGGACTCTGCACCAGCTTCTAACTGTATTCTTAGCAACTGTATTCTTAAGCAACTCACTGTCAGCAAATGGTTACTGCTTTGGAAGAAGCTGTACATAGAGTGGAATTGGTCCTGTGCCCGGGAAACCAGAGAAACTGGACGATGTAGAAATCTGTTTTGAGATATCTGAGAAGCAGCGTTAGGCTGTAAGTTGAAGGGGCACGTGTTCTGCAGGTCTGTCTGCTCCCAAGAGTGAGAGAAACTCTCCTAGATGATAGCTATGTGAGTATTTGGAAAGCAACTCTTAAATTCCCTTGAAATAGGCTCAGTCGCATGAAGGTAAGTGTGTTCTGCAGTCTGCTCTACAGCTATCCTCCACCCTGTGCTCTTTATTTGTTGATCTTTTAAAAACACTTGGGAATAAGTCTCCATGCAACACCTTTTTTTTTTTTTTAGCCTCTTCCTTTTTTATAAGATGCAGAAAAACGATAAGTTGAAAATTAGGAAAGAAAGAAAGGATAGTGTCAGTAGGGGACTTGTGATGCTTGGGAGAGTACATAAAAATGGGGTCCATATCAGCAGAACAGACAGCTCTGGCTGTGGCTTTTAAAGCTTTACAGTAGAGCAGAGCTGGTGGGCCAGGATGCTGTTTGGTCATGGCAACTCTTCTAAATTGCTATAACGCCATCCTGTGCTGATGTCTACAGCAGAGGGATCAGGAATGATATATTCTAACATTTGCTGAACATACGCTTACATTGGAGTTCAGTGTGGAGTTTGTGCTGGACTGTCTATATTTCTTCTTAATTTGTTTGTTTTAGCTAGTTGAGAATGTTCTTTTTTTACCTACCACTGTGCTGAACTGAGGAGCCAAAAACCTCTCCTTGGAATTGTGCTCCCTTGCACTAGAAGGGAATATGACTCTATTTATTTATTTATTTTTAATTTATTTGATCTGTTTTAGTACCCAATAAAGTTGTTGTTTTTTCCAACTGGCAAGACAAGGCTCTGGCTATTTTTAAAAATGTGGTTCATTTGATTTAATCTAATGAATGTTTAGTGCTGTTGAACATAGCTGGAGCCAGAGCCAAGAATAATGTACTGAAAATGTGCTGGTTGAGCAAGGACTGCTTCACTCTGCCAGTCTGCTTCCCCTCCAATTGTTCCGATTTAGCTGGGTTTGTGAGTAGCATTTGCAGGCAAGACATATTGATCAAGTTGCTTTTTAATACAAAATCCAAAAGCCAATAATGTTAGAACCATATTTTTGCCACGCTCATTTCAAGACACATCAAACAATGACAGTGGTTCTTGTTGTTCATTGTAGGATGTCTAATCTCTGTTTCAGGGCACTTTAAAGGGAATGTGAAGTGCTAATATCCTTTTATTGCACACAAGAAAGTTGAGGCATGAAATGATAATTTTTCCACTAGTCACCCAAAAGCAAGTGGGAAGATCAGTAGTGAAACTGACCAGCTAGCATCTCCTGGGCTCCTTAAGCTTCTGTGTAACTCTTGATTTCTCCATGAGCTGAAACAAGACCATAATCAGAGAACAGGTTCTGCTAAATCCTTGCTCCTCATGTTTCTCACTGGGTGGTTCATAGCACATCCATGTTTACTGTCCTGCACCATCTGAATTGCTCTGCTGAATTGCAGAAGTACCTAACTCTCCTAACAAAACAAGTTTCATGCATGTCCTTGCACTATCAGAATCTCTCTGCAAGTCATATCATATATTTATATGATGTATTTAAAACTGTATGAATCCATCTTCTTTTTGCCACCCATGAATTATTCCTAGTGGATAGCTGGTTTCCTATTCCTTCCTAAGAAATGTGTAGCTAATACTTAAGCTTCATTGGATTAAAAAAATAATCAGCAATAATACGTCTTACTTTGTAATAGTGATGCCCATAGGGACAGATTTTCTGCAGAGATCACTTTACACCCTCCAGCACAATGTAGGATTGACTTGCATAAGTAAGGAACAGATGCTCCTGGCTATTACATTATTCATCTCTCGATAGAAGTGATGAGGGGAAGGAAACAGCACCTCTTACTATGGCAGAAATGTTGCTGCTGTTCTGCATTGCAGACCTCCAGGACTATCTGGGCCAGGTTGATCCAAATGAAGCCATGCAAGTTTACATCCACTAGTTATTTTGTCGTGTGTTTCCCTCAGATAGGTCCCTTGGTTTATAACCTAAGAAAATCAAATAGCTGCTGCAGGTATGAGGGAGCACTGGAGATAGTAAAAATTGGCATGTGCCATCTTTCACCCCAAAAATTCACACAGGAGGACTAGGTAAAATACTAGAACGTGTTTCCTTCCCCTCCACAGCAAAAATAATTTCTACTGACTTTCTCAGATTTCATATGAAAGAAACTCCTATGCCTGGGAACTTTCTAAAGATGCATTTAAAAGCAGACATAACTAATTTCCATGTCATGCTGACATTAGGCTGAGATTACTTCCCTTCCATTGTCTGGCTTGCACTCAGCCCACAGTAGAGGCACACTGCTAATGGATGTGGCAAATCAGGCCCATGAAATTTCTTTGGTCTCTCCACTGCAGATAACAGCAGGTGGGTTTGGAGCCTGGTGCCAGACTTTTCCTCAAAGAATTCCTGTGACTGAGTTACAGGTTAGAGCAAGGGCAGGAGTACTTTCTTTGTCAGGGTACTCAGAGCTTATTCAGGGACCACAGAATCACACATCACACGTTAATGCATCCCATCCAATAATAACAAGACAAACACAATGCCAACATAGAAAGTGAAGTTGAGAATCCTTTCTAGTCCCAGACAAGCGTCTCCTCAGTCCTCACCTAGGGCAAGTGGGCTGTGCAGATACCTCTCCCCTCCCCTTGTGGTCTCTGCAACACTTCTTCCCAAAGGCTCAATTCCCTGTTTGGAGCTGAAGACTCAATGCAGTCGGCAGCCTAGTTCTCACTGATGCTGGTGACAAGTCTTCCTCAGCCTGTGCTGAAGCTCAGCTAGGCTGTGCCCACACCATGTCTTCTCTTCTGCTGTATGGGAGCTGATGTGATTATTAGAATATGTCTTTCAGTTTTATTTTGTGAAATATTTATTGCATTTTTACAGGGAACATGCATAGATACATGTATTTTTAAAGAGTAACTTTTTAGCTACAGACTTCACAATACTTGCTAGAATATTGCTACATAGGGAGGGGATGGAGAAGCCTGCTTCCCCCCCACAATAAGGACTTCGGTTCTGTTTTAATTATGCAAACAGTTTTTCAGAGCTGAGATTGCACTTTCATTATTTTTTAAAGTTTGGCTGCAATTACAAGAGCTACAAACTTGCTTCAAAACCCTCCCCAGAGTCTCCAGCTTTGCTGTCTGAGCACTTTCATCGATGCTTCACCCCCCAGCACTGTTCTAGTTTTTGGCACCGCCTTTCTCAACCTCTGTCTCTGCCCCGGGGGCTCAGTTGCTCCCCAGCAATACCAGACCCCCATCCCAGCCATGCCTGGCCCTGCTCTGGGTGTTCCCCCGGGTGTCCCCTGGCCCCTCCGGCTGCTCCTGGAGGTTCCGCACATGTCCTGCCCGCCCCAGCTGCTGCCGCCGAGGTGGGTCCTGGCAGTGGCTGTATCTTCTGAGAGCCATGAGAATATAGGTGTGAAATGTTACTTTTCGGATGTTTCCTAGTTTCTTGAATAGAGTCTTAAAGACTTTCCTATGATGCCTTTCAAAACCTACCAAGAGCAGGGCAGGCATTGCACACGGACTGCTCCTGCCTCAGCCCATGTTGCCTGCCCAGGCAGATGCCCAGTGAACAGCAAGATTCCAGCTTTACCCCTTCTCTCTGTTTGCATGAAGCTGGGTAGGTTCAGGTAGGAGGCAGCCAACACACAGGGCAGAAGGTGGATGTGGTATCAGAGCAAATTAGAAAAAAGAGGGGTGCAATATGAAGCAAAGTTCCCAGAGTCACTCAGAGGCCCTAAGCTGGTGCCTTCTTACTGCCTGGCACTTCAGGTAGCCACATAGCCACCTGCATGGGGTACCATGGCAGGAACAAACCATAGGGAAAGAGAGAGGCACAGAAGAGTGGAAGGTCCTCTCTGGGTCCCAGTCTGCTCTTCCTCCTCCAGCTGCAGCTGTGGTCTCTGCTTCCAGTGGAACACACTATCTCCCTGCTGCAGGCACAAGAACCAAATCCACCCTTCAAGTCATTCTCTTGCATCTCCCAGATAGGCAAAGACCCAAGTCAAAGAAAGACAAAACACACAGCAGAATGGAAACAGAGCTAAGGCTCCCTTCATTCTTATGTACTGAAAAGCTCCTTGGTGATCAAGGGCACTGTCAGGAAAATTTTGTGTACTTCAGGGTTGTTCAGAGGTTGCCAGTCCTTAGTGAGGCTGTAGTCAAAGAACAGTTAAGTGAAGCAGGAAGGTTTCATATTTGCTGTTGTGGTGAGGGAGTCTCTCAGGGAGGGTTTCTGGCACTCTGCAGGCACCAGGTACTGGGTCCCTCTGCCAGGATGGCTCAAGAGTCCACAGGTTCCCACCTGGCAACTACATGAAATCACCCAGCACAGGCCTCCCCCTGGCTAACAGCATCCACTATGTAGGTACCTGTGGGTAGACAGACCCAAGGTGGTTTGTGAACACATCCTGAAGCCACAGCCCTCATGTCCTGTCCAGAAATAGAACTTGACCTTACAGGAGTGTCACTTACTCCAATGCCATTACACAAAAACCCAAAAAGCCTTAGTCCAGATCACCAGTCTGTGGCACTGGTACAGCCCTGCCAACTGAGGGTGAAGTGCTGGCATGAAGAATCATATCATAGAATTAGCCGGGTTGGAAGGGACCTCAGAGATCATCTAGTCCAACCCTTGACCCACCGGAGCAGTTGCTAGACCATGGCACTGAGTGCCACATCCAGTCTTTTTTTAAATGTTTCCAGGGACGGAGAATCTACCACCTCATCGGGCAGTCCATTCCATAGCCTGATCACCCTCTCCGTGAAGAAATTCTTTCTAATATCTAACCTAATTCTTTCTAATATCTAAGAAGCACAAAGCACAGCTCGTGTCCCTCTCTGCTGTCCCCTTTCAGTTCATATTTACACCTGGGAGAAGCAGCTCGTTGGGTTAGTTCAGCTTTCGATGGGAGAGCGCAACACTGTGATGCTGCCGCTCTGGAATCCTGCCCGACCTCTCCTACCAGCCGCCTGCAGCAAGGTTCAGGATGTTTCTGAGACATCGCGTTTTCCATGCTTTAGGTGGGAAATCCTAACTAACAGGCTGGCACCTTCCAGAGCAAGCTGTGCTGGATCTCGGGCATCTTGGTCCGTGTGTCAGGAGGGTGAGCATTTACTCTACAGTGCTTTGGACAGGTCTGCTACTGCAGAGAGGAGGCAGAGGAGAGGGCTGGTCAGTAATGTCAACTACTCATAAAAAGTTTTAGCTGTCAGATGCTTCAGCTAAGGAATGGCACTGAGAATAGAAAAGTCGTGAGCTTTAAAAAACATCCCAGCAATAGAAGTTCTGCCTTTTAGAAACTTCCTAGGAAACCCCCTCCACAACATATCAGCGCTTCAGCAAACTTCCTCCCGGACAGTTTTTCTTTCTCTCTACCAATCTCGGGTGCCGCCCGCACGGCCCCAGCCGCCTGCAAGCGCGCAGAGACCGCATTTTCCCCCAGGAAAATTCCTTTTCTTTCCAGCCGGAGGGGGGAGTCCCGTCTGGCCGCAGGCACCCCGCCTTCTCCCTCCCGGCCGGCCGGGGCCGCGGGCGTTGCGCGGGCGCGCAGGGCGCTCCGCCCGCCGCCCCGTTGCATAAGGCGGCGCAGTGTCCGCGGCCGCGCTCCGCTCCGCCCCTCTCCGCCCCCGGAGGTGCGCGCCGGGTACAGCGGTTGTGGGCGCCGTGGCCGGTAGCGGCTCGGCCGCTTAGTGCGGCGGATTTTAAGTTTTTATTTTTAATTATTTTATTTTCTTTTTCTTTTTTTTTTTTTTTTTTTTTTCGAACTGCGAGTTGTTGTTTTTCCCAAGCGGGCCGGTGGCTCCTTGCCATGAACAGCCCGAAGGCAGCATGAAAGCGGGCAGGCGCGGCTATCCCGCCCGCTCCGGTGTAGGATGGCTCTTGGCGAAGTGCTGCTGTTGCTGCTCCTGCAAAGGTCGGTGGGGTCCGGGGTGCGGGAAGCGGCTTCCCGGGGGGCTGGGGCGGGCACCGGAGCTCAGCGGTGCCCCGGGCAGGCAGGCAGCATCCCTCCGCCGGCCGCTGGCTCTGTCCCGGGCCGAGCTCAGGGAAGGGGCCGGTGAGGTCGGAGGGCGGCTGGGACCCCCTGGAGGGGCGGGGGAAGCGGCCACGGCTCTGGGAGCAAGAAGGCTAAAGTTGACAGAATGCATTTTATCGTTGCTGGTAAGGAAACACCCTGGGACTGCAAGGTCAATAGGGCGGGGAGAAGTATTTGCTTAAATGAGATATTTTTTGTTGTTATTTTTTTTATTTATTTCCCTACTCTTTCTTGGGCTTGGATAGCAGCGAAATGCTTTGAGAACATCTGTTTCTCACAGTTCACAAATCTCTGAATGGTGATGTGGGAAGGTCTGGGGAAGCTGGCTGAACTGAAAAGCTGAGAGAGATGTGGGAAAGCCACAGCAGCTAGAGTGCCCTGTAAAAATAAAATTTCAATCTGGCTTTTAAAATGAACTCAAGATCTCTCAGTCTATGGACTTTATGCTGTCTGTCATAAGGCTCTTGAACTTGTTCTGATATACATTTTTTGAAGATGTATATGTGGTATTTCAGTGTTTCCTTTTCTCTGAATGGCCAAGGAAAAATGTCCCAAACAGAACTTGCATTTTCTTTTGAGTCTTTTTTTAAAAGACTAAAGTTTTTAAATGCCTTTTTTTTTTTTTTTTTTTTTTTTTTTTTTTTTTATCAAAGAACTCATTTGTACATTCTGAGATAAAGATGATTTTGAGGCCAGGTGGGTTTACTGATTGAGTGAGGCTCACATTTGCAATGCAGAAGCCTTGTTTGCCCTGTTATTGAACTAAAGTCACACTTTTGTGGTGGTAGCAGCAAACTAGATGGTGATGGAGTTTGCCATGATTTCCTGGGACATTGTTCCTTTCCAGCCTGGGGAGAACACAGCTACTCCAAGCCAGAGAAGTGACTCTTGAGGTCATTGCACAAACCCCCGCTGTTTTGCAGCTTTTAGGAAGGTACATGTAACCTGGTTTTAGGGGCAGGGCTGCTAACAGAAAGGTTGTGGCACTAAATTACCGTGAAAGTCAACTCACTCTGACAGTCTGTGCTTTAATGTGTTGGCCAATGCAGATGATCAGAGCAGTACTCAAGCTCCCTGACAGGCTCTGGTCTTTAAAACGTTGATTCCTAACAGATTAAAATCTCCCTTGCAGCCTGTCCTGCCTCCAGACACCTCTAGAAGAGGGAAACATCTGGCTTTTCCCTCTCCTTTTGAAATGGTAACTGTGTTTGCAGTTCTAGTTTACCGGGTTAGTAACAAAAGGTGTTTTGCTTTACTTATTAAAAGCTGATTGCTTTACTTATTTCTTGGTTTTTGTAGTAAACTTTGGGCAAAAAGTTGTAAAAGGCTGTCTGTTATTCTGGATGTATTAAAGAAACCCAGAAGTAGTCAGATGGTGGAAATACTCCCTGAATACAGGCAGGTACCAAACCTGACACTTGATGAGGGATTTGGTGCCCCAGACTACACCATTGGTCTGCTCTTGTTGGCAGAAGCTGCTCTTGACCTTGGGGATGCTTTAATGTGCAACCAGAGCTTTGAAGCTCCCACTTCATGTGTTGTGTATGGTCAGTGATCATCTTTACTTACTGGGTGATGCTGTTTGTGCCAGGGCTTCTCACTGATCTCAGACTTGCAGTGCAAAGATGTTACTGTACATTGTATTTTAGATAGATATGAAGCATCTTGGAGTTGTTCTCATTGCTGCCCCATAAATGACCTACACTTTGCTTTTGGAAATGCTGTTCTGCTTTTCCCTGGTGACAGATGTCTGATGTATCTTGATTTTTTGCAACAACCAAGCAGGTTTTCTTGTGCCAGAAAGAACTGTCCAGAGAGAGAAATGGAGATGAGTGTGCACAAAGCAATGTTCAGAGGTTGTGTCAGTGTTTTTTGTACTGTGGAACTTGGAAGTGATGTGATGATTGATCTCCTCAATAGCAACAAAACCCAAGGCCTACATCCCTGGAGTGTCATGAAATAAGTAAATTTTGTGTAACTGGGCATTTCTCTATAGGATTTTGATGTACAACGCAAGCTACTCTTTTGCATCAATCTTACTAAGTCTATTGCAGCAGTAGAGGCCTTGATACTATTTTTTCACTTGTTTCTCTTGGTGGGTTTCTCATCTTGTCAGCTTTGCCCATATACAAAGCTGTTTTGATCTATCCAGGGAAAGCAACTGACACATAATACCATTTACAGTTTTCTCTGACTCTGATAGTCCCCTGCATGAACTAAATAAGGATTATTTGTCTGTTCTGAAGTATGGAGAGATATGAATCCTAATATAGGAGTGCTTCAGAGCAAGAGTTTGTCAGTTGCTTTCAGACATAAAAAGGGGTAGTTAAGAGTAGGCTTGCATGGCCTTTGGGCCATTGGCCTTAATCAGCCAAGGGTGGGCAAGCAAGGCTTTCTGCAGTATCTCCTAAATGTGCAAATGCAAAGTGACCTGGTGTAATGGGATGCCTCTTAGTGCTGCAAAACTGGCCCTGAAAGCACACTGATAAAAGGGTTCAAATTCTGATGGTCTTCTGATAACTAGGGAGTCATTGAACTCTCCCTAGAAATCAGTCCAGGATTTGCAACTGAATATACCTGCCTGTCTTTTAACATGTCTATCTTCTCTATTATCTGTGTGGTTCAGATTAGAAAATGAGAGAAAGGAAGAAATTGAAGGGATTCCTGCTTTGTTAAATGTCTGTTCTAAAGCCAATGGGTCACCTGAATGCCTTGAAAGTCACAAGGTCAAAACTTTGTTGTCTTTAAACACAGAGCAAAGTCCAGTGGTGAGTGCCATTACTCTGCACTACCTTCAGCAGAGCTCTGAAGCTCTGTGTGGAGCTTGGGGACAGGAGAGACTGAACTCCAGGCTCTGATGTATGGTGGGCTGTAAAGACTAGTCAGTCATTTAGGTTTAACACAGAAGTTAAACTCTGTGTGCTGCATTATACCCAGGACCTTATTTAGAGAAGACATTTTTTGCAGTAGTTCAGCTCATTCAGTTCTAGCCCTACTTAGAGCACACTGGGGGCTCATTGCTGTAAAGGACATCAGGAGGATGGAAGAGTGTAGGAAATGCTTTTATTCAGGCATTAGAGGAGCTGTTGCCATCTACTGGACTTGAGAAGCTGGCTATTCTTACCCAAAGAAAAGGGTCTGTGGTTAAAAGCAATCTACTGTCAGAGTAACATTACAGTGCAACACTTTACACCCCATTCTAGGCATTATTATATGGCTGCAGAGTGGCTTCAGGTGACATTCTAAACCACTTTTTACTTTAGAGTAGCCAGAAACAGGGAAAATTGATTTAAGTGGATGCTTTGTGTTGGCTTCAATACAGAACATGTCTCTCTGCCTCCTTGAAGAGTTGCTTTTATGAGCAGGCTGCTGGTCATATCCAAACTTTTCAGTTCAGAACAAAAGAAACTTAATGTGAATGTCAAATCTTTATTCTCAATATGTTAAAAAGGAAAGGATGGACTGGGTTTGTGTCTATGCTAAGCTCCTAGTAAAGCTTTTACTTCTTCTTCTTCCCCTTTGTCCCCAACAGTTTTGCTCTTCATTCTGCATTTTTTGCTTTACTGTCCTCTTTTGTTTTCTCTCCTTCCTTTTCCTCTTCTTGCTGTTTTCCCCCGAGTCTTTTATTTATTACTGGCTCACTCTGGTGAACCTCTGTACTGCAAGATTAATCAAGTAAGTTCCCCTTGACAGAATGATGGTGACTAATGTGCCATGAAGGGAATTGGGACAGCCACCTTGTACTGGTCAGAAACAGAGCCTTAACTGGAAGTTGGGCAAACCAGCATCACTACAAGGGCTGTCAGCAGCACGTTAATAAATGTTATTGCTTCATTAGGTAAAAAGTGAGATCTGATGGTGCTTTTTATAGAAGGTGCTGACACGGTGTTACAGTGAGCTGCAGAGCTTTGCTAAGGAAACTGGTACCTTTGTGCTGAGTGGTAGCAAGAGAGTGATCTGCAGTTATATATTCAAGCCCATAACATTTCCTAATTTGAACATATTTTATTTAGTGTTGCAGACTGAGCCATGGTTACAGTGTGTAAAGCATAATGGAATGCATGGCCAAAGCAGATCTGTCAAAATAGAGGCAGAGGAGAAAACAATAGTAAAATTAAGGGTGTCAACCAAAACTCCCTTAGTTTCCTGGTCCTTCCTGAATGAGAAATATGAGGAAACTGTTAACCTTCCCCAGATATACTCGTTGGGTGAAGTCCATCTGTTGCTCATTAGCTGCATCTCAGTAAAGTCAAGAGGATCAAGTGTACTGGTCTTCTGTGGACAGATTCTCTCATACCAGAGTTGTGCTCAGCTCTTTCTCCTGGCAGCAAATGGCTGTGGTGAGGTTTGGGAGAGCTGTTTTCATTTTCTTCCAGTTCTATTAACAGAAAACTGGTAAGTCCATGACAGGAACATCTCTTCGAAGTTCTGAGTTTTGCCACCTCCACAGGCTGAGTCAGGATTTGGAGTAGGTCATGGCAGACAGTTATTGGAAGGGACAAAAGAGTTGATGAAAAGTGCTGCTCAGTTGAGTAAACAGGATTAACACGACAAGGTGAATACTGTTAGCAAAAAAAAAAAAAAAAAAAAAATCTCTCTCTTTTTGTTAGTGTGGAAACTTACTTTCCCACACCTGCTCTCCACCCTCCTGAAAGTCAGCCCTGAGTTTAGCTTGTCCTAGAAGTATGTCTGACAGTCCCTGTGCCAGTCTTGGGGTAATACTGACTCAGTGGTCTGAACCCATTGGTATTTGTGTGTGTGGGCATGTCCTCTCTTGAACATGGCAGTGAAAGGCAGGAGGATTTCAGCAGAGGTCCTGAGGCTGATAAGCACCCTCTGAACATAGGGAGTTGAAGGAGAAGCATGGCTGCTGCTCTGCTGGCAAGGGGAATACTGAGCTCTTTTTTTGCATTATTTAGTTGTAAGTGTTGTTAGATCTTACCCATTTGTAGGAGGGTTTTTTGGGGTGGAATGTTTGTTCACAGATACAGCAGCTCAAATTTTCAGTGAACCCATTTACTGAAAAATATAAAGTGTCCAAGAGGCCAGGAAGTCTGAGTTTTTTTCAAAGTGCTGCTTGCTGCACATGAATCTCTGCTCACTGCTCTCATCTTCTGCCAGCCACTTTCTGTAAATCTGATATTTATTGTGCTAGTGCTTGGGATGCTTCAACAACCTTCAGCTCCTAAGATCCAAGTAATACTAGCTTTTTTTTTACTTTTCTGAAGCTTGCACACATTACTAGATAACTGCTAACCCTCCCAACAGAAGCTAGCTTCTCACCCTCCAGCCTTCTGTCTCCCTTTTGCAACTGATCATACAGCCTTTTGAGATGTGGTTATATATAGGATGTGACAAAAGTTGTACAGAAAAGAAACTTCCAGATCTTAATTCCTACGTGCAACACAGACAGCAAGAGCTCCTATAAAGATCAGCCTTTAGTTACTAGGCTGGGGCTGAGTGCATGGTGGGGATCCTTATTATTCAGATTGCTGCATTGTTTTCAACTTCCAGAAATTCATCCAGCCTTCAAGAAACATGGGGTTTGCTTTGATGCAGGCAAAGCTCCTAAATTTCACATTCACTTCAAGAAGCATGTATGAATTCACAAGGCTTTATTCATCTTGTCAAAAGCCTAAAGTAGGGAAACTTTATTCGAAGGGAAAGAGAACAGCTAATTGTAAAAAATATAGCTTGAGTAACTCCCTATTGACTGTGAAGAAACAAAATATGCTGCTTTCCTTTAAAATAAGTGCCAGATAGATGTATTGTTTAGGAATTCAATGCACGGATGCTGAAATAAAATCTATCCATTCTGATGTGAAACAAAAAGGGCAGTTATTTCACATGACCTCAGAAGTATTTTGTACTTTTTTTCCACACCATTGCATTTCAGCATGCACCTTGTTAAAATTTGTATATATATTAGGAAAACTAATTTAGCATTTTAAAATTAAAAAAACAAACAAAAAACCCCATGACAAAACCCTCAAGCAAACAAACAAAAAAACAAACAAAACCCCTCAAAATATTTCCAACTAAAAATAGCATCAAGACACAACTCAGACACACCAGAACACTGCTACATTTGAGTGTCATTTTTGTATGTTAACAATCTTTACAAAAATATTTTCATCTTTGGTGAAAGCTGCAATTTCTTTTCAAAAGAGAACTAGTTGGGCAGTCAGTGATTACAGCAGGGATCTACAGATGTGGTTTCCAATTCAGTAAGGAAATCCAGTTCTCTGCCTGTTTAGCCACTGCATATCAATTGCTATTGCAGAACAGCTCAGTTGTTAATATTACATCATAAGATTCAATGTAATCTAAAGATACTTTTAAGAACAACTACAGAAGCACATTTGGCTCTTTTAATAAAAAAAAGATCTGTAGAGCATAAGTAGGACTTCAGCTCGTGCAAAGAATTATTAGAAAATACCTAATGAAATATGCTTGAAAATGTCTCCCTTGGCTAATGTTCTTTCCCATCAGAAAACCGCAAACCAAAAATTACCCTGTTTGGTTTTACTTCATAATGTTTGATGTGGCTGATTTAGTGCATCCCCTGGGCTCTCCTGTTGAGTTTGACATGCCTCTCAATCTGGCAGCCTCTGTCTCACACCTGGCAGGCTGAGCATGTGGCAATCACACATCACCCAAGCTTCTTTTGAATAATTAAGACAAAATATGAAAATGTCACCAGTGAGGTTCTAATGAGATGAGAAATCTAGAACCTGTAAACTGAATTACAGCACTTGAGAGATCATCTTTTGTTTTTGGTTTTGTTTTGGTTTGGTTTTTTTTGGTGGGGAGAGAGCTCTTATACTCTTCAGTTTACATACTTGTCTTCTGTTTTTCTATAATGTAGGACATACAGCATCATGTTGCAGAAAGCCCAGTGTAGCTCTGGCAGGTTTCTTATTTCCTCACCTCCCAGCACTTACCAGTGCTTACGGATGCCCTGCTACTGTTTGGGAACTGTGGTTGCTCAGTACTTTTGAAAAAATCCATCTCCCATTTTGTGTGTTGCCACATGATGAGTTAGTAATTGCTGTTCTGTTGCCTTTACTGCACTTGGCTGCTCTGTGTGTTAGAGCCATTGAAAG
The DNA here is from genome assembly GCF_003957555.1 of Calypte anna. Taxonomy (NCBI): domain Eukaryota; kingdom Metazoa; phylum Chordata; class Aves; order Apodiformes; family Trochilidae; genus Calypte; species Calypte anna. Next base: position 10,102,240 of record NC_044253.1, on the reverse strand, counting down.
TCCTGGTTCAGCTCAACAATTCTGAAATCTTGCATCCCTGCAAACTTCTTTTCCAGGCTGTGCAAGACTGAAAAAGTGTAGGAAGGGGTGAAAGTCAGGGAGCCAACCTGCTGGGAATCCATTAGCAAATGTGATCCTGAGGAAGCAGTTGGTGATTTCTGGTGGAAGTCATTATCTTTTGTATTGGAAGGCTGTAAATTAAACATGGAAATTTAACGTTGCTGTATTCAGGAAGTTATTCAAGTACAGTCTCTATGTGAGTTTTGAGCAAATATTCCTTGTTCACTAGCACAACAGCACTGAATTAAGTATTTGGGAGACAGAATGGACTCTTACCTGTGGTAAGAAGGGACTTGATTTAGCAACCCTGTTGATGTCTCCACTGTTACGTTTTCCAGGCATTCTTCCATGCTCAGATTTCACCTGGAGCAAGCAGATCTGAGTATACAAGGAGACCTTGAAATGACATGTCCCCAGCTACAGCTTAGGCCCACTGAGGATACTTTTTCATGCAGTTTAGGCTTGCTGACAATTACAGGATGTGCCCTGTTAGGCTGCATGTTTTTGTTTTTTGAAGTTTTTTTTCCCTCTCCCTTCCATAATGCACATGCAGCTTTAGTGAAGAGGTTTCTGACATCCCCAAAGCCTGCAGTATGATCTTAACCTATCTGAAAACACAGCTCAGCAAGTGCTCTGAAACTTTCATGAAGTCAGGGTAGGGAATTGGTTCCAAACCAAGCATCAAATAAGCAGCATTTATAGCTTTGAGATGTATATCTACTCATTGATTTCAGCATTTTTCTAAGCCTGTGAGTTGAAGCCCATTACACATGTGCCTGAGATCATCCTGTTGAGTGGCACCAGTTGGCTGTGGGTGAAGCAGCCTCTGCTGTGCAGCAGGGAGCAGCAGGATTGCACTGGGGTGAAGGCAACACCTTGGTAGTTGTGAGGCAGAAAGCAAGAACCAGCACACGTGTTCCTTCTCATCAGCTGGGGTTTGCTGCTGTCCTGAATCAGATTTGCCCATGTTGAGCACCCCTGATGAACAAGGTCCCAGCTGTCTGCTGCCACCGAAGCACGTGCCAAGGCAAGCTCTGAAAAGTGTTGCACAGCCCACTATAATTTAACCACATGCTGAATAAATACACTTTTGAGAACTCTTTTGAAGAGATGTTGCCTAATTAGTCCTGCAGGGGGTATAGTATGTATATTTTTCAAATCCAGTTTTAGCATCATGCAATTAGCTTTTATGGCCTAAGGATTCTGATTTAAGATGTTCTTTAGTTACTAATGGTAATCTGTTTTAATTAGAAATGCAAATGCATTTTAGATCCAAATGTATCTGAACAGTTATAATGTAAAAAGATGATTCATGGCTAATACCAATGAAGTGCCTCAAGTCTGGTATGCTTTATACCTTCTGTAGTTTGTAGAACCCTGAGGATCAACAGGATATTCAAACATTGCTCTTAGCTGAAGCATGTGGAGTCTGAATAGATTTCTTTAGGAAATGGAATAAGTATTGATCAACAGGAATCCTTTCTAGGGCAGCAGAAGGAAAATCATAGCTTTAGGCAAGAAAGAGGCAAACACTTTGAATGTTGCAGTAGTAACTTCAGCTCCTCATTAGCAGAGCACAGCTTCTGCCAGGGCTCTGGTGCTGAGCAGACAGGAGCAACTTGCTTGACTTTGTCTTAGCATCAGGGAAACTACCCAGGCTTGAACATCCTGTGCTGCTCAGGGAGGGCTGTAGCTGCTCAGAGCTGTGCTGGCATAAAATGTGATCTGTCAGTGTGTCTAAGAAAAGCCTCAAGCAATGCAAGCTCCAGCAAGCATTTCTGAATATTCACTGCAGTCATTTGTCCTGGAGATACTGAACTATCAGGTTGGTGGCAGGTAGATGTCTGATCAGACATCATATGCTGCAGTAAGAAATCGCCCATATTCCATAAAGTCTTTCCAGACTTGAAGAGCCTCTGCTGCTACACCAGTCCAGCCCTTGCTCTTATATTCATATGTGTTTTTCCTAAAAGCTTTGAAAGATGGGGCTGAAAAAAAGCAACTACTCAGCAATAGTAAAGATGGCTTTTGTAATGATAATCACCTATCAGACACGTTGCTTGGTAAGGCATTTTTACAGCCAATTGCTGTTAGACACAGTGATGCAGCTGGGAGTGAAGCAGTGCAGTTCATGCAGTGCCACTTCTCCACATCTGTGCTAAGTAGGACATAGAATTTTTATTGTGAGGAGGCTACTGGTAAGCAATGGTGTAGGCAGTGTAAAAGCTGTGGGAGTCTCTGTGTCCCTCCAGAAGTCAGAGTCAGTGAGTTATTCAGAAGTAGCCTTACTGGTAAGGCTGGTGGCAGGGTCAAGGCACTTGCACATCTTCAGAGGGATGAGACCTCGGCCAGGTGCTGCAGAGAGCTCTCCTGTTCCCATGCAGCAAATGCTCTCTGAGACTTTAGGTTCCCATCCCATCTTTCTTACTGACACAGATAGAGTGTAATAGTGATTTCATCACTTGAATTTGATAAAGTTTTTGACCAGCAGCAGAGGGAAGGTTCCTCACAGAAACTGCTCCCTGCCCTGCAGAGCCGTCAAATGAAAAACTTAAGACGTAGATTGTGTGAGTCTGCTATATGGGATGGTGAGTGATGTTCTGATTTTCTTGTTTAAGCTGAGTGAATTGAAGCTTTGCACAAACCTAACAGAAAGCCTTGAGTGTGCAGTTAGAAGTCTCTGAGCTGCTTAGCTGTTTTCCTGTGCTGTGTTCAAAGAGCAAAACATCAAAAGCGCCAGCAGTTCTTATATGTGTGTTTTATTTCCAAAGCTCTGTTTGCATTTACTCCATTCATTACTTCTTTCAATTCATCCCAACCAGTACCTCTGCTGTAAGCTTGTATTTTCTGCTGGTATTTCTGGAGGATGGGGGCGTGGAAGAAGCTGCTTTGGGCAGCAGCCCTGGAGGCTCCAGCTGCAGTGTGTCTGTCGTCAAACACCCCAACCTTGTTGTTCTTGGTGGTTTCGTGGTGTCCACTCTTGCCCTGCACCACTTGCAACTTATTCTTATTCCGTTCTTTTCTTTTCAGGGGCTGTCAGAGCCTGAATAATTTAAGAGTGAACAAATGAGAGACGTTCACGGAGGACTCTGTTTTTACCTAGGCACATTTTGACAAGCATGTAGATTGCCTTGGGTTTCCACTGCACCTACCACAACTTTACTAAGAGAAAAGCCCCCTTTCCCAGACATCTGTGTCACTCTTGCTTAGTAAAGTTATTCAAGATCAGCGCCTTTGGAATTGGTTGGTAAATGGACAAAGACTTTCTCTTTGCCCGGAGCTCCCGAAAGCCTCCAAGTACCAAAGAGAACTCCACAGAACTAGAAAGCAAGAGACAGCTGCTGAATGTTGGAAGCTACTGCATTTGGCAAAAGAAGCTGACGCTAAGATGCACACAGTTGTGTTTGTTTGTTCTGCTTGTTTTCTGTGCTTTCTGAGCCCTGTGTGTGCCTGGAAAGTCTAATGACCAATCCCTTCTTTCTCAACATGCAGTTTTTCTTCCTATCCCAAAAGGCTTTGGGTTCTGTCCTTGCTTTTCTTTCCCCTCCCCCCCAAGCCCTTCCCCCCCAGTTTAAATTTCTTTTGTCACCCACTCTTCTGTTATTTCCATAAGAAACTGTTTGGTTACATAGCCACAGTTTCCTTTGGAGTTGGGAGACATAAGAATGATATTCAAATGTCATCCTTCTCCCTCCTCTCCCCCTGTTCAGCAGAGCAGTCCACCTTGTCAGAGAAGTTGCTGGCTGCAAGCATAAGGCAGAGTTGACCTGAGCAACACTGTCATTTAACTGAGAAATTATTTCAAATTTCTTACAGTAGCTCAATTTGGGAGCTGCTGAATGAAGCTGACCCTTGACACTTTGCAAAAGAATAAGGCTTGTGTTGTACTAACAGCTGCTTGGAAACCATGTGTAATAAAGTTTGGTTTTGTGCCCACCACCAGGATAAAAGATGGTATTTGCCGACTCTGGTACTCTTATGCTCCCAGCAGAGCAAAACTGCATAGATCAAAGTTTAAAAGTCTGCTTCCATATAAGTGTCTAAGCATTTCACAGTTCCTTATGCTAAAAGTAACAGTGTATTTGCAAACGCCAGCAAATCCTGCTCTTCTTGTTCAGCTTCAAATATGACATTTTCCCCCTCCATACTATATAGGTTCAGGGTTAAACTTTTTTACAGAACATGCACAAGTCCCCTATGAAAATATAGCAAGGGGGACTTTTGCTCTGTGTTTGGGGCTTTGTTCTTTTGCTGCTAGCAAGACTTATTCTGGAAACTTCAGAGTCGGGGATTACTTTATTTTTGTCACAGAAAGAGGACAGTGTAAATACAAAATGTAAAGTAGAACTTAGAGAAGTGCTTCAATGAGCTGTTTGACTAAATTGAAATAAATGTTGATTTGTTCAAAAAAGACAAAAAAAAAAAAAGCATGCCCTTTCTGGATCTTGTTAGTCTTGACTTCTTATTTTCTTTCTTTTGCTAAAGCAAAATGTGTGCCTCTTGACTTCAGAAATCTGCTCTCCCTGCTGTGAGGCTTTACGGGAGGGCTGCTCCAGTGTGCACTCCCAGCAGATGTGTTGGACTTGCTCTTGCTGTGCTCTGGGCTGGTCGGGGACATGTGCTGGGCACAAACCTGAGGCAAGGGAATGGGTGAATTTCTGTGAGTACACAGAAATACTGCATTTGGCCTCAGACTCCACTGTGCAGAGCAACTGCTCTTTTTCTGAGCTTTTACAAACCCTTTTATTCAGTAAAAACCTATTCTAAAAAGTTGATTTGTTTGTTAAGCAAAGTTTCCCTAAAGGACTCAAGGCAGGCCAGTATTGTTGTTATCTCATAGTATATTGAGAGAGGAGCTAGCTAGGAGTATCTTACTTACCAACAGGTTGGTGGATTCACTCTGTGGATGTTCCCTTATTATTCTTGTCATGAACTCACAGCAGCTTATATGAGGGCTCAGATGGGACTCTGAGTCAGGATGAATTTGTCAGGCTGATAAATGGAGAACAAAAGGTTCAAACCTCCCACTGGAGAAGTCATAGTTGCCCATCATAGTTGTAAGCTGTGGAAACACATTTCTGAGTGGGATATGCAGAGAGGAGGACTGCAGATGTTTCAGCTGCTGTTCAAGTACTTGGTGCCGTGGGGCTGACTTGCTTACTTGCCTGAGAGTCTCTTCAGAAACACAAGGACATTTGCTGCCTTCATGTGCATCAGCTCCACTATTAAATGCCATCTGTAGGAGCTGAGACTCTGCCCTGAGTTCCTTTGAGAACTCATCTTCCTCTTTTCCCAGTGCCCTCCCTGCTCTGACAATAGCTTGAGATCCACATGAAGCAGCAGATACAACAGAGATGACTTCTGTTAATGTTCCTCTCACTAGACACTCTTGGACAGTAACAAAGCCATGTTTTATTTCAGAAGGCTCTCTCTCTGTGCCTTCCACTTGTGCTGTTTCTCTCCCTGGAGACCCAGCTCACTCACTCAGCACGCTCTCAGGATTTCAGTAACCTCTCTTGCAAGGTCTCTCGAGACCGCGCGCCTCTGCGCTGTTTCTCCAGGCTTTTGGTTTTATCTCACTCTTTGAAACTTTCCCAGAACTGCACTGACTTTTCTCTGACCTCCAGAAACTGGAGCCCTGACACTCCGACTGGCACAACCAAGACCTGGAGACTGCTCGGGGATGTCAGCTTTCCCAGCGCCTGCTGGAGGAAGGCCTCGTCTGAGCAACACCAGCTAAAAATAAAAGCTATTCAACTGAAGCTAATGGCAGCTTGCCATGAGTTATTGCTCATTAAAGTGAATTGTCAGATGCTTAACTTCAGCTAATCATTTCCTGCTGCGAGATCAGCCTGGTATGAAACATACTCAAATGTGGGAAGGGGGTTCACTAGAACTAAATTTAGCAAAGGGTGTAATTGCCTCAGACTCCCTCTGTAGTTAATGGAAAGAGAGAGGCTCCTACAGGGGGTTATTCCCACCCCCTGTCACCCTTGGGTAGAAGTGCCCATGGCTCCTGGACTGCTGAGAGACTGGGGTGAGCTGCTGCCTGCCACAGAAATGAGCTTCTCCAAGTGCTGATGTTTGCCCACCCCAGCTAGGTGAGTGTTTGTTTTCCTTAGCTTAGGTTTTTGCCTGGAAGTGATGATCAAGAAGTTGAAGATTAAAATCAACAGAGCAGTGATGATTTCCCAAAGGCAAAACCCACATGCAGAACCCCTAAAGAGCATCACCTGCTTTGCAGTGTAGCTAAAGGTAACTCTTCAGGTCATCCTCTTTCTCAAAGCAGCTCTTCTTTCCCATTTCCAAGAAGTACCAGTTATTCATTAAAGAAACAGTATGTTCTTAATGCTGTGTGACTAATTTACTTCTCAGTCCCTCCACTCCCCCTACCCTCCACATCTCTCTCACCCTGTTCTCTTTGGAAATTAGTCTTGTTTGCTTGTTTGGCAGTGAAACAGAAAGTCAGATTTTGACTTTTTACGTTACCATGATTGGAAGGTTTGTCAAGTGTGTCTGCTTTTAGTGGTATAGGCTACTTCCTCTATTGGACTAGAAACTTTTGAATAAAATATTTAACTCCATACCACTCTTCTTGAGTTTGGACAGAAGTAATTTCATCCATGGCAAATGGAACTGTGAGAATCCTGCCAGATTGATTCGAACCTTTTAATGTTACTTCCAGCTTGAAGCTTCAAATTATGCTTCCAAGACACAAACAGAAATTTCAGTTGAACCCTCTCAGTTCTGCTCATTTCCAGGAGTTTATAAAGCTAAGGAGAACATTTAAACCTCAGAGTAGAAATTGGATTTACATTTCAGTGGCATGGCTTTAATGTGTCTACCCTCTGGTGTGAAATGAGGTGCTACATGATCTCATCTTATTTTTCCCTCAAGCTGAAGCACGAGGAAGGTCTGAGGTTGGACACGTGTAGAGCAGCTGAGCAGAACTGGGAGTGGATGGAGGATTCCAGGGCACGTTTTGCAATTCCATTGTGAAAGTTTAAGATACTTCTAATCTGAAGGGCTTCTCAAGTCAGTTGTCTTCTGTCTTTGTCTAACATGCGCACAGAAAATTTCCTGCGTTCACTTATTCACTGGACCCTTTTTGGAGGCATTACCCGAGGAGATGGTTTATCTGTTTACATTAAAAGTTGTCAGATTCGTTATTTACATTGTTATGAACTAGTGTTTTCACTTGAAGAATAGTTGTAAAGCAACTTTGTGTTATCCAAATGTTTTTACCACCCACTTTTTTGCAAATCCATGCCAGGTTTTACAAGCAGAATAGGCTCGTACTGCTGAAACTGGAATCAGTGCTGTCATCTGCCTAAGCCACAATTTTTTTTTTTTAACCCTGACTTGTGCCAATAAAAATGTTTCACTGAGAGTGTTTTGGACACTTAATGCAGAAGCAGAGGAGACCAAAGAAGCAGCTTTCCTGCTTCGTTCTGCCATCTTTGTATCCATGGAGTAGAGCTTTAGCCCTGAAGCCCTGGGGCAGATCTGAGATGACTCTCACAGCAGCATTTCTCGAGAGAGAGTATAAAGCCTTAAGGGGCTGAGAGCTATGAACTGGAGCCTACAGTCTGGATGCTGAAGAAGGTGCTCTTGAAAAGGGCAGGAGGGGGTAAATGTTAATAGTTTATAAGATTCTTCCTTGTTTAGTGTGAAATACTAACATAGACGCTGTGTTTGTGCATAGGATGAGTCTAAATGACTTTTGCTTTCCAAGATTTTTCTAGTACAGAGGTTCCTGGTCTTCAGGAAATAATATCTCAAGTAAAGACAGAGGTAGTGTTTCACCCGTATCTGATTCAGTTCTTTCTTTGTCAGGATTGTTATTTTACAGGGTTAACTAAATATGGAAAAAGGGCTCTGTCAGGCATAGCAGAGCTAAATTATGTGCTCATCAGTCATTATTGTCATTATTGGCCTTCATTTATGAGTGGAATTATTTCTTAAAAGAAATGTTGATTTTAAGTGCACATGCTAATAAGATTACAGAATTCCCATTCTGGCTCATCTTCTTTGACTTCTGTGGAAAAATCCTTTTCTCTCAGGCTGTTTTTCTGAGGTGACAAATGGAGCCATACACACATGAATCAGAGAAGATTCACCTCACCTAAAGCAAGACTGTGTCCTGCCCTAGTTCCCTATCTACCTTTATGGCTGTATTCTGTATTAACTTCTGGTTATGGGAGCATGTTTTCTTTCTTTTCATACGTGATCTGTGGTTATTATGGATCAAAAAGAGACACATGATATTTTGTTCTGAGTTACTCTGAAAAGCCATTCCCTTTTCCTTTTACCCTGTTAGAGTTTTGAGTTCCTGCAGATGAGTCTGGTGCTGCGTGAGCCCGATCAGACAGTCCTCCCTTCCCAAGCATGCTCTGGGGAAAAGGGAGGTAAAAATAAAATGCCTTGTACTTATGTTCCAGCAGTAATTCCTGCTGATTCAAATGGGAATACAACTGTGCCTCTAAAAAACAGGTCTATGAGATTTTAGTTTTTCTTGTCACTCAGGGTTGCACAGGACTGGAACCTTTCATTTTTCAAGTAAAAAATTGTGCTTTTATAGATGTCTGTTCGTTTGATCAACAAGGACAAATATTTTATGCCTCTGGCAGTGCAAAAGCTTTGACTGTTAAAGCTGTTGGGTCTGGCTGAGTATCTGTCGCAGTCCCCTTGCCAGAAGTTTCTTGGAGGTTTGCTTAGGGGTGTTTTGGAAACCATCACTTCTGTCTGAATGAATGGTTTGGCCAGGAAATCAACCCAGCCACAAGTCTGCTGACCTCCCTACACCCATTTCACTTCACCAAATGCCTTTTTTTAGATGCTTGTGTCCTGGGACTTTGGTAGCAGGAGCACTGCTCTCTGCTGAGCCCTGATGTTCCTGCAGACCTGATGCACGCTGAGGGCAGCCACTGCTTTGCTGCTGCCTGAGTTGCCACACTGTGTGCTGCTGCATCACCTCCAAAGTGCTCTCTGGATTCTGTGTTTCCAAGCAGCTCTACCAGTACAGTTTGCAAAGCACATGTGTGCTAGTGATTTGCAAAAAGAGCACTGTAAAATGTCCTCCTCTTCTGCTTGATCCACCTGGTGTCTGGATCTCGGGCTAATATCAAATGTCATCATTAAAATGTTTATATCCTTACGTGCTGTGGAAGGAGTGAAGCTCACACAGGCATGGCTTAGAAGGCTGTTTCCAGTCTTTTTTGGCAGATTTTTCGTGGTGTGTGTTTCTGTCTCTCATTTTGTGAGCTCTGCTCTTCTTTGAGCCCTTGGTCCTGACTCTGACTATATTGAGGTGACCTGCTTTATGTGTGAAGATCATTCTCAGCAGGGCTGGCAAACAGCAAGTGTGACTTGCTCATAAATGTGTCTGTGTTTGCAGTTCCTTTAAAAAAAGAAAAGGAAAAAAAGGTTCTGAATATTGTGTGTGGACCAGTGTAGTTTTGTGGTAGTGCATATGTGGCAGTGGTGAGAAGTGGGATGATGAGATGGCGGGGCTTTGCAATGTGTAGGCTGCTGGGTAGAGCGAGCTTGCTCCATGTTGAGGGGCTCTTGTGGTGTCTGGGGAGCAAGGAGATTTACACCAGCCTTTCTCTTCTACCTCCCTGCCAATCCTTCAGCCAGTGGAGACTACTTTATCATGTAAAGGCAAGATAAGGCCATGTTTCCAATCTTGGGACGTGTGGGCCAAGAGAAGCTCAGGCTTTGTCCCAGGTGCTGTACAGTGGTCAGCCAGTGCACTTCAGGAGACAAGGAGAAAGAAGGAGACTTCATATCTGCCAGGGCTGCATACAGCATGGCACAACTGAGATTTAGTAACCCCTTGGCAAATAGCTTTTTTCATCACCCAAGGCATGACCTTGACCAGGAAAATCTAGAGCTTTGTTCAAGCAGGATCATTGTACAGTGTAACACGCCTATCTCTGGAAACCTTTGGGTTTGCTTTCATCATGGCTTGTGGCTCTGTAGGCCAGCTCAGGACTTGGGCTGTCTTCCCCAGGATCAAAGGGAACAATGACTGACTGTCACTTCCCTGGGACAGCCTTGCCTGAAGTGTGCTGAGGTGCTGTGTGTCTGTCTGTGGTCTCGCCATGGCTGTGCCACTGGGGCAAAGGAGGGCAGGGAGCAAGGCTGGGCCTGCTTGTAAAAACAGGGACATTTTCTGGGGGGAAGGGAGATCCCTGCCCCTTCCATCATGGACTTTGAGGTTATTGGGTTTGGCCCTGCCTTGAGCCTTCTGGGCTGAGGTGGGGTTGTGCATCTCATAAACAAATCCTTTGGATGGAGGGGGTTATCCCAGGCTCTGTTTAAACTCCCCCCTTACTAAACGTTAAATTGGCAAAGTGCCATCGATTGGAGGTAGGGCTTGGACTGTATTATTCCAAGCTAGAGTAAAAACTTTTCAGCACATTAATCAGTCAAGATGTAGGAAGATCAGCTTGTCCTCAGTTTCTTTTGTTTGCTCAGACCCCATTGGAGGCAGTGAATCCAAACCATCCCTGACACTTTCAGCCTCCACAGAGATCACTTCCAGCCTTTCTCCTTCTGTGACTGCAGCCCTGCTCCCTTTTGCACCAGTAATTCCCACATTTAATCCTCCTGCAGTGGAGCCACCCAAAGACACCTGGCTGGGCTCATCCCCTGGGTCAGGAGCCCTGGTGCTTCCCTCACCACCTGAGGGGCTGTGGGTGCTGCCGGGGTGAGGCAGGGCCAGGGCGCTGCAAAATCAAAATCACCATCACAGGACCCTGAAGGCTGCTGACAAGGAGAGCTGATAGAGCACCATGTGGAGCCTGCCAGAGGAGACTGTCTAAAGCCTATTGAGTAGAAGATAAGCTGCCCACTGACAAGTGTCATCTTGCACTCTCTGATATAAGGCCGCTTCGTGTGCATGAAATAACATCGGCGGGAGCTGGCAAATCCCAGACCTTTTTGAAATAAGGCTGCTGCTTTGCCCTTACAGAAGAGTCAGAAAAACCCCAGCAGCTCCACCTGGGATCCATCCTCCTCCCAGCCCCTCTCACACTCTCTCCTGTGGTCAGAAGACAGATGATTTGGATTGTCTTCCTGTCTGGGAAATGAACTTTGACTTCTTCTAGCTTGTTACAATTATTTCCGTATGTTCTAAAAACGTAACTTTTGACCTCAGGTATGTAATAAATTACTGGTTCAAATTCTGACTGAGGCCGTCTGTGGTTATAAAATATTAAAAAATGTTACATCTCTCACAATCTGCTTTTTACAAGCTGGCAGACAAGGTGGGCTGCAGTCTCTGCTTGGTTCATAGCTGGCTGGGAGCAGCAGCTCTGCCCAGTGGGGTGGGAGCTCTATGCACGGGCAGCAGGAACTGGCTTCTAAGGCAATGTAGGTAACAGTTCTCTGGGAGACTTCCTCTCCCTCAGCTTGCATGCTACCCCAGTATCTCTAATGGTATTTGTTGCTGAACTGAGAATATGTGGATGCACCAGGCTATTTTCATGTGTTGTAACTTATATTTTTGTATTCTGCTGGAGAGGATAAAAGATTCAGACATACACATCTAAAAATGTTTGATAACATCAGCTGAGTGCTTTCTGATGTAAAGTCTGGGATGTATCGTACAAGAGTGTGACTATTTCTGAATTCTGTTTAAAAAAAGTTGTCATAAACTCTATCAGTTTAATCTCAGTTCCTGATTGCCCCTTGGGAGGGAGTTACCTTTCCATGGTTTCAGAAAGGTGAAAGCAGGGCACCTGTTCCTAAAGGGCAATTGAGAAGGCTTCAGACAACTTGTTTGCTATGGTTTGAAAGATTTATCCTAGCACATCTTTGGCCTGTTGTTTTTGGGGGGAGTAAGGAAGGGTCTAAATTGCTAGTCTGAACATGTGCATTGATAATTGTGGTTGGATACAGTTCAGCAGAATCTTCTGCTTGAGTATAATGAAATGTATTTTGAATTTTAATCCTCCCTTGTATCTCCTTCTCAGGAGTTTCAGTTTGAACAGTTTGTCGTATTTTAGTTCCTCCTTCCAGCTTCTTAGCTCTCGAGAAGGTGTTAAGTCTTCTGGCAAATTGCTTTCAGGGGCAAAGGAGATAATTTTAAGGTGCTTCAAATAACCTTCAGAAGTTAATAAGTAGTCTAACTGACAGTAATGTTATTTGGGTCTGGAAACTGCTGAGAAACATTTATGGAGCAGGAACCTGACAAAGTGTTGGTGGCTGTCAGGTCTCTTGTAGTAATCTGCTTTTCATGCTTATTTTCTTCCTGACAATTGACAACGAAATCTGTGGGAAGAATCTGAGAAATTCAGCACTTAACATGAAATTCAGGCTTTCGTCAAAAATGTGATAACTTTGCTGTCTGTGATAGGAGAGATAGCATGGGAGGAATTGAGGAAAGTGTGTAAGATTGTGAAAAATGCCTGTTGCAGGTTATATTCCTCTCTCTGGTGTGCAATAAAGTTTACGGAGAACGTCATTAGGTCACAAACCTTTCATCAAGGCAGCTTGTAAGTTCATGCTTAGGGCTGCCAAGTGCTTGATGTGCACTCGGAAACGGAGGAGGTGCTGGTAGGAGCTCTCACCCGCATTGTTTCCTTCCAGATGCATATTCAGTCTCTTCCAATGACAACGGGGGCAAGTCTGATTCTGTGGCCAACTTACAACCTCAGCCATCTCTCAACTCCATCCAGAGCTCTCCTGGCCCCAAGCGCTCAACCAACACCCTGAAGAAGTGGTTGACCAGTCCCGTGCGCCGGCTGAACAGCGGGAAGACCGAGAGCAACATCAAGAAACAGAAGAAGGTGCGAGACGGCAGGAAGAGCTTTGACCTCGGCTCACCAAAGACTGGAGATGAAACCACTCCTCAAGGAGACAGTGCAGATGAGGTGTGTCTTGCTGTTTGTTGCGGGAGAGACCGTATCTCTGATAGCCTCTTCTGTGGCGTGTGATTCATGCTTGAGTAAATGCAGTTCTCTCAGGGTGTAAGGGGAACAGAAAGTCACATATAAGATTGCACTGATTGAAGCTGTGCTGTAGGCAGCGTTGTCAGCCAAAGAGCAAGGGAATATGCAGGGAACATTTCAAAGTTTGCATGCATTATTGTCCTCTGACTAGATTTTTTTTTAAATAATCTATTAGAAAGCTGCCAAGGATAGAAATCAAGATATTTTTGTTCAGCTGTTACCACTGATTGCTGAGGTTCATATCACCTTTACCCTACTGTGGTGGTGAAAGTCCTTATTGAAAGAAAGCACTCAGAAAAATAGCTATGTTTCTGTTAAATCTGCTATGTATTTGTAGCTTCAGTTTCTCTGCAGGCATGTTCTTTTCCAGGATGTATCCTTTCTGATAAAATGGATGCGGAATTACAAGACGAAAACTATAATGATAACTGAGCACAAGTACGGGAATATATTTTAAAAACTGCACATTGAGCAGTTCTCATTTAAATTAAAAGATACTTTTCCATCAGCACACAGACACCTGTAACTGCTCCAGCTACTTGGGTGACTTGCAGACTGATTTCTGTAACTCTTAGAATGCACTAGGATTAACTGGCAAGACCTTATGTCTTTTTTGGTTTTCTTCCATGGTGCTTAGCATGACTTGCAGTTCCCTCCATCCGATGCAGTATTAAGCCAGTTTTAGAATTAACATACTCAAAGCCTGGTGTTAGGACTCAGGTATCTAAAAAGATGAAAGAAACACATCCCTGTTCCTGATTATATTTACCTTTTCTCCAGAAGAGCAAGAAGGGTTGGGGAGAAGATGAACCAGATGAAGAGTCTCACACACCTCTTCCTCCTCCTATGAAGATTTTTGACAATGATCCAACCCAAGATGAGATGGTAAGGCCTCCCCTACAATATCAGTTTGTTGTTTAAGTGCATTTCTGATTCCTGACATAGCCATCTCACAGTGGATTCATATTGGTCTTCTAATATCCAGGGGCTAGACTTGTGGCTATAAGAGACTCCTATGTGGAAATCATAATCTAATACTTTTCACCAAATGGATTTTAAAATTGTGCTGGATGAGCAATTTAGCCCTGGCATCCCATTTCATGGTGTCTTGATCATGTGCTTGTGTTGTGTGTGGTCAAAAACTCCACTCAGGCTGATAAGATGTGTTCTCTGCATTTGTTTTAAAAGTGCCTTTGGTGCCTGGCAATAGCAGCAGAAATGGTGTTTGGAGGCAGCCTGGGCCCAAGGAGTAGGACAGATGCTGGAGTCTGCTTGAATCCAGAAATACCACCTTTACCAAGAGTGAGATAGCTTGGGATCTCTACTCAGGCTTTGTGTGTGGTTGGGGTCCAGGAATGCTGTCAGTCTGTGCCCCACCATCCACCCTCCATTCTGAAGTGCTTTAAAACTTGCAGGTGGAAAAATGCTGGTTTTTGGCTTTTTTGGCACGTATGGCTGATCATCAATGAATGGTCCATTAGCTCAGAATCCCACAGAGTATATGAAGTCCCTCTCAGGAGGGTGAGAAAGGCTTTGTTCTGCCCATCTTCGTGCACCATGCTGGTGGTTGTTCTCTGCTGTTAGCTAGGGTCTCTTGGATATTAGGTCAGAATTTGCTGTGGTAGATGGTGCAGTGGTTTGCAGGGTCCTTCAGTAGCTCTCTTGGACTTGGAGTGAGAATCTGTGAATGTGGCCATGACACTGGTTTGCATTCACAGTCAGTGCAGGTCCTGTCTGCATATGTCCTCCCCCACCCTTCCCTGGAGTTGTTGTCTCCCTTGTAGAAATCCATCCTCCTGTTTCGTTCTTTCCTGCTTTCCTGCTGGCATCTGTTTTTAGCACTGCCACTTCTGTACCTCTATCCTCTGATTGTAATTACTGCATGCAAAGAAGCAAGGATAGGGGAGATTAATAAATTGTCAGGAAAAAAAAAAACCAACAAAAAACCCAAACAACCCAGAATGTTCTTGGGGGAGGTTCAGGAGTTTGGAAATACTGAGAGAGAAGGATGCAAATATTTCTGGTACTTAAGGAGCAGAATGATGGAGGAAAGAATCTGGGGGCTTCCTGCTAATCTGTCAGGAAATGTTATGACATTGTGGTGGCAGCAGGACCAGAAAGAAGCAGCTGGAGTCATGGACTCTTGCCCTCTGAGTGCTGTGTGTGCTGCTGGGTGGCCAGGGGCAGAGGCGAGAGGTCAGCAAAGCTGTGGTGGATCCATGCAGCAGTTGCTCCTGGCTTGTTCCTTGTGGTGTTTAACAAAATGGTTTTGAGTTTGTTTGCCTTTTTTTTTTTTTTTTCAAAGAAGAACAAAACTGCTTTTTTAAAAGAAGAACAAAAAAGTTGGGTCACTTTTTGATTTTTAGCATGCCACGTGATTTCAGCTTTTCTGTAATACATTCCCGACAGTGCCAAAATTGTGGAACTAAACTGTTTTCTGCTCCAGATGTCTAAGCTTTGTAAGAGTGTTTTGCTATCCTGCTTCTTCACCCACTCCTAAAAGGAAAGATTATATAGATCAAGATTCATCTGAAACCCTTTTTTTCTCTCTCTTTTTCTTCCCCTGCTCACTTTTCATCATGGGGGGAAAAAAATCTTAAGCTCACAAGCATGGCTTCTGAATTCCCTGGCACAGGGGCACCATGTTAACAATGTTTAAGTCATGCTGGAGCCAAAACCTCTTTAATGGTGTTCATTGGGCAGAGTTCCCTGCTCATGTCCTGCTGCTGCTAAGAGGCATGGGCTGAGGTTGGATCTGCAGCAGCGTGGGAAGCAGCAGTGGGAGGTGGGTGATGTCTGCATGGTGCAGAGGGTGGCAACTTTCCCTGAGCCCATTAGCAAGGCAGCAGGGATCATGGCTCTGGAGGCTTTTATATAAAGAAAAATTGCAAGATATCTTCATATTAGAAATTCATCATGTACTTCCTGGGAAATAAAAATACCATTTTTTTATCTGCCCCACACAAACCACTCTCATCAGTCACTGTTAGAGTTCTGTTTTTCCCTGAAAAGACATGTAGGCAACAAATTCTCCCTTCAAAATCCTGCAATTATTTACTTCTCAGAAATATTGAGCAATTTCAGTTTAAAAAGTGAGAGCAACAGCTGTTCAGTGCCTCCAAAAGTTGGACTTTGCCTGCTAGAGTAGTTATGTTTGATGATTATCATCTATGCATTTGTCCAGTATCTCTTCAAAGTATTTTCAGTATTTTTCCCCAGACACCTCTGTCAGCACTGCAGGTGAAACAGGCAGGCTGAGCTTTTACATCTATATGAAATTCCTGCATTCCCAGCCTAATTCCTCAATTACCAGCCTGATTACCTGTAGTTTTTGTTGTTGTAATTAGAACTGTTGATTAGATGCATTATTTGTCAAAGACAGATGATGAGTGGCAGGTTGTTCTGTCACAGGTCTTCTGGTTGGGATAAGTCTTTTTCACCTTTTTTTTTAATTTATTTTATTTTTTTCCTCCTCCTGGGGCTGTGTCACTCAACATGAGCAACCTCCCCCAAGGGCTGGTTGAAGAGGTGGCCAGCTGCCTAATTCCTGCCACCACATTTCCACATCTCACTCCCCAGCACTATTTGATCTCAGTTGCATGCTCGTTGGCACCTGCACCCTGACTGCACTGAAATACGTGCTCCCTGGAAGACCTTTATTAAGCAGCTGAAAGATGAATAAGCTTTTTAATAATTATAATGCAGAACTTGTAAAAATCCTTAATCCATGTTAGCCTGCCAAAAGCAGGTTATCAGGGGGCTTGTAATTTTAGTCAGTGCTTGTATTTTGTTCAGAAGAAATGTAGGTGAGCTAATAAATACCCATTACCATAGCTAGTGCATGAGTTTGGGTTTTCAAAGGGAGGTCTTAGGACAAAGACCAAGGGATGAAAAGACCCATATGAAGCAAAAACCTTTAATTAAACCTGAAATTTTCACAAAGCCTGTCTTCACAGTGTTATGGGGAATTCTTGGGTAACATATTGATGAGGTCTCAGTGTTTCTGCAGATTGGGAACAACCAGCAACTGTTAGTCATGGTTACCTGAAAGTGGAGACATCCACAGATATTACATGATGTCAGGAACCAAAAATCAGATACCTGTGACCAGGCGTAGAGAAGTAAGACTGAAATATTCCAACTAATGTTAATAGGGAAAGGTGGGCATCTCCAAAGAATGTTTCCTGTGCCACCAGGTGCCTAGGAGAGATGAGATGTGCAGGAGTGTTTTCTCTGTTGGCAGAGAAGTGCAAGAGAAGATAGGTGTTTTAGATGAATGAAGTTTTGTGGATGTGAGGTGTCATCTGAGTTCATTTGGAGTTGGAATTATCTGTGAGGAAGGGATGGGGAAGGATTTGTTCTCCCCTGTCTCCCTCCCCTGTTGCCTGTAACTCCACATGCACCTCGTACTTAACTGCATTTATTAAATATGGATGTATAGGGGAGGGGATCATTTCTTACATCTGCAGTAAGAAGATCGGTTTTCTGGAGCCTTTAAGACTATAAATGTCCTTTAAAGGAGGAGCCAACAGATATTAAGAGTATTGTAGTAGCCTGGTTGCAAATGAACTCCAATTCTTTGCTTCTGCTTCCTGATTCCCAGCCTGGGAATGCTGCATGGAGATGTGCAGCCGGACACGGGTGACAATTTTGTGCTTGTTTGATACAGCAACACCCACTCACCTGAAATGCCTGTGCTCCTCTAACCCTCCTGCTCCCTTTCCACATTTGTTCTCCTGTCTCAGAAGCTGCCTCACTGGTTTCCTGCTCCCTTCTCATCCTGCTAACTTGCTTTTCCTTTGCAACCTGGTGTCTTGCAGTCCTCTTCTTTGCTAGCTGCTCGACAAAGCTCTTCTGATGTCCCAACTGCTGCGGATCTTGTCAGTGCAATAGAAAAGTTGGTCAAAACTAAGCTGGTAAGTTTAGTGTTGTGAAAACTGTGTACACAACAGGTCAAATACTGCTTTAGGGAAGGTCTTGAAAGTCTGCCTCTTTGTTGCTGGTTTCCCTTGCTTTCCACCTCCATCTGCTGTGCTTTTATTAACCCTATGTGCTGTGCTTCTCAGTGGAACATTTAATTTATTTGCTCCACACATGAGATAAAATCTGCCTCTCACTTTGCCACATAGGTCCAGTGCTGCAGAGTCTAAAGGCACTTCTGGAGCAGGCTTTGCAAACTATGGGCTACTGTACTGTACTCTTCCTGGGGTCTTGTTGGTATTCTTTCAGTTTTTTTACACAGCAGGATGTTTTGTTTTAAAGCTTGTTCTGAGGAACAGGAGTACTATACAACATGTGAATTTTTTTTGTATTCTAGCTTCCCTGAAAAGACCCTCTAAAGAGAAGAACTGGTTTAACTATCACAGCTGTAATTTAATTTTATGAAAATTCATGTGTTGCTTTTAATCTGCCTTGTCAACTCTACCTGACAGGGAGTGGAACAAGCAACAAAAATGCTCTTGATTTAATAGGATCAAAAACTTTAGTATAGTTCACTGTCTCAGTCTGGTTCCATGTCTGTGGAACAAAAGAGTAAAAGGATCTTGGCTTCTCTGAAGTTTTTCCTGAAACAGTTACAAATGTTAATATAAAAGCTAAACCTTCCTCCATGACCCAGGACCTCTAAAATTAGGTAAAGGCTTGTGCTGAGCTAGTTTAACTTAATTAACAAGTCAGGATTAAAGCAGGATTATGATGAGCCTAAAAAAGAAGGTTCATTTCCTCACATACGCTGGAAGGATAAAGAGAGTAAAACCAAAAAAGCCCAGTGAGCTTTAAATGACTGTAACTCAGTGCTAGCAGCTTTATGTAGTGAATTGTTTCAGGAGGTTTTGATATTTTCTGTTTGCTGTGTTGGTACATGAAGGTGCAATGCAGTCATAGGGGGCTTCATAAAGACTAAGTGGTGAAGGAGCTCTTTGTCATATGGGAAACCAAGAAGGGCATTCCCAGAAAATTTACTCAAAATAGTTTTATTCCATTAAGGGAGTAACAAATTGGAAAAGTATTTAATTAATCCAGTTTTAGGTATTTTTAGAGGTTACTTTATTTCCTCTCCTCCACAGGCAGGCTGTTAGATCAACTGCAGTTATTTTCAAGGGATTTTAGAGAAACTTTAATTGCTGTGGAATGTTACTATGTATCCATTTATTTATGTTCGATTTGTGTTTCACTATGAAGAATACCTCTCAGTCTTTGGCAGGGAAACACTGACCTGTTGCCTAACACTGTGATTGAGACACCAGGATATTTTCAGGTTGTTTTGAAAAAATTTGGAAGCGTTATCTCATCCTGGGACTACTGGAACATTGTTTTCTATCTGGCAAAAAAAAAATCCTCTCTGGCTTAATGACTTTTTTTTTTCCTTTTTCTTTTTTTTCTTCTCTTTTTTTTTTTGGGGGGGGGGGGGGGGGCAGGGGAGGTGGTGGTGGTGGTGCCTTATATCAATTTAAAACTAGTCTGTGTTTCACCAAGTCCTGCAGGAAAGTATTGCTGAATACTCTGCTTGGTTTTATACTGCTGTGTTGATTGCAGAGCTGACTTGAAACAGAAGATAGCACTGACTCTGGAGTTCAAGGATAACATTTATTCTATCATTCTTTGGGGTTTTTTTAGACCCTTGAAGGAGGATCTTACCGAGGAGGCTTAAAAGATGCCACTGGCTGCTTAAATGAAGGAATGACACCTTCAACTCCCCCACGAAACCTTGAAGAGGAACAAAAAGCCAAAGCAATGAGAGGCAGGATGTAAGTAGTTGTGCTGGTTCTTTTTTCTAAAATATGCAGGCAAGGAGGACACATAGCTGTGCTGAAAGAATACATTGTAGTCAATGAATGAGCCTGGAACTGCAAGTAAAACTGTTCTGCTTGTTTCTTCTTTTTTCATAACCTGTAAAAATACTTCTCGTAAAAGCACTTGCACACCCAGGGAGTTCATCACTGCTTAAAATTTGCAGCTTTTACCCCAGAAAGCAAATATCTGTTGCTGTACAGGTCTTTTAAAAGCTAGATAAGTATTACTGAGGTGTTTGCCTTGGTAATTACTGCGTTGTCAGAGGTCAAATCATATCTCAAAGAGGGATAAGTGGTTGACCTTGTTAGCTACCTTTAAGGAAAAGAACACAGAATCCCACTAGGATTTTCTGAATAAGGTAATGATTTTTTTCCCTTAGCTATTAGCAAAGGAAGGAGCAGAATTCAGATGCATTTGTGGTGGAAATGTGCCACCAAAGAAAAAGTTCCACTGGGAAAACACTCATGTTCATGGTAATGTGAGAGGAAAGGAATGAGTGACAGCTCATGAAAGTTGTTTTTTTAGAATTGTCTGTACATTCCCATAAATGTAGCAGAAGTAACACCTGTGTCTTCAAAACTTACAATGATTAAACATTTCTTAAATACATGATTAGGCTGAAGGACACTGAGAATTGGGGGAATAGAATCAAGACTTATATGAAAGAGAGCTCAGATAAATATTTCCTTCATAGGTTCTGTTACACTAAAACCAGTAACTGCAATCATCTAATGAAATCATACATTGATGGGAAAAGTAGTAATCCATACGGGTCTCACTGGAGTGTGGTAAGGTGAGAGGTGAAAGAAGAAGAAGAGCACACTTGGGATGGATGTCAAGAAGGGATGGAAACCAAGTCAGGGGATGACAAGGGGGAAGTTAATTGTAGACAAGGAAGCAGGAGCAAAGTCTCACAGGTCTGTGAAAGCCATCATTTGCTCCTGCAGCTTGTGGGAAGCCAGAAAAGCAATATAGTGAGGGGCTGGATCAGCTCCCAGCAGCAGGCAGGGACATGATGATCCTGGATGTGTTTCTGAATGGGAGCAGTTTTTCTACTAGGCAGCTGTCAGCCTTTCCACTGGGAACATCTCTGCCCACACTTGTCTCCTAAGAGCTCCTCAATACTGCAAGATCTGGGCTTTCTTTGCTAGAACTTCATTAATTAGATAACTGGCAACTGTGACTGTAGGTTGTGGTTTTAGTGCAGAGACTTTTGCCACTGTAAGCACAGATACAGGAACACTTGCTAGACTGGCAGGGGGACAGGTAGTGTGTTACGTGTAATTAGTGGCTGCTTCCATCCAGATTTCCTAAATGTCAGGATGTTTAGGAGCACCTGTTAGTGGCTTTTCAGCACAAGATAGATGTCTCCTCTCCAGCTCCGTTGTGTCTGTGTTCTGTATTTGCAGCTTGCTGTGTTTCATTCCATAGCTGTGTGAGGCAGCTGAGATCCAAACTTGAGCTGTGACATACACACACACACACATATACACACCATTCCCCACAAACCAGCAGCTGAACCCTTGCACAGGCATGGACAATAATTTCCTGTGCCTCTGGCAGCATGAGCATGCCAGCCTTAGGAAACCCCTGTTCCATCAGCCTGGATTGCTGCATTTCTATGAGCCAACAGTCTCATTGAGTAATGTTGTTCCATATACTTCCAATACAGTTAACACAATATCTGTATATTCAGACTTACCAGAAGTGAGGAGCCTCTGTGGTTATTCCAGTTCATGCCATTTTAAATACAGCTGTGTAGTCACTACCTGCTGGTGACCAAGGCAGGTACTTGCCAAGAAACTTCCTGCCCTTGCTAAATGTTACCAGATGAGACAGAGTGAACTTGAATTTGTGACAGGATGCACCTTAGAAACCTTAAATTTGTACCTCTAAGGTGTAAAGGTGTACATTTGCAGGTTTAGTCTTCTCACCTGATAGATACTTGGTCACTGCATTGTTTTTTAAATCAAACCCACCTGCCTGCATATGTGGCAACATTAAGTGCTGCTTCATTTTTATAGCAGAATTTGGCCAGATGTACCCTAGCAGTAACTCAAACCAGGGGAGCCTGGGTGTGGGAGAGGCAGTGGGTGGATGGGAAAGGTTCTCCCTATCTTTTCAGCAGTTCTCTGTGCTCATGGGGAGCAGTGCAGAGAGAGATGGTGAGAGATGGAAAGTGACCTCCTGGCATGCTCCCTGCAGGAGGGGACGTGGCAAGGCTTCTGCAAGGACAGGGGAGGTCAGCCAGCAACAGGGGACTGCGCAGCACATGCTTGCTGAGGCCACACGCTGCTGCTTTGTGCAGCCTCTTGCCCTGCTCATGTTTACTGCTCAGGCACACAACTTGGCAGGGTGCTTTGGAGAGCACAAGCATCTAAGCATTGCTGCTGCCAGCCCTGTCTTCTGCCAAGGGGGCTGGATTTCACTCTCAAATGAACAAGAAGAAGAAGCTATTTGACTCCTTCCTGCCACGTGTCCTTAGTATCTCCTCCACTCTGTCTGAGAAAGGGACACCTTGGGAGCACAGCAGGAGCAGGATTTATTTTCTCAGTAACTTTGCATAACTGAGTGCCTCCTTGTCTTTTTTTTTTTTTTTTTTTCCCTCTACGTATTTTAGACCGGGCTTTTATCTTAGCATTGGCTGCCCTCAGCCCTGTTGTTTCAAGTGGGTCAGTCTGCTGATTGAAGTGAGCAGAGTGATATTAGACATGAAAGAACTCCTCTATCTTGTTATCCTTGTTACTGCCATAGCAAACTTCATCACAGATGGAGTTTATTTGTCATGTGCCAAATCTATGTATTGGCGTAATTGAGAGGCAAACTCTGCAGCAAACTGTAACTTTTTAAAATTGTCCTTAGAAAGAACATGATGTGATTAGTCAGTTTGCCTTACAAAGGAAGGGCTTTTTTTAGCTTGCTGTTGTTTGCACCCATCAGGCCTTCATTAGATGACTCCACTGCCCAGGACTATTAGCTCTGAAATCAGTGTAAAGCATCTGACACCCACACATAGATTACTTAATCTGAAAGAGTAAGCTCTTGGTTATGATGGGAAGGGGAGGATTTGTTTTCCAACTGTTTGAAAATTCCAAATTAAAAATTGAATGGTGAATCTTGGGCAAAGCCCAATTCCAAGTCTCCTCCTGCTTGCTGCAAAATGGGTCTGGACATGTCCCCATTGCTACCAGGAGGGCTGCAGGGGGGGTGGAGGAGAAGAGAGCAGGGAGGGGTAGTTCAAAGTACAGGTATCTGGTTGTGCTGCTGCTCTTGCACCATCCTGGGATGTAAAGGGGAAAGAGGGGCAGGAGGAAAGAGTGGTTAACAGAATTGAAACTCCCCTGACCTGAAATGTGATGGTTTTGTCATTTACATTCCACTGGGTGAGGGAAGAATGAGTCGTGGTACGTGACCTGGAGTGGTGATGGGGTAATATGTGGTTAGAGGGACAAACGTCAAGGAATATGGTAAAATATGTGTGTGTTCTGTTTTAATTTAGGTTTGTCTTAAATGAGCTGGTACAGACTGAAAAAGACTACGTCAAAGACTTGGGAACTGTTGTGGAGGTGAGCTGAAGCAAACCCTGCTATGCAAAATGTTTTCCCACTGAAAAGCACCATGCTGAAAAGTGACGGCAAAAAATCCAGCATGAAAAACAAGCTGCTTTATTTTGCATTCTGCTTCCATGGTCCCCTTCTCATGTTGACAGAAACAAGAAGAAATGCCTTTGGAAACTATTTTTGTTTCCATCGAACAAATGTTGTATTTTAGGTTTCAGCCCCAGTGTGCAAAGGTTTTTCTTGGCTACCTTGCTTGTGACAAACTCTGCTCTAATGCAGCCTGGAGGGCACTGGTGCAGAATAACTTATAGCTCCTACTGCTTACTCTGTGTTTTTCTTGCTGTCATATTGAGTAATGGCAATGCATACTTTACTTGGGTTTGCACCTGGACTAAAGTCCTGTATCTGAGTACCTTTCCAGCAGCTGGAATCTATGCTGATGTATATGTGTAGCCCATTAATTATATATTGAAAAACAAACAAACAACTGGAGATAAAATACAGTTTGGGATTTTTTCTGTTAAAAAATAGTCATAGTACTTTAAGCTTTAACTTGTAAGACCTGGATGACCCTTGGGAATCACCTGTCAGAGCCAACTCACATGCAGAGTCCATTTTTTTCCCCAGGAAGGACTCAGAACTGGAGGCACATGACTGAGGTGGGCTTTCAGCAATGCATTTGGCACTCACTAGTCCATTAGCCCACCTAACAGTGATTTTTCAACAGCTTCCAACTTGAGGCATCCAACTTTGTCTTATCCTCTATTTGTATCATGCTCCACTGGCAAGCCTGACAGGTCTGCAGTGCTCCAAAGACTTATAAAAAACCCTCAGGAAGTGTGAGAAATCTTATTTGTATGACTCTTTACACTTAGCTGTTTGGCTTTGTGCTCTCACAAAATATTCATGGTGATGAATGGAAGATCTCTGTGCAGAGTCTGGCTTTTTACTCTTCCTGAGTAGGGCAAGAGCTTGATGAGCTGCTTTGGTTTCATTTTTATATTCTAATTGCACTTGTGACTTCAGTGATTCTAATGATTCTGTGTTTGTAGATAGACAGAACAAATTCTTTAAAGTTTTAATTTAAACTATGTAATTCCAAGCATCTAGAGAGCTTTCTGGTTTTAAATTGTACAAAAAGTATTTTAGACATTTTCGATGTAAACAATTTTGACATTAATCTTTTAAAAAAACTTGCACTTCTTTGAAAAAAAAATGAGTGTAAATATGCTTCCTTTGCTTATCACTGATCATTAATCCTAAAGGGTTTTATGAAGAGAATAGAAGAAAAAGGAGTTTCTGAAGATATGAAAGGGAAAGACAAGATAGTATTTGGCAATATTCACCAGATCTATGACTGGCACAAAGAGTAAGTTTTTGGTTTAGTTCCTTTTTAAGTACCTTTCTAACTGCTTGTCCATAAAGAATTAGGTTATATGGTGTCTGTTCGTCTAAGCTGCTTTTAATTGAACATCAGCAGGTCATTCAGGGCTGAACTTCCAAAGGACGTTGCCTCACTTTAAGTGGTCTCTGTTGGTTTGTAAGTGCTGCTTCGTAACTTCACAAATCATGGCTACCTTGAATCCTCAGAACATGTTCTAATTCATGTGCTTTTAGCCACAGTTTCACAATACTCAAGATCCTTCTGCAGGGCTTTGTTTACCCAATCAAAAATCACACACCTGCATGATGCAAAGCATTGTTCTTAGACAAAATCCCTTTTCCCAATCAAAAACCTTCAGAGGGCTGTAGCTTTGCACTGCCTGGCTTCAGGGGAGGGTATTTGTGATGCTGGCTCTCACAGGTACAGCTTTATGCTGGCTCAAACACCATGCCAGAAGTGCTGGTCAGTGTGACAGAAATGTTCTTGCACACCAGAGAGTGTCCTCTGTGGCAGCAGCTCTGCCATTCCTCACTGGGGAGCCACAACAAGAGGCTCAATGCAAGAGATCACCGTGGTCCATCCACAGCTCATAATCAGTCCCAGTGTGGCTCCGAGAGAGTTGTTGCATGTAGGGTATTTGCTGGATCCTCAGAAAAGCAGCTGAGGCTACCAGAGGTGTGTTTCTTGGGTCACAGCTGTAGGCTTGATTCATCCCATTGATGAGTGGGATGCTGGAAACTCATGATTTCCTTCCTGTGTCTTGTTCTCAGCAACACAAGCATCTTCACATGCATCTGATAGGATCATGAAGGCTGACAATACCAATAATAATTGGTTAGAAGAGTGATAAATACAACTACTCTCAAGATCCTTCTCATATGAAAGCTCTGACATGCTTTGGCCTAGCTGATGCATTTGACTCTGTGTTAGGAAGCCTGCTCCTTGAAAATCTTACTGTGTCATTATACAACAGCTTTTAAAAAGCTGCTGGAAGCACGAGGCTTATTTCAAACCCTGGGCCATTTCCACTGTAACTTTATGAAGAGCTATGTCTTTATTATGTACAGTATACTCATCATTTCAACTCTGCCCCTCAGAAATACTTGCAGCACCTTCATTCTCTACAACTCCCTTAAAGGAGGTTGGAGCCAGAGGGGGGTTGGGCTCTTCTCTCAAGTAGCTATCAGTAAGACAAGAGGGCATGGACTTAAGCTCTGCCAGGAGAAGTTTAGGTTGGATATTAGGAAAAAATTCTTTACAGAGAGGGTGATCAGGCATTGGAATGGGCTGCCCAGGGAGGTGGTGGATTCTCCCTCCCTGTAGGCTTTTAAGAAGAAACTGATGTGGCACTCAGTGCCATGGTCTGGTAACCACAGTGGTAGTGGATTAAGGGTTGGACTTGGTGATCTCAGAGGTTATTTCCAACCCAGATGATTCTGTGATTCTGTAACTAGAATTTGGGCATGCAGTGCAAACTTGAGTGATGGACACTGGGCTAGGTCTTCCTTCAGCTCTGGATATTCCTCTCATTCAGAAGTACAGTGTCCTTCCCATGACATATCCCACAGGTGCTTATCTCATGGCCTGGGCCTCTCTTTCTGTTCTGACTGATGCCCTTGTGAGCACGAAAAAAAAAAAAAAAAAAAAAAAAAAAGTCAGAAAAAGCTTTACCATGTATTGATACCAGCAGCAGAGTGTTTTAGCCAGCACTGTTCATTGTTTAAGT
The DNA here is from genome assembly GCF_003957555.1 of Calypte anna. Lineage (NCBI taxonomy): Eukaryota > Metazoa > Chordata > Aves > Apodiformes > Trochilidae > Calypte > Calypte anna. The sequence continues at coordinate 10,075,759 of NC_044253.1, read as the reverse complement.
GTTATGATAGTTTTCTGTAACACATGGAGAGAGGTTTCCTATTTTTAGTTCTGTATATCTTGGTCAAGAAGTTTATTTAATTGCAGATGAATTTAACTTTTATGGAGGACTGAGTTACGGAAGTAACTGTATCTGATTATAGTGATGGGGAATTTTATTTGACACAGTTGTCAAGTATGCATATTTTTTTTTTTCAAGTTCTGGACTTTCTTGTAGACCATTGTAGAGATGGCCTCTCACCAAATCTAGTTACTGTACTGAATCCCTGGAGGCATTTGAGACAGAGATCCTGTAGCAATAAAGAGGAAGGTCATGGAAAAAAGAGATGGTCAGGATTTGCCTACCAGATAGAAAAAACTACCAGTATTTCTCAAGTTTAATTTAGCTGCTTACACCTCACTTTTAGGCATCCCAGTATATTCTTGTTAAGGACATTCAAGCTAGAATGAATGACCTTCCCAAAGCTGCAGGTCAAGATGGAGACAGTTTTTATGAGTTACTATTACTGGTATGAATTACAGTGTATTACTAACACTCATATAATGAGAAATAGTGAAAATCAGAATGTATCAAAACTCCAACAGTAAAACTGTGTTGATTTATTTACATGGAAACCTCTGCATCTCTTTCACATTGACCAGTACTCCAAATTTGCCATGCAACTGAGAACTCCTGATAAAGCTTCACTTGACTTTTCACAGTGCATTGGTACAGAGAGAAGTTTTACTCTGGGAGTTCTCAGTGAAGGGAAGCAACGCTTGCAATTAGGTAGCAATTGGCACTTATTAAAAAATGAAGACACTGTAATAGTAAAGAAGAGCAGGTAGTTTGCAAGACAAAACCTCCATACTTCACAGCTCTCATCTGATGTTTTAGAAATGCCACCATTAAGGGCTGAAGCCATACTTACCTTTTCATTTACAATTGAATAATAAAGCTAAAATTGCACCTATGTATTTGAAGGATTTCTGGTTTGCTGCTGGGATGACCTGAAGAAGTATTCTGAAATGTTAACATCCTTTCTTTCAGCTTTTTCCTGGCTGAACTGGAAAAATGTCTTCAAGAACCTGACCGTTTAGCACAGCTTTTTATTAAGCATGTAAGTTTTATTTTGTTACCTATCTCTACTTTAGTTGTTATTTAGGGTGTGATGACTCCTCTCCAAAAACATCTGCTTGTGTCAACTTGAAACTTTTACATGTCTAAACTTAATTTAAATATGAAGTAGTCTTATAGTTATTTATCTTCAGTAAGCAGCTGGATTGAACTGAAGTATTAATTGTTGCCTTCTTCAGACTTCTTATTTTGAGGACAAAATTGCTGTGACCAAGTATATCTGCCATAATATAGTTATGGCAGCTACTTGTCAACTGCTTTGGTTGACAAGTTTGTGTGATACTAGCTAGAGCAGAAGAGTTGAAAAATTTCAGACCTAATAGTTTGGATACGATGTTTCTAACTGGTTACCCCTACGGGTTACCCCCTGTCTAAGGTGCAGAGGTGGAGAACAGAACCAATTATCAGTTTATTTTCCTGCTTCAGCAAACTGAATTGTTGATTAAAATAAAAATAAGACCAAGCAGTACCTTGTATCAACCTTCTGCCATCTTTTAATAGCCAATATCTCACCAGGCTGCTGTGCATCTTTTTTTCCCAGGAGCGGCGATTACACATGTATGTGGTGTATTGCCAAAACAAGCCACGATCTGAATATATAGTAGCTGAGTATGAGGCATACTTTGAGGTAAGCATAGCTCACTATACATTACTGCTACACAGAGCAAGGCAAGTAGACTATTCTGTGACCTGTGGGGTTTCCCCAGAACAAATTCTAGAAAATTTTGATACTGCACATGCTGCTAAAGTGCCTGCTATGGGGAAAAAATATTTTGTGTATTGCAAATTCTTATGGTGTTAGCTTCTAATAAATATATAATCCAGTACTAACTGTCTGTGGTCCTCAGAGTGCCATAGCTGCATTGATTTCTGTCCAGAATAAAATAAGACTTCTTAATCTGTAGCCTACAAACAGGGGAGGAGGTAAAAGTCATTGCAGCTGGGTGGTGCCTCTAATAAATTCCCAATAACTTTGTCTGTTTCAAGGGGACTAGACATGTTTAGATATTAAAGTGAGAGAAGCTTGTTTAACAAGGGAAGGATGTTTCATTTCACCCAAGGGCATGAGGCACATTCTGCAGGACTTGTTTGTGAGCTAATCCCCACTGGAGTGGAAAAAGCTATCTCCAGACCATGCAGTCCTGCTAAGTCAGCTGAAAGGGGGAAGGGATCTGTGCTTTCCAATGCCTCCCAGCTCGGTCATGACTTTTACCCAGTCCTTGCCTAAATAGGATATACCAGATTTTAAAATCCTCTAAAATTCCCTCTTGCAAACAAAAGATTAAGAGCAGAACAACTTTCTGTGGCAATAAGGCTCTGCTGAGGCATTTTATCATGTTCTCTGCCTTACTCTGTGGTTGTTTGCAATTGTTTTTAATCCCCCATTTTTTAGGAGGTTCAACAGGAAATAAGCCAGCGGCTGACCATCAGTGACTTTCTGATCAAACCCATTCAAAGAATAACTAAGTATCAGCTTCTTCTCAAGGTGAGTGGAAAGGTAGTTTGGATTAATCAGCCTTAGTTTTAACTGAGGAATAACTTCATCAAAATAAGTCGAAAGAGGAGTCTGCTTATATATGGACATCCAATGACAGAGTTCCTTGGAAAATGTCCAGACAGCACCAAGGCAGCATCTGTGGGAAGAGTTTGCAATTGATGATAATAAAAATATTTTTTATTATTATTATTATTCATTTACTACTGGAATTTTTTTCCCCAGAAGAATAAACTTCAAATAGGAATTTCCTGCCTCTGAAGTTTGGGGGCAAACTTTCATTTAGCTTTTTTAAAATGGCAATAAGGATACACAGGAGAGCTAATAAAGCCTGGGTTTGGTGCTGAATCGTATGATTTAAATTAACATTATAGCCTCTATTTATCAGTATCTTCATATTCACTTGAGAAACTTATTTCCAGAATATACTGATGTCTGAAAATTTGGGGAGCCCACTGTAATCATTTTCCCTATGAGTCTGACCACTCAGGCTTCTGCTGACTTTATCCACACCAGGAATTACTTAGTATGTCTGAAAATTCATCCCTAGGGGTCTCAAGCTAATATCTAGCTAATATCACACCCTGTAATCTCCACCAGGACTGGGGCTCTGAGCTGGTTTTTTTGTTTGGTTGGTTTTGGTTTTGTTTGTTTTTGTTGTTGTTGTTTTGGTTGTTTTTTGTTTGTTTTTTTTTAACTAGTCTCAAGCAGGCTGCCATCAGTTTGGCAACTGCAAGGGCCAGCAGCATGTTCCCTGAAATGCCAAGGGGAAGAGAAAAATCTTCAAGTGTGTGTGGTCTTGAGGCTTAAGACAGGAACCAAGTCAGCATTCCCAAGGGCTAATCCCTTTGTCTTTTTTCTGTGGTGTTTTTAGTGGCCATCCACAACTCTTTTCCATATCTACGAAGTGGTTATAATGTTCAGCAACCTCTGAAGATTAATTTATTAATATGAGCAAATGCCTTCTCAGAAAATCACGTTAAATTCTCTGTTTCAAACTGACATCTTTTGTTTTTTTCTTTCTGAAGTGCCCTAATGCAAACCTTTCTGCTTTCTCCAGGACTTCCTGAGGTACAGTGAAAAAGCTGGTCTGGAGTGCTCTGATATAGAGGTATGTTTTCATGTCCTAGACAATAGTGCTATGTTATCTAACACCACTTTATACTGAGAAATGAAAACCCCAGAGTCACACTGAGAATGGTTGAAGATCCTGCTGGTATTCTAAACATGGTATTTCACTTACTTTAAGTCAGAAGCACAAGGATGAAGGGGAAGTCCTACATCATAGGTGCACCATCCTGTTTTAGATAGTATTGTGTGTGAAAGTCACACCATGAAAAGCTGCTAGCAGTGATTGTATTATTGAAGTTTATTATGTGACACTTTGCTTTTAGGAACCCTCTGATTCTCTTGTAACAAAACAATACCCTTTTTCCTTAACAGAAAGCAGTTGAATTAATGTGCCTTGTACCAAAACGTTGCAATGATATGATGAACCTGGGTCGCCTCCAAGGCTTTGAGGTATGCATTTGCATTCTGCTTTTAATAACAACTAGGCCTGGAAAAGTATTTTATCTTTCTGTGATTGCCTCTACACTCTGCCCTACTCCAGGCTGTTTATCTAGTGCTTGTTTTTCACCAGCACTGAGCTGCCTCCTTCAGTGGGGTTTCAAAGGTGGGAGTGGTGTAACTCTCACTCTAAACTTGTGTCAATCTACTTTTTGTTTCTTCAAAATATGAGGTCTGTAAAAGCTCCTGCAAGTTTGAATTAGGCTTCTTGTATCCACTGCCAGAGCAAAATAAGCAATGAACCAGCCTGCTCTGCCTGTGAGGAAGGTTACCCAGTATTTACATGTTAACAGCTCCCCCTGAGCTTGGCAACAGCCAGGAGGAGGCTTGTGAGTTATAACCCCACAGGTTGCAGCTTGTGGTTTGTAAGTAAGCCAATGCAGAATTTGGCACTCCTGGTGAGATGTTTTAACTCAAAATCAAGTCAAGTTTGTCTTCCCATCTTATGCATTATAGCATTCCTGCATACAGGTAGGTCCTGGGTTTTGCATATTCAGAGGTCTCGTGTCATTGCCTACCAGCTTAAGGGATGATGGAAAACTCATGACTAGAGGAAACCCAAGGCACGACAGTAGCAAACTACATAATGGGAGCAGTGTTTAAAATGAAGTATACAAAACAGTCTACTTGTGACCTCTTGCTTTTGATGTTATATGCACAATCAGTAGCAATTAGAACAAAAAAAACCCCACAAACCCAAACCATTCTTAGTTTCCTTAAACAGATCTGGATTTACAAGATTTCTTCTTTGATAACTTAGAGGGTCTGTGTCTCACATGAATTCAGTGCTACTTGGAAAACTTGGACTGCACAAAACATACCAGGTCATCTTGTGGGATCATGGTGGTTCGGGGTTTGTAATATTGCCTTGTCTGCCTCTCAGGGCAAGCTGACAGCTCAAGGCAAGCTGCTGCAGCAGGACACCTTCTATGTGACAGAGCAAGATTCTGGAGTTCAGTCTCGGCCAAAGGAGCGCAGGGTGTTTCTCTTCGAGCAAATAGTTATCTTCAGTGAGCTCCTTAGAAAAGGATCTTTAACACCAGGCTACATGTTCAAGAAAAGCATAAAGGTAAGAAATAGAAGGAAAAGCACATTCTGTTTGATGGTCACATAAGGAAATCTTGGCAATTTTCTGTGTTGTGAGACTGGTCCAGCCTATCATAGGTGGACAGCAATTTGCAGAAAACATTTGCAATTACTTTTCACTGGATCAGAAGCTGTTTAAGACCATCTCTGAATAAACCACTTGGTGTCTAAATTTACTGAGTAATTTTTACAAGGAATGCAGCCATGGCAGGTCCTCTGTCATTCATACCTTCAAGTTAGCAAATATTGCTACAAAGACTGCAGTAGTCAAGCAAATAGACAATAGTTACTCTTAAGCATGATCATAAAAAGCAGAGAAAGGTGTAGTATACAAAACCATTATCTTAAGCCAAACTGTGAATCAATATTAAGCCTCTATGTGACATTACTGGAAATACTCTCCCTAATGGGGGATGTGAATGTTGCAACAAGACAGAACTATTTCAAAAACAAAACCACACACAGTTCTGAAAATGCAGCTATGAGGAATAATTAAACCAGCTAAACTATAAACAAATCTTAAAGAAATTAATCTGGGTCTTAAATAATCTTTCCCAATTATGAGGCTGGAATTAAAAGTAAAACCTGAAGTGAAGCAGGGAAAACACTTATTGGGTTGTTTTAGGGAGTCTTATGCTTGTTTCGCAAATGCAAAGTTAGCCTCTGAATGGTAAGTGAAGGTGAAAGAATGCTACAGCAGTCCTGGTAGAACAGCCTTTGCTCTGCCTGCAGAAAGCTCAGAGTCTCTGGTTCATGTGAATGTCTTGACCATTCAAACCAGAGAAGCCAATCTGGGATTGGTTTCCTTTTCAAAGCTAGAGGTTTAAAAGAGATGTGGGAGAATGCATTAGGTTTGCTCTAAATTTTAAATGTTACTTTAATATGAAATAGAAGAAAACAATATCAAATGAAATAATGCATACTAATCACATAGAACTAAACAAATCTATCATAAATGACTTACTGAAATAAAGTCATAATCTTGGCTGGCAGAAACTGCAGCACTTACTGCAAACCCTGTATCCATTGCAAGTCCATGTATTTTATAGTTTCCTAACAAATAATATGTTATAGAGGAAAAACATAAAGTGTACAAATAAGCAATCATTTTAACTTGGATCATCAGTTTGATTTTATCTTATTGCTGATTTAGATAATTAGTAAAGCTGGAGATGGAAGTAACAAATAATTTTTGCTTCAGTTTATTGTATGTGTAACAATGAGGCTTTTATCTGCAGGAAACAATTCCTGAATTGTATATTGTAGATAAAGAGAGAAAAATAAATCTCTCCTAATGTCAATAAAATTAGCTTGCCTCAAGGGTATGAGTTGCTTTTCTAGTTCAACAGCTTATGAAAGTAATTCTGCTCTCACTGCCTGAGTTTCAAATATTTCTGTGTGATAATTTTCCAGTCCCTCTTTTCTTCAGTTTGGCAAACAGCTCATTCTCCTGTTGGGTGCTTACAGCAAGGGTGGGATCCCTTGTGACCTTGTGCCATCTGCCCCACCACAGCATGGAGTCTGTGTGCCAGTGGCTCTCCTGCTCTGTCTCCCAGCCCCTGCCTCAGCTTCTGGCTGCTTTTGCATTTCTCTTGGGCTTTCCCACAGAGATGAGCTGGGATCTGCAGCAGAGCATGACAATTCCCTATAGTGGGGACAGTTTTCCAACTCTCTGTGCCATGGGTATCCTCACCTAGCAGTGGAGCTGTGTGATTTCACAGCGAGAAGCACTTTGTCCAAAGGTGTCACATAAACAGGCTGCCTTGTCACCCATCTTTCATAACCCTGCCCTAAAAGTGGGCACCCAGAAATTGTATCGGGTCTGAATTAGTGAGTTGGAGTCTGAGGTGCCTAAAAACTCAGCTAGGGCCAAGTTTCTTTGACCTTCAAGTGCTGTAAAAAAATCCTACTGGGCAGGTTGAACCCATGTTCTCAGCAGTTGCCAGGACTGACTTGCCATCTTTGGCTGCTTTTGGTACTGTCTGCTATAGTGGCTGTCCAGTTCTCTGGGATACAATCCCTGAGTGATGTAGGCTCTTTCCCTGCCAGTCACATCCTCCCACATAGCAGAAGGACCAGGCAAGCACTGGAGAACCCATTTCTTTCCTCTTGGGCCACAGCCACTGCTGAGCACTGACGTCTCTAAGCATGAGAAGTGCATATAACTTCAGATACCATCACTCTAGTCTGTCAGGGAGATAAAGCTCCCAGATATTGTTCTCCAAGGTCTGTCACACTCATACTGTGTTTAAATGATGTTCTAGATTAGCAGAGAACCCTTCTTTATGCAGTGAGGTAGTGTTCAGAAACAGCACTTCCCTTTTTGGGCTCTTCTCAGGTGGGTGTCTTTCAGACTCTCAAAAGATGTAAGTGGGGAGCCTGGGCAAATGCAGCTCCCTGAGACACAAATCAGGGACTCTGACTGACAAGTTTTTTTCCTGAAGTTATACAAGGATTGACTAGAGGAGCAAGAGCTCAGAACAAAAGGAAGACCACTGTCCAGGCTCACTGTCTGTCTCTTTTCTTGTCCCCATGTCAAAGAAATTGCAGCCTGTGTCTCTAAATTCACAGGGACTCCACCCCAAAAGACAAGTAAGAGGCTCTTTCCATCTTGCAGATTGAATGCTGGATGCTATTCTGATGTGGAGTCCATCTCTCCATAGCTTCAGAAATACTTAGAGAAATGTGAGATAATTAAAAACAAATTGCTTTGGGCATGAGGACTCTTTCTCTCTCACTCTCTGTTTTGTTTGGGGTTTGGTTTTCTTTTTGGAAAAGCTGTTCCAATTTACTCTTCTTCACTCTCATAGTCACATATAGGTCAGGAAAAGTTAAAGTTATGGGTACACTTCAACAGAAGCCTCCCAGGGTCAGGACAGCAGCTGTAATTGCTGAACATGAGATTTCCAGGATGAGTGTCTGTGACTACAGTCAAGAGAAGTGGTTGCCCACAGATGACAGTGTATTCTCCTAGGAAAAAAATTCATCTGTCTGAGCTCTGGGAGACTTGCTGGGTGTTAATTAGCTATATCCCTGTGCTTGGTCCGTTTTAAAATACTCTAATGACTGAGACTTTCTTTCCCATGGAGGATAAGAAACATAAGCTTAAATTTAAGGAATGATAGACTGCATTAACATCTTAACAGGAACATTTTAACTCTATTTATGTGTTACAGTAAATTTTTAGCACATCAGTCAGGTCTGTGTTACCTTAAAATAGAAGTTGTAATTCAAGGCAGGCGGATGTCTGGTGCATCTGTCAGAGCTCTATTAAGCATCATATTTAGGCTTAAGATTTATCTGCCTAAATCTGGATGAGGCAAATACTTCTGATTATGATCTGGCAGTCTGTTATTTGACTCAATTATTTTCAGGAACTTCTCACAACAATTTAATTCTGATTCTTGAGTGGTGTTAACTCATGCTCTGTGTGACACATGCTTACCTTGGCTTGTTTCAGATGAACTACCTTATCATTGAAGAAAATGTTGATAATGATCCCTGCAAGTTTGCTCTAATGAGCCGGGAAACATCAGAGAGAGTAATTTTGCAGGCAGCTAATGCAGAAATTCAACAAGCTTGGGTACAAGATATCAACCAAGTCCTGGATACACAAAGAGATTTCCTAAATGGTATGTATATGGTCTTTGCTCCGTTTCCTGAACTCTGACACGAAATGGGATTCAGAGTCTTTGTATCTTTGGTTACTCCATGAGAAAGATATTCAGCAACTTCTTTTCATAAGAAAAATCCAGAGCAGAAAACTGGAGCCCAGCATGTCATTAAGCACTGGGTCAAATGTTGTCCAGAATCCCTGCAAAAGAGTGCTTGTAATTTATGGCTGGTCATTGAAAAAAGATCACCTCAATGCCACTGTGCAGAGGTCTGTCCTGCATGCCAGCTCTGCCTGGTGAAGGATGGAAGGAAAGGCCTCTCAAGCCTGAACTCTGAAGCCTCTCAAGATCTGAACTGCTGTATGGCCCTGGAGACCACCCTCAGAAGTTGCTGAGGCCCCATCTTGTATCAAATACTGCAGGTGATTCTGGATTGGTTCTGTTAGCAGCATCTTGTGAACTTTCTTTGGCAGCCTTCTGGCTCCTTGTGTAAATAGGTGATGGGGCCTTGTGCAGTTGTCCTGATGTATGGGTCAGGTTTATTTTGTCATTCGTGTTCACTTCACCACACAGTTTGGTGTCATCAGCAAACTTGCTGAGGATGAAGTCAACATGCTGGAGGGAAGGGATGCCATCCAGAGGGACCTTAACAGGCTTCAGAAGTGGACTTGTACAAACTGCATGAAGTTCAACAAGGCCAAGTGCATGGTTCTGCACCTGGGTTGAGGCAGTCACATGCACAAATATAGTTGGGAAGAAAAAGGCTTGAGGAGAGCTCTGAGGAGAAAGGACTCAGTGGTGATGGTGGACAAGAAGTTTAGTATGATGTGCACTTGCAGACAAGAAAGGCAACTGTGTTCTGGGCTGCATCAAAAGAAGCAGAGGCAGTCAGTTGAGGGAGGTGATTCTCCCCCTCTGCTCTGTTCTTGTGAGACTCCATGTGGAGCTCTGTGTCCAGTTCTGGTGTCCCCAACATGAGAAGGACATAGATGTCCTTTAGCATGTCCAAAGGAGAGCCACTAAAATGATCAGAGAGCTAGAACACCTCCCTTCTAAACATAGGTTGTTCAGCTTGAGAAGAGAATGCTCTGAGGTGACCTTATAGTGGCTTTCCAGTATCTGAAGGGGGCCTTCAGGAAAGCTGGGATTGGACTTTTTGGATGGGTGTGTAGCAAGAGGACAAGGGGAAATGGCCAAAAACTTGAAGAGAAGAGATTTAAATTAGATATCAGGAGGAAATTCTTTACTGTGAAGGGTGGTAAGACACTGGAACAGGTTGCCCAGGGATGTTGTGGATGTTCCACTCCCTGGAAGGGTTCAAGGCCAGGTTGGATGGGGCCTTGAGCAACCTGATCTAGTGGGAGATATCCCTGCCCATGCTGGGGGGTTGGAACTGGATGATCTTTAAGGTCCCTTCCAACCCAAACCATTCTATTATTAATTTAAAATGTTAATTTAACTTTAGTTTTACTTTTTAAAAGTTAACAAGGAAAGGGTTACAGGCAAATGCTCTTGGTTACAGTTCAAAACTATGGCTGAGCTGAGAAGGGAAGTTGTGTTTCCATCCGTGATTCCAAAACCTGATACTGGATTTCTGTGACCTGGAATTTTAAGGGCCTTATATAACCACTGTAAAAGGATTGCTTAAATACGTTGGTGAGATGAGCAGTCCGAGTTCTCTGGTTTTGACCAGTTGGTACTAAAACATGCCAATTTATGTTGGTGTGGTTGGCTTTGAATGAGGGCTTATTGGAATAAAAGTAAATTCCAGTTATGACTGACCTTGTGAAGACTCCACAGATGCTACTGCAGAGGTTTTCTGTCCCTTCCACATCTTTCTTCTTGTTTCATTTTTGGTAAATACCCTCCTATCTTCCCAGGACTTACTGCCCTCTCAACCCCTTTTTCTACTGAAGCATCTTCATAGCCCCTATGTAACCTGTCTTCTGAGAGGCCAGCAAGGAATTTGGTGGGTTAGGAACATAATCGTCTGTATCTCTAAAGCTAGAAGTAAAAATAGATTTTATATTAAAACACAGGCTTAAGGATTTGCTTTAAACCTATAAATAAGATCCAAGAAAATGATATTGTATCCAGTACAGCCTGTCCAGTCCAGAACAATTTAAGTGGCTTTTAGGATGTAATCTTATTGAGGCTGACTAATCTTTAAATACGTTCTTTACCTTCGCATTTCATTAAAGCGGATGTTTTCTGTCTTCGAAGTCATATTAAATCCACACTGAGCCAATGCTGCATAAACTTAACAACAAAATATTCCCTGCCCAAGCTGTCTTTGCTTTTCTCTCTTCAAAAGGGAAGCCCAAAAGAGTACAAGGCTATGTACAAAGCACAGTATTTGCAATCCAGTGTTCATCAGTGTGAAACATGGTGCAATTACACTGTCATATTCAAAGTTTTTCTATTTTTCCTTGGAAAAGCAAAAGCTGCTAAGCTTGAGAAACAGACTGTACACCAAATGTATGTATATAATGACTGGAGTGACTGTTATTTCATTTTTGCTTTAAGAAGCAAGCTGTAAAGACAATATGCCACTGATGGGTATATTTCTTCAGGAAAATGCCTTTGGTCTGTACCTTTTTTATTTCATGTTTTGTGAGAGTTTTCAAGAGAAAGAGAGCACTGTGCTAGAAGCCCTTAAGAAAACAACTGATTTTAAACAGGAGGCTGGAAGCCAGGCATCATTTTGATAGTAAATGCTGCAATTAATAGCCACAAGTGGACACTCAACTAAATACCCTTTAAAAGCACTGAGTCGGATAGATTGTTGCTAGATAGAGTGATAAGAATTCATTCAGGTCTTCCTGCTAAAGACCTTGCAGCCTAATCTACTGTATATACTAGAAAAATGTCACCATCTGTGTCAGAAAGCAATATCAAAGTTCTCCCCTCTCCTCTGGCTGATCTGCAGCTGAGGTAAGCGAGTGGAACTGGTACTTATTGTGGCATAAATACAAATCACTTCTCTGACAAGGGTCACTGCATAGGTTTTGGAGCCAGGAAATCTTCTGTATCACTGTGGGTCTATATTTATGTCCTTTTGAAGAAATTAGTGATCCAGCATTCTCCTTGATTTTTTTAAAGTGTCTTGTTCTCTATTATGATTTTTGTTGGAGTAGCCCTGCCTCTCTCAAGAAGGGGAGTGCTACAGAGTATGCTGGGTGGTGCAGAGCCTTTCTGTTTTTCTTTCCTTTTCCTCTTGTTGGAAAAGACATTCCTCTTGTGGTTCCCTGGTTGGGCTGGTGCTGTGACATTATGTCCTCTGTCTGCCTCTTGCTAGACTAGTCTCTCTGCATTCCAGTAGGTTTAGTCTGGTGCATGTACACAGTATTAACTGCCTATAAATCATCCGCTAAAGCCACATGATATGCAAAAACAAAACCCATAGGTCTGGGGATGGTAGTCTGAACCTAGCAAATCTGTTCCTTTCCCATTCACTGTGAATCCCATCACTGATCCCTTTTCCTCCAAACGTAACAAATTCCTTATTTCTTTGCCATCTGTCATATTTATCCTTCATTTTCCCACTGTAAGCTCTCGCCATGACTATGAAATGTACACTCTCATAAGCAGACTTTTTTTAAAGGGTTATGAAACTGTTTAATGTTGCTTATGGGTATTTTCTGGTAAGGTCTGGACTGCAGTATTAATGCATTTGTGCCATCTATGCCTCCTCACTTGCTGGTCATTTCTAGCAGTTGCTTTGAACCAGAGTAGTTGCACCTGGAGAGCCAAGTTGCAGTGCATCATGTCTGAAGAGTAATAGTGACACTCTCTTGGGAATGCACAAATGAGACTTATGGGTGTTTTTCTGATTATAGCAAAATTCACTGTGTATTAGTTGAGCATCTCTTATTCAGTCTGCCATTTATTTTGACTTTAAGAGATGATTAATTTGTGCAATTTGAAAGAAAATTAGTGCAATCACATATGCTGTGAGTGGCAAATATTTTAGCCTGCCGTGTTGGTCGGAGGAGCTGTTCTTCACAGCATCATGTACTGTGCATGATATTCTTTTCATGCAAAGTACAATGTCAAATGTCTAACATTTGTACAATGTCCTGTCTAACCATGAATGTGCTGTGTGCTTCCAAGGGTGGCATCTCCTATTCCTGTTTGGTTTGCAGCTTCAGTATCCGTTCCATCTGAGTCATCCCACAAGACCTCTGCAGACCTTTACAATGTCATTGAAAGCATATTTATATATATATATAAGTATATGGCTAATTTTTGTCCTTTTTTGCAGCTCTCCAGTCTCCCATAGAGTACCAACGCAAGGAAAGTAGCTCAGCAGTGCTGAGGCCCCAGACTGGTAGGGTCCCTCAGCCCAACAGCCGACCCTATTCCTCTGTCCCAGTGGGGTCTGAGAAGCCTCTGAAGGCTACAAGCCGTAACCCATCTCTCCCACCCCTGAAGATATCTACCTCCAATGGCAGCACAGGGTATGAACACTCACAGCCCGGGGACAAGTATGAACAAAGCAAGGTACTGAGCTCATCTAATAAAACATGATCTCACAGCCTATTTCTTATACCACAGGTGATCTGTGAAGTTAGCTTCAGTTATCAGCTAACCAGGTCAACAGGAATCATCATACTGAAGCAATGGTGTGAAATGTGATTGAGGATTAAACTGAGACTGCAAAAGCTCTGTTGTCCAGACGTGTGGCACTTCGACTGGGCAATGGAGCCTGGAGCCCTGAGCCTGGTGTTTTCAAGGCACTGTTTGCAGATCTGGTGAACTGAATAACCATTTGCAATACTGACATCAGTAAATAGTCATCACTCTCCAATATCCATTAACCACCCATTCCTGAAGAGGTCTGCTCTGATGGTATAGATGTGTTTAGACCTTTTCTGACAAAGCAGCTTGCAGGGTGCCAGCTGAAGGTTTCAATTTGGGTGCATGTGCACTGCACACACACCACCAAAGTGTCAGTAACCTTCAGTGGTGTTTGGGCCCTGCTGCTGGCTGTGGTTGACCAAAGCCAGTTTCCAATATGACCTATATTTAAGTTCATGAGGTGTGTGACTATTGATTCAGCTTCTAACGTTGAGCCTTTGCTGGTCTTTTCCCACATTTGGCTCAACACAGATCGTTCATCTTTAGCACCCTACCAATGAGAAGATGGCTGGGGCACTGCCAAGTTGTGAAATCTAACATCAAGTAGGAGGCTGGTTTGTATTGGGTTGCTGCTGCCTTTCAGATCCTTAAAATCTCTGTCTACCAATGTGAACTTTACATGTTTTGTATTTTTTTTTTTCCCGGTACAGTTGGGCTGGAAATGAAGCAGTGGGATTGCTGCCAGAAAAGGCAGGCTCCTGAGTGCCACCTGCTCACCAGTTTGTGTTGTGTCCATTTTCACAGACTGATTTGGGAGGGTGCAATGGGACCTCTTCCATGGTGGTGATTAAAGATTACTATGCACTGAAGGAGGATGAGATCTGTGTAAATCAAGGAGAGGTGGTTCAGATCCTTGCTATCAACCAGCAGAATATGTTCCTGGTGTACCAGCCTGCAAACGACCACTCTCCAGCTGCTGAAGGATGGATCCCTGGCAATATCTTGGCTCCCCTCACTAAATCCACAACAGATAATAGCGACGGAAGCATCAAGTAAGTGCCATGTTGGCTTCACTGGGAGCACTTTGTGGATTTTTTGAGGAAAAGAAATAATAAATACAAATAAACAAACCCAAATCGTAGGGAATTCCTGCTGATTTTTGTCTACAGTGCCATTGGAACAAGCTGAGTAGTCAATCCGCAGCATCGGGCAGCCATGGTGGATAGATTGGGTTTTGCTTATTTTCATTTTGTGGGGTTTTGTTTATACTTTGGAGAGAAATAAAAACCATAGATGGTTAAAGAGATGTTTTACTTCATGCCATTTTACACCAACATGGACCTGCTTGGACTGGACTTATATTTATATTGTAATAAGTACTAATCTATCTATTGGTTATAACAACATCTAGCAAAAAAAAAAACAACACACAAAAAAAAATCCAGGCTCTGTGTTGAACTGAGGTTTGCTTCTCAAGGAGGAGAGATTTTGTTGTCTATGGCAATTTCTGTGTACAGCTTGTATTTTTTGTTTTTAATTTTATTTTGGTTTGGTTTGTTGTTTTGGGTTTTTTTTCTGTTCGCAGTCATTTTTGTAATATATTTTTTGGTTTGCAAGACCCCCATCCAAGTACATTCCTGTATAAAGTATTTTGCACTATTTAAGAAAAAAAAAAAAAAGAAAAAAAAAAAGAAAAGAGACAAACTCATATTGATGAAGTCAGGTTGTGCAATATAATGAATAGTCACAATGTTCATCATTGTACCTGAATTGTAACTAATTTTAAATGTACTATTTTAAATATGTAAAATAAATTTTCACCATGAGCATGTTTTAATGAGGTAAAAGAAATAGTCTGACCCTTTTTGGTTTTGATTTGTTTGTTTTTTGCTTTTTTTTTCTGTTTATAATGTTTTGTTGTTTATTTAACAAATGTGTGGATATATATTTTTCTTTTCTGATTTTTAGAAATTTGTCAGTCTGAAATGACTAATGCAAGAAAGTGGTTTTTTGGTATTAAATACAGAAGGTACAACCCTCCTTTCAGTAATACCTGTTGATTTCTTTTAACATCTAAAATGACTAGATGGTAATGCATGCTGTTTGCTACAGATGGTGTTACGAGTACCTCCAGGTGCAGAATTGACCACGAGGAAAGATTTTGTGACAGACTCACTAAAAGCAATAATTTGGTCTCTGCTGTAGTTTCAATTAAGAGAAATGATGACTTTACCTGGCAGTCAGCAATGAATGCTGCTATGAATTGCATGTTAAGCCAAAGGAATTGCTTAGCACGTCTCTTGCACATCTGCCACGGCCATTCCTGGGTTCTTCTTTAGCCACAATACTGCAGCCACGTGCCTGTGCATTCACCCACAGCACCAGGCTCCTGGTGAAGACTGAATTCATGGCAGCTGGACAGTCAAATTCTTTGTCAAATTATGTAGTCGTATGAATTGTGGCCAGGGAGGCCTAAAAAAATTGAAAGACACAAGTATTACCTTTCTTTCTTTCTCACTGCGGTGAGATTTTAAAGTTTTAAAGAATGTTTTCAGATTCAGACAGCTCAAACAACCCTGCAACCAAACTGATGTTTGAATAATAGAAACCCTATGGGGAAAAGATGACCCAGAGCAGCTGTTATCTTCAGCCCTGTCTCATGTGCCTGATCACTCTGACTAATTAGTATCAGTAATAAACCTTCTCTGTTGACAAACACTGTACACAAATATGTGGTTAATCCAGTAGTGTTAGCACCATGTAAGAGGTCAGGGAGTCCGTCAGCCACGTCCTTGACTCTTCCTATCTTGAAGGAAAATGTAACAGTCCTGAAGCATTGGAGAACCTCCCCTGCTCTGCTCATCTAATTTGGACCTCCTCCCAAAAAGTCCAAATATCAGAAAGCACCCACTGTCAGGCTGAGACATGCCACGTGCTCCTTGTGCTCAAACACAACTGACCGTGCCAGCTGCTCGAGGTGGAGGCACCACTGCTGGTTGCAAAAACATTAGATATGACCTGGTTCAGTCTTGTGTCAGTACAGGCAGCTATTGAGAGGTCATTAGTTTACTTTTTTTATTTTTAATTTTAATCAGGCCTATTGTTCACCTCCCATCAGGTGCTAAAATATAACCAGAAAGTGCTTAGGAATGAGGTGCAGTGCTGATGGGGCAGTGTCGGCTGTGCGGGGCATCCTTTGAGTCCTACCTTGCTAACATACTGCGTTCTATTGGCATCACAGGTGATCCTTGGATTACATACAACTTGCTTTGTAAAATGTATCAAGGTACTGTAGAAGTGACGTGTGCCAGACATTGGGCTTAAGCATGCAAATCAAATTTGCATGACTTAAAGGTCGGCAGCTGCTTTGAACCTGGATCCCAGCTCATCACACTGCTGTTTTGAGAACTTTCTGCTTTGGACAACATACCACATCCAATCCCCCCACAACCTGTCCACTATTTAAACCAAATGAAATCCATGCTAAGAACCATTTTGATTTTTTCTTAATTTTTTGTGCCTTCTTTGATATGCAGTTTCTGCTGTCAACACAACATTGCTCTAACAAAGGGTGACATGGTCTTTTTTTTTTTTTTTTTTTCCCAGAATAAGGTCATTGAAGCAGTAATGAAGGGAGTACTGAAATCATTCCAGCTGTGATGGTAGCCAAAAACCATGGACTGGCTGATGCCCTCTCTAACAGAATTGGCAAAATCAAATGGAAATCCCTTGAGTTTGAGAGGCACAGCATTCTAGGAAATTACTTATCTCTTGGAAAGTTTATGATGTAGCTTTTTGTTGAGCTATTAGTGTTTTGAACAATGTGGAGTAACACTTTAAATTTCTTAATTTTTTTTAATTTGCTCTATTAAGTAATATATAAAGAACGTTCTCCTGTATTTACATTTGTTTCACTGCTTTCAACCAACAATTCTTAAGACCAAATTGACTTTACCAAAAATAAAATAAATTTTTATTTGTGGCAATTCAAGACAAAGTCCCTGAAACCAGATGCCAAAGTTCTAGTTGCCTGCTTCCATCATAGGCATTTTTTTTTTCCTGTACCATGCATTTAAACAGCAAGTGTGGCACAGCATCTGCTTTGCAGAACTCTTTGGTTTGATTTTTAACTTTAATTCTCATCACTCAAATTGAGACAGGGGTATTGCTGGTGGCTTTCACCTTCTAGGGAATTGCAGTAATGGCAAATGTGGATGCTGGTTCCCCTTTCCAAATCCTTCCTTCCTGCTATGATTTGCCGTTTGATTGCTGCGTTTTTTGGTACAACAGGAAGTCATGTTCATGGCATACCCTGCGCATGAGAAAGCGGGCGGAAAAGGAGAGCAGTGGCAAAAATGAAGCCAATGGGCCACGTAAATCCAAGGATATTCTGGGGAACAAAGTCTCTGTTAAAGTGAGTAAGGCCACCTGAAAGATGTGTGCTGCTCTCCTGCTTCCCATCCTTTTCACCCCCTCTAGCATCCTCTCCTGAGAGAGGGAGGGGGCAGTGATTTTGGGTTTAGCTTTTTTGGTTTGGTTTGGAGTTTTTTTATGTGTTTTTTTTCCCCCACTTTATTTATCTTTTTTTTTTTTTTTAGTAACCATTTTAGTAGGATTTTTGCATGCAAGATACAATGCAGCCTTTGAGCCTTTGTTTTTTAATTTTCTTTTTCCTGCCATCCCACATGCAAGTAAGTAATCTTCATATACAGAAAAACAAAAACATCTACACATAAGGTTTAATAACTGATCTTACAGTTGGAACAGTAGTGATTTACTGACCTCTGACTTAGCCCAACCTGTAGCTTCAGTGGTGAGAGATCCACTGGATGAAAGAAGGGATTTTTCTGAAGTTGAGTTTTCCTTAGGCCACTATTTCACCACATCTTAAGAAAAGGGGTTATCAGCCTTGAGATGCTTAAGATTTTACATCTAGGGAGATGGTCTCAGTGACCTTTTTCTTTCCCTATTATCAGACAGGGAAGAGATGCTGACTCTGTCTTTCCAGGAGAGGGTTTTGTGTGTGTCTGTATGTGTGTGTGTGTGTGTGTGTCTGTGTCTGTGTCTGTCTCTCTCTCTTGGAGATCTCCCAGTATGGAAAAGGTTGAGAACTGTGGGGTTAAGCTCCATCTTCTGCTCTGGGTGCCTGACTCCTGTGCTCCAATTCAGAGGATCCATCCCTATAAAGCGACCATGAGGCCTGCTCAGGACTCACCTGGGGTTTTCCCTCCCAGCAGAGGCAAGCAAACACTTGGTGTGATTTTGACACAACCAAAGCCCAGCCCTGGTTCAGGAAAGCACTTGAGCATGTCCTTTGGATCAACCCCTCTCCAGAAGAGCCCACAATTGAGTGTTTTCCTTTGTGGAGGCTTTCTGTCTTTGTAAACCTAGCAAAATAGCCATGGCATGTGCAAAGGGAGGAACCCTGCCCCTGCAGCCCGGGCAGTCCTGGCACCCATTGCACCCCCACACAGCCTGGGGGGTCCTGGGCTCAAGGGGAGACACTGCTCCAGCATGGTGGCCACAGTTCTTCCTCCTGTTGCTTCCTTGCTGGCTTTTCTACCTGAAAGATTTACAGAATCACTGCTGCTTCTTGGGCAAAAGCATGTCTTTGCCTTCACTTCCCTTGTTTTGTTGTCTGTTTAGGTTTTGTTTCTTTTTTTTAAGAGCATTTTCTGTGCTGTTACCCATTTCCATGCTGCTCCCAAATCCTGTGCTGCTTTGCCCTGTCTAACCAATTTCTCTTCTAATCTCTTGTTCTCTTTCTTCCTCTTCATGCTGCCAAACAAGGAGACAAACAGCTCAGAGGAATCAGAATGTGATGACCTTGACCCCAATACTAGCATGGAGGTAGAGACAATCATCCTTGTGATTTATTTTTTTTTTAATTTTTTTCTTTTCCAAAAACAGCTTCCCATTTTGAGATGCCTTTGATAAAAGGGGGGGGGCTGGTGGGTCTGTATCACTCATGGACTTAGGTGCCAGTTAAGTGTGAGTGACACAAAGTACCAATTCTGGTTTTGCCAAACATTTTGCTGGAGTTCAGGCTGCATTTATGGTGGGAGCAGAGGAGGAAGCTGAGGAACAAGCTCCTTCTTTCAGTCACTGTTCCCCACCTGGGACCTCATTCAAGGAAATGGTAACACATGCATGTCAGCTGCCAATAAACATAGCAGCTTTCTGCATTAAAAACACCTCTTGCTCTGGCAATACACATTGAGCTGCTAGCCAGGCTTGTGTTATAAATCACTGGAGCAAACATTGTCTTATGACAACTAGTGCTTTAAATTAGCTAGAAGATCAGAAAAGACAGTATTGGTTTTTTTTTCTTTCTCCTAGCAGAGTGGGGAATTGCATTTCTATAAACGAAGGAGAATAATAAAAGTGGTTGAATGAATATACCTGTATCACAGAAAATAAATAGACCCAAATTACAATGCATTACACCACTCTTATTCCAGCTGCCAGATCTACTGGAGTGACTGAGATGTACCTTGCTGGGAGAGCCTGCAGGAGGTTAAAGTCATGAAGAGTTGCTTATCTGGTTCTTCTCAATTAACATCTTGCAGGAACGGTGGTTTTTTTATTGTGGATGGTGATCACACCATGCATCTGTACGCAGTGTACCAAGGCTGAAAGACCTTCCTACTGAAACAGGAAGCCAAGGTTCAGAGAGACCTAAGTCACTTTAAAGATGACAGGGTAGATAATTGGAGAAGAGGGATACCTGTGTCCTAGAAGATCTCCAGGATTATGTTAGCCAGGCTGCACTATAAACAACCCACTAAAGAAAGCTGATTTTCCTCCTCCTGGGGGTGTGGAAGAATTGTATTGAGATGCACCATCTCAGCTATTAGCCTGAATCCTCTTTTATTTCAATTGTATTGGTGCAAATAAACCATCCTTGAGAAGAGGGTGTGTGCTAAAGGAAAAGCTTGTGACTCCACTGACATCCTGGAGTGTTATCCCTGCCATTAAACTGCATTATTCTCAAGAGTTTGCATTTGCAAAGAGCATTTTGCCAATCAGAGGTAGCATCTAGAAGTCTATGTGTTTGTTACAAGGCTGTTATTGCACATGGGTCTGTGTAAGCTTTAGATCACTGAAAATTGCCTTGTGGAGTAAAAGGTTGCTGAGCTAGAATTGTGTGGTACAAAACTGGGTGAGAATTGCCATGCTTTTTGCAGTTTTGATTTTGCCCAATAGGAGGAAAACCCAATGTTTTTAAACTGTCAGTGAAAAAGCATCTGACTCCTTATACTGCTGGCAGTTCTAGTTAGTTATAGCAGGGGCCACTTTGATTTGGGTTTTTTACCATGGCATAAGTTGCTGTTCTTGCCTGCTTCCCTGACATTCAGGAGAAAAGAGTCTTTCTATTTAAACCATTCACTGATGTGAAGTCTTAGCTGTGGTATGAATCTGCTACTGGGGAGTAGGTGTGCTTTGTATGTGACTTGATTTTTCCTCAGAAACCCCATCTTGCATCTCCCAGGACACTTACTGGAGGTGACAGTGTCATAGCTCTACAGTCCCCAGGAGCCACAGTGTTTCAAGTCTGCCTCCAAGCAAAACTTTTTAGGGCTGAGCAAATGTTTAAGGAAAATAAGAGTGCAACTGTGGGGGTGAGCTATGAGGGGCACACTGCTCTGCAAGGAGCAGGATGGCCCTTGCTTTCTGCTGGTTTTTGTACATCTGCACCCTGGAGAGAGTGTGGCTGGTTCATTGGTCTGGCTAAGAAGTACTGGGGGGGGAAAGGATTGCTGGCACCCAATATAAACTAAACAAAACCATCCAGAGGGAGCAGGGCAAGAACGGGCTCATAAAATGCTCAGGAAGCCCTAGGCCATGAGGAAGTCTAATCTGTAAAAGTCTGGGGTATTCACTATTAGAATCCACAGCTGTTCTCACTTTCCCTTCATGATGAGTGTTTGGATGCTCCTTTTCAAATGCATCATGAGAAATGAACTATATTAAGACCTTATGAGCTGAAGTCCTCCCTCATTAAAACAGAGGTAATGCAATCTACCTCCAATGCCAGAGCCTGGTTTGTCAGTCTTTTAGGCTTTGGTCTTAAAGGCTTTGTGTCCCAGGCTTAAGAAATTGTCAAGCAGCTGTACTACCCCTCCACCCTAACCTGCATGCACACTGAAAACCAATCTCTCCCTGTTTTCCTTTCCCTGCTCTCCGTGGTACATCCCAATGGAGCTGCTGGTGAGCTCACAGGTGAGCTGGAGACAGAGTAGTCACTGCCCAAAGAGGGGAAGACCTTGTCCTCACACCTGCTTCAGTCTGACCAGTTTTATAGACACTGGGAGTGCTGGTAGGAGGGCTGTGTCCTTGCCACAGACATTCAGAGATGCATGAGACCCTCCCTGTGTCATTAAGGCAGCGTCATCTGTAGCTCTTATTTCAGCCAGGTAATAACAGGGTGAGGCACTTGGCTTCTCTTACAGGACTGTCCCCCCTGACATCCCTCTCCCTCCCACTGTGCATGAGAATGTGCACCCAGGGCTGGAGTAGAGGGATTGGTCTCTAAATGCAAAGCACCAATATTCATTACTTGGAAATGTCAGTGCAATTTACCTCCAGTCCACTCACTGCACAAAAATTTGGCAAACTGGTTGCAGTGTCCATGATGTGGCCACAGCTGCTGTGGCCTCAGATCTGGCTTTGCCGGCTGTTTATGAGATAACCACATGCCCGGTCAGGTGAGTCTAGATTTCTAAAGCACTTTACCTTTGTTTTGTTTCAAGGGCAACAGATAGAAAAAAATGTGGAGTCCATGTGTAGTGAGAGCAGGATACCAAAATGCTGAGTGACTGTTTAAAGAGCTAAGATGCCACTACTGTGCTTTTGCCTGCACAGGGACATGGAGAACTGGCCCTGGAGAATGTTCCATTTATTGTAGCTTTGACTAGAAATAGTATCTTTTTGTAGCTGTTCCTTATCTCTTTGTCAATGGGTAATGAAAGTGCATAAGGATGGAAATGATGCATTTTCTCCTAGTTTTCTGCTTTGCCCTTCTGTTTCACTAAACAGAAGGTGCAGACTCACCTGTTAGGCAGGTGAGTGCAGGAGCAGGCACTTGAGGAGCATAGGCAGCCATGTGAGAGAGAGGAGTAGCCTATATTTAAGAAAGATCAGAGACTCCCTTCTCACATGTCTGTAGTTAATTGCACAGGGACAGGCAGGTCTGCTGGGAAGGTGTATGCCCTTGTGAATCAGTGTTATCCACACCCATGTCTAGGGTTCAGGACAATGACATAACTAATTGTCCAACTATTCTGTGTTGTAACATCTCATCAGTTTCAATATTGTTTAAGGGATCATAACTCAACCGTGCAAATCCCATTGGGCTACCTCTCTTGTCTAAGTGAACAACACCCTTCCAGCAGTCAGAAACCCCAACTGAGCTAAACCTCACTAAATTCAGCAACAACTCTTCCAGGCTTTGAGGTGGACCTTGCACGTAGGGATCTGACATGGGTCCAGAAGTTTTGGTTCACAGAGCACGACTCCAAGTGCAATGCCTTCCAAATGGTCCTGAGCAACACACAACTATCACCCAGAGTCTGGGGTTTGTTCCAGTTTCTTAGCTGTGTAAAGGAGAGATGAAGCCCAGGCCCAGCCTGAGTCAGTGGAAGTGCCATCATTAGATTCGTGACCTGGGATATTGCCGAGGAACATAAGTTGGGTTTCATGATCTCTTTCATTTATGACATTTTAGCATGTTAAGAACTACTCAGAGACACTTGGAGCATGATAACCGCTAGGAAACCATACTGTAGGGAATATTGTGTTATCAGCCCCACAGTCCAAGTGGCTGAGTAAGTAATGGTTTGGTGGCTACAGCTTTGTATCTAAATCAACACTCAGCTCAGGCCAAGAATTCCCAAGTGCTTTAAGTAAATACCTTCATCCCTGTCTTCAGCTATCCATCCCCAGAGCAGACCTAACATATTCACTTTGCAGGCTCTTGTACAATGCTGGTAAGAAAGCCTTTCCTGTCCTGTCACCACAGTAAGAGTGAGTACAATCCTGAGAACCCCCCTGTTTCCTTGGGGTGACCTCCATGGGTGACACCTCTGTCCTGCTGCCCTGAGTAGCCAGGGGTTGCTGAGGATGACGAGGAGGGTGGCTCAGACTAAGCTGGCAGCACAGGTGCTGTGGTTTAGCTTTTGGAAGAGGAAGAAGTGACCCCCTACCTTTGCAGGAAGAGAGTAGAGTGTTACAGCAAGGTTCTGGAGTGGGATAGTTATTTGCTTGTTTTGTCAGGAAATGCCGCTTGTTAACTTTGTGGTTTTTAGAAGGGTGGAGGTGTCAAGCACGGTGAACTCGTTCCCCTAAAAGTCTCACAGGAGAGGTTGACCTAGGCAAAGATAGTTTGATAGATCATTTCCTACAGATTAGTTAGCTTAATTCCTCTGTAACTATTTCCATTTTGTGTGTGTGACTCATTGATACTTTTTTGTTTGTTTTTTGAGTGAGGGAGCAAGGAACATGGTGCTGACTCTGCTACCAGCATGAGCAAATGCATCAATATGTAATTTTACCTCAGTGAACAAGAAGTGCCATGAAGTGTTTATAAAATGCTGAGTTGCTTGTCTTGGAGTAAACATGCCCTCTGCTGTTTAGATAAAGGATGGACCTTCTTACAGAAGTCTTGGTTTGCATCCTAACCTTGTGCTTTGGGGGAAAAAATGTTCTCACTCCTGTTTTGGATGCACTTAAAATGGTCCCATGAAATGGGACTGAAGGGACTTTGGTGCCTTAAAATGGGACTGAAATGTGGCATTGGAAAAATCTGTGTGTCCCTTCTGTGCACTGCATGGAGCTGGTCTGGTCTGACTGCTCCTCTGGGGAGGTGGATTAGGCATGGTGAGGACATCCCTGTGACAGAGAAGCAAACTCTGCCAAGGTGAGAAGTCCTGTCAGGCAGCTGAGCTGTGCTTGCATGGTGTTTCAGGCCTGACCATTAGCATTGCAGAACTATTCCCACTCCCCACCAGACACAGCATGGGTGTACAAATGAGAGAGAAGCTTTTGCTAAGAATTAGGGCAGTCAGAGCCACTTTGTAAGTGGGCTTTGCTGCTCCTGCTGCAAATGCCTTTATATCTTTATAACAGGAGATTAACAAACCAGGAAAAACGTGGCCCAGTACTGCAAAATAACGAGCTGCTGGATACAGCATCTCTGCTGCTTTTCTATAGCTATTACATTGTGTGAGTGACTCCTTTTTTTTTTTTTCTCTAAAGATGCAGTACTCAAACAAGATAACAAAAAATCTGGCTCAAAATCTGGAAACCTGGTGGCCTGCTGCCCAGGCCCTTTTGTGGGTATTTGCTTAGGTATTATGGGTGAATTGGCAATAATATCCAAAAGGACATTTAGATCCTCAATTGCTTCAATCCTTGCAGGTCCCCAAAGGCATTCTGTTACACCCCTTGTGTGCCTTTCTTGGTTTGACCCCTGATACAGCATGGGCTGGAAAAGGGAGAAGAAATGGCTATTCTGGCTTTTTATTGAATAAGCCTGACCCATCCCCCTAGTTCTTTAACTCAGACCCCTTCCCTTCAGGGGTCTTTGCCTGATCAGCATTAGACCTCACATCAGCTGAGAAAAGGCCTTTCCTTGTCACCTTGTGTGGGGTCTCTGGTTTTAGCCATCACTGTATCAGTAACAGAAAGACTCCTGGCTGCAGAGGCAACATTGCAAGTTTTCACCCCCACTGGGTCAGGCCACAGGTATTTCATTCAATAAAAAAAAAATCCATCTGATTTCAACTACATTTATATTCCTAAAGAAAAAAAGCCAGCCTTGTTTCTTAAGTGAATGCCTTGCTGACTGAGTTTCACCCCTTAGGGTTTGTGTTTTCCCTATGTGGACCAACACTGAAGATGGTGTGAGAAGTTTCTGTGTTGGGCAGTTCTGTCCCAGTGGGTTTGCAGGCAGCTGCAGTGGTGCAGGTGGTGTTTGCTGGGATTCTTTCAGGAGATCTCTTGTCAGCACGAGGCCTCAGGTCACCTTGTCCAGTTCCTGGCTGCCATGGCCAGGGATGCTCAGCTGAACACTGGCCTGGAAGATCCTTGTTCAAATCCCATAGGCCCAGAGTGGGGTTTCAGGGCTGAGCCTTATATCATTTTCTGGAGAGAAGAAAAGTGTAACTCCACAAGAGCCATGTAACCAGCAGCATTTTTTCCACCTGTTAATCTGGAAGCAGTGCAGAGTACTCCCTGAGAGAGTGATGTGCAGAAGCTGGGGGTCCTGCATCACCCCCCCAGACTTCACAGCTGCCCTTCAGTTTGTTCAGGATCTCCTTAGCGTGAGCAGGGGTTTTAACACAGGGAACAGCATGCTGGAGAGGGACATCTTTTATCTCCTTTTCTCTGAGAGAGGTGTCCCTTGGATTTGGAGCCTGCTGTGTTCCCCTGGGAGCATCTCTGGCAGCATCACGTGCTGCAGGTGCAGGATGCTGGCCCCTCAAGTTGTGGAGACAGCCAGGAATGTCAGCTGCATTTCCCTGCCCATAATCCCCATTTCCATGCACAGCACCTCACCCTGCTCACCAGCACCCACCCCAGGCCCCTCACTGGTGGGGATTTCTGCTGTTCACAGTAAAGCAGCCCAGCTTTCATCTCTCTGTGAAAGCCCTGAAGAAGAAGAGAATTTGGAAGACTTACATGGATTTTTGACAACTTTTCCATCTTTTTGCACGTGCCATTATTTCCAAGAGGCTCTGGGAGATGCTTGACAAGTCTGTCCATAAGGGAAAGCAGCCCCCAACACTGGCAGGAGGCTGAGTGGACATGAGGTATGTGAACTGTCCTCCCAGGGCAGCAGGAACTTGCTCTGGAGCCCTCCTTTCCACACATGGGGATCAAAAGCCTATTTGGCACTTGATCTAGAACTTCATGGAGCCTGTCATCTCCTGCCATCTGTCCATGGGCTGCAAACCCCCTGGGCCTAGGAGCAGATGTGGAAGCCAGAGGAGCTGACTTCTGGTTGCAGATCTGGCTCTGAACCTTTGCTTTTCTGCTCCTGCACTTCTCACCCTGTCATTTGACCCCCTTCTTCAAAGCAGACCAAACCCATTTCCCTAGTTAAGTGATGTATTAAATGATTTTGGTAGCATTTAAGCATTTCTCTTGTGAACAGGCTTTTATTTTTAGTTACACATACAGCACTTAAAGCAGTGATGTGACTGGAGGGGTGTTGTGATGTAACATTTTATTAACTAATAGATGGAGTTTTATGTTAGGAAGTATAAAATTTACCCATTGACTCTTCCAGTATTACCTAGCAGTGGTAGTTTTCTTTCTGATACTTCCATGGTGAGGCAAGGGGATAAAAACTTTGATAAGGCAATTATTACAAATGATTGTGCCTTGGAAGTCATTAGAAATGTAGCACTACTTGTTTATAGATCTATCCATTACATTCACCATCGTAGCTGCATCTTCTAATGAGTCATTTAGAAGTATAAAATTAATATAAAGTGTTAGAAGTGTTTCTTTTTCATGATCTCTAATCCTTCAAGAATGGAAATCAGTGAATACTAAGGAGATTTAGTGCATGCTTCAGGGCAGGAAGGGGAGGATAGATACATATTCCAGTTTGGCCAAAAACCAGACAAATGAGGATGTATATGCAGATGAGTTGATGCCTGGGGTTACTAAGTTGGTAGGAGATGGTCTCACTGAATGAAAAGTGACAAGTGATGGTTATCCATAGAATAGCTTCTTCTTCCTTTGCTGCATTGTGCGAGTGATACAAATTAATCATGAAGATCCAGCTCTCCTTTTGCACATGCACAGGTGGGAGACAAGATGTTGTTCTTCATCCAGTGTCTTCTTGTACCCCAAGTTCTTCCTGCCCATGGGATCCAGGGGGGCATATGCAGGTCCTGGACCTGTAGAGCAGCAATCACTGCCTTTGAGCCCCTCCCTTTTTGGAGGCTTCCAGGGTGGCCAGAGGTCCACATCCTGGTGTCTGTGCCCATCTGCACCCTTCAGATGGGGCTTTGTGCACTTTCCTAAGTGAAACTAGGACCAGGAAGAAGGGCTGGGAAGAAGATGACCCAACATGAGACTGAAAGAGCCCCGCTGACTCCCTCACCTGCTCACATTCCTGCATGTCAAGCTGAGCCACCCCATCACAGCGTGACATGTTCTCCTGCTCCCTCCCCACTGCAGAGGTGCCTCCCAACGTGGCTTTAAAAAAAAAAACAAAACCAACAACAAAAAAAACCCAAAGGTATAAATACTGCAATAGTATTTAAGTCTTTAGACTTAAAGAGTCTACTCCGGGGGTGTAAGCAGAGGTTGACCCTTTCCAGGATGCTGGAAATGAAACATATGAAATCTTGCTGCTCTTGGGAGCATCTGAGAGTCCAACCCATCACACTTTTGCCCACCAGGTACAGATCTTTGGGACTGACTGGCTACAGGGTAGGAACTGAAACCTTCATTGCCCACATGCAGCAGCCCCCACTCTTTTCTGGAGTGCAGAGTGTAAAGCACCAGCACTGGTGTATTGTTTCAGCCAGAACCATGATCATGGTGTTCTCTATAGGTGTGTCCTGAGGGATCACATTCTGCCGAGTGCTAGGACAAAGGGTAGTCCTCAAATGGTGAGGAATTTGTTGATGTAATGTATATTTCCATGGGAGAAAAAAAATGAACCTTCGTCAGGGGTGAGTCCATTTGTGCCAGGTTCATTCAGTCTTCCTGGTGGTGAGGTGGGAAAACCAACCCTGAGGTCTCAGTGCTGGTACCAGAGGTTTGTCTGAGGCTTTGAAGAAGAGCTAAAAAAAGCAAAATGAACCTGAATCTTCCCAGGTGCCTCCTTGAATGGCACCCTAAGCCATTAACCTTGGAAAACTATTTATAGAGCAAAATTTAAATGTAATCCTTGAAGATGCACCTACATTATTTTGAAGGGTTATTGCTTCTGCTTGATGGCCTGATTTCTGAGCCACTGCAAAAACTCCAATCAGCTTCAGCAACCACGAATTAGGTCACTGCCTCATTTTTCAAAATAGCACTGAAATAGATAGTAACAAAGATATTTAAGGTGAGATAAACCACAGTGGTGTTTGTGTTGCTTGATGTCAATTTATTAATTTACATTTGGAAAAGAAGGTCTTACAATATTATTAGAACTGTTAGTGAGGCTAAAATGTGTACAATGATGTTGATGCTGCATGGGAGAACTTACTGGTGTTGTCTTTGCTCTTCCCAACTTTGCCTCATTGGTATATATAAGCCACAGAGGGACAGTAGCTTTTCAGTCTTTGCTGACTTGATCAATTAACTGGTTAGATAAAGTAACTCTCAGTTATCCAAACCCAGTTTCAAGTTGGAAGGTTTCCAGCAGTCCCGTGAAATGACTGAAATTTTACTTGTGATAGACTGAGTTGTTGCAGGACCTAGTGTGTTCAGAAGGTGAAAATAAGGCAGTGTATTTGTTTTAGTGCTTTCCTTTTCTTCCCTGAAGCTAAGAAGTTAAAAGACCTCTCCCCAAAGCTGGGTAGTGACCAAAGTGCTGGTGAGACATCCCAGGTGCATGCTGACTGCAGGGGTGACCAGGGGCTGGGGCCGGGCACAGGGGAGCACAAACCACCTCTGAAGAAAGGAGTTAATGGCTTGAACATTATCACCCGAGCAAAGAGAAAGCACATCCACCCTCCTCAGCCTCAGTGTTGTGCCTGTGACCTGTGATGCTTTATGGGAGTTCAAGGAGCTGTAATTTCCATGTACTTTCCAGGTGTGCATGGGTCTCTTCAGTTGTCACTGGAGCTTGCTGTGTCTGCCAGTTTTTAGAGGTTGCTTGTGGCCACTGGTCAGTGCTTCTGTGGTTCTTGTCAGGTTCACCACCAGTACCTCCTGAAATCAGACATCTCTGTCGCCACTGCCCAGACAAATAAATGCTTTTATTTCTTTGTGTTTTTCAGATAATCAACCCCAATTTCATTCAAGAAGGTGAGTTAAGGACAACAGTGCACTGACTGGCATGGAGGGGCAAGTCAGCAGCTGTGAGCTAGGGTGGAACAGCAGGGTCTGCACCCACCAGCATTTCCAGCAAAGTTGCAGCTCTCTGATGCTCAGCAAGAGCTGGTGCTCTTCCCAGGGGAAGCAGTCTTTCTAATAGCTGCTCAGTTTCAACATTCTGGGGCTGCAGATGAGGCTGAACCTCCTAAACTTGCCTTCACAATGTCTCACCCTCCTGCCAGAGCACAGGGCTGGGGGGTGGACTGTCCTCGCTCCCTCCTTTGCTGAGCTGTTAATATCTGGCTTTTAATGAAGGGGGAGCTGTGGTAACAGAATGCCTGGACTCCCAGTTGTTTGGTGCCCAGATCCCATAACTGATCCTATAAAATATTCAATGGACTTTTATGAAGAACATCCCCACCTGAAGATTAAAATAAGCTGTCACGTGTGTCCACATTTTTTTTTTCCAGTGGCTCCAGAGTTTCTTGTGCCATTAGTGGACATCACATGCCTGCTTGGTGACACAGTGATGCTGCAGTGCAAAGTCTGTGGGAGGCCCAAACCAACAATAACCTGGAAAGGACCAGATCAAAACATTCTTGACAATGACAACAGCACAGCCACTTACACGGTGTCATCCTGGTAAGGTCCCCTTTGGATCCCAGCATAACTGATTGTGATGATCATGTTGCCCTCAAAAATGGCACCAGCCAGGCTACAAGGCTCATCAGAAATGCAGTTAATGGGGTCTGGCATGGTGTCCTGGCACACCTCATCTAGAAAGGGTCAGAATCTGGGGCCTGGGTACTCTGTAGTTTCCCAAGCTGACACTGGGTAAAGCCCCAGAGTGTGTTGCTGGCAGACATGAGTTTGCTCTGATTGACTTTTTGAGCCAGAAGCAAGTAATGTTTCCAATATATTTGTTTGGCTAATATTGCCTCCACATTGCTGGGGCTTCTCTGCTTCAGTCTGATGCCATGTTCACCCTTGGTAGGAACAGGAGCTAAGCAGAGCAAACCCTTTCCAGCTCACAACACCTGTATCTCATTTGTCTCTTTCTCATCTCATGGGCAGAGGTGGTAACTCCTGCAGCTTTCCTGAGCCTTTCCTCTGAAAAAAAACCCTCCTCTTTCTTAAAAAAACCCTGCATGTGCCCCTGGGAAGGCTACATCTGGCTGTGCTTGAGCAGAAGGATGTTTGTCATGATGTTCCCAGCCCAGCTAAGAGGGGAAAAGGAAAAATATCTTTACAGCAAGCACTGGGGATCTGAAAAGATCTGGAGTTGAATTCAGGTCAGGTAACAGCCTGCTGCTGGATGCTCTTCTGCAGTTTATGCATTTGTTTTTGGCCAAACTGCAGTGGAAATCTCCAAGAGGCAATCTTTCATGAGAACATTTCAGCACTTCTGGTGCAGGCTGAGATGAATCCAGGGAGCACAAAGTCTCTGAGAGTGAAAAATGAATGCTAGGAGAGAAGGGATTTTACGTGTCCAATAAAAAAAATACATATCTGATGGAGAACTTCCTTTAGAGACCATTGGCTTGTGCAGCTGCCCCAGAGCACCCAAGATTGTCTTTTTAGGCATTACTCAGTAGGTCACTAGTGCCTTCAGGCATCTGGCTAGGGTTGGGGTGGGGAGATATTTCCATACAGGGTTCTGTTTTCCATCACAGTCTTTTGCCTGTGCATTGGCTCCCTGTGCACTATCAGCACTTGTATTGTCTCAGTGCTCAGATTTGTTTTTCAGTGAAGAGATTGCCTGCCAAGGAGAGGCCCAGCAGAGCAGTGCTTGTCTTACAAATCTTCCTGGCCTGAGTGCCTGGATTGCTGGGGGAGGGGATATTTCTGTCCTGTTTTAAACCAGCATAGTCAGACCAGGAAAAGCTGCAGTGTTCAGGCAGTTGCACAGGCTGTGTCCCTCTGAGGTTTCTGACAGATTATGCATTCAAGAACTAGTCTACTTTTGCTATCAAGGGAAGTTGTTGTTGCTTTAAGCTGTGTCTTCAGTGCAGCTAAAGCAGCTCCAAAAGCAAAATCCTTTAATTCAGGCCAATTCCCTTACATTGCATATTGAAGACAGCAATGTGCAGACTGAAGCAACTATTTACACACAACTCTGTAGAGCTGTTTATTTGCTCAGATTGGCCCAAAAATTGAGTGTCTTTCATGAACTTTGTGCTCATTCTCCATCCCTGGCTGTTGTGCAATGTCCAGCCAGGGGCCTGGCAGCCACATTAGATCAGTGGCACATGTTCCAGGGGTCTGAAGCTCCCCAGCAGTGTCAGTCATCCTGTGCTGTGTGACTGTCTTCTGCATCTGCAGGAAGCCAAATTTCACTGGCATATGTGGGATTTAACTGCAGAGGAACAGCAGCTCAGCATCTTCCAAGATAGGAAAGATATGACTGGGGAAATCTTTTCAGATAGATGGAGTATAAGCATCCAGCTCTGGAGAGGCTCAGCACATGTTCAGCTCCTGGGCTTTGCTTACTGCTTGAGTGATCCTTCCCCATCTCCTCCAAGGCCACAGCAGACAAGTAGATTTTGCCTGGCAAGCAATTTAGACCATTCTGCTTGAAGGTTTCATTAGCAGCCTAAATCTGACTTAGGGAGGGGTTGTACTTGGGCACTGGATAGCTGAGGGGATGTTCCTTCAAATGAGTGAACAGGATTTGTGTGCATGTGTGTTAGTAATGAGGCAGGACCAGAAGTAATGCTGTAAAAAGCATTGGCTGGTGAAGCAGCACTTTGTAAAAGGGCTTCCTGCATCCACAGTGACTCCGGGGAGCTCACCTTGAAGATCTGCAACCTGATGCCTCAGGACAGTGGCATTTACACCTGTGTGGCAACCAATGAACATGGAACTGCATCAACCTCTGCAACCATTAAAGTCCAAGGTAGCACACCTGACCTTAACATGCAGGGGTTTTGCTGTACAGGGTCCCTGGGTGGGGGTTGGGAGCACATGGGAACAGCTGGGGCAAAGGCAGCCAGGCCTGAAGCTGTGCCTGGTGAACTGAGATGTTAAAATCATACACCAATTCCTCAGCCAAGTCTCCCACTGATGGCTGAAGGCATTGCAGACTCTTTGAGCTTGATTAGGGTGTCTGATCAGAAGCATCACATCTGGGACATGAAAATGCATTGGCACTGGTTCAGCTCCTGCATCCTGCTCACAGTGCTGCTTCCCAGGGGCTGGGTAAGGTTGGCTGGGGGAAGCTGAGCTCCTTCAGGAAGCTGAGCCCCTGGGGGGATGATGTTCTGCCTGCCCTCTGGGCTTTAGAGTCTGCCTGGAGTGGGAACCTGGGGTCCACTGACACTGATTTTTGGCCTCCCTTTCTCTGTGGGGAATGGAGGAGGCAAGAGTAAGACTTGGGCTGGGTGAACAGTTCTGCAGGGATTCAACTAGGATACATGTCTCCTGGCCTGAATTCTCAGTACTGTAATTAGTGACCCATTTAATTGTAATGAATATGAAAAGATGAGTTGATGCTCATGACCTCCAGCTCTGGGAAGGGATCTGGTAACATGAGAGATGAGGGGCACCTGCTGTGTTGAAAGGGATGTCAGAAGAATGAATGTCTAACTGGTGACTTACAGCTGCAGGAGTGTCACAAATGTTAAAAAGTTGATTTGTTTGGTCTCCCAAACTGCCCTAGAGACATATTTTCCCCAATTTATCCAAACAAATTAGTAGATGCACTACCTGCTCCTGTGCTGTAGGGAGCCTTGAGCAAAACACAGAAGGATTATTGGTCATTTGTCAGTCTGCTGCCAAACATCCCAAGCACAGCAGGACTCTGCAACAGGTCTTGGGCTGGAGCAAAAAGGTGGCAGGTGAAGAAGTTCTGCTGTTACATCAGCTGAGCTCAGACAGATCCTCTACACCCAAGGGGTGATTCTCCCAGCTGGTTTCACAGGGAGCTTTCTGGGGCATTGCAGTCCCGATGACCACCAGCTGAGAGCAAGAAAAAATCCCTCCTGCGCTGTAGTCCTGTGAGGTCATGTTAGGGCCTGCCAAGAGAGCACCATGCCAAGCAGCATAGTATGGAAATAGCAGATCCATGGGGGCAGGTGACCATGGCCATGGCATTGCCTCTCCTCTGGGTGTGCTGGTAATGCTCTGCAAACCAGAGTGCTGTGTAAGTCACTGCAGCTGCCCCACGGGGACCTGGTGTGCCTGATACACCTGATACACAGCAATAGCTCTTGATGATTTGATGCTGAACTTGGTGCTTGTTTTCCCTTCCCAAGGTGTCCCAGCTGCCCCAAATCGCCCCATTGCTCAAGAGAGAAGCTGCACCTCTGTGATCCTACGCTGGCTACCCCCATCCAGTACAGGCAACTGCACCATTTCAGGCTACACTGTAGAGTACAGAGAAGAAGGTAAGTGATTTGAGCTGTGATTGATGGCTGGGAGAATGAGAATGAAGTAAGTCCCCTTTTTTTTTTGGCACGATAGATCCCAAAAGCATCCTTGCCACCATGGGGTGCCACTGGCTGAACTAGCCATCGAATGGTTTGGGTTGCAAAGGGCCTTAAAGATCATCCAGTTCCAACCCTCCTGTCATGGGCAGGGACACCTTCCACTAGACCAGGTTGCTCAAGGCCCCATCCAACCTGGCCTTGAACACTTCCAGGGAGGAATATCTAACCTAATCTAATTTAATGTCTAACCTAAATCTCCCTTCTTCAAGTTTTAAACTACTGCCACAGCTAAACTGCTAGAGAGTTCAGCTCATTCCTGAGCTGTTTTTTATCCATCACAATTGGCCAAGTGAGGAACATTTCCTTCTTCGCTTGTTTAGACAAACTGAAAGGTGGCTGCAACACAAACTAGCTTGCTGTGGTCTGGTTCTGCTTTACCAGAAATAAGTCAGGCTGTGGTGCCTTTGAAAAACCCTGTGGCTTTTAAACCTCTCAGGGTACTGCATGAGTTGGGCAGAGAAAGCCTCTGCTCCAAGTTCGCATATTGAGGCTGATTCCTTCATCTCTATCTCTCTCCCTCTTTAAAATGCAGGCTCACAGGTCTGGCAGCAGTCAGTGGCCTCAACTTTGGACACCTACCTTGTCATTGAAGACCTGGCCCCAGGCTGCCAGTATCAGTTTCGAGTGAGTGCCAGCAATCCCTGGGGGATCAGCCTGCCCAGTGACCCATCCGAATTTGTGAGGCTCCCAGAGTATGGTGAGTGGGCATGGTGAGGACATGGATGGACACAGATGTTCACCTTTATGCTCTCTGCTGGGCTGGGTCCTCATAAAAACATCTATCCTGGAGCTGGCTGGAGTGCAAGGGAAAGCCTGGGAGATGCCTGGAGGTTCTAGAAAGGTTCTTCATGTCTTCTCCTTCAGCAGGGCTCAGTCTCCCTCTGTCACTGAAGCTGGTGCAGTTTCCTAGCAGATCTCTGCTTTCTATCCCAAGACCATTCCTTGTTTTTATCTTTGGGCAACAGGCTCTGTGTCCTGCCTGGTGTCCCCCCTGCCTTTCCAGCAATGCTGGCAGCAGCAGGGGCTTCTGCTGGGCAGCCCAGCTGGGGTCTGCATTCAGCTTGCAGAACCCACCCCTTGAGCAAGGCAATCAGCTTGGGGAGGCTGGAGCAGACAGCCCCCCAGCTCTGTGCTGCAGAGACCCATAGCAGTGCTGTCAGCAGAGCCCACATGTTTTAGCAGCTCCAGTGCATAGCTGGGTCTGTGACCTGTGTAGGCAGCCTGTGCTGGATGAAACAAGAGCTCTTGCAGCAGAACTGTACCTCCCAATTACATACAGACATGTGGCAGGCTGTCTGTGTGGCCCTTTTCAGCCCAAAATTGCAAGGACAAATTTGAATACACCTTATCCATCCCTTTCTCTGGGGAGCTTTGGCTTTTAGTAGTCCAACACATTTTAGCCATGCCTGAGCAGTATGAAACTGGACTCCTACTGGTAATGTTTGCTGTTTTAAGTAATAGAGTCTCACATAATTTTAAAATATGCTGTTTATAGTCCACAGGAAACTCTCTTTAACATTATGCTTTTTTGAATCTTCTTTGTTCTCTCAAAGACTCTGCTGCTGATGGTGCCACAATTTCATGGAAGGAAAACTTTGACCTTGCTTATGCAGAACTGCATGAGATTGGGAGGTAATATTAACCCAGCTTATCACTGCACTAAAACATTGAAACAATGGCTTGAAGCTTTTTTCCCTTGGAGGTTTAGGTTGCTTTTCACAGTTAGCTTGAAAACTGCTGTTTCTTTCAAAGTGAGTTGCATATTT
Source organism: Calypte anna (assembly GCF_003957555.1). Lineage (NCBI taxonomy): Eukaryota > Metazoa > Chordata > Aves > Apodiformes > Trochilidae > Calypte > Calypte anna. Next base: position 10,040,055 of record NC_044253.1, on the reverse strand, counting down.
ATGATTAAAATACAGACAGGGTAAAATATGGACTAAATCATGTTTTTCAAGATCAGTTGGGATTTGTGGCTTGCAACCTGGCAAATTTGTGAACAGCCAAATCTCTGCCAGCCACTGGCAGCTCTCACAGAGTATCTCCTCTGTCATCTCTGATTTGATGTGACCTTTGGAAGTCATGACAATTTGCTGGTTCAGGATAAGCTTAACCTCAAAGAATGAGTTTGTGGAAGTACTTAAGCATGTGACTGACTAAAATCACATGCCCAAGGGCTTTGCCGACTGGGGGGGTCGACTTGAACAGGACACTGAATGGTGGCTGCATGCCCTGTCAGCCCTGGGTGCTCTGGGCAGGCAACAAATAAGGGGCATCCAGACAGCTCAGGTTAATGCAGTAAGTTTTTCATCTCAGAGATCAGAAGTGAGTAATTTTGGGGCTAAAAGGACAGGAGTCCCTCTGGTTCTGTAGAAAGAAGATTGATGTATTAAGTAGGGGCCAAGCACATGGTTTAATTGAGTAGTTTTACTTTCAGGAATGAAACTGGTACTAGTCTGTATGAGTTTCCTAAATGCTTTCACACCAGAATTTGTTGTGGATTGTTTTGGTTTGTTTGTTTTCGTTTGTTTGGGTTTTTCTGTTTTGTGTTCTTTTTTTTTTTTTCAGGGGGAGTTTTTTATTTAGTTGGGTAGTTTTTTGTTTTGGTTTTGTTTTTTTTAACAGTGAGACAAAATGATTGCTCAGTGATTATTTAACAAGGCTTTTCTTTTAATTGTCTGATAAAATCTGGGCTCTTTAGTAGAGCAAGTCCAGAAGGGAGACGCACAGGTAAAAAAAAAAAAAAAAAAAAAAAGATAGAACCTGTAAAATTGGCAGCAAATTGAACTCAGGGGATATTGTTAGAGGATATCAGTGTAGCTGCACAAGGCAAAGTGACACCATTTGCTCTCAGTGCTTGCTAATCCCCAAAGATTCTCTACACCCAGGATAGGAGGCTGAAGCTCTTTGTTGGAAGATTATGAGCAACTGGCTAAATCTGATTCCTTGTGAAATATTAATGCACTGAATCAAATAGCACTTTGCAAATCAGTCTGTTACTGCACTGAAAACCAGGTGTCATTTATTCATGAGGCTCCTTCAGTATTCTGATTTTCTTTTTATTTTTTCAGGGGACGATTCTCCATAGTGAAGAAATGTGTTCACAAAGCTACACGGAAAGATGTTGCTGTGAAATTCATTAGTAAAAAAATGAAAAAGAAAGAGCAGGCAGCACACGAAGCAGCTTTGTTACAGCACTTACAGCATCCTCAGTACATCACTATCCATGATACCTACGAGTCTGCAAGTTCTTACATCTTAGTTTTGGAACTGTAAGTACATGGAGCTTGAGTTCAAGTGTTTGAGTAGGAATCACAGACCTATTAAAGCTGAGGATAGAAATCACTCTGATATCGCCAGGGTGAAAATTTTGTCACTGTTTTTTTACTGATTGTGATGTCAAATGAAATAGCCATTTTCTGCTGAGCTTCCACTGTCTTTTCTTTACAGTAAATAAGATTCAGAGGTACAGATAAAACTGCTTTCCACTCTGGAAGAGTTTGGGTAATTGGATCAACAGTTCGTTTCATTGAACAGCATCAGATTTATTTGGGCAATTTTGCCCATTTTTTACATTTGAGTAAATGTGTAACGCTTCCATTGTTCTAATATTCTTGGTGAAAAATTCAGTGTAGCAACTCTGCTTGCCCCTATAAGGAGAAACAGCAATGAAGATAAATGCTGCTTTGTTAGTTTATCCAACAAAGTATATTTGGGCTATTTGCTAGTTTATTTATACAGACAAATAAAACTAGGTGGAACTTTTTATTGGGTTAGTGTTCCCATAGAATGTATTACCAGCTGAAAATGTCAGTGATTTTTTTTTTTTTCTGCATTATGCAACCAGCTCTATAAATAAATAGATGAATCCAAATAATTAGGGGGATTTGATTTCAAAGGAATTGCCTCTATCTTTTGAATCCATTCTTAAGCAAATGAGTTTACTTTGAGGTTGTTACATTTTCCAAGGAGACAAGATAACAACTGAAGTTTAATCATTGTACCACTTCCATAGCCTGCAGTATCTTGAGATATCATTAAATACTCATCAGAGCTTGCATTTTCATTTTCTCCACTTTTAAATCATGAATTTTCCATTGCAACTTTGTTTTCAAAGCTGTTCCTGCAAATACCATGTGATCTTTTATGTGCTGGTTTTTATTTGTTTGTAGAATGGATGATGGTCGCCTCTTAGATTACCTAATGAACCATGATGAACTCATGGAGGAAAAAGTTGCTTTCTATATAAGGGACACAATGGAAGCCTTGCAGTATCTTCACAATTGCAGAGTGGCTCACTTAGACATAAAGGTAAGAAGAAAAGAGAATGATCCTGTTATCTAATGCCTTGGTACAGAGTGTTCCCAGCTGTATAGATGGGAGGAGGTGCAGTCTGTACCCCGAAGAGATGGTCACAAAATGGGCAAGCACTGTCTTTCAGACCTTTTTGACCAGAGAAAGGACTTGCTGACCTGGAGCACAAAGTCCTTCTCTTCCTTCAGACAAGAGGTGCATTATTTTCTTGACACACTGATTTGTTCTCAAACCAAATCTCTTTCTGGATTTGATGAAGGGAGGATGTCTGAGACAAGAGAGAGATGCCACTAGCATCGGAGTGAAAGGGAGCTATAAATCCACAGGGTATGGTTTGGGCTCACACTAGTACCACCTTGGCTACCAGGCTTCCTGGGCAGAGCTGGCTTGTGCCCTGGCAGCTCAGGGCAGGTGGGGACAAGCACGTGGCTCTTTCATACCTGCAGCAGTGTGCTGGAGAGCCCAAAGTGAGGAGAGGGGAGGCTGCAGGGGAGCAGGAGGTGGGGGAAGCATCCCCCCTGCATTGTGCTGCAGAGCCTGAGAGGGGAACTGGGTGGGAAATACACCCAGGGAGAGGTTCAGAGGATGAGCAGGCTGCATTGTGGAGAAGAAATTCAGGCAGTGTTTTACATCATGCACAGTTAGATTAGCACAGCTCACACCTCCTTTTAGGTAGCACACTTGGCAGGAGGCACAGCACTGTCCTGGATTTGGTATTGTACTGCTGTCTTCACCAACACCCCAGTTATCTTGGATGACAGAGAATTAGTGATTGAAGTTATGGTCATTTGTTTTGAGTTTTGTGATCTGCAACATTGATTCTGGTTGCCAAGGATACCAGATAATGTCTAATTTTTTGCAGATTTAAGTGGCAATTCAAAGTGGAAAATGTGAGATGAATTTAACTTTCTTGTATAGTGGACAATTCAGCTCCACAGAGGTCTCTTCTCAAATCTCCAAGCCCCAGGCATATCAGATTAAGTAACTTTCATTCTTCTGCTGCCTACTACCACAAAGAAATATATATATATTAAAAAAAAAAAAGATTCCTTTATTGCAGTCTCTTATGTGAGCATTAGTCCCAAAAGGCTAAATTATCCTGGTTTCTTTGAGTAAGATTGAATGTATTTTCTGCTGTGTTTATAGGACCTGTCAGAAAACAGGTTTCACTTAGAAGTAAGAAACTGCACTGAATTCTCTCTTTGATCATAAGATACTTCCCAGAAACAAAGCGAGACTCCAATTTTCTGTGACCTATTTACAGTTCTCCTGAATAAGGGATGCTAAATGAAGTACCTTCTGTTGCTAGGTGGGAAGCAGCAATGGTAGTGACAGCAGACCTGGCCATGGACTGTCTTGTCTCAGGATCCTGCTCCAGAAGATGTTGGTTTTGTAAATGCAGACTGCACAGGAGAAGAACAAGCAGAGAAATTTAAACAGCAGTGTAGGGAACTTTGCTTTATAGAGAGAGCCCTGTGGCAGCAGTAAAACATGCATGGCACAGAAAAGTGAACCTTGCCTGAGAAGTAAATTCAGAAATCATCTTGGAGCCAACAAAGGAAGCAAAGTTAATCCTAAGTCCCCAGAGTGGAGTGTATAGACAACACTCAGTACCTCCCACTGAGAGAGAGATCGATCTTAAACACTGAAAGAGTTGGCAAAGCAGGGGGAAAACCAACTGGGCTGAAATATAATTGCAGTCTGGCTTAGAAGGCACGGTTGTGTGCTGGTGTTGGTAAGGCAGCACTGGCAGCTCCATTCATGTCAAGTGACAGCAACAGGAGTGGCACACACCAGAGTCCTTCCCAGAATACGTGGCAGTGGGAGCAAAGCTGAACATTCTCTTCATGAGGAACATTCCCAGGTGGCCAAGAAGGCCAATGGCATCCTGGCCTGTATCAGGAACAGCATCGCCAGCAGGTCCAAGGAAGTGATTCTGCCCTTGTACTCAGATCTGGTGAGGCCACACCTCGAGTACTGTGTCCAGTTCTGGGCCCCTCAGTTCAGGAAGGATATCGAGGTCCTGGAGCAGGTCCAAAGGAGGGCAACCAGGCTGGTGAAGGGACTTGAGCACAGACCCTATGAGGAGAGGCTGAGGGAGCTGGGGCTGTTCAGCCTGGAGAAGAGGAGGCTCAGGGGAGACCTCATCGCTCTCTACAACTCCCTGAAAGGAGGGTGTAGCCAGGTGGGGGTTGGCCTCTTTTGCCAGACGACTTTCAACAAGACAAGAGGGCATGGTCTTAAGTTGTGCCAAGGGAAGTTTAGGTTAGATATTAGAAAGAATTTCTTTATGGAGAGATTGATCAGGCATTGGAATGGGCTGCCCAGTGAAGTAGTGGATTCTCTGTCCCTGGAGATATTTAAAAAGAGACTGGATGTGGCACTCAGTGCCATGGTCTGGCAACCGCAATGGTGGTTCAAGGGTTGGACTCAATGATCTCTGAGGTCCCTTCCAACCCAATTCTATGATTCTATGATTCCATGATTTCTGCTACAGCTTATCCACATTTATGTAGCCAGTTGTCATCTCAAACAATGGAATCCAAATAAGCCAATCAGATACACAAGTCTCATCTCAAAATTGAAAAATCTGTCAGTGCTCTTTATCAGTAAGGATTAGTTTGGGAAAATAAGCTTCTATTTAGGACAACATTCAAAGTGCCCCTGTGTTGCCCCAGTGCAAAATAAGAATGTTGTCACTACAACTCCAGCATTAATTCAAATGTACAGTATTGTAAACAGCAGCTGAGCTGGTTCCTTGTCATTCACTCTCCTGATCTGTAGCTCTCGCATCTGATTAAATGTACGTTTTGACTGGCTATTGAACCTTAATGAAATATACTTTTTTATAGCAAAAATATAATTGGAGCTTTGTTATTGTCTTTTCAACAGCCAGAAAATCTGCTCATTGATTTAAGAATCCCAGTACTTCGGGTCAAGATCATTGATTTGGAAGATGCAGTTCAGATCACAGGTCATTATCACATCCACCACCTCCTTGGAAACCCAGAGTTTGCGGCACCTGAAGTTATCCAAGGCCTTCCTGTCTCCCTGAGCACGGATATCTGGAGCATTGGAGTCCTCACCTATGTCATGTTAAGCGGTGTCTCTCCATTCCTGGATGAAAGCAAAGAGGAGACCTGTATCAACGTGTGCCGAGTAGATTTCAGCTTCCCACACGAGTACTTCTCTGACGTGAGCCACGCTGCCAGGGATTTCATCAACGTTATCCTCCAGGAAGACTTCAGGAGAAGGCCAACAGCAGCCACTTGTTTACAGCATCCGTGGCTGCAGCCTCACAACGGCAGCTATTCCAAAATCCCCCTGGATACCTCCCGCTTGGCTTCCTTCATCGAGCGCCGCAGGCACCAGTATGATGTGCACCCTGTCCCTAGCGTCAAGAGTTTCCTGATGAGCAGGATGAGCCCAGGCACGTAACACCCCAGCCCTGCGGTCCAACACGGCTGGTCCTGAGGCACAGGCACAAAGTGGGTCTGTCTGTACATAGTCCCATACTCGGCGCTTGCATTTCACGTGACTTCCCCAGCCGTGGGGCACAAATCATCTGGGAGGTGGCAGTACCTGCCCAGTTCCTCAGGACCAAAGCAAAGGCAGGTAATAGCAGTGGGTACCTGCTCCCTCCCCTTGGCAAGCTCTTCCTGGGACATAGAATATTGTTCTGACCACCACCCAAAAAAAAGGACCGTGGGAAGCAAACACCAACTGGAAATGAGAGCCAAAATTGCAGTTGCCTTAACCTTTGTGAGGCAGCCTTATAAGAAAACCTCTTGATCTTGCTGAACTGCTTTCAAAAGGTACAAGAGATTAGGGGTAGGATAGTGGGGGGCAGTGAGACTAGGCTGACCTTAGCATCTGGATTGAAGTCAGTAATTGCTGGAATCATTGCAAGCAATGCTCCAGGTTAACAGATGGATTTTACACATTCTGTATGAAATCTGCCACGATTTCAGTGCAGACTTTGCCTGAGTAGGACATGCAAGATCAGCCCCTTTTTGGATAGGGTTCCGTGGTGGTGTGGCTTAGATACACTCTCGTTGTGTGGTAGAGCTCAGACCCAAATCCCCTGTTACTCCTTGGGCTTTCTGCTGTGCCAAGTCAACACACAGTACCTTTCAGAGCTCTGATAAAGGCAATGGGTGCATAGGAGCATATGTCTGGTTTTGACTAAGCACAATGGGACTACGATGGGGTTTTTTTTTAAAAGCATTTTATAAACATTGTACAGAAATCTTTTGCAAAACCTGTGCATTGAGAAAAGGCTGTGTCCAATTTTTGCAGTATCTGTAAACTAGATGATGATGACAATGAAGACAATTTTTTCTATCACAGGTTTTCAGTATACATATATTGTATCATATATATATAAAATATATATATAAATATATATATAAAAGGATCCTGTTCCATTTCTAGCTTCAGAATTGCTTGGCCCAAAGTCCATCTAAGCCCTTCAGAGTGCAGTAGGAGTGGTGAGTTCATCCTTGTGCTTACAGTGTGAAAATCGTTTTCAGTGTTTAAAGTATGTAATTTGTTTCACTTACAAACTTGTAAATATCTCTCAGTCTCCATCAGCACCTCATCACCAAAGCATTTGGGAGGATATTTTTATGTCTGAAGCCTAATTTGTTATAAAACAAAAAGATACCTACAATGAAAACATTTCTCTCTCACAAGCCAAGTTGCAACATCATTGTATTGATGTTAGAGTGATGGAGCCAGCACAGGGAGTCTGCAGTGACAAATCAGCAGGTGACAGTGACTGAGAGGGGAAACACCTCCCCGGCTGGGGCTTCCTCACCCTGCTGCTCCTGCACCATAAAACCCTGCAGCCCTGTAGGCTGACGAGCAGAATAATTTTTTTCCCCAGGCATAGGAGGACTTTCGGTGCTGTGTGCCACTGCTGTGCCTGCAGTGGGAAGTGTCAGGTGGTACCAAAGGTACCTAAGGAAAAGGGCTTGATCTGTCTGTGTGCACTCAGTATAGGCTCTCCTGTGAGGACAAGAGTCAAATTCCATCCACCACCCAAGTAACTGCACTGTGAGCCTGCAATATTTCTGCAGGAGCTGCAGCCGTCTCTGCCAGCTGGCAGTGGAGACACTGCAAGCACTGTTAAACTCTCAGGGCTCTCCCAGCCCTTTTTTTCCTCCACCTCCAAGCTCATTTTCACAGCCGGTAGGAGTCCTGACCCTGCTCTTTGTGCTTGCTCTATCAGTACACTGGAGTGGTCAGTATTTTGCCAGTGGAAAAGAAAGGAGGCACAGACAAAAAAAATCCCACGCGAGTGTTGAGCACCATGTGCGTGATACACGAACAGACCTGGAGTTTGGGGTGAGCAGCCAGAAGGGTGAACCCGGGTGCCTGAGCAGAGTCAGAAGCTGTGTAGGAGGCTGTGTGGCTAAAGGAGAGAGATCCAACACAGGGAAGAAGTTGTGGAAAGGCTTGAAAGAGACAGTGTTCACAGAGAGCTAAAGCTTCTGGCTCAGCTAGCACCATTCCAGTTTCCCTCTGCAGTGCAGCAGCTAAACTTCCAAGCAACTCAGCAGCACCTCTTAGACAAAGAGCAGACTCTCATCCTGAGCCAGAGAGGGATGTGATTTCTTAGCAACTGAAAACTTCTGCAGGCAGCACTCCTCAAGGGCTGTCTTTAATTAGCATCAGCCTCAGGTACTTTCTCACTACAGGACTGTTTGTACTTCTTCCTATTTGTCAAAGCTGGCTCTCTGTGCTGTGACTCTGCTGCCATTAAAAAAATATTTATGGAAGTGTGGTTTACAAAACCCACAGCTTTTATTAGGCCCGTGGGTACAGTTTAAGCCACAGTCTTTCTGCTTGGCACTAATACAAACAAATTCTCATGCATCACATGAAATCTGGAGTTATTTATCATTTTATTTTCCTACCTCCTACATTTGTATCTTAAACTGCAACAGCAGACACTTTGGTTGCATGGGGGAAAGAAGCTGGATTGTTGAAGAGAATAGTTAAGAGAATAGTTTAAGACTTATTTCTATCAAGTAATAGGAAAAAGCCCAAAAGGCATAAAGAGGACATATGTTTAGCTATTGGCTCTCAGATTCAAAGAGATTTCTCTTCAAGGTAAAGGTGGAGGTTCTGACGACTTTGAATGGTGTGAGGTTGCTTTCCCTCATAGTTTTGCTCTTTCAGTATTCATGTTAGACAGCTCCTCTTCCTGGGCACTGCTCCTCTTATAGCACATTCAGGAAAACTGGAACCTGTTAGTGCTTCCTGATATGCCCGGGATTATTAACCATGCTTGCATTTTGTCTCAAAAATGTCTTTTGCCTGAATAATACCAAGTTGAGAAGAAATGCTGCCAAATGATAAATACAGAGGAAGTGCTCTCTCAAGGTCTTTTTTAGCCAGCCTGTGGTCTCCCTGCAGATCCAACTGGTCCTGTCACTCTGTTATAAACTGTAACTCTGTTGTAATGAGATTACAGAGCTTGCTAAGTAAGCCTGCAGTGAGCCCACTGAGTGAGAAGCACTACAGCCAACCTCTCTGCAGCACTGCCAAACCCCCCTTTGCAGCACGCTGCAATTACTGGATTGTGGAGCTTTTTTTTTTATTATTATTTATTTTTATTTTTTATTATTATTATCTTGTGCGGGGAAATAATACTGACTGTGACAAACATGAGGAAACACTTTCTCATAAAGCTGTTAGGCCTTTACACAGCTCCCTTAGGCCTTTACAAAGCTCCCCTGAGAGCAGCTGACTCCAAGGGGAACTTTTCACCCCTCAGCTTTACCACTCAGGGTATTCCCAAGCCGGCAGAGCCAAGGCGTGATGGTAGCTGCATCCTCCGGGTTCTGCAGCAGCTGGGTAGCGCCGCAGTGATACAAGGAACAGAGCAGCACAAGCTGTGTGCAGAGTGGCCCTGCACACACAGCCACTGCCTTCAGGTGTCCTCACGGTGCTCTTCCCCTGCCCTGACGTGGAAGTACACTTGCTCACAGCTTCTCCGACGCTTGGCCGGGCAGCAGATGGCTCGCAGGAAGGCAGCAGCAGCCGGGACGCCAGTGAAACACAGCGCCGAGGGCACGGTGGCACGTGGTTCTCATTAAGACAGCCGTATTTAATGAACCTGCGTGGCAATGAGAACATAGCTCACCCCTCAGCTCTGCTTGGAGCAGCCACGCCACTGAAGAGGAAATCTGGGTGTCCAAAAGACTTGCTGCCCTCTGGGAGATCCCCATCTCCACCAAGCTGCCAAGCCCCCGAGCCACATGGCTACAGGGATGACACACTACAGAGGTAGGATTCTTCTCTGACACAGGGCTGGGATTTGTTTTCCAGCTCATTATTTTCCATCCCATCAGAAAATGGTGCTTTCCCAAGGAAATAAAATAAGAATCCCATTTTACTAGGCTGACTGCACACTGCCATCAAGTGATGAATTCTCGTTCCGGGATCTGTGTAGTGGTGAGTGTTACCATAGCATCAGGATGCTGAATATTTGCTGTAACTGTAGTCTTTATTATGGAGCTAGTGAAAACCCAACATCTTCTCTACGCAAGCCATATCTCACCTTCATGTCCAACTTCTGATGCTGGTGCTTTTACTTCTCTTTCTACTAAACTGTTCGGCATTGCTCTGCCACTGAGGTCAATTTGCTGATAACTTCTGGAAGGCAAATGCAATAGAAAGGTCAAAAAAAAATTATCTCAGACTTATCTATTGAGATGAGACCAAACAGTTTGAATATGTTGATACATATTGATGCTTTTCAATCAACCGAAGGAGGAAAAAAGAAACAGTATTGCTAACAGCTCAGCATTTTCAAGGTGCAAAGTAATTCCACAGCCTTAATTATTTCAGTGTATTGCTGGTCTGCCTTAAATGTATCTTCAGTTTTATTGCAGATTTCATTTTTTGTATGCATACAATGTTGTTTTGTAAAGGTAAGTCTGTAAATAGTTCCTTTGTAAGTCTAATCACTCATGTGTACCGTTGTGAGGTGATTACTTGCTGTCCCACGTTGTTATTACTGTACTGCAGTATGTATGATCATCTACAGATGTAGCTTCAAACTGTACATCTTCTGTCCTTGCATTCCTATAAATATACTAATGACACAGTTTCTGGGCTTTTTTGATTAAATACGATTGTTCAGACAAAACCTGGTCAGTTTTATTTCACACATACGGGAACAAGTCCCAGGACTGGGAGACTCAGAACTCGCTGCTCAGCCCATCAGTTTTCCAGAGATGCTGACAGGAGCCAGAGACGGGCTCCCCACCCAACCCTCACCCTCACCTACAACCCCCAAACCAAGCAGCCCTTCGGGAGCCACCCCCAAGAACCGAAGCACAAACTCTCGGCTCACATCAACCCCTCCCCTGCTCGGTTTCTCTTGCCCTGTGCTGCCCGAGAAGGGGCAGGAGGGGGAGACTGACCCTTGGCAAGGCCGCCCCCAAACACCGAGCCCCGCATCTCCTGCTGAGGGGTCTTGTGTGCTGCAGGGAGCCGCCTCGGGTGCCGGGGCGGGTGGGCCTTCCGCCGCGGGAAGGGACGATCGGGTCCGGGAAGCCGGAACGGGACCGGGAATCCGAAACGGGTCACTAGGACCCAGTGGGCTCCGCCCTCCCCGCTTCCCCTCCGCATGCGCGCAGCGGTGCCGTCCCCGCCTCCCCTGGCGTCATCGGTCGGCGCGCGGCAGCATGGCGGCGGTGGGGCGCGTGGCGGCGGCGCTGCAGGAGGCGGGAGCGCTGCGCTTCGGGGACTTCGTGCTGAAGAGCGGCCGCTCATCTCCCGTCTACATCGACCTCCGCGGCCTCGTCTCACACCCCCTCCTCCTCCGCCAGGTGCGGGGTCAAGCCCGGGACCGGAGGGGTTGTGGGGGGAGTTGTCACCGGGATGCCACTGAGGCCGAGATTGTGGGGATTGAAGAGCCGGGCTGGGCTCTGCTCTGCGGGCTGAGAGGGACCGAGCTGCCCGGCAGCGCCCGCCTCTGCCTCAGGGTCCTCCTATGCCCGCAGTCGGGAGATCTCGGGGCTTCTGCGGAGGGGAGAGGGTGTCTTGTAGCTAAAGGAGAGAGGGATGCAGGGGTGCGGTGCCCGAGCCTCTCCAGACAGCCTCTCCCAGGGCTGGGGTCGCGGTCTGCCGGGCAGGAGCCCGCTGGGGATCCCCGCCGGGCCGTCTGCCCCCTGCGGCTGTCATCGTGTGAAGGAGAGAGGGGTTCGTGTGTTTGCATTGCTTGCTTTGGTAATACGTGTGTTGGGTGATGATCACTCTTTAAAAAGCACCGTGTTTTCTCTTTCAGGTCGCAGATCTTCTCTTTCAGACCGCCAAAGGTGCTGGGCTCGAGTATGACTGCGTGTGCGGTGTGCCTTACACAGCGCTGCCTCTGGCTACAGTTATCTGCTCGGAATATCAGGTTCCAATGCTCATACGGAGGAAGGAGGCAAAAGATTATGGTAAAACCTTCACGTGGAGAATTCCTCTCTACTTGTCTTGCCTTGTTTGTGGAAATTATATGTTTGTGTTTCTGCTGTAACTCACAGTGTTTCCGTCCTCTTTAATGCTACCACGTCAGTTTATAAAGCAGCCCCTTTCCACCCCCCTAAAATAGAGCTCCCACAACATCACAGCCTGGCCAGGCTTTCCCAGCTCTTTGCTGATAGGCTGCAGCTTGAATCCTGCTGGTTTGGAGTAGGATTGGATACTCTTGAGGGAAGGATGTGTTTTTTCTTTTTTTTTTTTGGCTTCAGCAGTGCCTTTTTTCCATAACACCTTTACTGCAGTTCAGGGTGATACTCCTCTTCCAGAAACTCAGATTTGTATAACTCAGGTTGTCTCATGTGCTGAGACAAGTGCCACACTTCATCCCCAACCAGATTTTTGGTTTTCCCTATCAGCTCCAGGAGGAACCTTTCTACTCTCGTTTTGATTTACCTCTCAAACATCTTTTTCTTTCCTATCCTGTAGTTAGTGGGTGTGGTGGATCAAGTAAGAAGCAGTTTTCTACCCCATGAATTTTTTGATCTTGAGAGAGGGAGGGGGAGAGGGAGAGAAGACTGAAGCATGAACCTACTGTAGCAACTGGCTTTCTACATGTGATAAAAGCTGTACTCTTCCAATAATATTCAATTAAAAAAGAGGTTTGTCACAGCTAAATACTACTCGTGTTTTAGTGTGCCAGACTTGAAAACATTTTGCTTTTCCTTCTGAAGACAAGTCAGTTGTGATGGAGATTCCCAGTGTCACATCGATTTTAGAGCTTAGGTAGGGGTGTTCTCTGGGCTGTCCTCTGGGCTTTCATGGTCTAAGCACTGCTGCCTGATTTTCACACCAGCTGCTTGCTGGGAAAGCCATGAATCCTTTGTTATTGAGCCCCAGGGGGCCTTTCATGGGCACGTGCCTGTTGTTAGTAAAGGCATTTGGGGCTTTACTCCTCCTAATTGTTCTAACAGGAGCATTAAGCACAGAATACTGCCTGTGGGAAATAGGAAGTATGCCAGAGAGTACCAGTAACTTTGCTGCTTTAAAGATATTTTTAGATAACTGGAGAAAATAGTTCTGTAATTCTGATCATTCCATTCACGGCTGTAATAAACTTCTGCAGTCATCTTACCCAGAGATTTAACTTTGTGCTGTTGACAGTGTGTCAGTTTTGTTAATGGAGTATAACTTCTGGAAACACAAAGAAGTATTGTATTAACTTGGAGAAACAGCTGTCTTTATGAATTGAGTTATAAATCAGTGACTGAGCTGTGATAAAAACTGCAATAACTGAACTGAACAAGTTACCTCTCCATGCTGACAGTGAATGTGAACTTCTCTTCTGCTGAAGTCCAGTTCCATTGGACTTCAACAAACAGTGCAGCTGTGCTTTTATGTGGAACAAATGCAATCTCTACATTAGCACTGCAAGTTAAAAATTTTGATGCTTTCACTTTTTGGGGGGGGGTCTGTTAAACTTTTTTCGTTTAGTGGAGTGTTTGCCTTTTATTTTTCAGGTACTAAGCGGCTGGTAGAAGGGACCATTAATCCAGGAGAAACATGTTTGATCATTGAAGATGTGGTAACAAGTGGATCTAGTGTACTGGAGACTGCTGAAGTTCTTCAGAAAGAAGGATTAAAAGTCACAGATGCCATAGTGCTGTTGGACAGGGAGCAGGGTGGGAAGGCCAGGTTAGAGGAACGTGGAATTCGCCTGCACTCTGTGTGCACGTTGTCTGGGGTGCTGGAGATTCTCCAGCAGCAAGGGAAAGTGGCCACTGAGATGGTTGAAAAGGTGAAGAAATTTATTCAGGGAAATGTCTTTGAGCCAGTGGCTCAGAATGGTCCCGTTCCCCTCAAGAGACTCTGTAAGGAGCTGAGCTTCAGTGCTCGGGCCAAGCTGCCAGGGGTGCATCCCACTGCGGCCAGGCTTCTTGCCCTCATGGAGAAGAAACAGAGTAACTTGTGCCTTTCTGCTGATGTCACCGGCTCTGAAGAGCTGCTGCAGTTAGCTGACATCCTGGGCCCCAGCATTTGTATCCTGAAGACTCATGTAGACATCCTGAATGATTTTACCCAGGAGGTAGTGAAGAAGTTGAGAACTCTCGCAGATCGACATGAATTCTTGATTTTTGAAGACAGGAAATTTGCAGACATTGGGAACACAGTGAAACAGCAGTATGAAGGTGATTATCATCAACCTCAATTCATTGTAACTTTGCTTCTTGTGTGAGTAACTGCAGCCTTGGCACAGGTTGCCAGGAGAGATTGTAGGATCTCCAGCCCTGAAGAAGACTGAAGGGGATGTGGTGCTGAGCAGCCTGATCTGGCTTTGAAGTTAACCCTGCTGACAGGGCGTGACCTCCAGAGGTCCCTTCCAGCCTAGACCTTTTATGAACCTATGGGTGCTCAGTAAGTACTCCTGAGAACTTGTTTGCCATGAGAAAATGCAGCACAGCTTCTTAAGGCAGCCTGCTGCTGTACACTTGTATGTGTGTTGCAGCTTGCATTCCATGCTGCATCTGCAGCTGTAGAATGTTTTTTTCCTGAGATATATGTACTTTATGATCTGCGTGCTGTATTAAAAGGTTACACCTGTGACAGTAGATTTTTAGGTTGCCATAAATGTCTGTGTGAATACTGAAGGCAACATGCTAACAAGTATTAGAGAAAAGTAACACCAAGGGATTATGCTTTGTGATTAGGCTGTTAGCAGGACTGACTCATGAGGCCAAGCTTGTAACTGTCAAGCTCCAGCAGTAAAACTGTTCTTTAAAACATGAGTGATTTAGCGTGCAGCTTGTTTTGTTTAACTTGTGTTTCCTGTTTAATACATTTCCAATAACACTTTGCCTATGTCTTCCTCTCCATATTCTCAGGTGGTGTGTTCAAAATTGCATCCTGGTCAGACATCATTAATGCCCACGTGGTTCCAGGCCCTGGGGTGGTGAAAGGGCTGAAGGAAGTTGGTCTTCCTCTCCAGCGTGGCTGCCTCCTGATTGCTGAGATGAGTTCCCAAGGGTCACTTGCAACAGGGGAGTACACAAAAGCTGCAGTAAGTCTTGTTTGGGGTTAAAAGCTGGTAAGGTGTTGTGACAGAGAGGTTTTGTGTGCTTCTAATATTTGTACTTACAAAACTCTCTCCAGCTGTATTAGGTTTTTTTCCTGTGGACTCTTGTAATCTGACATTGTGGCGTTTAAAGGTTGCAGCTGTAGGCTCATGGTGTATGATGGTCAGAGTTCACCCTGTGAATTCTGGTAAACATTCCAAGTTTGCTATTGGCCCTCCCCCCTTTTTTTCCTTTATGCATTAAATGTCTAATTGGTTTAAATTTGTTGTGTTTTTTATAGCACAGAAAGAAACATAACATTTTGTAAAGAAAAAAAACAACTGGGTGTTTCATAGTCCTGTCTTGTGAAGCTTCATGTGTCAAAGGGTGGATGAGAAATAGAGTGCTAGTCAAGCTTAATTTTGGATGTATCACTTGTAAATATTTACTGATATTCTTCAGGTACAGATTGCTGAAGACAACCCGGATTTTGTTTTTGGGTTCATATCTGGATCTAGAGTTAGTAATAAACCGGAATTTCTTCACTTAACTCCAGGGGTGCAGCTGCAAACTGGAGGTAACTTTTTCTGATCTAGTCTTCTGTGAAAAAGGGACTTATGAAGGGGTTTGGTTGCTCATTCTCTGGCAGGAGGAGTCTGTGTTTGCCATTGTGGGCTGCTTCCTATAAATATGGGTACACTCATCC
Source organism: Calypte anna (assembly GCF_003957555.1). Taxonomy (NCBI): domain Eukaryota; kingdom Metazoa; phylum Chordata; class Aves; order Apodiformes; family Trochilidae; genus Calypte; species Calypte anna. Next base: position 10,024,409 of record NC_044253.1, on the reverse strand, counting down.
TTTTCCTGGGAGCTCTGAAAGGAGCCAGCATGCTACACAGCTTGGTTCATATGTACCATAAAACACAGTCCTTAAAACACGTGAAATGTCTACAAATAGGTGTTAAGTTCGGTGTAACTACTCAGGAGAGAAAAAATGGTTTACAGACACAGTAACACTGTGGATACTGATGGAGATGCAGTATAAATGAGTTGGAAGTCTTGTGCTGACTTAACAGATTGTCACTGAACCAGGTGCAGCAGTCACAATACTTAATTCTTATGAAACCCAGAGTGAAATAAGAAACTTTCACCTGAATGTTTGGGGGGTTTAACTCTTCTAAAGGGCCTAAATCTTATTGCAGTAATCCCCATCAGCAATTTCTTTGGTAATTCTTTCATCTATTGTGATTTATAAATTATGAAAAACAGGGTGCTGTCTGTAGAATTTGATCTGTGTAATAGGAGCTTCATTAGTTGGAGACACATCTGTGGATTGTTAGGGTGACAGCTGGAAAAGCATACCTGTTCTCTTGTACAAACTAAAAATGGTGTCTCTGTTTCAGGTGATAACCTTGGACAGAAGTACCTAAGCCCCGAGGAAGTTATTAGCAAAAAAGGTTCAGATATTATTATTGTGGGACGTGGCATTTTGTCAGCTTCAGATCGTCTTCAAGAAGCAGAGAAGTACAGGAAGGCAGCTTGGGAGAGCTATGTAAACAGGCTTGGTGTTGATGCAGAAGACTGAAAGCAGCCCACTTTCCTAGTCAGGAAACAAAGCTGGTGGAGCTGCAGTTGTTGTGAGGCTTCCTGTTAAATACATGAACACTTCACCCAGTCAAAAACTGCCCTTCTGGAGAAAAACCTTTTCCTAACTACGTGATTTTTATTGGCATAGACAGGTCAAGTTGTACAGGCTGTGGCTGTTGTAGTATTTGAATGGATGAAACCAAAACTTCCTGTGCAGTTTTTTCCTTAATAGTTTTACACCACTGAGAAACAGTGCATAGAACACTCCAATGATATTTGGGTGGCTTGTTGTTGCCTTTGTTTCTTTTCCTCATTCACAAATTCCTTCTGGCTGAGGGAACTATTTTTACTGTTCAATAAACTTCACCTGCAGACCCGACCTGCTGGCCTGTTTTATAGGGTTACTCAGCTCTGCTGTTTTGAGGGACCAAGTGTGGGTCTGAGTCTTTGTCCCACACTGTGAAATTGAATAACATGGTGTTTAATAAATATGTTTTTGCAACTGTTTTCCTTTCATTGGATCTATGAGTATTCCATCTATGTCAATGTGAAATCCTGTTTTCAGAATCCCATTACAAAAAGTAATTCCATTTGTGACTGCAGGAAGTGCTCATGATTCTGTTTACAGGAGCTATAAAGAATTTGTCAGAGCAGCTTGTTGTGTGCTTAATTACAATAGAGCTGTTGATTCCTCTAATGAGAAACAAAAAGGTGCTTTGTTTATTGACTTTTGTTGTTACAAAAGCTGGAATACTTTCTGGAATTTGCATTCTTCATGGTGAATACAGAGTAGAAATATCTTGGATGACTGGTTTTTATTAGAAAGGATGGAATAACCTTGAATACGTCTTGTATGTGTGGTGGAAATGGGTATCCTTGTGGCCTTAGAAATTGGTTATTATAGAGAGAATATTAAAATTTAAAATTAAATATTTAAAATTAAAATTGTGTGTGTTTTGTTTTCCTTTGGTCTATCATTTGGTTCACAAGTTAGATGATGTATCGTATAAAATCTGAAGAACTCCAGTCAGGAAAGATGAAAGGTCTTCTCTCCACTCTTCATACCAAGAACTTGACACTTGAGTGTGTTGTGTTGTCTTGTCTGACTGCTACAGTCTGAGTCGTGTTTCAGTCCAACGTCAACGTTCCACAGCCTGTGGAACTGGGATTTATTTACTATCTCATCTTACCTGTCTCATGGCTGTAGCAGACAAAAGACGTTCTCACTTCAGCTGTTTTGCAGGACGCTACCTTTTCCACCAGAGGGAGCTGAGACTCTATTTTTCAGGGTAGTCGACGCCCCAACTCTTACACAGCTAAGTTTCTAGCAACCGTACCAACTCGAGATAAACTCTTTAGGATGAAAATCTGTCTGGTTTTCAGCAAGTCACAATCTTCCTGATGTCTTCTTGAAAGAGCAGAGTTTACCAGCCAGAGGCTGCAGGCTGGAGTTCTGTGCTGTGTGGTGCTGTTGGGTCACTATGATACAGTGCCAGCAGAATTCTGTGGGTTTTGTAGTTTCCACTAACAGTGCCAAATTCTGTTAAGCAAGTGGCTGACATCTGCACAGCTGAATCCCTTAGCGAGGTCTTTTAATTTATTAGGTTTCTAACTGAAAAAAAAATAGAAATTGGATGTAGAGAGGTGGATGTGATCTCATACCCAGTCACTTTTAGAGGATGTTAGCAATTCGTTTTCTTGACAAAACAAGTTCTGAGGAACAGATTGATTGTAAAACTTCATTTCCCAGCCCGTTGTTGTGGATTTGGTAAATCATCCAGAAAGAGCTGGCTCTTCATTTGACACCAGTGTCCCAAACGTTTCAATTAGTAAAACAAAACCATGTTACCTCCTACATGCATTCTTCTGTCAGAATGATTATAATAAACAAGCGTGTGCACTTTCTTTGAGGCACCTGAAAGTGATTAAAAATCCATTTCAAATTAGGAACAAATGTTAATTTCCTTCCTTGTCTTCACTGCTCACATTCATCTCACAGTTCCTGCTGTTGATCCTGACTGTTCCTAACATGGGAACTAGGTCACAATTTACAAAACTCATTTGCATCATAATATATGAATCTGAAAGTCTTACTGTTCAGTCTCTGATCTGATTGAGTCTGAGGTAGAGGCATATTTATATTTCTGGGTAACCACATGATTTATATTATCTGGCAAGGAGGCATTTAGACAAAAATGTAATCCTTAATCTACTCTGAAGTATGGCTTAAAGCAGAAGGAAAGGTTATCACCCTTTTTCATATTAAGACTGTGACCAAGCATTGTCAGTGTTTGCAGCAGGATGAGGACTGACTTGCTGCTATTTCTGAACAAGTCACAGAGGGGGCTGTGTGAGGGATCAGGACAAGTTGGAACCATTAAGGAATTGTTATGTAGCTATTGAGAATTGTGTGTAAAGTTCACTTTTATCTCCCCGAGGTTGTGGGTAGTTCTCTTTAGCACGAGGAGTGCTGTGTCAAGTACAGTGCTTTATTTGGACTTAAAATTCTTGCTAGATCTTGATAAACGCAGCACCAAATTAAAACCAGCCAAGTTAATTTTTTTTTTGTTCTGAGAAGTATGATTTGTATGTCACAATATCAGCATTGCTTTATTAACCAAGAATTGACAGGTCGTATCATAGTTTCCACAGCCTATTCTATGAAACTTTCCCTAAGACTTAATCCCAGAAAACTGCATCACTTCCCTTTAAATTTCCTTGGGAAGCCTGTTGCTGTGGATTTTTTTAGCAAGCGACACAAACATTACATGTAGGGAACAGGAACAAAGGAATGTGAAACAGCCAGAGGAAGTTTGCAGCTCTGAGTTCTGGAGGTCACTGTCTCAGTGAAATGGTTTGATTTGGTTTGATTTGGGAGGTGGGTGATGGGGACTGGGCAGGCTGGGTGGTTCATTTGTTTGTAATAACTTGGTTCTTGGTCAGTCTGCCCCACAGTGACACACACAGCTCCATGTCTGGAAACTGCAGCAAATGAAACCTCAGCCTGGTGCCTGCTCCAGCATCAGGTTTTCCTCTGAGTCTCCTGGCAGGCACTTGCAGGCCGGGAGTGGTGACCCTGCCCGTCTGGGTTGACTTTGTCCTCAGGCTTGGTTCTCTGTTTCTGCATGACCCGTGCTCTCCTCTGAACTTTCTCTCATAAACTGGGAGTCAGTCTGGGAAAATGCAGGGTTGTAGGTGGATGCTGGCTGGTATGGGGAACACGGGGGAAGCCTGAGCAATGCCACAGCTGCCGAGTTCTTGCTTATAGCATGGTCTCCTGAGCAGAAGTGTGGTGGCATGCCATAGGTTGTGTTTAGCCCAAACAGGTATTACAGGAGGAGAAGCTACACTAGTGCAGTCACTTTTGATCTGTTCTTGAACAACTAATAGTAGCTCTACAACAGATACTTTCAGAAAGAGGCAATATTCTGCAGTGATCCCTGCAGATTAGAATTTCTGCTTTGTTGAGAAGTATCATTTTAGGCTTATGGTGGGATCATTAGGCTCCCGGGTGCCAGACTCCCAGACCCAGAACTTTGTAATTGCTCATGATAAAATAGTTGCTGTGGGACATACTGCCTTTCTGTTAGAGGCAGCATCCAAGTTATGTTAAAGGCCTTTTGTTCATATATGGCAGTGCTGTCTTAGCCCTGAAGCCTCACTAGGTGTAACTGCTCTCAGCCAGGAGTTATGGCAATGGGTATTATTCAGAAAACTCATTCACTATATAACTAATACGGCCTCTCATGAGCAGTGTTTGATAGTAGACTGTTGTAAATTAAATAAAGATACTGGACCCTTATGTGCTGCTGTGCCCACTGTTAAAAATCTTATTTTTCCTGCAGAGCAAACAGCCTAGCCTGGGATGGCTGCCTTGATTGTGAGATACATTTTCCATAGTCCCATTGCAACCTAAGAACTGAGATTCACTTTTACCTGGGGCAGGAGAGAGTTTACTTTTAGCTGATTACTCCAGGGGTTCAAACACAGCCCTGTGGTGTCACACCAGGCTACAGCCAGGCAGTCAGCTCCAGTGCCACGGGAGCCAGGGCTGACATACATCAGTATCAAGGTTTGACATTTAACTTCCAACACAACCCTTGCCCTGTGGGTAACCAGGCCACAGTGTCTAAGCCCACAGGTACAAATCAATCTAAGCTCAAGTTTGTACATGTGCAGTTTCCAAACCTGGGTGTCACTGAATTAGAATGAGCAGTTGTATTAATTACAAGTATTGATGCTACAGTTGAAATGACCCAAATTGCTGCTAGGGGTACTTAGAGGAACCTACAGGTGGACATTAACTCGCTTTCACAATTGGCTGCTGTCACAGGTGAATGAATTATTAAGAGAAGTTATTGTTGTGTGGTTAATTAAGAAGGTTTTATTAATGATTAAATGATGATCAAATGGTAATTGACGATTGAATGAAAAATCAAATGCTAAGCAAATGATTAAGCAATAATTGTATGATAATTAAACAGTGATTTACCAGTGATCTGACAAAGATCTAAAAGATTAATAAAACAATAGTTTAGATGGTGATAGACAATTATTTGGACAGTTGTAAAACACTTTACTAGTTACACCTCTAATATGTAAACTGTAACTGTATGTCTGTCACTAGCATACACCATACCTTTGGGAATAATGTGAAATGATGCTTACCTTGTTATAGACATCAGCTGCTGGGTAAGGAGTGTTTCAGCCTCAAGAGGTACCCCTGCCCACAGGGTGATTGCCCTGTGCTTGCTGCTGCTGTGGGGCACAAACATCTATATCACAAATATCTATATCTATATCACATCTATATCACAAAGTAATGGACTGGTAGCCCCCCCCTTGCTTGATGTGTGTGCAGGTCTGCAGCTGGAGCAGCTTCAGCATGGCTCAGTGATGCCTACCCCATGGTACTGCTCACACTCAGAGGGGGGGCTTCCATCACAGCTACCCAAAATCTTTGTATCCTGAATTAGGTTTTTGGCTTGCAAAGGAGTATTTGTGTGTTCATGAATACTACTTTTTCCTGAGGCAAGCAGTGATGCTTAAGCCCCAGAAACACCCACAGCACAGGGAAAAAGGCTCCGGTGAGCCCCATCTCCAGTGGCCTAGCAGCAGCAGCCTCCAGCTGTGGCTGGGGAGGCAGGAGGAGCTGAGGTTGCAGTGGCATCCGGATTCCAGCTTGGCCAGACAAGAGCTGACATTTTTCCATCAGATGTGACCTGCCGGTGCCTTCTGCTGTAGTCTTCATTCAGGAATGCTAGCTGTGGTCAGGCTGCCTGTATTTACAGACACAAATAAACTGCTGCTGGCTGTAATAGACTATTCCCATGACTGCTTGGCATTAACCTTGCAAGGATGAAGACGGATCTGCTTACACAGTAAAGCAGAGCCTTCTTGCTCTTAGCATCATTTCAATATTTTTTTTTTAAGAGATGCAACCTTGTGAATTTGGGAAGGCAGAGAAACAAGAAACTGTTTCTTCTATTTATTTAATAGTGTCAGTGATATTTCTGCTAGCAGAAGTAACATGAAGAAAACTTGACCCAGAGGCTGAAGCCCTTCCCAGGCACAGCTGATGCTCTCCTCATGGGACAGACACCCATGGTTCTGCTCTGTGCCACCCCTCCCAGTACTGTGGGCAGCTGAGTGCTCTTTGCTGATGGCAGCCAGCCCTATATCCTTTTTTTACCTATATTTTTTTGGGTGCCTGGCCTGTGGCACCCTTCCCTCCCCTACTAACTCCTCATCCATGCTTGTCTGCTCAGCAGCCGAGTGTGCCCTTGCAGGGAAAGAAGAGGACTTGTAGCCCTGTCCTCAGGCCCTTGCTCACCTCCTTTTCACTCTCCCTACCCAAACCACCCTTTAGAGATGAATCAAATTTTGTCTCCTCTTGACTGCCCTGACTGTCCAGGCTCTCAGCTCTAACCCAGCGTGCCGGGAAATGCCAAAGGGTGAAGGAAAGCTGCAAAGGAAAGGGCTTTCCTTTCAGAGCGCAAAGGAAGAAAGCAAGGGGGTTGGTTTAGTTTTTAATCTGTTTTGTCCCTTGCAAGTTAATGGCAGCACAGCTGTATTCAGGGTGTTTGCTTTGGGTGGCAAAGATGGTTTAAAATGTTTTTACCCTTTGTTTCACTCCACTTCCCTTCCTGCTCCATGCCTGGAAAGGCTTGTGTGAGACAGTCACAAGAACAAAGATAAAACTTGCTCTGTCTACTTGTGATAATTATGTTTTGACTCTTTTCTATATTTCTTGTGGGATAGTGATGAAAATCTATCTTGCTAGCATGGCACTAGGCAGTGGGATGATGATGAAACACCAAATTTTGCCCTGTGGATTCTCCTTCCCAGGCAGCAGCATTACTCCCAAGTATTCAATATGCAAAACCTCAGCCTGCAGTCTTCAGTCTGGCCTTCAATACTGTGTAGGAACCATGGAGCTCTGAGGAGCTGCCCCTCTGCAGATCTCAGCCCTGTCCCATCACTGGTGAGGGTAACCCCATGCAGGGTGGGTTGCCTCGGGCAGTACCAGCGGGGAACCAGAGCTCTTGTGCTTGTTTTCAGGACGCACACATCCTCCTCCCCTACTGGGGCAGATTTAGTGGAAGAAAGCGAACAAATTTTATTTATTTGGGATTTTTTTTTTTTTTTACCCTACCTGAGTAGCAATGATGCTGCTCGCATGCCACTTGCTGCATTCTTAAAAATCCCCATTTCAAGCTATTTTTAGTGTGGTCTGCTATGTTTTTCAGTGCTGCTGGTAGGAGGCGGAGGGACCATTAAGTTCTTGAAGGAGAGCTGTTTATACTGAACAAATGAGAGCTTCTGTTTATAAAGGCAAAAGCAAATAATAATAAATAAATTTAAAAAAAATATCCGGAAGGATGGGCCCATGGCCCTTTTCCAATGAGAAGAGCAAGTCAAAACAATGAGCACTATTTGTTTTCGCTTGTCCCTGGCAGGCTGCCTTCAGCTGACTATTGCATGATCTGTTCAGGGCAAAGAAACAGGAAAAAAAGAAAAAAACTATGAGAAAAAAACAGGCAGTAGCAATTGCTCCTGTTTCTCTCCATCCACAGCCCCGCTGCAGGCTGCGTGGGTTTAGAGCTGCAGCCAGGGTGACCCAAACCCCAGCTCCTCAGGGCAGCAGATGATACTGGAGAAACATTTTTTTGGAGGGGAGTTGGGGGGGGGGGAACAAAAAACAAACAACAAACAAACCCAAAGCAAAATGTATGTTGTGAAGCAACAGCACTGGATTTTACCCAGCTCCCTTTCCAAGCAAAAGCTCAAGGCTCCCTGCTTTTCCAGCTGGGCTCTGCTAGACCTCATAGTCCTCTGGTAAAGAGCCAAAGGTCTGGATGAGTTGCTGTGTGTTCCCAGCTACCCTCCTGTAGGCACCTGGGCCAGACACCTACTTGCACACCCCAAGGAATGGGTGTTTCATGTAGTTTTCTCATCCTTAACTCTATTTCCCTTGGGCTCCCATCAGTTCCCTGTCTGTTTAACATTCCTGGCATGGAGCAGGAGATCCATGTGGCACTCCCCACCCCGGGTCAACACCAGAGCATTAAATCAACATACCTTCTGTGACAGTCACTGCAGCTCTAGCTCCTATTTTTATAGCAATGTTTTGACTGATAAGGCTCTATTAATAAATCAATCAGGCAGCACTACAGTTGCTTGCAGGAGCAAGCCCCAATTTTGGTGGGGCAGCTCAGCAAGGAAACAATGAACTCAACTCACAGCATCATATATGCACAATAGTTTTATTTTGGTTTTTTTTTATATAAAAAAAAATCCTAAAAACTGCAGAACTCCTGTATCCTAATTTCTTACACAAATGCTTCCAACACCCTCATCTTTTTAAGCTAATACCCTCCCTCCCCCAACAACTTGCGACGGTGTGGGTTCCCCTGATTTTTGATCTAGTTACCCTGTCTAATGGGATATGTCTAAAGCTGCAATATGGCACTTGGTTGACTTAGTTGGCAGGTTTAATATATCCAGAAAGCTGAGGGTACGGAGTCGCACACGGCTCGGAGTCCATGAGCACAGGCCGGGGGGAGTCTGCCATGTCCGTGCCTCCAGAATGAACCAGAGTTTTCTCCTTACTGTGCAAATAAGAGGCTTCAGTCATCGACCAGTCCTGTCGTAAGGGATTCTCGCCCCTGAAGAGGATCCCATCTTCAAGTGGGGAAGCAGCACATACAGTCAAGCAACTGTCCACAGCAGTCCCAGGTGCCGAGCCCCCATCAGTCAACTGTGCCATTGTAAGACTTGTTGAGCTTGTTGAAGGTGAACTCAACATTATGTGTGGAAATGGGCTTTCTGTAGAGAGGGTTGGATGCCTTTGGAGAAATTAATGGACAAAATAACAAAGGTGAGGAACAAAGTCTGCATCACGGTGAAAATGTATATAAACCTCCCGCCTTCCCATGCTAATTAAATTTGGGCACACCACTGCATTTGGATTTGACTGCAATGTGCATTGAGAGCCAAAAGCAGTGCTGTATGTCCATAGCCTGTCTGTCTGACCCACCTTCCCTCCTGTCTGCAGGCACAGGTGATGCCCTCAAATGTTGGGACTGGGCAGCCCCACCTAAAGCCTCCCAGAAGAGCTCCCTCATAAACCTGACCAACCTGGCTTCTGATACAGTCAGAGCTCAGTCCCCATTCCTCTGTGTCCTCCAGCCCTCCAGCACTGCTGGGAAATGTATGATGAAACCAAAGGTTGGGTATAATTTGGCAGCATAGCTGTGACTTGCCAAGGGGAAGGGCAGTGTGACGTGCGAGGCACCTCAGGGCACAGGCACCTGCATCCCTCTCTCCAGCCACTCTTCTCCATCACTCTGGAGCTGTTGGCTGCCAACACATCCCCATGACCCTCTGTATGCCAGCAGCACCCCTGTCCCAGGCTCACCATTTCATATCTGGCCCTGGAACGTTCGCTCTGGAATCGGTCAAACTCCCTCCTGTCATGGATGGTGACGAGCAGCTTCCAGAGAGCCAGCAGGATGATACCAATCAGCACTACACTCCCAATCACTGCCAGCACAATCGTCACAGCACTGGGGGCTGAGCTGCATGCTGGAAACAAGGGGAAAAAGTCATTAGCTCTGGTGTGTCCTGGATCAGGATACCAGGATGGGAAAGAGTTGGACTGCAGCCACTGAGCAAGTGACCTCAGGGCAGCAGTGACTAAGTTAAAAAAAAGCAACAGCCCTCTCTGAAACCAAAGGAATTTTTAAAAAATTAAATAATTCTTTTTTTACCTGCTAGAGGCAGATCAAAGGCACAGCTCTCATGGATGGCACTGGAGTGGGGATGCCACATAGTACTTGGAGGGAAGAGCAGTGCTGCAGTGCCATCACCCAACAGTGATGCCTGGGTGACCCACATGGGACAGAGAGCACTAAGGTGCCTCTGGCAAAAAACAACCCAGTTGCTGGCCCACGTGGGCACAGGTGATCACCAAGCATTTTAAAAATTTATATTAACTGTCAGCTAATCAACTGGCTTTTCAATGAAGTGCAAGCTGCAGCACAAAGAAAATAAAATGTGTGTTATCTCAGTTTTTCCCACACTGTTCTGTGCCTCAGAGGACCAGAGTAAATCATGAGAAGCTACTGCTGGGTGCTAGCCAGCTTGTCCTGCATCACCACGTGGGGATTTCTTGGAGAAACTACATTGTTGTACTATGTGATTAAAAGTCTGGGAAGCACAGCTGCCTGTAGCAGCCTGGGGAGGGGAGCAGGGACACGCAGAGCAGATCTGACTCTTTGGCAATGCAGGAGCCCAGAGGTGTTGTGGGTCTTTCTTAACATCCTGAATTAACCAGCATCATCATCAAGTGTGCCCCTTTGAATGTTTTGGCTCACAGTGGCTACATCACCACTTCAGCACACAGCATGTGTTTTGCAGCTTAAATAGACTGGGTTTAATTTCAGCATCCTGAGCTGGCAGGGAGCCCTTCAGCTGCTTGCTAGCAATGCTGGTGAATCAGGTGCATATTTCTCTCTCAGTCAGAGTCCTTTTTTACTGAGTCAAGAGCATTTGGAGCTAGGTTTCAGTACTGTAAAACACGTAATTTTTTTTAAAATTACCCTGGCTCATCTGCTTGCACATGCTCACATGTAGCCAGTGAAATCAGCCTTTCTGCCCCCAGCAGCCTCTCCCCTCTCCTGAGGCAGCCTGTGTTATTAAAAGGAAACCCAAGGGAGGCCAACCTGGCTCCTTGAGGACGGTGAGGTTGGATTTCCCACTGGCAAGCTCCAAGTAGGTGAACTTCATGACACAGTTGTTCACTGGGTAGGCGCAGAGGATTGCATTCGGATCATCCGTTTCTGGAAGGAGATGCAATCAGAGTTTTGTTGGTTTGTTTTGTGTTTTTTTCTTTGTTTTTTAAATAATATCAGACCAAAATCTTAAAGATTGCAGAACTTTTGTATCCTCATTTCTGACACAAATATTTCCTATATTCTCTTCATATTATGCTAATTCCCACCAACATGCCGTGGTTCCCCTGATTCTGACCCAGCCCCCCTTTTCTAAGGGGAAATCATGTCTGAAGCTGCAATATGGCACTTGACTGACTTCATTGGCAGGTTTAAGATTAGGAATCTAATCTTAAACATAATTCTCCTCTGCAAGCTGAGCAGGGCTTCCCATGGGTACCAGGGAGTGAAGCAACAGGGACTGAGCCTGGAAAGCATCAGAGTTTGATCACCAGTCATGTAAAATGTAACTTAGCAGTGTCCAGAGCTACTGCTGGAGAAAATGTGGCACCCAACAAATATTGCATGGCAAAGATGCAATCACACACACACACACACACACACACACACACAGTCTTCCTTTGCACAAGTCTGCTTTGGCAATAAATGCCTTTTTATTCTTTAATTTACTAAATTTCTTGAAGAATGGGAGCTGAAGAGAAAGTGAGGGCACAGGAACACCCTGGGAGGACATGGATGGGGCCAGCAGCAGCCCATGGCTGGTGAAGTTTGGTGAAGTTTGTTTGAAAGGAGTGAGATAGAGGAGGAAAGGAGGGAGGAGGAAGGGAGGAGCTGGCTGGAGGGAAGGATGTGGAAATGAGGGAGTTGTAAAAATTGAGACTAGTTGATCCCTGTGGCCATATGGATGCTCTTTGTTGGGCCTGTTTAACACATCACAGCACCAGAGGCAGAGCCTGGTGCTGGTCTGGTCATTGTAAGATGCTTCCTGAGGAAGGCTGCTTCACAAAACCCATGACAATAGTACAGCAGAGCCATCATCTGAGGGCTGCAGCTCTGGCATCAGGGGTGAGTTTAACAGAGCCACCACCCTGCAAGGCCACAGCTCCTGGGGTGTCCCTGCTGCAGGGACAGTGCCTAGGTGCAGACGGAGCAACATCCCCAGCTCTGCAGGAGCACATCTCTGTTAGGGCCTGTGTGGGCTGAGAGGTTCCTGTCAGAGGAAGGGTTTGGGGCAACCAGCACCATTGTCTGGCAAACACATGGCCTGGGAATTTCTTCCCACAGCTTTCCTCCTCACTCACATCTCTGCCCATTTGTCACGCTGAAAAACGATCACATTAATGACCACTGCTATTCCAGGTCCTTATCTCTTTGTCTTTCCTTTCAGTGCCTTTGACCTGCTTTAAGTTGGAAGATTAATACACTCCATTTCAACAGCTCTGAGCCCAGAGCTGCCCCTCTGGTGAGTTCTGACAGGGCTTCTGGTGTGGACAAACCTCAGCTGTTCCCACCCTGGGACAGGAGAACCTGCTCTATCTACACAGTGGTCTCTAAGGCAGGGCTGGAGATGTGCTGATTGGTACAAAGCAAAGTGCTAACTACATTAATATTGATAAAACTTCCATGTTTCCTGACTAATGCCATTCTGAGCTGAGCAGCAAATCTTAGCTCCTCCAGGCCCAGCTGGTTTCGATCCCATTCTTGCACCATTATTTTGCTAAAGGAGACGTTGATTAAAGCCTTGATAGTAATGATCTCTGTCATGCATCTCTTGTGTTGAAAGCTCCTCTCTGGAGCTATCAGGAATGGGAATGCAATACTGCAAAAGCAAAGGCAATCCTGCAGAGTCCAATGCAAGTCATGTAAGCTTCCCAAAAGGCATAGTTCTGGCTTGTCACTCCATTGATAGCTGCCTCTGCTCTAGGAAGCTTTGAAGCACTCTCTGCTTCATACCCAGAGCCAAAAGGCATGTGGGATCTTCCAGCTGTCACAGTTTGGGTCCCCTCTACTGCCCCAGAGAGCAACCAGGGGCTCCCTGAATGGAGCTTGAAAAGCAGGAGTAGACAGCCCTCTGCTGAGGGAATCGTGTGTAGTGACTTCTAGAATAGGATATAAAGAGCAGGAGAGGAGCAGTCAATTCCACCAAAGCAGAAGTCATCATCTCCAAAACAGCTTCACTGTCTCTTACAAGCTCACTTCATCCAAGATGAACTCTTGGAAGACTAGAGAATGTCTTTTTTGAGTACTACTTTGTCCTGCACTCTCTAATGGCTCATCTAATCTTCTGTCTCACCCTCTCTTTGCTCCTTTCACAGGCAGCAATGGTCCTCACACCATTGTGTGATTTGAAGATGTTATTTCAAATCAAAGTTCTTCTTACTTCAATATAGATTGCAGCCCAGAGAGAGGGTGATACATACCCCATATGCACACACACATACTACATACACACAAACATTTATAAACACCAAGTGTTCCCTGAGGCTTTCTTTACACATATGCCTCAGTGTGGTTAAAGGAATTCAACTGTGCAGTTTCTGGCTACCACCTGCACCCCTGTTGCTGTCTACTTACCAAGAACATCCACAGTGGTGATGATCTCATCCTTGCAGTGCTTTTGGCAGGTTTGGTTATCAGCCAGTCTTCCTGAGTTAAACAGCTTGCATTCAATGCAGTCCCTGCAGGAAGACACATAGAGGGGAAGCTTAAGCACCCATCAGAAACCGTATGAATACAGAGATGCCTCCTCAAAAAGGGACTCCCTGGGTGTTGGCTTGGAGGCTGCAGTTTCTCAGAAGTTTCTCAGAAGGAAAGAGAAACTTTAAAGCCAAGCATCTCCATTTAAAGGATGGATTTGTGCTGGGGGTGAATGAAGGTTTCTATGAAGGTGCAGGACAGCTGGTAGGTTTGGGAACTGTTCGCCCATTAGCTACTGTGAAATCCTTTCTGCCTGGGATCAAGGCAGATGGCATTGCTGCTCTGCACCATCTGAGCCTGGTGCCCAGGGGCACATCTGTCACTGTGAGGCAGGAGTCATCCCATCATCCCCGCTTCTACAGCTCACAACTCTCTGGGCCCAGACATTTGCAGCAAAACTGGGGCTGTCATCCTTTCCTGCATAGGGGGACAGTGCTGGAAGGAAACAGGAACTTGAACCTCCATGAGGACTTGGGCAGCAACTTTTGTTGCTTCTCTACCTGGGTTGCTTAGTGTGGGATCTGAGCAAGGGCAAGCTTGCCTAGGGCTAATCACCTCTGCTTAATGAGGAAGGAGGATTTCCTTAGCTGACAAGTGTCCTAGGAATCAAAGAGCTGCCCTCCATACCAGCAAGGAATCCTGGAATCCCTCCCTAACCCTCCATGGATACCTTTTAGTGCTACAGACGCCTGGGCAGGTGGGACACTTCTCACACGTCTCTCCAAAAGCTCCTGGCTCAGTGCACTGACACTTCCCACAGACACAGGTTCCTCTGCCACTGCACATCTGCCCATCACTGGAAACACAGCTGTCTCTCTCAGTGGAGCAGTTGCAGTTGTCCCCAATGTAACCGGGATGGCACTTGCACTCCCCGCAGTGGCACTCTCCATGGCCTGAAGATGAGAGCAGAGGAGGGACATCAGCAACATCCCAGGGGCTGCAGCTGCCCCTCTGCAGGAGGGACCAGAAGGAAAAGCTGCCAGAGAGACTTTAATTGGCAGAGCATCAAATAGGTGGTGATGGGAAACACCTAAATAATAACAATTAATAATAATAATAATAATAATAATAATAATAGCAGCAACAACAACAGTAATCATCATCCTATAAATATAAACAATCATCAGTATTTATTAATATATTAATATATATGAAGTAAAAATCAGTATTACCACCAGGAACTCAAAATGGCATAAAAGAGAGGGCTCCTGCAAGGGCTTCTTATGTTTACTGGGTAGGTAGGCTGGTGTTTTGTAAAAAATAATCTGTAATTACTCTGTTTACATCAAGAAAAATGAAGATGGGAATGGAGCAGTGCTTTCTTGCTGCTTGTAAACCCAGGATTGACCAGCCAAAAGCCTAGGAGGTCAATAATTTCATAAGGTCTTTCTTACCTTGCTTTCCTAACTGTTTTACTTTAGAAGTACTCCTAAAAACCTTAAAACACCTTAAAATTTTTTTAAATCAACAAACAACATCTCCCATCTCCAAGCCAGACCACTGCATCCCAGTTAGTACCATGAAGGTTGCTGGGACCAGCTGAGCCTCCCTCAGGGAGCAGCTTGGGGAAGCTCAGAGCAGAGGTGAAAGAAGAAAACAATGCAGTATGGGTTCTCCTCTAGTGACACAGTCCTTTGCAGCTGTGGGGACAGGCTGAGAAAGTCAACAGGCTTAAAGGCACTCGGTGACAGTAAGTGGAGTGGCTGGCTGCCCAGCATCTGGTTTCAGAAAGGCATCCATCAGCTCCCTGGAAATACTGCTCGAATTCCTCCTTGGTTGGTCCCTAGGAGAAGGGATGCTTTTGAAGGCATAGATTAAAGAGCTGAAAGGTTTGTATACAAGGCTCATCAGCAGCCTAATTACAGTTCAGCTTTCCCACTATAAACAGCTTCTCATGCCTCAGACAAGATAAATTATATACATGCTCCTTTCATCGGCACAAAACCACTGTCTCATCACTCCAAGACTGCCAGAGAGGCTGTGGAAATCGTGACAGGCTCTAACCCATGCCAAAAATCATGGGGAACACCTTCTGTTTTACAAGGCATCTCATATGTCCTAGCCCAGCACAAGTCACCCTCCTACAGCTTCTTCTGCCCTCCCACCATTTGATTTGGATGCAGGCTGCAAACTCAGACATTGGTAGACAGAGGAGGTTATGTTCACAAGATCTCTAGAGGTCACCTGCAGACATCTGATGGAGATTAAAATCCCTTCCCCTGTTTGTCTTCAGAACAACAGCCTTGCCCTTTCCCCAGGCACACGGGTTTTACCCAGGTTTGGTTTTCCTCCCTCCCCATGAGGCTCCAGTTTTGAGCCTGTGGGACACAGTGATACCAACCACCAGAGCTGCAGAGCACCCTCCCTTTGTGAGGAAGACAAGTTGAGTGATGGGCTCTTACTCCCAATTCAGGCTTACTTACTTCTTACTTACTCTTCAGGCAATCAGGCTCTTGCACACAGCAAGTCTGGCACCTCTGTGGCAATGAATGTGTCTAAATTAGGTGTAAATCACTTTTTTTCTTCAAGGGGCACTATTTCAAGGAATGCAACACAGCTGGCACTGGGAAACCATGTATATGGCATTCAGTAAACATTCTCACACTTAAATTTGAGCTGTGAGGGCCAAAAGAATCACATTGATTGTGTTCACATCACCACACGATCCCAATCTGATGGAGCCACCCCACTGCTCTGGGACAGAGGAACAAGAGCCTTGGCATTGTCAGCCTTAGCTCAGTCTCCCTTGGACACCAAAGAACCCAGCACAAGATGTTAATTCATTGGAAATCCATCTCTAGAAGCTTTCTTGCTCACCAAATGGTTTGGTTTTTTAAGCCATCAGTGCCAGGCCAGTACAGGAAATGAGAAACCCTTCACACCCCTTCCAGCCCCTGGCAGGCAGGGAATGGAGCCTGGAGTGGCTGTTCTGGGGAAAGCAAATGATGTTCCTATTAAAACACCAGGACTGGAAAACTTGAGAAAGAGCATTCTAAAGTAAACAGGTTTGTTTTTTGAAGGGGGTAGAGAAAAAGCCCTTCCATATGAGGGTGACTAAGTGTGGGATGTGAGCTCAAAATGTAAAATCATGAAATGTGCCCTCAGCTGTGGCCACATGGGCTCTGCATACAACAAGTCACGGCTGAAGCTCAACATGGGGAATGTGCCAAGAGTGGGAATTTCCATGTTGACCTTTAACAACAAGGATGTTACAGTCTTCACAGCCTGCAGCAGCTTCAGAGTGGCCACTCCTGCGAGCACCATGAGCTCCATGATCCATTCCACACACAGCCTGGAGACTGGAGAAAGGTGGTGGGTGGGATACATTTATTTCTCATGTGGGCATGACAAGAGTCACCCCACTTCTCTACATCCACCTGGAGCATAAGAACTAGGAATCCACTCCATTCCCCCTGCTTAGGACACAACCACAGAGGAGCTTCCAGGCAATGTGGCAGCAAGGCTGTTGGTGACAGTGACCCAGAGCTGAGGTTTCTAGCATGGGACTTGTATTTTGCAGTGAAAAGTGCTGTGCATTTCCAGGCTCAGCTATCCTGTGGTCACACACAGTGCTGATGTGGTTAAGCAGCCTCTGGGGCATGTCACATCATGCCTGTGGGAAGCCTTCCACCACCATGCCAATGATGAACTTCTTTCACTTCCCAGTTTCATTTCCAAGATGAAAATGTGTCCTCGAGGATGTTTCAAAATACCTCTGCACCAGTGGAAGGTCTCATGGATATTGCCCTCAATTTTAACCCACTTGAACCCTTTGAGTTTTCATGTTCCCTATTAAAGCTGACTCATGAAGCCAAAAGAAATGAATTATGTTCTCCAAACATAACAAGAGATGTTTTCTTCTTTTCCCATCCTTGAAATGAGATGAACTTCAATGTTTAAATGATCCAGATCTAACTGGGAAATGAAACGTTGCCTCTGAATTTGATAACATCCTTTCAAGCCAGCTCTTGGTTGTTGGGGAGCTAACACAAAACATGTCAGAGCTGCAGAAACACACTGGGAGGGTGTAACAGAGAAAAACAATGCTTCTGGAGGGAGAGACCAATCCTCAGGCTAAGTTTGGACTACTCTGGGCTTTGGTGGGATGGCAGCCATGAGGCACACTGCTGCTTAAAAGCACCCTGTTTGTTCCCCAGGAGGAAACCAACAAGACCAAGACCCACAGCCCAGTTGATCCCTCTATTCCTGCCCCCAAATATATCCCCATCCTACTGGCATGCCCAGCTGGGCTACACATCTTTCTGACACTCAGACAGCTTTTGGCAGGACCTCCAACTGTCCTTGTTTCACCCCAGCTGCCTCTGCCTCTCCCCCTTGGCTGCCCACAGGGATGGAAGCCACAGACCAAACCACTTCTGCCCTCACCCCACAGACCCATCTGGGCAGCCCAATGCCAGCAGCTGCTCCTCTGCAGCTTTCCAGGCTTCATCCCAGCTCTGTGCTCATTGCCTGCAAGCAGGATTGGAAAAGAAGCTTCTGGCAGAAACTTCCACCCTCTGACTCAGGTTTCATCCCAGGCTTCCTGTCAGCAGGCTGCAAAGTGGGACACCATGGTGGCGAAAAGCTCAGTGGGACAGCCAGTTGTCCCTCTGCAATACTTTTGCCTCTTTGGAAATTCACCATACACTGCTGCACCAAGAGGTCCAAAACTCAGTGTGCTAAAAGTTCAGACCCTCGGTCTTTCAACAGAAAATGGTTTCCCCCCTGACTTCCGGGGACCACAACATTGTGCAAAAATACCTGCTGTCTTTTGAGAGAGAGAAAAAAATTATCCCAGCTTTTATGGAGTGGGAAAAAGGGTCTTAACTAAGATCACCCCAACATTGGTTCTTTCTCTCTACCTTCTAAAAAACTAAATTGATGTGCCTACCATACAAGAAAAAATAATTCTCATTATTTTTAAGCCAGTTTCCTAGTCACTTGCGAAGAGAAAGGTAATTTTTTCTCCCATTAAATCAAGCCATTTTGTGCCTCCATGCTGACATCCAGGCTTTGGGTCAGGACCTTCAAAATGCTGTGCTTTTGCCAGTTTTGGTTACCTGAACAACTAGCTTGAAATAAAACCACAAAAACCCCACAGGAAAACCATTTGAGAGAAAGCAGCTATGGCAAGTAATTTCCAGATTCCTCAGTGCCATCCCTTTCAGGAGCCCTGGCTGCTGTGCTCACAATGAAGCCACATGTGGTTTGTGCTCCCTTGGGGTGGATGCACCAAAAACACCTACTTAGGAAAGAAGTCAGACCCTACCAACACAGGGCACTGCTTGACCATCGGTTTTTGTACCAGCCCATCCTCCCACTGAAAGCATCCAACATCTGCAGGAGAAGCTCTGGGAACAGCACATTTTGAGTGGGAGGAGGAAGAAGGCACAGAAGAAGGCGGCTTTGAACATTTGGAAAACCTAGACCTTTCCGTTTGGGAAAGGGCTACGGTAAGAGAGAGAGCAAATAAATCATTGACTTCCCCACTAATCTCTTTCCATGACTCAAAGCAGCCGGGGCTGCACATCAAGGGGGCAGGCAAGGCAAGGCAGCGTCCCGCGGCTCTGCTGCTGCCAGATGGTCGGCACCGGCGGGAAGTCAGGGAAAGCAGTGGCAATTTCAAGTATTGAGTCCATTCCCCAGGGTCACACAAGTCTGGCAGGGAATAAAAAAGAGCAGGAAGGCTGGCAGGAGCATCCCCAGCTCCTGGAGCCTACAGAGTACAACCACGTCCTTGTGAAAAGAAGGTCAGTTTATAAACAAACATGGGCAAATGTCAAGCATCTGAGGTTTCGGTGTAAACTGAAATGTATCCACTGTCCAACTCCACTTCCACCAAAAGAGAGCTCATCCACGCTCATTTATCTGCAATGCAATACTGAAACAACAAAGTAAATACTAGAAATAAGTAAATATTGCTTTTCTGCTCATTATTCAAACCAGACACCATGAATCTGCATCTTCCCACTGCATTGATTTCAATGGATATTTATATCTTGAAGCATATGGGTTTGGTCAAGGCTTTGAATAAGACTTTATTTCAAGATCAGTACTGGCTGAGCTCACCAGTCATCAAAAATAGCATCAGCACTACAGACTAATGTAACCAAAGGTGAAAAATTAAATACCCCTTCGAGATGCTCTTTCAGCCCTAGGTGTCACAAACCTCACCACCGGCTCCACGTTACTGCCAGCTTTCCCCATGGTGCAGCACTGTGGTTACAAAGAAAAAAACCAAAACCTTCAGCCCCACAATTTTTCACTCTCTCGGGAATTTCTGGGTTAAATCAAAACTGGGCAGGAAAAACAGGGCTTTGGAAACTGCTGTCTCATGAAAGCAGCTGAAAGCAATCTGGGGCAGGCGGATTTCCTGCAGCAGCCCTGGTCAGCCTTTCCTCATTTTCCTTCTCTCTGCTACAGAAGGGGAGCTGAAACACAATCACAAGATATGGATGATGATTTACCAAAGCCAAAACAAGCAGTGAAGACTCATTTTCTGAAGGAGATCTAAAGCTGCATTTCTTAAAATAGTCTTTTTTTTTTTTTTTTTTTTTTTTTAAGTATGCTCAGCACTTCCCAAATCTCTTGACTTTTGCTTACGTTAGAGCCTGAGCCGAGGAGCTGAGCCTGCCACACGTGGCCTTTTGGATGGAGACCCAGACCTGGGAACTACAGCTTTTAGGTCCTGCTGCTGACTCTGCTACCAATGCAAGGAGTGATACAGGGCTCAGGCTGCTGCCAGATCCTCCCAGGGACACAGTGTTTCATCCTGAATGGGGCAATCTGGATGGCTGACCAATTCCCTTTGAGCCACAGGTCTAAATACAATCCCACCAAATTGGACACATGCTCATCCTTGGCTTCATCACCCCTTTTAATCACCTGACAGTGAAGGCATTGCAGAAATTGCTAGTAATTCTCATTATTCCTCAAAACAGATAGGAAGGTATGTATGTGTGGTTTTTCTCCCTCCTGTGTTTCCCTCCAGTCCTCTAACTCCAGAAGGGCTCTGTGCCACTGTCCTTTTCCATTGACCTCCATCCCCTCCAGTGCAGGTGTTTATTGGGTCTCCCATGGGACACGCTGACACCTCTCCCACTTGATGCTCCCTGCTCCAGGCAACTCTCCACTCCCACAGGCACCGTAAGGAATTTCATCTGCAACTCCCTAACAGAGGAGATTCACAGCCCACCCATCCCCCACTGTTGCTCCTCCCCATTTGTTTCCTTTCACCCCAAAAAGCCTGACAAAGGAAGCTGCTTGGCAAAGTGTCATTCTCACTTGGCTCTTCCAACCTTGCCCTGAAACCACCAACACCCAATGGGTCCATAACCAGGAGCTTCTTTGCTTACATGCTTCTTGGCTCATCTCTTTACCCAAACTCTAAATTTAGCCTTGCCTTTAGTTTTGTCACTGTGATGGCTTTGGAGATTTAAAAACACGAGGGTCACACAGATCAAATGCAGATAAAGGGCTTGAGAAAACCTATATTGTTGCAACCCACCAAGACATGGTGACCAGGAAGGGTGACCTTTTGTTTCTCTGATCTGGTGTCCAAGCAGAGAGGCTCTTACCAGCTTCTACCACCCAAAAGCCTCCAGGTTTTTTCTTAAAATAAAACCTGGCTCCAAAAACAAGCCGAAAAATCCCAAATGCCTGAACTTCGGGGTCAAATTTTATGGTTCAAGTCCACCCTTAAATGAAAAGCAGAATAATTCCCACCCTGCCAAAGCCCAAGTGGGCTGAATGTCCTTTCAGCTGGACTTTGTTAAGAGGGGTGGGCTCTGGAGCAGAGAGAAATTCTTTCTCTGCAAAATCCAGTGCCACGGGAGACTTGCCCAGTTCTGTGTTTGGATGCAAAGACAATCTTGTGCAGGTTCACCAAAGGTCCATGGATTTGGAATAGATTTCCCCCTCCCCAAGGAAGCTGGAAGAAGTCAGAATATAATTTAAAATTGTATTAAAAAAAAAAATGAACCCGCAGCCTGCACTGCACTTCCCTCTCAGGTCTGTTATTTAAATTCAATTTTTTAAGCAAAACTGAACAAAATTCCCAGGTTGTCAGCATATGTCAAGAAGAAATGCAGCAGAAAGCCAGAATTTCACTCACCTGCCAGTCTGAGGCTTTCATCTGCCTCTAAATCTCAAATGTAGCATGAATTTCCAAATGTTTATGTCTGTCCATTACTGCAATCAGAAGGACTGAACACAAACATCAAGCTCAGTGGGACGCTGGCCATAAAGGCAGCAGATTCAAGCAAGTTCATTCTGAGACCATCTTTTCAATTTGGGAAGCCTGTAGGCAAGGAGCTGTGTTTTCAAAGCTCATCTTATTTTTGTTTTGGAGCTTTCCACTTGAGGAGATGTAAGGTTCCCTGTGGTGGTGGTGGGGAGGCTGCAGCAGGAGCTGGGGGTTTGGGTCTGTGAATGCACTATCAGATGACACCTCTGGTTGTCACCCACAGGCTGTGCCACTTTAAGAGTGGAGACCCACAGACGGAGCTCTGGCTCCCATAAAGATGTCAAAGACATCACTTCTTTATTCTTTAATTCTGCCCTGGCATTTAATGCCTCATTAGCATGCGTTGATTCTTGCGCAAGGTCCGCTGGAGGACAAGGAGAAACCCCAGTGAAAAGAGGCAGAAACAGCAGCGCTCTGTGCGGGCTGCCCCTCCATGGATCTCCTGCCAGATCTGCGGAGTGCTGCAAGGCTTTGACAGCAATGAGGGCCTGGGCAGAGGAAAGGGGGGGGGGGGGGGGCTTAGAAAAGAGAGCCTTACTCTTTCCGTGCCAGGAATGGAAACTCTGGAGAAGCAGAACTCCATCTGCTGGGCAAAGAAAGTCTAACTGGAATACTCATAGGTGTGAACCACACAGACCCTTGGTGTGAGCAAGGTGGGGCATGCAGGATCTGCCTGCTGCCAGCAACACAAGGGAACATGAAGAATAAAGACAGCACTGAGCAGAAACACAAATGGAAGTGTCATTTGTGTGCCCATGAGAAATCAACTCAAAGATTATAAAATATCGTGAGTTGGAAAGGATCCATAAGGATCACCGAGCCCAGCTCCCAAATAGTCAACAACATTTGCCACACAAAGATGTAGTGGTAGTGCTCAGTGGTGTAATACCTAATGCTACATTTATTTATTGTGAAAGAAATCCATGAGGAGCATACACATCAAGCATAGAACATTCTATCTAAGAACCACCCATCTGCAGCAACCTCTGAGCTGAACCATAGCAGCCAGACCAGGGGTTTGGGTGACCATTATCAGAGCAATTAAGGGGTGTCATTTGAACCTCCTGGGATCATCAGCCTTTTTGGGACCAGGACAGGGAGGACCAGCCTCTTGGAGGAGAGCAGCACATGTCTCAGGATCAAATTGGAAAGGGAACAGAAACCTTGGTAAAGGGGAAAAAAATTCAGAGAGGAAGCAGAAGAGAGACACTGAGGAAGGATGGAAATAATGCAGCGGGAGGAAGTGGAAGAGAGGTTTCAGGAGCCTCCCAAGGACTGGAGATGTGAGTAAACACAGACACTGAGTCACCCCCATGCTCCTCCAAAATGTGACCAAGAGTTTATGTGCCAGAGAAATAAAGACTTCATGAAGATGAAATTTGGGATGCAAATATCTCCCTCCTGGCTCTCTGCCTCACTGCACTGGGGCTATGAGGCACAGCTCCTGGAGATGGGCACACCCAGAACCACATGGGACACACTGATGAATTTGGTGCCTTAGGGCAGAGAGTCCTAAGAGCCACTAGCAAAGAGTGCAGGAGCTGCCAGAGGGAGAGGCTGGCTGCACAGACACCAGTGAGTCAGCATTAAGGACAGGTCCCTTCCAAGGCACTGGTTTACAGGCCCATCTCTCTAGACTTAGGGCTGCCAAGAGGAGGGATCTTGCACTTGAGCCAAAGCCAGTCTGCATGACCCAGAAAGCCTGCCCTGGTAGAGGATTTGTTCTAAACAGAAATCCTCCCTGGCTTCCCTGTTGCAAGTAACAAGCCATCCACTACCACAATCAACCATCACTGTGAATGTGCCCATTTCACTGCAGGTCTCCAAAATAATAGTTGATGCTTGAGACCACTAGCTTGCTAATTTAAATATGGCTAAAGAGGGATGCTAACACCAGCCAGTCACTTGCACAGCTCCTGGGGAGCCTCTTTCTACCCTCTCAAATTATCTGGGAGCCTGGGACTCCAAGGGGCACCATGGGCTACCCACAGAGGGTAAGTCTGTCTGTCTCATACATGTCCCTGCCTCATATGTGTCCCTGTGGCCTCTCATCCTCTTCTTTTTTCTGATTTAGGGCTCCGATATCATGCAGACAAAGGACATCAGACACACACCAAACAGCATCTGCAGGGAGCTTGCCCATAGGGGAAAGGGGGAAAGCAGCCTTGGTCTGAATGGGATGAAGGTGAATTCAGTTGACTGCTCTTCCAGTTAATACCCATCACAGCCCTCAGCCCTGCCTGCCCCAGTTGACCTGGGCCTTACATTGCTTTAGGCTGATCCACAGGATAGCTGACCTAAACTTTACATTCTTTGCACTAATCCATGTGATGAGAGTAAGTGGGACATGCCCAGCTCTGCAGCTTAAGCCCAAATAAGCAAGAGGACAGCAGAAGTCCTCCATTGGATTAATTTCTTATTAAATGTTTGTAGTCTACACAAATTCTTATTAAAGACAAAATATGTCACAGGTGGAGAGGGGATGCCCACCCATCAAAGACACCAGGTATGGGTGATTGGCCTCAGTTCATCACTACTATGGGGCACAGCAAGTCAGAGGTTTATTTTTTCCTCTTATTCAGAGATGGTTTTTTGTTGCATGCATTTATTCTCAGGTCCACAGGCATCTTGGGGCAAGGGTTTAGGCTGAGCAGGTGATAAAAGCCAAGGCTGAAAGGGAAACCAGCAAGGAGGAAGGTTTTTAGGAAGCTCGAGGACAAATGTACAGCTCGATTGAGCCTTGACTACATCTTAAAAGAGAGACAGCCCCACAGTGCCACCTCCTTATTACTTATTCTGTTCATAAGGTCCCTCCAGGCTGTGCAGTGGCTCTGTAGGCAGAAGAACTCAAGCTGTTCAAAACCAGGTTTGTTGACTGCTAAGAGGGAGCAATGGGCACCCAGGATCCACCCAGCATGTGCACACCTCAGCTTTCCAGCCCAACATATCATATATTATATGATTTTTAGCTCCCTGCCCCACCCTTCGGTTGGGTAAAGAGACACACAACCTATATCCCACCCTAATCAAGAAGGGAGGACTTCACTAGGTTCCCCTCACCCCAGATAAAAAATGTCTGCCTACTAAAAGTTAAAAAACAACTGTTACAGGGTTCTTTCCACAACTGTGTTTTCCAGTGTCATTCAGCCCAAACCTCCCTCCCATGCCCAGCATCCCCAACAGCACATGCAGCTGCTTCCTTAACCCCCCTCCATGAGACCCCCACCTAATAAGTGGGAGAACTCATTACTGAAGCAGCTAGCACCATGAGGTTGCACTGCACTAACCCCAGCTGACACTGCACCCTCTGTCCCCAAAACAAGCCTTAAAAATGCTGGCAGATGTGTGCTCCTCCATCCTCCTCCAGCCTGGAGAGCAGAGCAGCAGCTACCTGTGGGGCACCAACCCTGGGCTGCATCTCCTCCTTGTCTGCACAGCACTTAGTAACAAACAAAGGACTGTTCTTTAATTTTGATGTCTTACATGCTCCTTTTGTCTCTCCCTTTCAGGTCTCTCTTTACTGAGCAGTGTTCACTCTTCACTGAGCAGTGCTCAGATTCTGTCTCTTTACACAAACTAAATAAAAAACCCCTCAAGTCCTCCAAACCTGAAGATAACAAGACTTGACATGGCTTAAAAGAAAACATTGCTGATGTGGTTTAAGCTCTGTTCTCTGTCCTCTTTCTGCAGCAGTCCACCCTCTCCTCTTCTGTCAGGGGCTACGTTAGTGCTACCACCCCACCCTTGGCACCACTGCAGGCCAAGGGGGCCAGTGGGCACAGGCAAAGCTCCTAAACCATGCTCAACCCATCACCTGCACCTTGGCAGTTCATAAATCAAATACTACCCATTTCTTTTATAACAACATCTTCTGGTAAAAGGCTACATAAAAGAAATGAAGACAAATAAGAATAAGAAACGAAAAAAAACCACCAAAACTGGATCATGTTTAGTCTCACATCTCTAGCCTTCAGGTGCACACCAGCAATTTCTGTCCAGGCACTACCCCTGGGTATGTGAATAAGAACTACAAAAGTAAGTGTGGGAAAAAAGTCTATTTCCTGAGGATGTGTCTATGGGCACAGTGATTTGTGTGGTAATAGACCCCATCGGAAACCCCAAGGTGGAGACACCAGCAGTATCATCAAACACCAAAGAGCTACTCTTTGAGTGTGGGGCTCTAATGCACAACCAGGAACCTCTGTGCTGGCACTGGAGCCATTGTCCCACCAGATCTCCCACAAACACAAAGCAATGAAACACCACTATGGTGCCCAGGACAGGGACCTCCAGAAACAAATTGAAGAAGCAAGAGGGAGATTTCTAATTTGAGGCTGTGTTAAAACCAGCAGAAAAGCCTCATCTTACTGGGTTTAGTGTAAAACCTCACAGTGCTTCCCCATTTGATAAAACCAAGAAAGGGAAGCATTCAGAAATAAATACTGAGGACAGTAATTCATCAGCAGTTTTTGAAGTGGTTTCTGGAATGCAGCTGGAGTCACATCGCACATCAGCTTAGCTATTCTCTATGAAATAATCCATGGATTTTCAATGAACTGTCACTTCCTAAATCCCATTTCAGAAGTCTTCCTGGCATTTGTATGTATTTGCAGATTTGACACTCAATGCTTTATTGCTGACCAGAGCTGTCTGTGCCACTGGAAGCCCTGCACTGACAAGCGAGGCTGGACTCTCAGCTCCTGCACCCCAAGGCATCAACATCTCACCCTGCCTTAGCTAGCCAAGATCTTTAGCTATCTTAACCAGTTAAGTTGCTCTTAATTCCTTAGAGGTAGAGAGAAGTTGTATTCACAATTGTAGAGTGTTTATAAATCCTATTTATTGCCTAATTTAAAAAAATGGAGAAGAGAAACCGCAACAGACCTGATCCCACGAAGATGCACTAACATCAGCTGTCTGTGTGTTGCTCAGGCAGTATGGATTTTTGGGATGAGATCCTTTGTGTTTAGGAGGAACTCACAGCGTGGCAAGTGCTGTTTCCTTATGCTTAGGTTGCACTTAGAAGCTGTGATATTCCTGCACAGTCTCAACACAACTGTAGTCCTGGGGCTGAAGAGCACACACGTGACACCCACAACGAGTGCACAGATGACACCCACACAGGGAGCCAGGAAACAGCAGTGATGGTCCAGGGGAAATCTCTCTAGAGACACCAAGTAAAGATGATCCTGTACTACCCTGCATCCCTCCCTCCAAAAAAAACAAAACAAAACAAAAAAACCAACCAAAAAAAACCCCATCTGTGTCACCAAAACTAATGAAGCTTGACCTCTGGTGAGCCAGTCTCTCTTCATTAGAATCAAATATGTGATGCCCTCACCAGGGCCTCTCCTTGCTCTGACCACCTAGTTTTATGGGACCTTCAGGAATGCAATTAGCAACAAGATGCTTCCTCCTTTATCAAACTGCCTGGCAGGCAGCCAAGGTGTTCAAAAGCCTGCAGGCAGGAGGGCAGGCTGCAGGCAGGGGAGCCTCTCTCCTACCCCCCTCCCAAAGCCAGAAACCCACATCTCAGGGTAGAGGCCAGGACAGCATGCTGATGGCCTCAACTCCTCCATCTGGATTAAAACTAGGAGTGAAACACTGAGGGCTTTGGGAAGTGACTGCCAGCTTTGTCAGAGCCCGAGTCCATGGATAAACTGGTTGCATCTCTTGTGGAAGAACCAAGATGCAAGGTATCCACAGCAGCCCTTTCAGGAGCTGGATTAATGGCTTGAAACAGCTACTCTGGGGCTGTTAACAGCACTCAGAGAGCAGCAGAACAAACGCCACTTATTAGTGACTAAGTAGCATTGACTAAGACTTGGATGCAACTTGAATCAACATTTACGACATGTTGTAAATTACTCCTTTTCCTGCCTGCCTCACAGATGCAGGAGGCCTGTTAAACCTCCCACTAACAGGAATGGAATTCTTGCTTCTCCTTTAGATTGTCTCCCACCCAAAATCTGCTTCTCCACTTCACAAGAGGCTGTGAAAGGACCGGAGCTGTACGCAGCACTGTCTGTAGTCATCTCTCCTTTCAAACACTGACAAAATGAGGTGCCAATATTTATAAACAGACCCATGAATGAAAACAGTTTTGCTGGCCAGAGGACTGAGTAATACGAGACAAGAAGCTCAAAGTTCATTTCAGAGTATTTAGACTTGCTTTTGCTTTTAGCTGGGAGTATGGGATGCCTGAAGACAACCTGCCACCCCACCCTGTGTCTTGGCAGTGACTCGATGAGGACAGTTCTGCTCCAGATCATAAAAGCAAGAAATGCCCAGACTGGCTGGTGATGGGCTCATGGTGTCTCTCAGCTGAGACATGCAAAAAGCATGGTCATCTAAGTGCAAAGTGTGGATTTTTACCTCTCAGCTTCTCCCAAACCTTGGGTCAGGTTAGCCCAGCTGCTCACCCACCTGCTCTGGTGGGCTGGGCACTCAGAGTTTCATGATATCATCTTGTTCAACAGCTTGGGCAGTTGTGAATGCATTTAACTGGGGACACCACAGCCCATGTGCTAAAACTGAGGTTGGGTTCCTTTGGGGTGAAAACCCTGTTCAAAATAGTCACCAGAAATGCACTGAGTGGCATTAAGTGCCTTCTACACTACCAGATGGTTCATCTAATGTAAATAAAGCCCTTGACAACAGTGATGCGTTCCCCTCACAGGTTCATGCCAAACAACTTTCAAGGAAGGACAGAGACAACAACAATCTGCAGCTCCCTACATCCTTTGCTAATACCTGTTGGTCTCCTCTCATGGCAGGATTCAGTCTGTGAGAAAGGTGGTCACCAACATGCTGGGGCCGTTCAGGGACAGTTATTGTGCCCAGAAGAAACCAGAGGTGGGCAGGGTGTCCCCCTTGCAAGAACAAAAGCAGTGGCCAGATCCCACTGCTGCATCCAAAGCACGACTCAAACTCCCCTGGCTACCACAACTACACGTGCTGGTGGACTAAGATGTTCAGTGCTGAGTTAAATACATGGTCTTTTTCTAGAAGATCCAATTTGTAGAGAGGAGAGAGTACACGTCTGCTGGAAGCCAACAGAGATGCTTGTGTAACAGAGGGCTGTTTGTCAGAGCAGCTTTGGGCACAGCCCTACTGTGGAAGCTCAGAGACTATCGGTGGGCTGGTGAAGCTCCAAAGCCTCTTGGGCTGACAACACTGTCTCAGAATGTTATGTCATTGGCACAGCACTTGCTACAGGTCAGACTTAGCATTGTAACTGGTAGAATTTGGTGAAAAAAAAAAAAAAAAAAAGAAAAAAAAAGAAAAAAAAAGTCAACAATCCAATAGCAAAAGAAATACCAGAACACATAGGGAAAACCACCCACCTCATGAAGCTGTGCCAGGTTCCATGCAATCCCTTGAGCAAAGAGGCCACGTGGCCTCAACCTATCATTTGTTTTCTTTGTTTTTCTTTGGCGTCTTTCTTTCTTTTTTTTTTCTATTTCTTTGTTTTCATAGCTATAAAAAGGACTTTCAAATCATTTAAGAAAACTCTGGTAAATCCTAAACCAATTATGCTGCTCTTCCCAGCACCAGAAACCCTTTACAGGCACAGAAGGAAGTATATGCAGCAGAAAACACATAGTTTGCTTACCTGCTGCAGCAGCAGAGCTCTGGCTCTCCTGATGAAATGGAAATTCAGGCAAAGGGGTGTCCTTCTCTTGCCATACCAGCCCCTAGACCAGTAAAATTTCCAGCCTCTTTTAAGCATCACTCTCCTCCTTTCTATCAAATATACACCTTTTGGGAAGAATGATACTACCAAAGCAGAGTGGCCATACGGAGCATCACCAGGTAGTATTGCTCTTTATTACTTTCAGAGCTAAGTTTAGGTATTTTTTCCTCCCCGTCTACTTTCAAATATATTTTTCCTGCTTGGTCATCACTTTTTCTGCTCCTGCATCAGCAGGGAGAGCTCCAGCCCCCATGGGCTGAGTCAGAGGCTGCAGAAGGTAACCCTGCCTTTCTTACTCCTCTGCAATGGGGAGTCTCAGGGTAATACCAAAAATTGGTCATCACCTGCCCCGTCTCCAGAAGTACTAAAGCATCACTGTTCAGGCTACAAGAAAATGAGCATGAATGTCCTCTACCTGCCCAGCAATAGCTCTGTCTCAAACAACCAGAAACTTGCAACCAAAAGGTGCCCTATCACTCATTGCCCATCTCAGAAAAATGCAGGGCAAGATAAACAGAAAGGAAAAAGCCTGCCACCCCCCTAGAGAAAACATGAAAAAATAGCAATTTTTCTATGCTTGTTTTGGAAATTTTGTCCCAGATTTTCAGTTGAGGAAGCATTTTACTTGCTAGAAAGCAGAGAAGTTTTAAAGAATAACCTTTTGCCCAGCTCCAACTGAGGGAATTATGTCAAAGGGCTAATCCAGGCAATTACATGCAAGGCAAATTATGTGACCTCAGACTGACAAGGAATTAAAGCCATTTTAGCAAACACAGCTAAATAATTCCTCTACCTTTGCTTAAGCAAAGCTGACCAGCTACATCTTTTCCACTGAATGATTTGTTTTCCCAGTGGACAGAAAAATGTATACATAAAATACCTTTAGGAATCTTCAATACAGATTTTCTTTAATAAGTAACAGACTGAAACACCACCTTTCCTTTCACCTGCTCTTCATCAGAGGATTGTTTCAAATGCTTCAGCTCTTTAAAAAGGTTCTTTCTGCCTATTCATGGAAGGATGGCACATGTAGAAGAAATCCAAGAAGACATCAAAAAACTTTAGAGGATCCAAGCCTGTACTGTTTTACTCTTTCCTAGGAACCCACTTCAGTATGCAAGATACGTGCATGGTTACATCAAAATAACACCAAAGCCAAGAGTCTGCTTATCTTTGTGGGACCTGAGCCTGCCAGGAGAGAGCTTTAATGCTGGAAAGAGTTCTGGTGGCAATAATGCATTTTTTGCCTGCCTTTCAGCCTCTTCCTCATTTTTCCCATAAGGAAAAGAAAGGTAGTTCAGTTGCCTCTAGAAACAGGGCAGATTTAGGCAGTGGGGCAGGCAGAGCCCCTCTCACTCCCTGCACACAACAGCACAGAAGCTTTTCCCATTTCAGGATGATCATAGAATCATAGCATAGAATCATGGAGTCATTGTGGGTGGAAAAGACCTTTTAAGATCACCAACTCCAACCAATAACAGGGCTTTGCCAAGTCCACTACTAAACATATCCCTCAGCACATGGCTTTTAAGTACCTCCAGGGTTGGTGACTCAACCACTGCCCTCCATAGCCCAGTCCAGTGCCTGACAACCCTTTCAGTAAAGAAAATTTTCCTAATATCCAATCTAAACCTTCCCTTGCACAATTTGAGGCCATTTCCTCTTTTCCTCAGGTTTGTTACTTTGGAGAAGTGACCAACCCCCACCTCACTACAGCATCCTTCCAGGTAGTTGCGGAGAGTGACAAAGCCTCCCCTCCACCTCCTTTTCCTCATACTAAACAACTTCAGTTCCCTCAGCCCCTCCTCCTAAGGCACGTGCCCCAGACCCAGACATGCTCCAGCACCTCAAGGCCTCCCCAATCCAAAGGTGGAAAGGCTCCTACCTGAGCAGAGGACTCCCTTGTACCTGGCGCAGGAGAAGTCATCACACTCGCAGAAGGGTCCGTAGATGTTCCCGAACTCGCTCTCGTAGCAGAGGCACTGGTTGCAGCTGCACTCCCCTCTCCCGCTGCACAGGGGCTTCCCCTCTGCCTCCCGGCACATGGCCTGGTGCGTGTCCCCACTGGCCCCCTCCTCACACTCACACCTGGCCCCCAGGTAGCCGGCCTGGCACTGGCACAGCCCACAGCTGTAGGTCCCGTTGCCACTGCATTTGCCGCTGGCGGGTGCGGCGTGGCTGGTGCAGTCACAGAGGCAGTTGTAGGTGACTGTCACCTCCAGCGTGTCCCGAAAACCCGCAGGCTTGATGGTGAAGGTGTGGGAGGTGTCCTTGGCGGGGCAGCTCCGTGCTTCCACGGACACCTCAAAGGAAACCTGGGGAGGGGAAGGTCAAGATGTAAGTTAACACACACGGCCCCAAAATGGCCACCAAGGTGGCCGGGGAAGGAGGGAGTGGAAAATGTCCTGAGGAAAAGCCATGGGGGGAATCCCTGGAGTGGAGCCATGCTTGGAACACCAAGCTCTGCTCCTGGTTATGCAAAAATCCCCTAAAACAATTATAGAACTAACGGGGGCATCCGTAGCTTGATGCATTGACATCTGCCCAGTTCATGAGGGATTCGGCATCCTTCATGTTTTATCATTTTTTACTGTCAGCCATCAGCAAATATTTTCCACATAAGGCACTGTTGGTTTCTGTGAAGCAGGAACTTGACTATCCCCATGAAATAAACACAGCAAAACTAGCAAAATGCCCATTTTTCCTCCTGTTGAAACCAAGCACTTTAACAAGGATCTAACCAATGCATCACAAGGGCCTGAGGTGCCTACAAGTTGATGAGTTCTGGAGGTTTTATGGCAATCCCAACCTACACACAGAGATGTGCATCAGCCACACAGTCCCAAGCTTTCAGCACATTGCTAACAGGCCTGTTAGGACCAGCTTCAGAAGGGTTATACATTACTATATTCTTACAAATCCCCTCCCTCCACATTTTCTCTTGCTGCAAACTAGTGTCAGGGATTTTCTCACTGGGAAAAGCAAGAGCCACAGCCACTTGCTTGGCCCCTGATTTAATCCTGCTGTTTTGCTGGGGTCTCACATTGGATAGAGCTGCGTGGACCTGCTGGTTAGCAAAGAGGATTAACCTCATTCTGAGGAAATGAACCGCTCTCCTAGACGTTGGCTGGGAATGATTTTCCTCTGGAGACTTTTGGGGTCACCTCGAGCCTTGGCCTCCTGTGTGCCAAGGGGTGATGTGCAGTGACACAGCAGCCACCTTCTGCTGTGAGAGCTGCACCAGTGAAGCCTCCATTGACTCCCCTCCCATTTCCAAGGCCTGAAACAATTAGGAAACAAGCTCAAATTACAGAGGAGATCAGAAAGCAAGCTAAGGGGATCAGAGTAATCCTGCTCCCTTTCATCTGCTGACACCCACATCTCCAAGACTAAGCCCCAGCAGATTAGAATCCAGTGCCAGTATTATCCTCTTTGGGGAAACTTTCTTAGCAGAAGTCAAACCTTGAGTCATGTGGAAGCAATGGGGCTGAGAGCTGAACAAGAGGGGACAGAGGAATGGGACCCCTGTGATCCTGTGGCATGTGGCATGTCTGCCTGTGCAGGCACCTTGACCCTGGAGCATCTGGAGAAACTCCCCTGCTCCTGCCAAAGCCAGGAGCCCAGGATCAACCACCAGATTAACTCTGCTACCTTGGGGACTCGGGCTGTGCTGGGGGAACAAGGAGGGCACATGCCAAGTGTGGCAATGCTCCAGAGACTGTTTTTACTCACCCATCTGAGATCCAGTAAAGCCAACTCAAAAAGCAGAGGCCACCTCCCTTTTTAACACTTTTCATGATCCTTATTTGGCAGAGGAAAAAAATCCAGCTACTGTTGACTCTTTCAAACTATTTTTATATGCCTCCACTCTTAGAGCTCTGGTATGTTTGCGGAGCCTCTCTTCTCAAATAAGGCAATCAGGCTGCTAAGGAACCCACACCCACCTCCTGCCTGCTGGTCTGAGCCCTCCTGCCCCAGCCCTGCAGCCTACTGACTCATTTATCTGTACCAACATTAAATTTTAACATGCAAAGCTTAGCTCCTCTCTGTTTATTTGAGGGTTTTTTTGTTTTTTGTTTTTTACATTAAAAAAGCACAGGGAGGATTGTGCTATGTATGCTTTTAACACTGAGGGTCAAAAAGCACTTTTCAGTGGTGCTGCCATCCAGTTAACCTCAGAACTGAACACACAAAGGAAGAGTTGCTGCCTTTCTGAGCACACTGTCTTTTTTTGCAGTACCTCCACAGTTACCCATGACTTCTTCAAAGCAGGAAAGACAGGTTTTTATTAGAACTGTAGAAATGTTTTGGTTGGAAAAGACTTCCCAGATCATTGAGTCCAATCATTAACCCAGCACTGCCAAGTCCACCACTGAACCATGTCTCTCAGCACCATATCTGCACAGCTTTTAAGCACCTCCAGGGACAGTGACTCCACCACTGCCCTGGGCTGCCTGGTCCAGTGCCTGGCAATTCTTTCAGTGAAGGGTTCTAGCATACTTCTTCCAGCCACTTCTAACAGAGCCATTCCAAGCAGAGCCACTCTCCATGAGCTTCTACACTGAAGTGGTATGGCACCAGGAGAGCAGAGGAAGATGAGAAATGCTGTATTTTATCATTTGAAACCCACTCATGGAGTGAGGTAAGCAACTGTACAGGAGATGAAATGGCTTCTCCAGGTAATGGACTCCAGGAAATGTACTGACTCACCGTATCTCCTATTTTGAGATCCCCACACTTCCTGAGCCCAGGATAAGACACCCCATCCTGGCACGTGGCAGTGAATGTCAAGCCAATGTCCTCAGGGCTGTCCCAGACTGTGAGCTCCACCTTGGACCGAATACTCTAGAAACACAATGGGAAAGCAAACCATCAAGTTCCCCAAAATGGGTGGGTTTCTTCTGCTTTAAGTCTTTCCTCCTGATCTTCCCAGAGGTTGGCTAGGATGTCTGTGCACCCATATGAAAAAAAAAAATCAACCATGCACATATTTTGACATTTGAATTTGGCTTACCCAGCTCAGGAGACTTCTGATGAATGCAGGAGAGCTGCCTCGAGCCCCTAAAGGTGCCCTCTAGGACAGCTGTGATGATCACAGTAGCCAGGATTGAAAAGATATGGATGCACAAGAAAAAGAAGGAAGGAAATAATTCTCCAGCACACATGGAGCATACCTGAGCAGAAAGTCAGAGCCTTGTTTGCACATCTGCACCTCCTCCTCCCCACAAACCGGCCCCTTAGCAAAGTGCAAAGCCTGATTCACCACTGGCAGCCATCCTGAGATGTTGGTCATAATGCACAGAGAAGGTGTAAAACTGCACAAACTCTGTCCCTGATTTCAACCACCTCTCAGAAAAATGTGGTTTTCCTCCACTGGATAAAAAGTTTGCTTTCAGATATGTCAGCTGGAAACATCACCATGGGAAAAAAGAAATGAAACTCTTCGAAGTGAAAAACATTTTCCATCAGCAAGGTTTTGGTATGCTCCTACCCCCTTTCTTCTGTTTCTCATCTATCCACCCTGCTGCACACAGACTTTTTAAGTCAAAACAAAATGAAGTTTATAAGTATTAATTTGGAAAGAGGTTGTTTTGTTTCATTCTTCCAATGGCTGGAGCTGATTTTTTCTTATGAGTGGTATCCAAAAAAGACAAAGGTTTTCAAACTGGGGCTTTCTGTACAAATATATTTATTTTCCACATCCAGCTTGCAGCTCCATCCTTCTCCCTTTTGCCCCCATCCTTCATTGAAGTGGTCAGATTAAAAAAAACCAAAACAAAAAACCCAAGAATCATTTCCCATCTCTCTGCTATAAACGAGGAGCCATTCATGGAATGGCAATTTGGACAATACAAAGCATCCATCACCTGCAGGATGAACACCAGCACATGACAGTAAAGCTGAGCATATTGCTCTGCCCAAAATTAACCCACAGAAATCAGCTGTCACACTGATAGATAAGGTCTCCCATCCTCCTGCCCAGAGCATCTCATGTGGGGCATGGTGGAGGACAAGACACAAGGCCAAGAACAGGACACAAGGCCAGACCTCACTATGACCTTGTGTGTGTCCTTCCTATGTTCTTACACAGATGCCAAGATTTCCTGCTATATAGCAATGCTACCAGCTTCATTGTTGTCCTGGTTTGGGCAGGTTTGCTGTTATTATCAGCCACTTTGCAGTGTTACACAGCAATATGTTCTCAGCACCACAGTCACCACTGAGGGCTACTGTGAGTTTTGTTGCTGTGTTCTTTGGTTGTCCCCAAGCCTGCTGCACCTTCAGGGATGAGCAGAGAATGCTGGAGAGACCTAGAGGCAGGACCTGCTTGTTTCTATCTGCAAAGGCTGGGAGGGAGGCACAGATGCACGGTACAGGTGGGCAAATGGGGCAAAGGGAAGGTTTTATGTGATGGCACTGAGACCACATGAACAGTGGCATTCATTTCTTTCTCCTCAGCCAAGCATCTTAGCCACAAGATCCTCCTTCCTCAAGGGAACAAACTGGGACAACTGGGCTTTTGTTTTGCACTGTCTCCAGGGGCTCATTAGCAGCAATTAGCTGCTCATTTCCTTTCCTCAGAAAGGGAAACTTTGGGAAGCACTCTTCCCAAGGGCATAACCAAATGCTGCTCTAGCAGCATGGAGCTGTGGAGGAAGGAAAGATGAACTTCACAAGTCATGCAAAGCACAGCACAACCCTATATTATATCTGGATGGGTAAACTCCTCCAAAAAAGTTCTTTCTCACTCCCTTGCACTAATGAGCATAGTGCCAAGTAGAAGGGCTTGTAGTCATTGAAAGTCGTATTCACAGGCCCCAAGAAGAAACCCATCTGAAGGCTGACCCATCATGGGGTCAGATCTCCATGCCCAGCATCTACACAGCATTATCATTCCAGGAGTGTGAAGAGTTGATCCATAAGAATCCAGAGAGAAGCCAACAGAATTGTTAACAACAAAGTGTCCTAACAAACATGCAATTTAACTGCTTCTAATGGATCTGCTCCCCAGATCTCCATGGAGATGAACAACATCAGGTAGAACTGCAGGTCCTTTAATGTCCCCTTAGCACAGCAGGGCAGGCTGCACCAGCAACACTGTATGGAAAGGGCTCCTTTGGGATCCAAGAAACACGGTGATGCTCATGGATGGCCTCGGACAAACTCACACTGGATGGAGACAAGCAAGAGGATGTAACCTTAGCCAGAGCCTGATCACATCCTTGGGAGGCCTCTGACCATCAAATGCCAAAGATTTAATCTATTTTATCTGCTGGTGGGGTGCTCTGTGAGGAAACTGGTGAGGGCTATATTTGAAGGGTAATTCTGCACATGAGAGATGTGGAGGCTTCACCACAGGTTTCCTTGGACATTGCCATGCTCCCTCTCCTCATTTCCCTCCCTGGAGGGGGATGTTCCAGCCTTAGGGATACACAGAGGACTGCAGAGAGAGCTGGCTGGAGCAAACTGGTGAGAGGTGTCCGGCTGAGCTCTTGGAACTGCAAACAGCAGCAGCTGCAGTATTAAAACGCACTTACATTGTAGGCCTTGACGATCAGCTCGATGATGTTCTTGGAGTCTTTGTGCAAAATCTCCACTGTTGTCCCAGGAATCAAGGCAGTAAAATTCTTAAAAGAAAAAAAAAAAAAAAAAAAAAAAAAAAAAAAAAAAAAAAAAAAAAGGAAATGCTGAGATGCAGAGAGGGAAGAGAGGAAAGAAGAGGCTGAGAAGGGTTTGTCCCCATGCCAAGGACACAGGGACAGAGGCCACACACCCTGCCCCGTAGTCTGCTGGTGGACACGGACCACCCTGGCCCTCATTAATGGGGAGCAAATTTGGAGGCAAAGTATTGCTAACGTGGCAATCACTAAACAAATCTTCTGGCCATGGGACAGGGACTAACAGGTCCAGTTATCTGCTGGAGAGGACAAGCCCCAGCAGCTGTGCACTCGGGAGAGCAGACACAGCAGGGAGGGAACCGCGCTGCCCCTGTTGCCTGCCGACCCCGCCAGCATCCCGGGAGAGGGGGTGGAGAATGAGATCAGATCTCCATGGGCGAGCAGCAGCATCTCAATTGTAGCAACGCAGCTGCTTGTTGTTTTTGCTGGGGCCTGGAGAACTCAAGCAGAGGTTTCCAAACGTGACCCGCCTTGAAACACTCCCTTGAAACACACACCGAGGAGCGAAAACCCCCTGTGGGGCAGCTCCAGGCACGGGCCAGTCCTGGTGGCTCAGGTTGCCTTTTCCTTCCGAGGGAGTTCAAATTGTATGTGGTGCTCTGGGCTCTGTGATGGAAAAACACAGCTGGGCAGAAATGCTGCGTGCGATTAGGTCATGGGATTGAGTCACTGCAGAATGGGTTGAGCAGGTTTCTGCTGTCGAGCACGCTGCACTGCTGGCAGCCATCCCTACACCAAGATTAAGCTGGAGCCTATTTTAGGGCTTCACATGCTCACTAACACATATATATGTTTGCTCGAAGAAGCTTTAGTGCTCTTTGCTGAAAGGACTAAGGAGGGAGGGATGGCAGCCTGAGTCTCATCTGCCTGCATCTGCCTGCATCTGCCTGCCCTGTGCATGCTCATGTGCATGCAAGTTGTGGCTGCACACATGCATGTTGACGGCTGCACACATGCATGTTGATGGTTGCACACGTGTGTTTGCAGCTGCCTCTGCTCCACGGTGTCAGCAGGAAGATGCTTCCATGAGGCGTTTAACTCTCCCCCCCATCTTGGCAGAACTTACCTTGTAGAGGATGTAATGATTTTTTGTAACAGCAAAAATCAGGTGGATGTTGTTTTCAGCGAGTTTCTCCCCAAGAAGGGCCAGGGAAGGATAATCCTAGGGACACGAAAAGGGCAGGAAGACTGGTGGGTAACACAGAAATGAAGACGAATTTCATGGCTTTTCTTTTCCCAACAGCAAAATTCGTTCCAGAAATATGGCATGTTTAACTGCAGGATGAAGTCCCTCGTGTATCAGTACAATCACAGCTCATATAGTAGAAATTCTGTCATCTCTTAAATATTTCTGCTACACCCTTTACTAGAATAGATGACTGACAAGGCCATTAGCTACAGCAGCACCTGAAATGCTGCATTTCATTCTGTCCTCTTTCTGCTTTCCCACCAGGAGACACAACTGTAACAAGCTGGCTGCTATCTCCAGGCTGCAAGGCAGGAAGATCTGGAACTACAGTAAGTGGAAATGTGTGATTTTTCTCCCAGAGCAGAAGCATCCCTTGCTTGCTCTTTTTGCATGCTGGAACCATAAGGAAATGATGATAAACTCTTTAATTCTTCCCCCAGCTACCCACAAGCTACAAAATAATGAACTGGAGTTCACTTTCAAGAGACCAGCTTGAGTTTGAAACCCCTTAGCTGCTTTTGAAGGGCTGTCTTCAGAAAAAAAAAAAAAAGCCACCTCCTTCACTTGCAGATAATAGGACTGATTGAGAGCCTTCAAGACCAAACACAGAAACACCAAAGTAGGACCCCCACCCCAGCTCCACAGAGTAACTCCAGGTTAGAACAGTGGCTGTACTGCAGAACACATATGCTTGCAAGGATTGCACAGCTGGGTGGAAAGAGGGTTTTTCTCCCAGGAGCTTATCTTCCATCCAGAAACACCTCCTGTTTACAGGTGACATCCGTGCAGGAAGAAAACAAAATGTAATTAGTGCTTGAGATCTGTTGAACAGGACACCTTTCCACTGGAGGATGTGACAATGAGGCAAGTGCTCACTCACCCCAGAAGTTTCCTCCACTGAGTTTAAATTTTTTAAAAAGGTCAGTTTGTCTAATTATTACTAAGACCTAGGTTAGCATTGTGCTTGAAGGCTGTGAATAAGAGGAGCACCCTGTTGTGTTTGCTAGTGTAGGCTCAGCCTCCCAAGGGAAAAGCTGATGTTCTACTGGACATTTTAAAAAAGGGATGACATGTTTTATCTTCCCCCTACACTTAGCAGGAAAATCTGATGCATTTCAAGACACCAAATTACTTTTCCATCCCTTGGGAACTCTCTAAGCTCCTACCCCATTTTTGAGCATCACAGAAGCACTCTGGAGTGATGCCCAAGGAGAACAGCAAATGTTAAATGAAAACTACAGAATTGAGTGAAACCATACTGGTCAGGGCCTGTGTTTGCCATAAGCTGCTGGAGTCAGAGGTGGCTGATCTCCAGAAAGGTTCACCAACACCCCAAGGTGTCCAAAGCCCCCTGTACCCCTCCTCACCAGCTGGTTGGAGGCGCTGTACTCGCTGGCTTCGTTCAGGTGG
The DNA here is from genome assembly GCF_003957555.1 of Calypte anna. Classification (NCBI taxonomy): domain Eukaryota; kingdom Metazoa; phylum Chordata; class Aves; order Apodiformes; family Trochilidae; genus Calypte; species Calypte anna. Next base: position 9,984,530 of record NC_044253.1, on the reverse strand, counting down.
CACTGGCCATCGTGGGGCTGCACCAGCCCCCCCAGCTTCCCATCCAGGGCTATGTGGGGCACATCATCTGTTGTGAAGACCAGCAGGTGAGATGCCTCCTTACGCCAGCCAATCTTCTCCTAGGGGAAAACAAACCCTGTGAGACAGCCAGTGTGCCCCTGCCAAGCCCATACTTCACCCCTCACCCTGCAAATGGGTGCCCACCCAGACACGTGCCCATCCAGCAGCAGGCCCATCAGCACTAATTAGAAGTGAATCGTGCTCCTGTCCATCCATCCATCCCTGGCAAGAACACAAAATGTCTGGGGCCCATCTACCAATTCCCAGCATCACCTTCCAACACTCTTAATTGAAAAGGCATGAGGAGGTATGTGGACTGTCCACCAGACCTTCGCTACCCAGATCCAAGAATAAGAATTTCAGCTGCTTTTACAGCCTAAGGAGACCTGCCAATTTCCTCCACACACATTTAATCTGACCTTGTTTCCTCAGCTCTGCGGAGTGGCCAAGGCAACGGCAAGAGCTGCAATATCCCTGCTCAGCATTTTCATTACTGCCCCCTCATAAAGGCTGTGCCTGAGCTCTGCTGCACAAAGTAAGGTCCCTGCCCGAGGGGACTGGTTTTGGAGCATCCACATGCATGCACAGGCACTTCCCCCTGGTCCACTTCTGCATGCATCTTCTGGAAGCCATGGTGCCCCCAAGCCTCCTGCCATTTTGCAGTGCAACACCACACTTGCCCCAAAAATCTCAATCTCTCCTGCACCACCGGGATGAGCAGGGACACATCCACCTGGAGCAGAGCATGGCAGGAGGACCTGTGGCCATGATTTTCCTGCACCAATCCATATACAACTTCCCTCCACAACTCTGCCATGAGCAGTTTCTGTGTATTTAAGAACATGCTGATTCCAAACCATGCTCTAGTGGTCCCTGTGAAAACACCAAGATATCGAGTACAGCACAAGAAATGTCCTCTGAACCCTCCGTAGTCTCTCTGTGCAAGGACCAGACATTATCACCATCCTTGCATGCAGAGAGATGCAGGGACAATTTTTTTTCAAGTGAAGGTTAAGAATTAGATGATAAATATTTCCCTCCCATGGAAGATTTCCTGGCTTTGCATTGAAAGAAGCTCTGTGCCTACAGCAGGACACTGAAGCAGTTTATTGCAATGGAAATGCAAGGAAACCAAGAAGCCCAAAGGAAAATTTTAGAAACCATAGCACTGAAGCTCAGTCACTCCCCAGGCCTTGCTCCCACCACCAGCTGATGCCAAGCCAGGCAGGCTGAGCTCCTGCAGGCAGGGAGATCCTCCTGTGGCAGAGACCAGAGGCAGGAAGCCTCATCTCTCAGAGCTTCTCCTTGGGTCTGGCCACCCTGCCAGTGGAGACACAGCCCCCTGCTTTCCCTCCCCATCCAGCATCCCCTCTCCTGCAGCCCCAACCTCAGAGCAACAGCACAAATCCCTTGGGAAGGGATGAGGGAAAATCTGGGAAAAGCATCATGATGGGAACGTAGTGCAGATGAATACACCCAACTCCTCTGGAGGTTACTGCTCAGATTATTTAGCAAAATGCAAACCCTGTCTTGTTGTGCAGTAAGATGCTGTGAGCTGCTGCAGCCCGTGGAAAGTGCTGGCGTGGGCAGAGCAAGAGGGCAGAGCAGGCAGGAGGATGTGGAACCACATCAGCCAGTGCAATTTTTGCCTGCAAATGAGTCACAGCCCAAAGCCTGCTGATCTTTCTGATAAATATAACTCTTGCTTCAGGGACACTATTCCTGAGCAGATTTCTTTTTTTCTCCCTATTGCAAAAGTTTTGTTTTGTTTTTGTTTTTTTTCCCTGTTAATGGCATTTTAAAGACTGACACAATGTATACAAGGCCATAAGAAAATCAATCTTTGGCAACACAGATATTTTGCTATGTAGCAGCACATTATAGTCCAGCTCAGTATGCAACACAGACTTTTTAACTCTGGGAAGCAGGAGTCATTCCACTGAAATGACCCCACTAGACCAAAAGGAAAAATCTTCATGTCAAATTGTAATTTCTTAACAACTCAACCCAGCTGTGCTTATGGCTCTAACTATGCAACAAGCAGTTCCCTGTCTACTAAACCACCAGACAGAAGCCCATCCAGACCACTTTTCTTTGGGTATCCAAAACTGATTTTAAAAAAAATTTTATTTATTTATTTTTTTATGGTTGAGGCCAAGAAACTTCCAAAGAGATTAAAAGGATTAACCTGAGTTTAATTTCCTTAGAAATGCACTGCACACAAAACAAACGAGCTGCCTTCAAGCAGCAGTTATGAAGCCTCTTCAGAGGTTATGTTGCTACTCACCTGCCTGCTAAGCCCACCTTTAAATCAAGGGCTAAGCATCCCTGTGCCTCCAGCACACTTTCCCACATAAACAACATCAAAACCACTTTGGTTACTCAGTTCAGGAATTCACTTCCAAAAAGCAACAAGCACCCACATTGTCAGTGACCATATCCAGGCACTGAGAGCATTTGATGCCTTGGAGCATCGGACTGGGGTGTCTCAGGTGGGGTGGCCAGGTTGGTGCTGATGCCAGTGCCACACTGAAAGATCTGGAGACCTATGGAAAAAGCACCTGGAGAGGCTGGCACTCTGAGAAGACATCACATCTCATGCTTCCTCTGCCAGCAGCTTCCAGGCACTGGAAAATACAGCTCTTCAACACTCAGTTTCTACCACAAAACCCAGAGCAGTGCTCTGCTCTGCTTTAAACAAATAACCAAAGAGACTTTCATTTATTTTTACTGGACTAAGATTGTTGAAGAAAAAAACCTGCACTGACATCTGACCCCTCATCTGGTTTTTGATCCTTGGGGGATATAAAGGATTTTGAAAACAGGTGGGACCTAACCCAAAGCAGAGTGAAGCGGGAAGAGGCATCTCCACAGGGCTGGGCATGCTGTGGATCCTACCCCTGCTGCTACTACCAGCTGTGATTGCCTTCTGTACCCTGAAAACCAGCTTCTCTCTCCTTACAGCCAACACTGACTGGCAAAACTGCACAGTTGCCTCAGTCCAGCCCAGCCCTCCAAATCCTACTGAAAAGGCTGCAAAACCCTGCATCACTATTTCCAAGCCTGAAATAACAATCTAAATTTATGCTTTGGGTGATGAATAAAAGGGATTTAATTGCCAAGTCACAAACTGCCAGAGGACCCCCCTGGATTCATCAACATGCCTAAACCCCCATCAGTTTCTCAGGCATAGACCTTTTTGGAAGAAGAAAACTGATATAGGTGCAAGACAATTTTGCCTTTGAGATTAAAAGCCAAAACCTCCTTCATTTTGCATAGCTCGGAAGGGCACCTAGGTGTCTCCCAGATGTCTTGGCCACTTCCATGTACCAGTGTCTAGGAAGCACCCATCAAAACCATTTCAAAAGACACTGTATTTTCTAGTCCAGCATTATCTCCTTGCTGCATCTTAGTATATAAGATCTGAACCTTATGCATTCCACCAAGCCACACTTAAAGAATGGCAGAAAACCAAAATACTGCAAATGGAAAATGTCATTACAGAAGGTTGATTAATATTCCTGGCTAACCTTTTCAGCATTAGGATAAAGGCTTATTGTCTCTGGCTCTTTCATGGCCTTCAGAATAACATTTACCCTATCTTCATCTTTCAGAAAGGAGCCAAACCCTGGGCTTGCTCGTTAGTCTGTATTAGCTGTACAAACTTTCCCCACTCGTTGGGCTGAAAACCAGGCCAGAAAATTACTTGAGAGTTACAGAGCTCTTACACAGCTCATGCAGAAGAAATTCTTGACATGACACAAAGTATAAAAATGTATAGTCAACAGAGCAGGTATTGTTTCTGCCCTCTCAGCACTTGAAGGGGTTGAGAAGACCACTCTTGGACACCCTGGCTTGGAAATGGTGAGGCTCTGCCATGACATGACTGTCATTCCCAGGACATCCCCCTTGATGCACAAGCTCTGCTGCTGAGCACTAAGCACTCCATGGCCAACACACTGCACTGCCCTGAAGGCAGGGGACTTTCTAAGGTCACAACTCCCTAGATTTTGGGTTTTGAATATGGTGGAAAGGGTGAAAGCTGGAAAAATCTGGAGCGTGACAGAGAGATGGAATGAGGTGCCACAGCAGTAATGAGGAAACCCACCCCAGGAGTGACCAAGGTGTTGGTCTGTATGCTGCTTTTCATGCACAGGGGAAAAATAGTTCCCAAGTTGCTAGAAACTACTGCCTGTGCAGGGTTTAGTTCCATACTTCATTAATTAGCACTGGATGCAAAGCACCATTCATTGCAAGAGAGAACATCCTCATCAGGAAGCAGCACCTCACTGCCACCCCAGACATCTGCCACCTTCACCCATCTTGATCGTGCTGAGACCCACCAGAACCTGTGGCCACCAACCAGTCTGGGCCATCACTCCATCACCACTAGGGAAATTAATCACTTATCCCCATTTTGGCTACATACAGGGCTTATGAGGTCAATAAGCTGGCACAGAATTTTGTCTCTGACTCTTCTGACTCTGGATGGATGGAGCCTTTGCTGTTCATGTCTGTGACCAGCAGGCAGCTGCTCCACCCACAGCAAGGGGTGGCCAAGGCAGCACAGCCAGTTGAGGCACAGCCAGTTCTGCTGCCTTGCACACCAGTCCCATGGACTTTCTCTCCTGCCCCCAGGCTCTGATAATTAATGAACCACAACAGTTGCATAAATTCCTCTGTTATGACCTGCCACATCATGCCAAGAGCACAGGCACACGTGCTCACCTCTGCTCACCCTTCCTAGAGGGTGCTCAGTCCTGAATTTAGATGGCACCAGCATCTAAATGAATCTTCTGGATTTAGAAGGGATGAAGCTGTGCACACAAGAACCAGCGTCAAATCTGCTGGTCCTTACCAAAAGTTTAAGACTGACACAAACATGCAGGAAGTATCTTGCAGGTCTCCTGCCTTCTAGCAATCTCTCCAAAAAGCCTTTGTGATACACACCACAGTATTTCTACAACTTAGGGAAATGTTGTCCCATTTTAGCAATAATGTGGTGGAAGGGACTGCAAAAAACCACATGGTGGGTGGCACAACTGAGTCACCATCCTGAGATGTCTCCACTCTAACCATGAGAGCCACCTCTCAAAAACTGAGAAGCACTTTATGCTCAGATGAGCACTATAATTGTGCCAACAGCAATATCTCTGCCAGTCTGGAAGGAGGCAGATGACTGTTGGGTGTCATGAGATCCAACAGGGCAGGTTCAGTCCTGTCCAGAGTATGAGCATAGATGAAGCCAACCCAGGAGAGGGAATATCTGGTTTCCCACAAGCCTGCATCCCATCACTCCCACAGACGATGCCTATCTCCCTGCTCATAAATCCAGACCCAGAAGAAAATATGCCCAACCAAAAGGACTACATAAGGCTGGAGCAAACAAAACCCAGACTGTATGTCAAGAGGGATAAAAGCAACTGGAGCCATCAAGGAACTGCAAGCCAAGAAGCTCAGCCACAAGTCAGAGAAAAGCAAACACTTCCATCCCTGATGCACAAAGGGATACAGAGCAACCCACGTACTTGTTACAGAAAGATCTTCAAGCAAACATCTCCAGAACCCCTAAGGATGTGGCTAACATGGCACCAAGCTAATGCACTCAGTCTTTAATTATGTCTCACTACTGCTCTCTAGTTTTGCTGACAGAGAGGGCGAGCAGGATATCAGTGCCTGGAGATCAGATCATCTAGTCCTACATGCCAAAGGGAGCAGGTACAAGCAGTAGGTGTCAGTTCCAGTCCTAAACCTGGGTCAACCACTGCAAGATGTGTTTGACACCCACTTAAGAAACGCATTAAGCCACACAAGTGTGCTGCACACAAGTGTACATGATCTTAAAAGGATACCAGGGGCTCAGGGATCAGCACCTACAAGTCTAAGTGTGCCATCAAATCTCAGACCTAAGTCTGCATTTGCAAAAGCTTCATTCTTACCCTTTTAAACTAGAAGATATATTGACCTTAACTTTTTTCTTTGTCTGTTCATATATAAAAGCACATGAAAACAATAGCCTCTACTTTTCAAAGCATTTTTCATGGCTTCTTCAAGAAAAAAAACATTGAAGTTACTTCCAAGAAATGGCAAACCGAAGCCTCATCCTGGTCCAAAAGCAGAACAGAAGAAACCTCTTCCTTCTCTTTTGCTTTGCTTTAAAGCTTCAGAAATCAGGGTGACTCACCTTGCACACAGCAGCCTGCAAAATGGCATCGAAACCGCCCTCGGGAGCATCCCGGTTGCGGGAAACCTTCTGCTTCTGAACTTCTTCATTGAAACGATCGACTTTATCCGTTAAGGACAAGAGGTGGCGGAAGCCAAAGGATGGGACACAGCTGGGGAACAGCTTGTAACTGCAAGAGGAACAGATGAGTGGTCAACTAGGAGGAACTTCACCAGCAGCCAAGAGCTATGGAAGCTCCCAGCTCTACCAGGCTGGTGTCCAAACCTCTGTTCAGAGGGATGAAATACTTCCCCAAGGCTTTATGTTTTGGACACTGATTTCTGGCTATTTATTTACATAACTTTACAGCAGAGCCCGTATTTTTAGTTATCCCCTGAGTTATCCCTCAGCTTTGAGCATCTGAGTTTGAGCTCTCATCATGTAAGGTCTGAGTGGAGGCACCAAGCACCAGACTATGTGGCTCTGGAGTTTCAGCACCCACCAAGTGGCTTCCACACTACAAGTCTGCAGCGCAGGACGTGATCTGCAGTGATGCAGAGGGCACAGTTTGGCAGGAGGCCCAGACTGACCCTCTACTGCAGCCCAGGATGGTGGGTGGGATGTCAGAGGAGCTTTTCCCCTATTCTGCAGTATGCATTTCCATTCTGTCATCCAGATTTCTTGGCCATAGATGCCACCCTGCACCCATTGCACATCACCTAGGTACCTGGCAGCTGCACAACATGAGGTGTGTTAATAACTAACACCAACTCATGCATCCTCCCACTCTCCCTTCAAGCCAATGAGCAAGCACTGTCTCTGCTTTCCAGAGCTCCACTGCAGCAGAAAAGTAGGAGTGGCACCCTAAGGCAGAGAAATGCCTCGGCAGGCTACCAGGAAAACTTCTTTTTTCCTTATAAAACAGGAGGCAGCTCACCACTTGGCCAGGAGAGCTGAGCAGAGCAGCTCCGGCAGCTTGGGAAAGCCACGAGTATGTGTGGGGGAGGAGGATGAGAAGGGTTAAGAAGAAAATGTGGTTAAAAAGAAGTTGCATTGGCACTAATTCACTCTTATCTTCAAAGATAAAACCCAGAGAACAATTTAAGGCCTCTGCTGACACATGACCCACTATGGGCAAGTTGTAAGAAGCTTTTTACACAAAGAAACATTTAAGACTTACCACCACTGGGAACTCAAATCCCGCCCAAGGGACCTCAGAGCAGGGATTTCCACCTGCACAGCCATGCACAAATCCTAACCACGGGGCAGGTCCCACTGCCCTGGGCCTGGCTGGCAATTAGAGCCATCCCTTGTGATCAGCCCCATGTTCAGACTTGCATTTCTCTTGCACCCAGAGCCAAGACGAGGAGCCTGTGATGCCTGAAACCCCTGCACTGCATGGCTCAGCCCCTAACCCACACCATACATCTGGGTGCTCTGTTTGTCAGCTCCCTCGCACAGGAAGAAAACACTGGCATGCTATAGGGTCCCAGATCAGATGAAGATTTATAATTTAATCCTTTTTGGTTTGTTTTACGCCGCAGGTTTGCTGGCAGAAGCTGCAGGCAGCAGCAGGACAGAGGCTGGGTCACTGAGTGACTACACAAGGGCACACAGCAGTGTGGATGGGTTATCTGGGGCTGCAACCTCCCCAGGTCTTATCACAGGGAGATGGGTAATTGGGTGTTTAGTCAAACCCTCTCTATTCCTTATCTTTTTTAATTTAGTGTTTGTTTCCTTTGCATGACACTAAGGCTGTGAGCGGCCACTTCCTGGCTCCCCAGAAAGTTCCATCTGGGATGCTGAGCTAGGAGCAGGGGCAAGCAGTGAGCTGGAGTAGGAATGAGGAGGAACAAGGGATCCCAGCCAGATCCCACACAAAAACACAACCACACACTGCCCAAACTGGCCATCTCCATAAGGAGGAAGAGAGAGCCAGGATCTGCAGGTTTTTTAAGATAGAAGCAAGTCCCTGGATGAAGTCTGCTTTGACACTAGAAATAGCTGCAAGAAAAAACAGACCTGGCAACACACCTCACTGCAGCATGAGGGAGCCAGCTTATGGCAGTGACAACCTTCTGGCAGAGTAGGCAGAGGAAGGCAATGCCACTAGAGAACAAGGAGCCATCACCCCCAGTTTGGGTGAAGAGGAGGGAGATGGCAGCTAGAAGGAAACATCCACAAGGCAAGCTGCCTTGGGCAGTCCTTACTAAAGGGTTTCCCAAGACCAGGCTGACTTAGTATAACCCATAAACAGAAAAGCAACCACCTGGGTAAAACCAGAAGGCCATGCAGATAGCCCAATTGTGGTGGTAGAAGATGAGGCAACATCTCTGGGTGATCTCAGAGAAAGGGCACCAGCAGTTCCAGGCATGCCTTGCTGGGAAGTTGTTCAGCACCATCCCTCCTCCCACCCCTCCCCCTCCTGCACATTTCCCCCTGTTTCACTCAGCAAAAGCCATGTCACTTCAATTAAATCACACACAAGTCAAACAAAGTTTTCACTGAAGCAAAACCCCATTTCCCCAGCCTGTGAGCAAAATGAGCGGGTGATGGAGACTGAAAATGACAGAGATGACTGAGCACATCCCTTTGTGACCATGCCAGATTTTCAGAGGGAAGATCTATGAACAGTGTGGTGAATGGTGGCAATGCTTCATGGCCAAAGAGTGAGTTTTCAGTGTTAAGATCTATTTGACTTTCCTCCCTGGACAGAATTGGTGAAAACTGAATACAGATAATTTTGTCTGCTCAGCGGTCAATGTGCAAAGAGATGCCAAACCCTTGGTCAGTGCCAAAATATGCATAGAAGCTCATAGCTGATGCAAGCTTTCTTTAATCCAGATCTCATGGAAAACTTAAAGGCTGCATGCTTGCAGAGCTTGGCATCCACCTGTGCTGTGATCTTCCAGTGTAAGTATCCACGAGTGACTCAAAGAGAAGTGCTACCCTTGCTGCCTTATCATGACTAGGAAGCAGCCCAGGAATGGATGAGGTGAAGACAGCACCACAAAGGAAGGTGTCGATGGTGTCATGCTCCCAGGAAGGCACTTGCTGCTAAGCTTTTGCTTTCATGCCAACATCCAAACCTGTTTGAGCCTGGACACCCTCCACTACACCCAGTTCCACTCTGGCATAAACCCCAGTTCAATGGACTTGGTCCAGACTCTATAAGTTAAAGACCAAACACAAAGACTCTAGAAAAAAAAAATAGAAAGGAGGAAGGTTCTGGTATCACCACAGAGCAAATCACATCACTTGTGTCTTTTGCAACTGCCAGATTGCTTCTTTTCCACAGCAATAAAGATGAAAAAAACCTGCCTGACATCTTCAAAACAGATTTCAAGATCCCACTAATCAGTCCTACAGGCCCTCACAAATCTCACTTCCCCCAAACACTTCTGTCAGGAAGGACTTGGATTGCCTTGGTCTCCTTATCTGCAAAATGGAGACAAAGAGCTTAATTGATCTACTCAAAGCCAAACTATGACTCAGGGCTGGGATCAGAAATCAGGAATTCCTGGCTTTTACTTCTTTTTCTTAAAGTCTGTAACAAAGTCTGCCATGCCTGCATCCTCATTGAGTACTTAAAAATAGCTCCTGATACAACAGTGTCCCACATCTAAACACAAAGATTTCCTGACAAAAAAGGGAAATTGTCCTATTTTGAATCACTCTGGAGCTTGGGCTTGGGCTTGTCCCTCAGGGTTACACCTACCACTTACCCAATGCAGGGGTTGTTTTGGTATCTTGGTGCAGTGTAGGAGAAAGGAGAAATGTTTTTGTCCACAAAAGAGCCAAATCCCAGCCGGAAATTGCTAGTGAGCTTTCTCATCTCTTCAGCCAGCTTGGTCCCCAGGTTCCGAATATTATCTAGATCATCATTCATGGACAGGGAGAGATCCATCAGGTAGTAGAGGTCCACAGGATAGTCCTCCACTTGCCGAACCTGGACTTGGAAGGAGGTTTGGTCACCTGCACAAACGCAAAAGGAGAGTGGTGAAAAGGAAACTTCTAGCACACACAAAATCTAGACCATGTTATTCATCCTCATCCTGCTGAGGAGATAGAAGAGAGTGAGGGAAGAGAGGAGGATGAACATTTCCAAATTCATCCCTTAGGAGACTCACAGGAAAGCAGATTACTGACTTTTGGTCCTTTTGAGCTATGTACTGTACCAGCTGGCAAGGAAAACACACTTATATACAGAGTGCACATCTCGTGTTTTACACTGGGGATAGAGAAAAGGATCTTTCCATCTCAGATGAGAGAATGCCTAAGGGAGAGACACCTGCAAAAATTCTGTTTCTCCAGGCTGTGTACAGTGCGGGTGTGTTTCCCTAGAAATCTTGACAGAAAAGGAAGCAGAGTGTACCTCAAATGTATGTTCCATGGACTAGTGAGAGAGGACCCTGCACATGTTTACTTGGGTACACCCTCAAAGAAAATAAGAAAGAGTCCAAGAAGTCCTATACAAAAGAGAGGAGGAGGTGGAGCAGGAGCAGAGAGCGAGTCAGGAGGAAACACCCAGCATGAGATAAATGTAAGATGTCCTCTGAGCTGTGCAGCAAAGACAAGTTGAAGCAGGCACAGAGGAGAAGGACTTTGGAAAAGGACCTCTCCCCTGATGAAGAGCTGTGCCACCATGATTCTGGACAAAACAGTGAAAAAGAGAAGTGAACTGGAAAAAGAAGTTTGTTAGGGTCACCAGGGGAAGCACTGAAGCAGAGATGAAGCTTCCTGAAGTGATGGACACATGGGAAGGAGGGGATGGGCTGAGCCATAGGCTGCACAAATGTGAAGAAGAGCAGAGGAAAGCCTTCCCCCTGACCAATGCCAAACTGCTTTCACCAAAGGTGCCCTCTAGAAGGGGTGCCTGGTAGGGGAGGACATCTCCAGCATCTCTAAAAAGGTGAAGCAGCTCCAAAGAGAACTCAACTTCACACCAGACGGACCTTGGTGGAGCCAGAGAGGAGGTGTCTTACATATTGCTGAGAGTGGGGTAAATGGAATCCCTGGGAAGATTTGGAGATCCCATGTCCCCAGCTGCCACTTCTTCAGCCCATTTGCCAGCTCAGTGGGGTTTCAAACCCAGCAACTCCTCTCAAGACCAAGCTCCCCCTCTTGCCCACCTCTCCCAGCTCTTCCCAGCTGAGGATGAACTTTGAGAATTGGCAGGTTCTGAAAACACTTGTGGCTTCCTCTCCTCTTCTCCAGCAATAAAACTTTTTTTTTTTTTTGTATTGTAATAGCATTTTTCTAAATGTTTCATTGTTTTCCTCATTGTCTGGAGCAGCACATCTGCTCCCTCTTACTTCCAGCCCATGCTGGAAAACATTCCCAAAATCTCCATGCTGGTGGGACACAGCATGAGGGGCTTGGCAGCCAGGCAGGAGGCAGCCAGCACCTGGGGTGAGGCTGTGCCGAGGTGCGCGCAGGGCCAAGCACCCTCCCTGGCTCCTGGATCTGCTCTGTAGTGATTCCTACAGCCACTCTGTGTGAGGGGAGTGAGCAGACAACCTCTCCCAGCCTTCTGCTGCAGCTGCTTCTACCCAGCAGCAGCCACCCCCTTGGTGAAGAAGCTGGGGTCCTCTTCTGCAAACACAGCTGTGGAAGGTTTAGATCCGGGTCTGCCCTCTTTTCTCCACCAGTTCTCTGTGCATCTGAGCCAGCTTGGTGCTGGGGCATCAGAGAAATCAGTGATAGCTCCCAAACCAAGACCTTCCCCCTGTTTAATGAGCTCCCTGCACATTTAGATCAAGGGTGGCTCCCAAGGCAGGGCTTCTTTTCTTATAGGTAGCTGCTCCCCCCTGCATATGTAAAGGAGGGGCTGTGAGAAGCACTGTCTGCAAGTATGAGCATGTAGCTATTGCCCAAACACTGGCTTTGGGAAGCATGAAGCTCTTGCCATAAATATTATTCCTTATTCTCCCCAGCTTTTGACTCCTGCAGGAGCAAGACTTGCCCAGCACTGCTCTGAGATGTGGTATGCAGCAGGATGTGACTTGGCACAGGGATTGCAGAAACCAGATGGGGGGGTGGGGGGAGAGCTGATGCTGTACCTGGCATGCATTTTGTGGGGCAATAAAAGAACATCACTTATATACTGTAATACCTGCTAGCACTGATGGCTGGGTACAAAGCTGTCATTGCATACTTGACTGCAACTTAGTGCTGCAAAAATGCATTTAACTTCAGTAAAATTCATTCCCATGCCTACCATGCCTACATATTTTTCCCTCTGGAATACCCAACTCTTTCAGAAAAAGAGGATGGGTTCTTCTGCATGTGATGCCCCCAACATTTCAGCCTCCAAACCCTTCTCCCTGAGCATGTCTGAAGGTGAGAATTCCTGTGCCAGAGATAGTATTTGAGATGCTTTGATCACACCCTCTTTTCTTAATAGATATGGATTTATTAGCCCCTGACAAGCACCAAAAATAACAGGAGCCTGGACTTGGTTCTGTCATTCCTAACTGCTCAAATTATCTCAGAGAAAATGTCGCCAATGTATGTACATGTAAGTGCAAAAGAATTTACCATTCTCTGTGCAAAGTATTACTCTCACACTCCTCAGGATAATCCAGCCCGCTCTATCCCCACACATGGTCACCACCATTCTCTTCTTAGGGCTTTTGCTGAAATGTTTTTAACTAAAAACTGAATTGAGAAATGTTACTTGGATACCATCACATAGTGGCAGTGTAGAAACTGGAAAAACTGCTTTTGGCCAATTTACAAATGCAAGCTCAACAACCAGGCGTACCCACAAAAAACTCTTATTTCTGCTTGGAGAGGCTTAAGGCTTGATGGACAATGCAACTTGAAACTACTCCTTTTTTAAATTCCTTTCACACTTTTCATATTTTCAGTCTATCTGGGACACTGCTTGATAGCTGAACACACGATGAAAAAATCAATATTCTCACAATGAAATGCTCAATTTGAAAGCTACCTTGTGAAGGATGTCAAGTTAGAACCTATGAAAATCAGCTGTGGGCAAGGAGATTTGAGGATGTGCCTTCTGCCATGGGATGATTAGGTCAAACTGCCTGGGTGGGAATGGTGAACAATTGACAATTCGTTCCCTTCTGCTTCTGCTTAGTGGTTTAAGAATAAAAGATCAGCATCACCACAGACCGCCCCGTGAATTCATCTTTGAAATAGTACACCCTTCATGCCCAAAATTAAATCAACATTGTCTCCTTTTTGTCTTGGATTCACAGGGTGAAACTTATTCTCAGCCTCAAGGATTAATGGATAACTTAAACTGGGGATGCTAATACAAGGGCTTAAGAAGTCATCAGCCTTCAGATGAGAGTTCTGACCAACATCAAAAAGAGATCAAAAAGAGGGGATACTATTAAAAACATCTAGGTATGTCCCTTCTCCTGCAATGACTGATGCTCTGCAAGAGGAACACAGGGAGGGGACCTCCCAGGCTCTGTGTGGGAATCACTGTGGGGACCCCCAGGGTGAAGTCTGCAGCTCAGCTCAGACCTGGAGGGCTTCTCAGCTGCCCAAGGAGATCTGAAGGTGGCCACAAGTGTGGCCACCAGGGAGGGCTGGCAGGAATGGCACACTGCAGCCCAAAGTATCCAGCAGCACAGCCCCAGGGAAGCAGCATGGAGGGGGAGCCCACACCCTGATCCAGACTGGAGTGGTGGGGACCCATGCCTCTGGCCAGGCAAAACTGCTGGGGATTGAGGAGGAATTTGCTGAGCACTGGGCACTGTGGGAGAAGGAGAGTCTGTGGGAGGTGAGATGTGGATGCTGAGCCAGCCCTTCCTGCCAGGAATTGCCTCAAGAAGCAAGAGTAGTAACAACTCCCTTCTTTTGATGGGAACAAACCTGTTTCATCAGCAACATTCAATTGCAGAAGCCATGCATCTAGCCATGCTTCCAGCAGAGACTGCCCTCGGGTACCTGCTTTTAAGGCTTTGAAGAAAAATTTCTCCACATTTGAGGGTCTGGCTGATGACAGCAGTCATACTGCTGAGGGAGAGTTAAAAAAGAGACATGACAACTATCCAATACTTAGAATTAAACAAAAAAATCCTGCAGCAAGTGGTAGGCTCTGGGGGATCACTGGTAGCATGGGCACCAGCTCAAACCCCTGTTTTTCTTGGGCAAAACATCTTATTTCATTTTCTGTACACTCATGAGAGCTGTCACAAAACTGTAAGCCTCAGAAACTCACAGCAATTGCTTATAATGAAGCAAGCTTTTATATTTGCTCCTTAACTTTGCAATAAAGAGCTTATTTTTTCCCCTTCAGAAATATCAACTACTAAATTTTTGCAAGAATTCTGAACCTACATTAGAGCCTCTCCCTATCATGCAAAAACTTTAGATAATATGTATGCTCATATGGCTCAGCCCAGGCATTCCCTTCTAATTTTTAATTAAAAGGAAGAGATAGAAGAGAAGTGATGGCTCAGGGGAATGAAACAGGGATCTGGCTACCGTCCAAGGCGTGAGTCACAAGTTCAAATCTCCATCTTCTGCCTTAATCCCATGGCTCTTCTGCATACCAACAGAAAACAGATATGCATTTTTGTTTCCAATTTATAGAAGGAGCTGTCTCAGTTTAGAGTCAAGCACTGTCAGCTTAGTGGAGGATCCTAAATTATTTTAACTCCTTCCATCCGGCGATTATATTTTTTTAAGTGAGCAGGTTCCTTTGCAACACATGCAAAGATTAAGACCAGTATTGGAAAGAGTTTTGGGGAACATCTAACTCACTTTGCCTAACAGTGATGTCCTCTCACAGGGAACATACACCTCAGCCTCAGACCTGTTTATGATGCACCACTGAAGTTCACAGGCTCTGGAAGGAGCTGGCAGCCACCTGCTTTAGTGTACTCTGAAGTCAGGGGCTATGGCTTGCTCTCAGCATGTCCCACCCATCCTTTCTCACCCCCACAAGCACACCCCAGCCTAATGCTCACACTGGGGACTCACCAGGACGGAGATTCAAGGTGACCTTCTGAGGCATGATCTGCGTAACATCCAGGTGTGTCTGGCCAGAGCCTTTGCTGCTCAGAGGGATGTTCTTCACCACGCTGATGGTACTGTTGGGGTTTTCAATGGCTCCATCACAGTCATTTGCAATCAGGTTCTGCAGGAAGTCACACCGTGATGTGATGGACTTTGTGCTGCCAAACTCCTGGGGTTGACAAAGGGACAAAAGGGAAAGAGAGGAAGAAACTTCAATCCCACAGCAGGAGTTCTGTTTTGACATGCTGGTTGCTGTGGCAAATAGGAGATTTGCTACAGGAGGAGGAGAAGCTGGTGTCATTTGTGGTGGCTGTACTCAAAACCAACCTGCACTAAGCCTCAAGCCTGTCAAAGGCATCTATCAGAAAAGAAATCCTGCCAGGGTTTGAAAATGGAAGCTGCTCCCAGACCACTGCAGCAGAAAGCTGAGCCTCAGTTTTCAGCCCCAGCCACAGCAGCAGCACTTGCTCCAGCACTTGCTCCCAGCTGTGAAAGCATTGCAAAGTGCTGGGTTTACTGCCTCCACAGCCAATTGCCTTCTCTTTGAGAGGAAAAGGTGAGAAGCTGTTACTTTTTGCATGTACATCACCTTGCAGGAACTTTGAAGGAGAGGACAAGAAGGTGGCACAACGGGAAGCAGGACAAACCCCTCAGCCCAGAGAGACAAGTCATGATGTGAAGATGGAGACTGAGTCTGGGTGGCTCCAAGGACCTGTATCCTTTTCCCCGGGTGAGATACTGCAGGCCCCCACACAAGCACCGCCTGTCCCCCCTCCCTCACACCCCTGCACGTCAGACTGTGGGAATAACACCAAAATGGAGATCAAAAAGTGACCATGGCAAGCGGTCCCTGAAGCAGCCTGTGTAGTTTGAGGTGAACAGGCTGGACTGGGCAGCCCTGCCAGAGGGTGAGGGAGATGGGAGAGCTGCTTCTGCAAGGGGCAGGTAGTGAGGGGCAGGCGGCGAGGGGCAGGCGGAGGGGGCAAGGCAGAGGGGGCAAGGCAGAGCGGAGAAGGCAGAGCGGAGAAGGCAGAGCGGAGAAGGCAGAGCGGAGAAGGCAGAGCGGAGAAGGCCGTGAGGGGAAGGCCGTGAGGGGAAGGCCGTGAGGGGAAGGCCGTGAGGGGAAGGCAGTGAGGGGAAGGCAGTGAGGGGAAGGCAGTGAGGGGAAGGCAGTGAGGGGAAGGCAGAGGAGGGGAAGGCAGAGGAGGGAAAGGAGTGAGGGGAAGGCAGAAGGGGGAAGGCAGAAGGGGGAAGGCAGAGGGGGGAAGGCAGAGGGGGGAAGGCAGAGGGGGGCAAGGCAGAGGGGGGCAAGGCAGAGGGGGGCAAGGCAGCTCTCACTCCCGGAAGAGGGGCTGCCCTTGCAGGGAGGCTCCCAGCACTTGGCTGCAGAGCTCCAGCCCTCGCTGGGAGCCCCGTGCGTGGTGCACAATGCAGCCTTGTGCGGGACGGTGCTGGGGAAGGGACAGCTGCACAATGCAGCCTTTTGCAAAGAGCTCGGTTTGCGAGAATGCCTTTCCCCCCCCCATTTTTTTTTTTTCCCCCCAAAAAGGGAGCAAGTTGCAGGCCCCAAACTTGTTGAACTTTCGACAGCTGATTCCGATATATTTCTGCACTGTAACAATAGAGACAAACAGTCTTTTGCTCCAGGGCCAATTGACTAAAATGACATGAAATAATGCAGAAAAGATGCTCGCCCCTACTTCGACCATGCTGTGGAAAAAAGGAATGGGGATGAAGAAACCCCGCTTTTTGCTGATGTTCTGGCATGAAGACAGGGGAGACATCAAGGAGGGAGAAGTCATCCTATAGTTTTCGCCTTTGCATGTGGCAGGGTGCTCAGGGTCCCCCAAGGACGCAGACAGAGGCTTCTGTTGCATTTTCTTACTATGAGGTCCCAATGTTATTTGAAAAATGTGAGATTTGCATTCCAGCATCTAGCAGTGGGGTCCAGCCAAGGAGACGGCATGTTGGTTGGATGTTAACATGACTTTCTTGGAACGTGTCATGTAAACAGATGAACTTCCAGAAAGGAGGACTAGGACTATTTAAATCATCTCCAGCATGACAAAATAAAAAACAGAATCCCTCATAAAACTTAAAACAACACCCAGCCTTTCAGAGTAGCACTTCTAGGGCAGTCTTGGAGAAAAGTTTATCTTGTATGTGGCTGGAACTAAAGTCAGTGAATAGTCCAGGTATTCTCCAGGGCTGGTCCACCCAGAAGTGGGGCATACAAAGGGAGATGCTCTCCTGCTGTCCCAATGTCTGGACCATAGCTTCAGATGAGCACCTCTGCCAGCTCATATCTGCTGCCCACCTATTAGAAAAGACACTCTGGTTGTGGAAAAAGCAACACAAACAGCACCAGGACTGCAGCTGGGAACCTTTAGTTATTCCCCAGGAATTAACATTGGAGACTAAGGAAACAGGACAACATTTAGAGCTGCTTGTGCAACTCCAGCCTGTATCAGGCATTTCTAGTCCTCCCTGGGGTCTGCTCCAAAGCCTCTTGATGTGAACAGAAAAACTGGACTTCAAAAGGCTTTGAATTAGGAGTTCATTTTCTGGCTGGGGTTGGAGCAGCACAGCAAGATCCAGGATGGATGGGCAGCCTGGGGAGAGGAGGAGGATGGCAGCTTCTTCCCCCAGCTGCTACTGTGTAGCAGTCAAGCTCGTAACACAGTGAGAGATGGCCCTGGGTATGGTACCTTTTATGTGGATGTTCATCACCCCACATACACGAAAGCAGCATCTGTATGCCAAGAATGAGACAGGGCTGGCATGCAGGGTGAGGGGTGTACCTGCCTGGAGGCTTTTTGGGGCAGGGAGCAAGGGCATGTGCAAACCTGCCCAGTTGCACAGTGGTGAGAAATAGTTACTACTGCAACGTGTTCTGCAGCCTTCATCACAGAAATTCTCCTAGGGAGATGGAGGGAAAGCTCCTGATAGGATCTCCACAAAGCTCTCAGTACCTCTGCACAAGCCCCCCTTCACTTGACTCAGATATTTGCTCTTAAAGCTTTCTTCTCAAAGGGGCCCAGAGGGTTTGCCAGAGGAAAAGCTGCTGCTCAGATCAAATCCAGGCTCTTTCTTGTTTGGTGAAATGTTGCATTACCTGGGGTAGGAGAAAACAAACCCCTGGCCTCAAGAGCCCAAACGCCCAGGGGAAAGGGGTTCAGCTCTGTGCCCAGGGGCTGCAGGACTGACCACTACTTCTGCTTTGATTTCTAACTCAGGCAGGGTGACACTGAGCAAGGGAATGAGAGCAGCCTTGGGAAAATCCCAGAAGTGTCCACAGAACCCTGCAAACATCCCTCATGCAGGTCAAAACCCAAAGCCAAAACTATGGCCACTGGAAACCATTCAAATGAAGCGCAAAGTTCTGAAAACTTTCTGAAACAGAAGAAATCAAGACTCCCAGGGGAGAAAGGATGAGATTTGAGAAGTAAAGAATATCACACAGGTCCAAGTAATTCATGAGCAACCAAGCTGAAAGGCAGCCCCACACTGGCTCAGATGTGGTCCAGACTCCAATTCCCCCTGAGCAGAGAACACCTCACAGTTAGTTATTTAGTGCACCCAAATACCTGTTGACCACCTGCCTGCATCAACAAGAAATGCAGTAGGTACCCCACAGCCAGTAGGAGCTGCCCCAAACACTGCTTCATGCGATCAGTTTGGGAAGATCCCACCTAGTCCCTGCCCGTGAGGCCGCTGCTGGCAGCCTTTGTGGTCTGGCCTCCAGGCTAACATGCTCACAAAAGCAAATGGATGCAAGTGGCCAGAGTGAATGGGAACAGCAGGGTGACAATTACATGCTCATCAGTTGGCAGTTTAAGACAAATTGCTTGGTCTGTGCCATAAAAAATGATACATTGACTGTATGTACCTGACTATATCTAACCCCTGACTAGACATGTCCCTGCCATTTTTTATTTTTTTTGCTTTAATCAATCCAGTTCTGCATGAATTCAGCCTGGACTATGGTTCCTTTAGAGGTCCTTTTCAATCCAAATTATTCTATGATCTATGTTAAAAAATGCACGTTCCCTCCAGGAACTTCCTTGATTTTGCTTCCTCATTCTCCAGGCACACGTTCCCAATATGGGAGAAGATGGGGGACAAGCAATCTGCTGGAAAACAGAGGGTGCCATGGGAGAAACTTCCGTTAATCAAAAAGGGAATTTCATTTTAATTAATATAATTAACGGGCATCTCTCTTTTGCATGTACACATACAAATTCATCTACATAGGTAATGCATGGATGAGCACACAGTGTACACACACAGAATTATCAGAGTTGGAAGGGATCTCTGGAGATCACACCTGAAAAACAAGAGAAACCTCTGGCTGGATCACTCTGCTCCCCAAAGCAGCAAGCAGAATCTCTTCCTCCCATCCCAGTACTCCCAAATGCTCTTTTGGGGGAGAATCTCCCTTGGAAGCATTCCAGGTTGATTTATCAGAGCCCTCCTAACTATCGCACCCCATCTGGCAGGTCAGAGGATGGCTCTGAAGCCAATTCCATAGGGCCCAGCAAGCCAAACCAACCCCTGTGAGCCTGACCCACGAAAGACAGGCTGCAACTGAAATCAAAACAACCCCACGGGCCAGTGTACAGTTTCCAGAGAGAGGCTTTCACCAGCAGTGTGTCAGCAATTTCTGGTCTTTGCCAGCACCTTCTGGAGCTTGCAGGAGAAGCTGAGGAATCTCCTCAGACTACAGCATGAATGGAATGCCTGCAGGAGTTTCTGGCAATCACTTATTTCCCCCAGACAGCCCTGTTTTCAGGGTGATGGTTAAGGCCACACACATATATCCCTTATTTTAAGTGCCATTTAAAAGGAATAGCCCATATAAGTCCTGCTTCTCAAGGTATTCTTCCACGAGCCAACAGAATCCATGTCAGCTTCCAAACTTTCAGCAGCCCAAAGACTTGTGGTTAGCTCAGCTGCCCCTGGGGGCCCTGGAGCTGCTGGATACCAGAAGCTGCTATCATCAACTCATCTATCATCATCCTCTCTGATGGGAGCAGAGATGCTGAACACAAGAAGAAGTGAAC
Organism: Calypte anna; assembly: GCF_003957555.1. Lineage (NCBI taxonomy): Eukaryota > Metazoa > Chordata > Aves > Apodiformes > Trochilidae > Calypte > Calypte anna. Next base: position 9,964,244 of record NC_044253.1, on the reverse strand, counting down.
AGAGGCCAATTCAAGCTGAGGGGATGTGACACACCCTGTACTAACAGGTAAGGAGGTGGTCGTTTCAACTTTACAGCATGTTGACTGCTCTGCTCTAAGCATCTATCTATACACGTACTCTTACCCTCACAATTCAAGGCAGTGTAAATACAAGGAACCTTATCCCACTTGGGAAGCCATTGGGACAGGGCTTCTTGTATCTGCAGAATTGCTTTTGCTTGCTCCTAGCTCCTACTTACAATCCACAAGCACTCAAGAATTTCTGTTCCTCTGTGGTCACATGGAGCCTGGATTCAGAGTGGTGAAGAAGGATGCAACACCAGAGGAGGTTATGTGAACCATAGTCTTCTCTGGGAAACAGCCCTGCTTTCCTGCTCAGACTCCTCCTCTACCATGGCTAGAGTGTCCCTCCCAGCAGTGACACTGCTGGGCACCCAGGGGGACAAATAACAAACAGACATGATGGCACTGCCAAGAGATATTATTCCACAAAGGGAGGAATATTATATAAAAGAAAGTATATACATACAGGAAAGTATAATTATATATATATAGTGTATGTGTGTATATATATACACTGTAGACATCTCTACACTTCCTGTATATATAATATATAAACAAATATGATAATATACGGAACTATCTATATAGTTATATTTTATCTAAGAGGCTTCTATGATATATACTACTATATACACTTCCTGACAAAATTACTGTTGCCTCCAAAGATGACATCAGCTGGCCCAATTTGCTCCCACACCTGTTAAATAAATGCAAAGAGAGCAGAAAATACACACTACCCATCTACCCTGTTCTTGTCTCTACACAACCAGTGCCTATAGAAACCCCTCCAATATCTTAGCATTGATAGTTCAACAGCAGCAGAGCTATAGAAGTGGACAGGCATATATGCTCCTGGGCAACATACATAGCAAATGACAGCTGATGGAAAGAGAAGAAAAAACAACTAAAAGCAATCTAATGACTAGCCTGCAGCTGGGGGAAGGCAAATGAGGTGGTGGAATGACTATGGAAAGAAAGGGGATATTAAGAGTTTATAATATTACTTTCAAACTTTTGAAGTCACAAACCTCTAGATACCTTTCACAATCCAATCACCTGACCTGATCTCAGTCAAACAGACATAACTAGAGGTTCAAGCACTAGATTTGAATAAACAACCAAACAAATAAATAAATAGAATAAGAACCTGCTAAGTTTTAGCATCCAGCATATAATGGGGACAGCAGCTTTTAAGCATGTAGTTCTTGGCATGAAACACCTTGACATGTATTTTTAAATAGCTGCTGCAGGCTAAAGGTCAGGAAGTATTACAGCACTTCCCTGTAAACACCCGTCTTCCTTCTTGGCCCCTCCCTTCCATTTAGGAATAATTTTTTTTTTGGTAACACTTCTATTTGCAAGATAGAAGTCAAGCTGTCAGTCCATGGGCTGCCTGATAATTAGTGGTCACAACGACCACCAGATAAACATTTCCACTGGCAGCACTTCACAAAAAGAGGTATTTTGAGGCTAAGAGTTAAAAAATATATACATATATATAAAGTCAAATAGCACAAGCTCAATAACCAGAGTTCCTGCATCCAATCTTACCACCCGAGATAAACTGACTGGAAGAAGAGCTCTTACAGCTGTTTACAAGATGTCTCGAAAGCAGGATCTATTGCTTTACCCTTTCCCATCTGCACACCATTCTCCTTGCTAGAAAAAACCCAAAACATCAAAGCTATGACACTGTGAAGCAGTAGAGTGCTAGTAGCATTAGGAGGTTTTCCTTGGGGATCTGTGGCTGTGCCTATAAGTGAGTGAAAATCCAGTAAAATAGAGGCTGGGGTACCTCCAGAGACACAGACAAATTTTGGGACTCAGAGGCCTCCCTTTCCTCATCTCCATCCCCTTCCTCTGCCCTGAGGAGCTTCAGCAGCCACAAGCAGGGCTGGCAGGAGGAGAGGAGGAGCAGCATCACCAGCTGTAGCTGGAAGGTTAAGTGTTTGCTCAAGCCCACAGCTTGCCTGCCGTGAAAACAGGACTGGGACACACACTGCTGTACTAGAGAAGAGTCAGCAGAGAATAGGAGAGCAACACTCCTGGCCATGCCAGTCAAGAGGTTCAAGATTCCCCACTTCTCTGGGGTTTCTCACAGCTCAAAGCTGATCCCTGGCAGAGAAGCTATGTCTGCAAGTAGGCACAGGCTTTCCCTGCATCTGTAAGCATCCTTATTTCACCCTTAAGCACTTAGATGCAGCACTAAGCAGGCAATGTCTATCTATGCATCAGACATTATCATCAGGTCTTTCACACTCCTTGTTCTCTACATATCACAAGTATGATAAGATGTACACATGATAAGATACATAAACCTAAACTCATGAGCAGTCCTTAGGGAGCAGGGAAGGATACTTGCAATTTTTCACAGACTAAGGAATCCTAGGTAAATTATGGATGAGGGGCTCCAGCACCAACATACAGATGCATTTTCACCCTACAGCCCACAGCTAAGCTCTGTCATTCATCAGCACAGATGCCAGAAGCATGGGGCATCTCCCAAAATGGCACAATAGACTCAGAGAGTCTATTTTTGTTATCTTTGGATTATCTTTGTTATAGACAAAGAACCTGTGCAACGCCAGGCCATGCAAAAAGTGACACGTAGCAGCATACAGCTGGGAGCTTGAGGCTTTTTAGGGAGAGAGCTTTTGAGCAAAGCTCCCTGCAACAGCCTGTGCAGGGACCCAGCACCCACCAAAAACAAGAAGGTAATTGAAAGGGACAGAAGGACTGAAGGAACAGTGCTGCTCTGTTGAGGATGCACAGGGGGCAGTGGGGTCAGACACTTATTTCCTACAGTGACAAAGAGCTGGATAGTCACATGTACCCTAAATATGCACAGCATGGGAGCACTCCCCCTCCTCACCCATCCCTTCTGGCACAGGACAGTGTCAGGAGCAGGCAAGGGGTGGAGTAGCTCCCTTCCTACTTTACAAAAAGCATTCAAGACCACCAAAGTCTGCCCACCTACCTCCTTGGAGCACCAGGCACACTTGGGATGGATGAGGAGACATTCTTCACAGGATGTGGCACTTCCACTCGTGCACAGATTGAGACCTTCAGTGAGAGAGAACGACAGGGAGTGAGGTGGGTTAACTGTTACTTCATTCCAAAACAGTGTTTTGGAGTCTTCTGAGATATTCTTAATGCTAAACATACCATAAGTTTAAACAGATTCAAGAGCAAAGAATTTCCTGGGAGCTTAAAGAGAAGGAATAAACCTCTCTTCACCTGTAAGGAGTTCTCAATAGCTGTGTGAATAGCCTGAAATACAGAGGTGGCTGTCCAGACCTCCTCAGATACCAGCTTTTAAGCACATCTCCTGAATTTTTTCAGCCACATACATTTTTTTTTTTTTTTACAATTCATCTCCTGAATTTTTTCAGCCCCTGCCCAGCATTTTCATCTTAAAGAAGCCTTGGAAGATACTCCTTCTTCACAGGTGATTTCCACAGTGGACTCATTTTACAGTAAATTACCTTTACTTTATTTCATGAGTCATTCCCACAGGATACCCATGTTAAGCCAGGGGGTGTGTTTGCACTGGGACACATCCAAGGTGGATGATGCTGCCCCACACTGTAGCCAAGGGCTCCCTGCCCATGACACTGGCAAGGGCTCCATGCCCTCCAGTGCAGCAGCAATCAGGGCAGCAGGGATACTCTTTACTCCTGTATTGCTGGTGTACCAAGTGAGTTTCACTTGCCAAATCCTCAATGTGGTCTTTGGGCTTTGAAAATAAAGCAGAAGCACACAACTTAAGCTGAAGCAAACATCAGTGAATGCAGCAGCTTGTTTAAGGTTGCCTGTGGCTATGAATGTGCCCTTCAACACCACCACTGCCCCATCTCCCCCGGGTGCAGCTATTAACTTCTACTGTCAATAACTGATTAAACAAATCCTCAACCCTGGACTCAGCACAGGGGCTGCACGCTCCAAACAAAATGCCTCAGGCTGGAACTCTGAGCTTGCTATTTTTTCCAACCCAAATGTCAATAAAAGCATTGTCAGGCCTCTATTTTCAGACAGTTGCATCTGCAGATACCATTGCACCATGCTGCTGCTGGGTATAATCTGCAGGTTGCAAAGACTTGCCAATGGGCTGCTGAAGAGCTGCACAGTTTTCTACCAGTTTTCTCGAGAATTTTCTATCCCAAGAGCTTTGGAAAAGGGATTTTTCCTTTGTCCCATGGGGATAGTGCTCCAAAAACTGAAACGCAATGTCTGCCTGGGTCTCTCCTGTGCAAGCGCAGGAAGCAGTGAATCAGGCTGGACAGCTGGAAGAAAACTTAGCATGCCTTAGATTAAAAGCAAAAAAGAGATAAGTATGTCCTGTCAGTGATTTTCAGCCACCACCAAGGCATGACCATGTCAGAGCCCTGCACTCTTGGGTCCCTGCTGCCTGCAAGCTGTTACCTCTAACCCTGGAGGATGGAGCCCTGGACTTTCTCTACAGCTCTCATTCAGACTGGCTGCCTGGCCTCATTCGTATTTAACAAGAGCCTTCTTAGGCTGCTTTTTTTTTTTTTTCCCTGGCTGTTACCACATACCCAGACCTTTCATTCCTTGCTCACATTAAGATGTTATACTTCAGGTCCTGAATGTTGCAAAAGCTCAGTGCATAAATATGTCATATAATGTAAAATGTAACTTCTCCAGCCGAGCTGCAATTTACACAGAGGTTAACGCTTGCATTTCCAAACCGTACAACACAGCTTAAAGCTATTCTTCAAGAGCTGCTGCTCTGGTGGGGGTGCACTAGGTAATACAACAAAAATAATGTGTTTCATAATGCAAACCCTTACATTCATACCCTGGCTGCCCAGCTCTGGCTCTTGGTATGGAAATAGGACAATACTTACCTTCATTACTGACTGCCAGGTTTTTCAGAGTTTACTTAGTAACAGTAATATCTGAATTAAAACCATTATCTCCTCCTTCCACTGAGTGCCATGCCCAAAGCAGCCCACACTCCTGTGGCTGGCCACAGGGTGACATTCCTCCCAGTGGCAGCTTTTGAAGTTCCCAAATATGCTTTTCTTTCCACTTTGGAGCAAAACCAAACCATTTCCAGCATTGTTGTGAAAACGGAGCTTTGTGAAGCCTTCTACTTTTTGGACTGAAACTTGAGCTTTTTGAGTAAAAACATGGAGGATTTTCCAGATTCAGATCTTTGCTGTGCTTGATTCAGTGCAGTCTTTCCTGAACTGGGTGAAGGAAGGATCCGAAGACACTCATGCTAGTCCAGATCCTTCCAGATACTGGAGTGAGTCAACCAGTAAGACTGGGAGAAACTCAAGCTTCTTGAGTCTGATATATTTGATGAAACCACTCCTAAACTTCAACTGAACTTCTTATAATGGAGAAAATTCCATCCAGGATTTAGTTTGGATTACCCAGGAGTAAAACAATCTACCCCCTCTGGACCATTGAGCTTGACACCCTGCATACCATCCTTCACGCTGATTCCCTAGTCCTAAGCCCTACACCCAATTTAATTTTGCAGAGCTGTGTCCATCAGGCATGAAAAGCATCTCCAAATAGAATCATTCCCTTCAGCTGAGCCACAGGAGAGCCCAAAAAGGCAGAGTAAGACAATGCATCTCACTAGGCAGGTGAGATTTTAGTACATCAAACTACAGATGCTAAGCAAGACAGGAAAGTCTCATGAAAGATACTCAGCCAATTTACTCATAAAGATGCTCCAGGCAATCAGACCTCATCTTAAACCTGTTCTGCAAGAAATCCTGGTTTGGGCAACTCCTCAAGCTGAGATGAATATACTGGCTTGCTTGGGGAAAAAAATGAAAAAAAGAAAGAAAATTTAAAAATTGAGATGTATTTTATTCCTTATATAGCTGGGGGGAGGGGGGGGAAAGAAATCATTTTATTTATGCCTGCAATTAGCAACCTAGAAGCCCCGTTCCCAAGATGGTCTGCTGCACTACTGAATCATCAGTTCCAAGGATCATACTCACTAAATGCATAAATAAATAAAGCTGAGAAAACCTCTTCCAAGTTTTTACAGGCGCATGCCACAGCGCTCTGCAAAATAAAGCCTCTTGTTAGGTAACGCATTAAAGCATTAAGCACTGAGAGTAAGTACCAGAATCGTGTGCTCACGCATTTTGTGGGCTCCCTTTGTATAAGCAAAGCTCCCCCGAGTGCTCAGACAGCACAGAAGAGCCATTGCCAGCGCCGCTGGAGCGGGGTCCCAAACCGCGCTGCCGGCAGCTAGAGCGCCTAGGACTGGCGAGGGCATCCCGGTGGGGACAAGGACCGCTCCCTGGGCACGCAGGGGGAACGGCACACGGCGAGCGCGTGGGGATGGGACACTGATTGAGTGTGGGGAAGGGACACCGGCAGCGCGATCGCTTGTGGGTTTATGATGCTGTTTGTTCCTCATCCGATCAATTAATACACATCTCTCAGACAAACACCCCGGGAAAGTGCTTTTCCCTGAATAGAAGTGGCTATAACTGGTTCCATTAAAGTATATATAGATAGAGAGAGGTATATATTGCAGTTCCAAGTTTTTTAACGCGGAGTTTTGGGATCCAGGATGCGGTCCATGCCCAACTTCGCTGGTGGGGCGCCGATCCCCACCGGCCCGCAAAAGGGGACAGGAGGGGTGCAGACCCCAGAGCTGCTCGGGGAGGCCTTGGGGCCGAAGGGAGAAGGGCAGAGAGCACCGGCACCGGCCGCCCCGCGGGGCAGGGGACAGCGGGGACAATCAGCCGCGTCCCACCGGCAGCCGGGTTGGAGCGAGAACGGGTGCCGGAGGGGAGATGGGAGCGGGGCTCCCCGAGCAGCCGGAAAGGGGGGGGGGAAGAGGAGGCACAACCAAAACTGGCAGCACAAGTGCCCCAAGGCGGGCTCGGGGGATAATCCGCCTTCCGGGGAGAGGAACGCAGGGCCCGGAGCGGCGGGGAGCGGAGCGGCCCTTACCTCTGCCGGGCTGCAGCGGAGCGGCCAGGAGGAGAAGGAGGAGGAGGCGGAGGAGGAGGAGGAGCGGGGGGGGCCGGCGGGCGGCGGCGGGGGCCGGCAGCCCCCCTCGGCGGGGCATGGTGCGGGCGGCCGGGGCGGCCGGGCAGCCCTTCCCGGCCGGGCCCTCCCTCCCTCCCCGCCGCCTTTTGTGCAGCCGCGGCGGCGGCGGCGGCGGGAGGCGGGGGCGGGGGCGGTGCCGCGGGGCTGCCCCGGGAACGGCGGGACGGGCTGCGTGTCCGGCTGTCCGGCTGTCCGGCTGTCTGTCCCGCTCCCGAGGGCGCCCTGTCACCGCCCCGCCCCGCCGTGCAGGGAGGTGGAACCCCGACCCCGAGAGCGAGGAGCTGGCACGGCCGGGGCCGCGCACACGCGTGGGTGGCTGTGCGCAGGGACACGGACACGCACAGGGGCATGGACGCGCAAGGTCGGGCCAGTCCCAAACACAAATGCAAGCTGCGTGAAGAATGGGTTGAGAAGTGCCCTGAGGAGGACTTCGGGGTGTTGGTTGAGGAGAAGCTCAACATGAGCAGGCAGTGTGCACTGACAGCCCAGAAAGCCAACCGGGTCCTGAGCTACAGCAAAAGAAGCGTGGTCAGCAGGCTGAGGGAGGCGATTCTCCCACTCCGCTCTGCTGTCACCAGACCCCACCTGAAGTACTGTGTCCAGCTCTGGAGCTCCCAGCACAAGGACATGGAGCTCTTGGACCAAGCCCAGAGGAGGGCCATGAAGTTGATCAGAGGGCTGGAGCACCTCTCCTGTGAAGACAGGGTGAGAGAGTTGGGGTTGTTCAGCCTGGAGAAGAGAAGGCTCCAGGGAGACCTTATAGCAGCCTTACAGTACCTAAAGGGGCTACAGAAAACCAGGACAGGTGACTGTTTACAAGAGCATTTAGTGACAGGACAAGGGATAATGATTTTAAGACGGAGGAGGGTAGATTAAGATTAGACATTAGGAAGGTATTTTTCACTATGAGTGTGGTAAGACACTGGAACAGGCTGCCCAGAGAAGCTGTGCAAGTCCCATCCCTGGAAGCATTCAAGGCCAAGTTGGATGAGGCTTGGAGCAACCTGGTCAAGTGGGAGGTGTCCCTGCCCATGGCAGGGGAGTTGGAACTAAATTATCTTTAAGGTCTCTTCCAACCCAAACCATTCTGTGATTCTATGATAACACCCAACTGCATACATGCAGATGCCTGCACATGCACGAGCAGAACTCACAAAACTACACACGGATGGTTATACCCAGGCACACCCAGCGACATCCATGCACATACAGGCACTTGTGCACAGACACACAGACACACGTTCCCTGTAGTACCCTCAGGCAGACAAACACCAAATGCCCTCCTCTCCTGGCTCACAGCAGGGCCTGCACTGATGTCCCCATGGGTCATTGGCTGCTCTTACATGGCATTTTCCTGCTTCAGGGATTTTCTCTGTGCAAACAAACTGTGTCAATCTGTTAAAAAAAGCTCCCAAGGCAAGGGCAGCCCTGCCCTGCCTGCCGGCTTCTTGGCACTGTCCACTCAACCACCGCCTGTCACTGGCACAATGTGACATCAACACTTCAGGTCTAAAGGAAACAGTGGATTTAGGATTTTGTTTGTGTTGCTGTGGAACTTTCTGTTTTTTTCCCCATCTTTAAAATAAATCATAAATCAACCATAGAGCAGATCACTGATTTTAAAGGCAATTTATGGTAATGATTCACCATCCATATCCCACAGACCTTCACGCTACTTCAGCACAATTCCTGCTGGATCTCACCACTGGGTTTTGCTTAAAACACATTCCCTCGATCCAATATGTTGCAGTGTCATTCTCAGAAAGAAATTATTAACTGTAACACCACCTGCCAAAACTTCTGCTTATTTTAACTGATTGCCAACACTGCTTTCATAAATCTTGCTCATTTCTTCAGCCTCTCCATACCCTTGGGCAACAGCAGGTTTGGGTGATTATTTGTTGCTTTAAGAAATAACCACTTACAAAATCTGTAACATTTTAACTGTCCGGCTGCTGAGTAACTCCTCGTGTGGCAGTTGGAGCATCACATGGGTATTGGTTGTAACCAGGAGCAAAATACATCACTGAATGCCCCCAAAAAACATCTGCTGTTGTGAGAACGTGGTGTGTGTGGGAAGCTGTGGACTACGGGCTGTAATTGAGCAGTTGGCTGTGTATGGGAAAGGGCCAGCATCTCCCTCTTATTCCAAGGGCCAAATAAGGTAGATCCCACCAACACTTATTTATAATAGAAGTAATACCAGCCATGTTGTGACTCATCTGGAAATGCAAGATGTGGTGTCAGGGGACTTCAAAGCATATTGTTCCTCTGTGTTGTATTTTTCATATTTCTGTGAAGAGAAAGAAAATGAAATGCAGATCCTGCATTTGCATGAGATAAAATACCTGATGTGAGCCTTAGTGCCCTGAGAAGCCTTTTGTAGACCTGGAAGTCCCTCCTCAGTTCTGAGTATCCTGAGACACAACCACACCTACACACAGAGAGACACTTGTGTGGGGGAGATTTAATCTCCTCCTTTGTTATAAGAGCTGGGAGACACTCATCCCTCATCCCTTGTCCCTGTGTCCTGCCATGCCACCAGGGCAGTGATGGGGGAAGGAGCAGATGCACAAAGGAAAGTGGTGAATGAACAAGAGGGAGAAAGGAAAAACAGGGTTGTGGGTGGAGGAAACCATGTAGAAGGAAGTAACACGCCCTGTGAGACTCAACTCTGTCATCTCAAGTAGTAAAGGAAAGGATTTGAGGAAGAAGAGGATGAGAGCATCACCATCTGGTGCCCACCATGCCAAGGATGGACACAGCATCACCCCAAGAAAACCTTGAGAGAAGGTCAGGAATGGCTACTGCACTTTTTTTGAGCTGTGGGCTGTTGGCAGTGCTCAACATCTGCTATCAGTTGTGTACCCTTAGCATCATATTTTTCAAGCCAAATATCTGTGGTGGTCCTACAGACTGACAGACTATTTATCTCATCCTAGTAGACCCCCAGACCTTGCTGTGGCTCCAGGGATCTTCAGGAAAAGGCCCTGCAGTGCTGCAGGAGAGTAAATCCTGCAGTTTCCCTGATGAGAATGATGTCCTCCTTTAACCATAGCTTTAAAATGCAAGCGATAAGAAAACAAGCACAAAGATCAGGTATTTCCAGCCTGGGGATTTTCCTCTCTCTGTTCCAGCAGAGCTGTGCAATGATACTCAAAGCCCAAGTTCAAGGGCCTCTGTGGCACCTGAATACCTGAGGGAATCTGAGAGATCTCAGTTCCGTGGACTAAATAAAAGATCCTCAGGAGTGGTGTTTTGTAGACAGGAGACATGACGGTCAAGAGAGAAAACATACAGGCAGAAGTGATGGCTGTTCATAGAGATCAAGAGCACCTCTTTTGCAGATCGTCCTTTCACAATCTTCAGGTGACAGATCCCTGCTTTGGGTTCCAGTGCTTCTCTGAAGCCAGTGCTGTCCTCTTGCCTCACGCACAGAAGAAAAAAAGAAAACAAAAAAAGTATATAATTTCAGTAAAAACCACACAGTGGTTGAACATGCTTGAGTGTGGGGAACGTACCCACCAAAAAGTTGGCAGCTCAGCTCCAGGACAAACAGGCAGCCTTGTGTCCCCAGGGTCAGCTTCAGAGTGAGAAATGAAGCATCAGCAGGGGCAGTGGGTGGCCTGAAATGAGGTCCTCAGAGAGAGAGCTTGTATTAATCCTTCCTGCTTACCCATGATGAGGATGCTGGACTGATATGTGCTAGATGCTTTTCCAGATTCAGGGACAGGATGACAGCAGAAAAAGAAGATTGCCTCCATGTACAAAACCAGATGAGCCCTTCACCTTCCTCCTGAGATTCAGACCCCGGAAAAGAAAGATTTTAGTGCCCATGTGTTAACAAGATTATTGAGGACAAGGGGATCATATAAACCAGTAGAAGATTATTTCAGGGCAGTATGAAGACTTTGGGATGGGAACCCAAACAATCAAGCCCAAACAATCTGACCTAGGCATACATTTGCAAGCAATGCAATTGTAAGTTAGTTCTTTGACTCTTTAATTATCAGTCAAAATAAATAAACTGCTTTATCAGAGATACTCTGGGGATTTAAAGATAGGTTTTCATTGTCATATCTGCCTTCCTTGTGGCAGGAAGGGTGGATGAAAGCATCTGAGTCATATCTTGATGTCTGTCATGGCACTGAAGAGGTCCTAGATTGTTAGAGATGACTCCTCTTTCTGCACCAGTCAAAGCAAAATGCCCAGAGCCCCAGCCCATGGTGACAGCCTATTTCAGGGCGACACTCTGCCCTGATTTTAATGCTTCCCAAACTATTACCTTGATCCTGCAGCAAAATCCTGGGAGATCTCTGACTTCCTCCTATTTCTAAATTCTGTGGCCCAAGTTTAGAGCTGCTTATTACTTATTAGCAGCCCCATTAGTTGTAAAAGACATCTTCTGAGTGGATAAAAACCATTCAGGCCTCATTTTTGGATATAACTCATTCAATCCTCATACCTGCAGTGAGTTCAGAAGCCACAGGACCTCAAGCATGGCTTTCTCATGTGCCAGAAAGACCAGCTAAGGCAGGAATAATTACCCACTCCCAAAGTCCCAATGAAGCCAAAGATGGCTGGAAGTTGAATCCAAATGCAGCCTGGCCTTGGGCACTGCTGGCGTGTAGTGGGTCCTGAATGTCACTTGGTCCTTCAGTCCAAGCCTCTCTTCATACAACAAAAGATGGGCAAACCAGGAACCTAGTGGGACCAAGCTGGGTTGATCCATGGTTTCAATAAAAAGGATTTTGTGAGGAAATGGTGTCAAGCTGGAGGTGTGATCAGGGATATGAAATAAAAGGCAAACCTGTTTGAACCTTGGGGACCTCCATCGTGTTACAAACAGTTCTTATATTAGGAGAATACCTCCTCTTGCTTTCCTGTTCCCCACTGCTCTGTTTGCCAGGTTCTGTGCCACAGTGGGCAGTGGAAGAGCAGAGGCACAGTCCATGAGTATCCTGTTGGTTTGCTGTCCCCATGCTGCATTCCCCTGCAAGTCAGCCCACAGGCCATGCTGCTGGGGTTTTCTCAGCCCTGGAAATTAGTTGTCTGCTTCTTTCTCTGTGGAAGCTAAAAAAAATAAATAAAGAAACCCAAAACCCAATTCACAATTTACACATACTCCTTGTCAGTATTAGGAAAAAATTACATGGCAAGAAATTACAATCATTAATTTCACCCTTTTTAAAACAATTTGTGCTCTCCTCCAGCTAAAGATGAAACTCCTGTTGCTGTTGTCTGCTGTAAAAATAGGCATAAAATATCTTTTTTTTTTTGACATCTGATGACCAAACTCTCTTCTCAGCTACTCAAGAGTGACAGTTCCACACCCCACCTGCTAAGAAGCAGCATTGCAATAATGACAAGAGGCAAAGAATGGTGCCTAAAGTCATCTTGCCAAGTTTTGCCCCTGTCCTGCAGGAAAGAAAGGTAGGGTTCAGAATAAATCTCTGCACAAGTCCATGCTTGGAGCTGCTGGGCTGGAAAACAATGGAGGCACCCAGGGGAGATTTTCCTTGTGCCCCTAACATGCACAAACATGAGATCTTCAAACAGTGGCAATGGAGCCAGACCAAACCTGGAAAGCTCTGCTGTTCCTAAAGCTCCTGGAGCAGGTGGGGGGCACTGACATGCTGATCTGAAATGGGTGATGGATGTCCATGGGTGACCATGCTGTCAAAGGGATGGGCATGGGATTGCACAAGGCTGTGACACAGGAGAGAGTTAAAAATTACCAGCTCACTTTAAACCTGCCTGTGGTCTCTGTTAATGATTAGCCCCAATTAAAATGGCCACGTTAAAAGATGTTGGCTGTAGTGTGGCTTATCCTGCAACTGCAAGGAGCCAGCTCCATCTTGTGGCCAGGGACTCTGCCACGTCGCAGGGAGAAGGGTGCAGGAGGAATTTGGTAGCCTGAAGGGTCCATTCCTACAGCCTTGCATGGTGCATTCATTGTCTCTTCCTGCACATCTCGCCTCAAATAAACTGGACCCGTTTCGATTAGGACTAATGGAGAATCACAAAAACCATACTGAGTGTATCTAGCAGAGAGTTTCTCATAAAATCCAAGTGGAATGGAAAGCCTAAAGACTTTCCCTTCATATGCATGCATATGGGGAAGCATCATTTAATATGATTTAATATGTCAGGAGGTAGAGCCAGTTAGACTTGTCAAAGCACTCTCGAGATACAAACAGCTTTCCAAGAAACTGACCCTGCATCTGTGCATTTTGGGCCTCTCAATGCCCCATGCAGCTTTTTTCAAATCTCAGTTGACACCTGGCTATTTAATCACAATCTGAAATAAATCTTTGGACTCTGGTTTTTTGCTTATTTTTCTGGCAAAGTCTCTGCCCAGCATGAGCTTACTGCAGAATATGTTCACACCAACCCTGGAAGTACAAAACAGTTGAGAAATAATGAAAAGTCTGCAAGGAAATATCTTGCTTCGAAAAGAATAATAACTTACTATTACACATGTGCAACATAAGTCCTGTTTCATTCATAGGAATGGTATATAAGTCCATGTCCATAATTCCTCCCCAGGGACCCTTATTCCCATTAATGTTGGTACAATTTAGGCACTGAAATACCTGCTTGGACTTGACCCCTGATTCCCATCAATTTAAACATTCCTCTACTTGAGAGGGAATTAGGCACCATAGCACTACAGTAAACTCTTTAATTCATTGACTGCCCCAAATATAAAGCATTTTAGAAAAATTTTTGGCTGATTTACCCCACCAAAGTTTTTTACTTTTTTTTACAGAGATTCATTGATGCAGCAGACTCTCTTTCCCCAGGTACACCTGGATATCCATGACTAAAGGAAAGGCAGAGATTTCCTAATGTTTAACCAGGCTCATGTCAGCAAACATGGGCTGGGCAGCAGTGACACTGGTGAAGGTCTAGGGGAGCCATTTCAGGAGAGTTTTCCTCACTCTCCCCACGCCACAGAGATGTGACAGACTTTATTCTGGGAAGCTGTTAATGTCACTTAAGAAAACTAACTGCCAAAGCTATGATCAAACTTGGAAACTAAATGGGACAAATGTCCATCAAGGTCTTCAAGTTATTAATGCTTTAGACCAGACAGAAAGCAAAGAAGATGCTCAGTTGCCATAAATGCCCATCAAAGGCAATGTCAGACCCTCCACAGCCCTCTCTGGAGTCTGGGGCAAAATTTCTGATTCCTCTGGGTACTCTTTTTTCTCTTTTGTCCTTACCTGGCCCTGCAAGTCCCCTGTCTCCCTTAGGGAAATCTCTGCTGTGTCTGGGCCAGCCACGGGGCAGATATTTTCTCCCTGTGCCCCTTGATGTTGCCCACTTTGGCAGGTGGTGCAGAGGAGGGACACGGCCCGGGGGTATCATAGAATCATAGAATTAGCCGGGTTGGAAGGGACTTCAGAGATCATCTAGTCCAACCCTTGACCCACCGGAGCAGTTGCTAGACCATGGCACTGAGTGCCACATCCAATCTTTTTTTAAATGTCTCCAGGGACGGAGAATCTACCACCTCTCCGGGCAGGAGGGCAGCCTGTGAGGCTCAGCTCCTTTGCAAACCCTTTTGCCTCCACCAGGAGAGGGAGGGCTGGAGCTGCTGGTTTGCCCTTCGTGGAGAGGAGAAGGATTAACTTTGCTCTCCAGAGGTTGCTCTTTGGAGCTTGCATGTGAAAGGTAGCACCTTTTGGCCTCGTAAACAGGAAGCATTTTTTTTTTTATTTTTTTTTTTTTTTAGCTATCTGGTCGCAGATTTTTTCCCTTGTTTGTTTTATGAGGCTGTTGTTACATAAACAGCAAAGAGTTCATGGCACCTTGCACCTCACCTTGCCTCTCCACGGTTTCTGAACAGCCTAGGCATAATTAAGGCATACAAGACACATTACATATGCACAGCCCAGGCCTTACCTTTCAGCCTGTGCTGCGGTGGAACACAGCAAACCGATGAGTTCAGAAGGTGAGAAGTGTTCTCCTGGCCCAAGCTGCCCATCCAGCCCCAGGCTCTGCTCCAGGAAGGGTTATCTTGGGGGCCTGGCTCCTTTTACAGCCCCTTCCTCCAGCACTCCACTTTCTCATCCTGTTCTTAGAGAGTTAATCTTTGTTATGCATTTGCATCCTTGAATTTGCCTAATCTCTCTTTGAACCTGCAGATATAGCATCCACAACACCCTCAAAAGTTCACCACTTGTGCCTGTAAAGTTGTTTTGGGTTTTTTTTTTCTGTCTCCTTTAAGCTGACGTCCTTTGGCTTTGTTCATCTTCAGATTCTAGTGGGTGTGAGAGAATAAGGGAGAGAGACTTATGGGTTGGAAACTAAACTACACAGCTTCAATGAAAACAATGATGAAAAAGGAAAAATTATTAAATATATACAAATATACAGAAAAATTAGATCATGTTTCTCCCCCTTTTCTCCCAGTAATGCTCACATCACTACCATGGCTGCAGGGCAGTCCTGGAAAAATCCCAGGCTAGGCTCCTGGAGTCAGCATCAGTCAGGAGCTGGAGGCAGGAACACACAGATTCAGGCTGGCAAGGATCAGGACCACAGGCAGAGGAATGGATGGAATCCTCCCAGGATGCTGATAAAAGCAGAAAAAGGCAAAGAAGGGCTGAAGGGAAGGGTGAGTCAGTCCTGCTGATCAATCCTTGGCTCTCAAGTTGCTGGATCAGCTGGGTACCACAGTCCTCAATACTGCCTGGCTGCACCACTCCGTTGGGTCCCCTGGGTCAGCATAGACTGGTGCTGGTCACTTATTAACAGTCATTTTATCTATTTGACCTCACACCTCCTGTTACCTAGTTACTTTCCTCACTTTCCTGATTTCACTTTACTCCATGTTACCTTTTTATTTCTAATTGCTCTGTCTCCTCCAGTTGATCCACTGCAGAGTGTGACAGATGTGGGAAGCTTCCCAACAGCTTCAGCTGTAAAAACAGTAAAAACAAAGAAATCACTGAGCTCTTCTGCTACATCTTTATCGCACCTGTCTACTCCTTTTATACCCTTGTCATCACCATTCCCAACAATTTCCTTGCTGCCTTTATGGCTTTGATGTATTTAAAGAACCTTTTACCAGCAGTTAGTGCATCCCTTGCAAGGCAATTTAAGTACCATTATTTTTAGCCCTATTTATTTCCTGTTTAATTGTGACCTGATATGTTTTAGAGTCTTCCTTGTTCCTTGACAACTTTGGGCTTTTAGGGGTGGGTTTGGAGAATATTTTTATTAGTTTCTGCCAAAATCAGTATCTTCAGCTCACAGGGAAGTCAATTTAATCCTCCTGGGAACCCTTTACAAGCAAAGCTGTTATAACCACAAACATCAGACACAAAGCTTCGAAACAGGGAGAATTATTGAGCTACAAATAAGGGGAAGGGTGGGAAATGGGGTAAAAATAGTAATAGATGAGTTGGCAGCTGCTAAACTTGACAAATGACAGTCCTCCTCTCACAGGAGTGGCAAATGAGTAAGGCAACGCTAGGCTGGCCTCTCTTGCTTTTCTGTAGTTTGTGGCTCTGGGCTAATGAACCCCAAATTTCAGGCAGGATCCTCTGTCCCTGGGCTGTGATTGGGTCCACTCACACCCCTAAGCCAGGGATGAAGCCAAGGTGGTTTCTCCAAAACCAGCCAGGGACAATAATGTTTTCCAGGCCATCTGCCTGGATCCCTTCAGCCCTTGCCTGAGTTTCTCTGAAAGTTCTTCATACTGGGGCTTATTTTGGCAAAGCAAGGAGGCGAGCACTTCTCTCCAAAGGGGAGGCTCCTTTTCCCTTCCCCCTGTTGGAAGGAATGCTATCATTCACCTTGAAGGTAAAAAGCCATCAGAGGAAGTAGACAAGAAGTGAAAAGCCAAGCCCTCGGGTCCGCAGTGCTCTCTTACCTTCTTTGCTTGCTCCTGCTCGTCTATGCCTCCAGCCTGGCATACCACAAGCAGGATCCAGGTAAAAACAGTCTCCTAAAGGAAACAAGGGGTGGTTTCCACCAGCAAGTAACTAGAAGAATGTAAGATGCTTCTGCTTTCAGGCCTAAAAGGTGCTGCCTTTTATATTCAAGTTTGAATGCTGGGCTTTTCTGGGGGGGGTGTGGATGTGGGGCTTTAGTTTTGAGGCTGGTGCAAACAGCACAAGGTCTGTTAGCCCTGGTTTAAGCCCATCCTTACCCAAGAGTTCCATCCCATGAATGTGGGACAGCTCATCTAAGGCAGGTGCCCAGAGCTGGGTTTTTACCCCACAGCCACATACAGCTCTGTACCACTCCCTCTATCACCCTGCATCACTTCAATATTCTCAGGTGTATCCTCATAAATTAGGAACAGTACCTGATGTAAATGTTCCCTAAGTGCTATAGCCATGCAAACTTCTGTCCCAACCTCTTTAGCACTCCTTGGCATATCCTGTGCAGATGTACCAAGCAATTAGGCTCTCCAGTGTCATTTTTGGTCTAGGATAATAGTAGGTAGCAGACTTGAGTGGCACCATCTTCCCACCTCCTCTATAGGTCACATGTCAGCAGGACACCCTGAGTCTTAGGGGAGAAGATGATTGGGAGATCCCAGGATATGAAAAGAGTTGTGGCAGTTCTCTGAAGCCTCTCACCCTCTCTCACACTGAAAGTTGAGGGTCACACCCAGGTCCTTTCCCTGTGCCCAGTTGGATTTTGAAAGATGGGCAGCTGAAACAAAGCATAAGCCAAGAAGCAGCAGTCATAAAATACCACAAAGAGCTATTTTCCACGATCACATTTCCCAACAGAAACACACATTGCTAATAGCCAAACAGAAGTGAAATATCTGTGAGTTTGCCCTTTCGGTACATAATTCCAGTCCAGATAAAATAGCTGTAGTAGCTTTTGAAATGCTAAGGAGTAGTGCAAGGTTACAGTAGTATCTGATAGCCCCTCCCTCAGCAACAAGAGAACTAGTTGCAGTGACATAAATTGTCTTTGAACTAGAGCAATGAAAATTCCTCAGCAGTTAAATGATGCAAACACCTGACTATTTTTGCTGCTTTCCTTATCAGTGACAGCAAAAGCCTAGCTATCACACCCTCAATAAAAATTTACTGCATTCAAGTTTCGTTTGCAATTGAACTTTCATCTGTATTTCCAAAGCCTAGTACTCTGTGAAAGAATAAGAGATAACACTTAAAAGCCTTTTCATGCACCTTTGTAGCAGGCTTCTGTTACTTGTATTTTAGGGATCCTCTGCACTAAGCTGATGGAAACAGGTGATTTGCCCCAACAAGGACTGTGATGCATGGGCTGTTGATATAGAGACATCTTTTACTAGATTCCTTTTTACCCCAAGCTTTAGTCTGCCATATAAAGAAGGGGAGGAGGGAGTGTCCCAGCAAAAGCAGCCAGATGAACAAAGTAGAAGACTACATAGAGCTCCATGGGTTTTTGTCATTTATGCTGCCTGCATCCCACTGATTTTCAGTGCCTCACCCCGTGCAAGCTCCCTGACATGTTCTGCTGGTAGCAAAGCCTTTTCCTGATGCTGGAAAATCAGAAAAAAGGAGAAAAGGAAAGGGATTAGCAGAGGGATTAGAAGCAAGGAGCATCTCCTTCACCAGGAAATGGTGGGGATAAACAGGGGCAGCTGGCACAGAGGGACATACATTAATGAGACTCTTGCAGAAGGGAGCTGGTCCCCTGTGTAGGGCTTTCTGATCTGAAGGAAGAAGAGCACCTCTCTGCCTCTTGTTCTGAGGGTAGTCATCACACCTCAGTTCTATCCTTACCACAGAATCATCATAGAATCATCATATAATGACCAGACTTGGAAATTACCATAAAGATGATTTAGTTCCAACCTCCCTTACATGGGCAGGGACACCTCCCACTAAACCAGGTTGCTCAAGGTCCCATCCACCCTGGCCTTGAACACTTCTAGGAAGTGGCAACTTGTTCCGGCATATCACCACCCTCACAGGAAATAATTTTTTCCCAACGTATAACCTAAATCTCCCCTCTTCAAGTTCTAAACAATTGCCCCTTGTCCTCTTGCTACACACCTGTGCAAAAGAAGTCCTACCCCAGCTTTCTTGTAGGCCCCCCCAGGTGAGGACTGTCAGAGGGAAAGTGAAGAAAGTGAGACCAAATCTCTTCCATCCTTTGAATGAGGTATTGTGAAAAGGTAAATCCAGCTAGCCCTGCCTGCCTGGAGTAAAGGTCACCTGCACATTGAGAGGCACACAGCTGCCAAAGGGTGGCTAAGGCCACCAGAACCTGGTCTCCTATGGACACCTGTCAACAGCAGGCTATGTGCAGCCAGGTGACCCCAGCAAAGGTGACAGGAGTCAACTGGAAGAAAGAAATTCTGCCAGTAAAGGGTGAAAACCCAGGAAAACAACAGAGAGTAACTTCCACCTTTTCTCCCCAGGCTGCTTCCCTGAACTGCTCATTACAGACTTTGTCCTCTTCTGCTAGAGAAGCCACATGAGAAAGGTGAGGGCTGTTTAGTTCCTGGTTTTCAACCACATAATTGGCAAGTGGGAGCTGGTTTGGGTGACCAAGAGCACTGGAAGAATCCATCTGCATGCAGAGCCTGCTGACCTGTACTGCCACATACAGCCTTCTCTATCACTGGCCACCAAACTTGTCACTTGAATTAGAAGACCTTTCCTTTTTTTAGCTGCTTGATATTAACAGTTTGATATGCACAAAACTGCCATCATGGAGAAAGTTTGTCTGGAATTTTCCAAGGAGACCCAGTTGCACTAACAATGCAATTCTAGTAGAAAGTAATCCCAGAAAAATGGTGCCAGCCCAACAACAATAAACATTTTGGCTTAATTAAGATTTAATAATTTTGCTGATTGGAACCTCTGTGTGAAAACTGGGTCCTGATTCAACCAGTCTATGCACACTTGCATGTAAACTCTTCACAAGTTTGAACATAAAATAGTATTCGGAGTTGTAAAGAAAATGCTTACACCACAGAGCAACAATGTAAGCTAGACTTGGTACTGAGAAACAATAATGTTAAATAGGAAAGGCTGATCTGCATAAATAAAAACCATAATACAGACTACAACATGGAAAAGATGTTTTAAATTAACTTAATCTATAAATATATGTAAATATTTGTGTACATATACACAATAACACAAATGTTAATCCTAGTCAACACAAAATGCACACAACAAAACACATGCAATAAAATACACACAATAAAACGTGGATTCCTTAAGGATGGATTTATTGACTCAATGTAAGAAAAGAAAAACAAAAAGATGGTTCAATCAAAACTTAAAGAGTGCAAGAGAAAAAAAAATATTAACACTTCCCACAGGAGCTGAGGATGTAAATCAATGTAGTTTTGCAAGATGGAGAGTGTTTGAAGATACTGTAGTAGAAGGCCAAACAAGTGCCATTATCTCACACAACACCTGTCAGCAGAGATCTGAACTCATTGCTTCCAATACCAAATACTAGTGAGTTGTGGAAGGGGGAAAAGACTGTGTCTGATATAATAAAGAAAAAGAGGTTAGGTTCTCATGCAGAACAGTTTTGATCTCACTTTGATCTGCTCAAAGCCATGCAGGCTGCCCTGTAGTTGAAATGGGGTGTGCACAAATACAGGAAAAGCTCTGGGTGCTGACATTTTTCAACATCATACATTATGCCTGGATCATCTTCCAGAAGAACTGAAAAACAGCAGGGTAAAAATCCTGCTATCTTGTCTACACTCAGTCCCTTGCCAACAGAGTTTCCTCCTGAAAGACGTCTAGTGTTTATTGGAGCCCATTAGATCTTTTAAAAGTCCTCTTCTTGCCACTGTCCTCTGCTTAATTTTTCCCTTATTTCAGAGAGCTGTCTGTAATCTCTTTTGAGCAGGGAGATTCCTTTAGAAAACATTCAGAGAATCTGGGGTTATGGTCTTCATTGTCTCCTCTGCTGAAGTAGCTGCATTGGTGAGAGGTTGCAAAAGCCTTTGGTGTGACCCATTGTCCTGGTGACCGTCCATCCCTCTGCTGCTCTGTGGTTCTTAGTATCTCCTTGGCATCCTAAAGCCCTCAGGCTCCCGAGAAGCATGGTACTAGAGGGAGGAAAAGGAGAGGAAAAGAGAAAGGGGAAAGGGAAAAGGGAAAAGGGAAAAGGAAAGGGATGGGAAAGGGAAAAGAAAAAGGAAAAAGGAAAAAATAAAAAAAAAAAGAAAAAAGAAAAAAGGAGAAAGGAGTAAGGAGTAAGGAAAAAGGAGAAAGGAAAAAGGAAAAAGGAAAAAAGAAAAAGGAAAAAGGAAAAAGGAAAAAGGAGAAAGGAGAAAGGAAAAAGGAGAAAGGAAAAAGGAAAAAGGAAAAAGGAAAAAGGAAAAAGGAAAAAGGAAAAAGGAAAGAGTATCTCTGGTCAGAAAGCTCCTTTCTCAGAACAGTTCAACATGTAGCACATGGTCTATCTCTCTCTGTAACACACCAGCCCACAAAGAAAATGGGCAGATTTTCATC
The DNA here is from genome assembly GCF_003957555.1 of Calypte anna. NCBI lineage: Eukaryota > Metazoa > Chordata > Aves > Apodiformes > Trochilidae > Calypte > Calypte anna. Next base: position 9,942,675 of record NC_044253.1, on the reverse strand, counting down.
ACTGAAAAGCTGACATACTGTGAAAGTTAGAAATGCCAAAACCCATGTGAATCTGATCAATTAGCTAATTAAATAGCTGTTTTTCTTCTTTTAATTAGTTTTTTAAAGAGGGGCTTTTGTTTTTAATCTCAGATTTCTGTATCGCTTTTATCACTGTTTAGGTCTCAATTCTGCAACACATAAGCAGATTACAGTTAAACAAGTGTTCTTCACTAAACAGGGGTCATTTCTTGCACTACAGAGGTGGAGCTAAAATGTCATTTAAATTAGTTTAGATTGGACAGTGTGCTTCCCATTTATTCAATGCATGCAAAACCCAACAAATTGATCCTATCACAAAATCCTTCTTGAGCTCCTGCTCCTTCTGCAGCTCCCTTGCAGGATTCAATGATAAAACAGGCAGATTTTTTTTTTTTTCAGAACATGCCTTCTAGCTGCTTCTAGCAGCACCTCTGCTGACCAGGCTGCTCTGGGCTATAGCAATACAAAAGCTGTGCTAGCTCCTTCATGGCACTGCATACTGTTGACCCTTTCCAACACTGCTCTTACCTCAGCTATGCCAGATTGAGCTGACTCCGAATTTTCTGTGAGGAGTCACTGCAGCACCCCTGGGCACTACAGCTGCCTCAAAAGAAGCCAGATGTCTGCATGCATGCCTGTGCTGAAAGATGTGTTTGGCCAATGCAGACAGATGTCCTACAGCACAGCAGCCAAAATGTTGCTTTGCCCCTTGCTTTTCATATACCCTTCCTGTCACTCAATGACTACCAGGGCTTTAAAAGGGTCTTCCTAAGGTAAGTGCTGATCTCTGTATTCAGGGACACGTTTTCAGCTTCAGGTATGGTTGTCTGGTTGAATTTCTACCATTTTGGCTTTCTAGATCATGGAAGGATGGACAAAGTGGAGTACAGGTTCCAACAACACCTGTTGCCCACAGTGCTACAGTTCAGGTATGCAATTGCCACAGGCCTGTGTGAAACACTTACCACATCATCATAATCCCTCTCTGGCAAACGACCTCTGTTTGTGGAACTCATCTCGTATGGGTTGTTTGGCTGATATCCTGGGTTCCCATGGCCAGAAGTGGTCTGGACTCTGGGGAACATTGTGGTCTGTTTACCATCAGGGGTATATGTGTTGGAATATCCTGGATTTATCAGGTTCTTCTCTTCTGGATCTTGTTTGTGTTTGGCCCTTCAGAAGAAATGAAAGGACAAAGGAGGTTTCAGAAGACCTTTTACTGTGCCTTACTTATCAAGTCCTACTTACTGAGTTTTCCGCTCCCACCTTATCTTGAATGCTCAGCCCTGTTCTGAAATAAGTAACAAACAGATTTTTCTAGCATCCTACTTCAAAATCCTTGTTATCGGTGATATAGTACAAAGTTTGGTATCTCTTACCACAGCTGGGTCTAAGCTGCTAAGAGACAGGTGGGGGCTATGGCCTCTTCCAATAGTCCCTAGAGTAAAGGAGTTTCCTTAACTACAATAAGCTCTAACTGACTATTCAGAGGAAGAAATAAAGCATTCTGTAGGCCTAGTTAAGGAAAGTTGCCCTCAGCCAAAGTTGGACACCCAAATGACACATTAGAATTGCCTGTGATCACAAGTCCACACACAGCACACAACCTTGGCACCAGTTTGTGCCCCTGCTGGTGAGTTACGCCTGCTGTGGGCAGGTTTGTAGGCATTTTGACCTGGGCAGCCCTGAGAGCAAAGGCAAAGGAGCTGCTTGGGTACCTCTATAAATAGTGTGTGCAGAGAAGTGAGGAGGTGCAACTGCAACTGAGAATTTGGTAGTACACTAGGAACAGCAGCTTAAAAGAGATGCTTGGTTGGATGCTTGGCTGGAAATGCCACCTGTGTCAAGCTGAAGGGGGAATGGCAGGCCTTGAGCTGAAGTGCTAGCAGAGACGCTTCAGTGGGTCTAAATTTGTGCTACACAGTCTTCTGATACCAGCATCCTTCTTCAGTCTCATTCAGCTGCCACGTAAGCGTCGTCTAAAACAGGATTGGGATTAAGGGGTCAGGTGTATATTTTTAAGACCTGGCTGAAGGCTTTGTAGTCAAATTTACAGCAAGAGAATAAATACTTCTGGGAAGAGCAAACAGGTAAAACCAAATTTTAATAGCTATACAATTTAGAGGAACTTTTTTGCTCAACTAGGCAATCAGTCAGGTTCACAGCCCTGCTACTCTAAATTTCTGCTTAGTTCTCTACAAACATGCAGTAATGCAGCTTCTATCCAATTATAAGAAATACTTTTACCTTACTGAAACAACAGAGACTGCTACAATCAAAGTCAGGACAAGGGCTCCCAACACTGTGCCCACTATTATAAGGATGAGTTTATTATCTGAAAAAAAGCCACAAAAAAACCCAAGAAACATTAGTTGAAAACTCACGGTAAATACCAAAAGTTCTGTTCCTGTCCTGTTAGAAACAGAAAAAGAGAAAGAGAGAGAGTGAGAGAAAGAGAGAAAGGGAGGGAGGAAAGGGCAATATATAATATGATTTCTCAAAAAAATGTTATGCCAAACATGTGTAAATATCCTTGGTTACTGCTCAGAAAACTTTTTACATCAGTAGCCACCAAGTACCAGATGGAGGAGATGAGCTTATTATTAGCTGGTCCCAAACTAATGCCTAAACTCACAATGAGTTGATTTTGTACTGATTTAGTATTTTCATTTGCTTTATAAAGAGAGGCCACAGAATCCCCAAAACTTACTCTAGAAATTATGTTCCATGTGATGAAAAATACCCCCCCTGCCAGGCACATTCACCTGGCAAGCTTCGCTGTGCTGCGCTACAGCTACCATTAGCCAATCTCCAAAACTTTTAGGCAGAACCAGAAGAAAACCCTTGAAGATCTTATAGCTGCAGACACAAGTATTTCAAAACATATATAAGTTTAAGAACTCATCAGTGAGAGAATCCAAAGGGCCACATGAGGATACATCTTTTGCTCAGATAAAGCCAAAGGAGTTGTGAGAGCTGAGAGCCATAACTGCCTCGCTTTCAGCCAGCCTTTGACTGTATAAAATGTTCTTAGTTTAGGCACATGCAAAAAAACACTACAAGGCATGGAGAATGTCCTCTCCTGATCTATCTGACAGTAGAAACTGGAGAAGGTGCAGCAAATAGCTGCAAAACTGACTCAGAAAAAGAAAACAGCTTTGGAAGGCCCATCTGGTGAGTAAGTCCAGATTATTACAATCATGGGATAAAACATCTGAGTCCATAATCTCTTCACCAGTATTGAGTAATAGATATTATGTAGTGTTTGCAATGCAATTCACAGTGCAGTGGTTGAATAGTAAAGCAGAAATATTTAAAATTAGAGTAATCACCTGACATTTTAATAGAGGGAGTGATTGATTACATAAGAAACTGATTAATTAGTGGTGCTGAGTTCAGCATTACCATGTCTTTAGATGAGTACTAAAGGCTGCTCTGCCAAATGACCTGTGTTTAACTAAAAACTACTGACTTTAATGCAGAAGTCACTAGAGGAAATACTACTATCTGTCTGAACATGAGTTTCAAGAAGGAGTTTCCCCTCCAGGCAACAGTGAAATTTCACTAATTTTTTTCTAACATTTTCCTTCTATCAGGACAGGTTGGTGGCACCCCTAAAGGCAGACTTGAAACTCAGGCAGATTAAGCATTGTCGTGTGTTTTTCCATACCAAAATTATTAATCAGAAACTCTTGTACTTACTGTTAGTGCAGTTTTCCCCAGAGAAGCCCACTGAACAACTACATGAGAGAAAAAAAAAAAAAAAAGGGAAAAGAAAGACAATGTCATGAAGCAGATTATCACAAAGCAATAGTATATTATCCACCTTTTCTCAGCAATTTCTCCACAAGGTGTCTTCAATACAGGTTTCCTCTTCAAAGCTATCTTAATATTGATTGTTTAGTTTCATTGTTAGGGTAAAACAATCTGAGATTTTCAGAACGATTAGTGAGCTGGGCACTGAAAATTTAAGGTTCTCAGTCTGAAAACATTAAAAAGGACTGATTTCTCCAAAGAACTAAGTCCTACACTTCTGAGCTCCTTGGACTTCTCTTTATCAAAAGCCTTGATCTAGGGTCTAGGAGGACTGACAGCTCTTCATCTTCCTCCCATACTAGTTTCTTATATTTAAAATACATCGAACTTGCAGCCTGAAGTGTCCAGTGTGTAGCAGCAGTAACTACAAAAAGAGCTGAATTAATTGGTTTATGAGGACTGAGGTCTCTCTGCTTATCCACAGGAGCAGAGCACAACCAGTTGCTTTTTCAGCATCACCAGCAAAAAATATACTGAGCTGACAGAAATACCCACAGAGAGAAAACCAAGATGAAATAACATAGGTCTGAAAGTTATCAGGAATGAGAGTCCCCACTGTGGAAACTTTTTTGAGGGATTTGAGGCAAGCCCTGTTCCAATGCCTGTTGCTTATGAAATGTTTCTGCATAGCAGGTCTCATGGCTCAACTACTCTGGAGGAACAGTTTATGTTTATGTGGGAAATGCACAAAATCAATGTGAAGTAGTTTATCTTCTTTACTGACTCACAGCTGACCTTGGCTCTCTTTGATTTTCCTCTGAGGTATTATGAGAGCACACCAACAGCTAATGCCAAGCAGTTACAATGCCATAACTTGTGACACCATGGGAATTTGTAACCACCTCAGCCACCTCTCTGAGTGACATAGCTGCAACCTGTTCTTCCTGAGTGAGAGTGACTCTGGGTTTGATGCTCTTCTGCTCTATCTTTGTGTAGAACACAGCAAAGCAAGAAAAAACTGAGTACTCACGGTACACATATTTCACCATCCTTTTGATAGTCAGGCAAGCATAGGCATGATGGACCATTTTTTCCTATTGCACAGTACTCATTGTCTTCTGCAGCACAGCTGTCACTGCACTCTGTATTTCCAAGTGGAAAAAATCCAGAATAAATGGAAGACAGTGGAAAAAAGAGCATCGGAGAAAATCCCTCCCCTCTCCTTTTTCTTTTATTTTTTCTTTTTTTTTGTTGGTTTTATTTTTGGTTTTGCTTTTTGTTTGGTTGGTTGGTTTTTGTTTTGTGGGTTTTGTTTGTTTGTTTTGGGTTTTTTTGGTTTTGTGGGGTTTTTTTTGTTTAGTTCGTTTGGTTTTCTCGTTTTTTTCTTTAAATTGCATTGTAAACACAACTTTGTTGTGCTTCAAAGCACGAGAAAGTTTGGGGTTTTTTATGGCTATACCCACGTAGAACAGGAACTAAAATAGAAAGGCATAAAATTAGAAGTAAATAGTCTTTGTTTAAAACCATCCAGCCCCATCAGAATGGAAATCTGGCTAGGCTGCATCTTGCATAGAGTAGCAATGATCTGCAATTTGATGACACAGCAGATGATTTGTATTGCAACTGATCCAAAAGTGGGTCAGATTTAGACATGTTAGGGGCCACAAAGACTTTCAATGGATCACATCTGTCTGGCCTTTATTGTAGCCAGTTTTCATGATTTTATGATTTGCAATAGTTGTTCATCTTAAGATCTCATGTCTTAGACTTCTATAGTTTGAAAATATCTCAGGGCTGAGGGGGAAATATACAGAGACCACTCATTAGAAGTTTCAGCAATGAATTAAAACCCTAACAACTAAGAGTTCCTACAAATCACATAAATTATTCTTTCCACAAAAAAATGTCTAAAACCAAATAATCCAATACTAGAACCACCAGCATTTGACAGAGCTTTAACAAGTCATTGTAGAGCATCATGAGACCTCCACTTCTGTCAGCATCCCTACAGTTGCCTTAAGGTGGCATGTAGGATTTATACCCAAAATATGTCCTAGCAAAAGTTGTGAATATAGGATACAGTTTCTTCCATCCTTGATCTGTTTAGGTTTCAGTTCCTGACAAGAATTTAACAAAGCTTTTAAAGAGTTGCTTACTAACTGGTTTCAGTGATAATTTTCTCAGGCTTTTGTAGTTTTTTCTACTGGAGTAGAATTATGGATGTATTCCAAGTGAAAGGTGAGAATGTTTTTTCTGTGGCTTCCCTAAAAAGACACATTCCCTGATTTTTAGAGGTCAGAACAATAGCAGAGTGCCCTTTAAAAAAAAAAAGAAAAATTGGAACAGGGAACAACAAAGTCAGCTTTTCAGGGCTAGATAAAGTAGTTCTTACCTGAGCATGAATGATCATCATATTTAGATTTTGCTAAACCACTTTGGCAGACACATTCTGGAAACCCACTGTCATCCCTGCATTCTGTGGTTAGAGGGTCACAGTCAAAAGCAACACAATTGCTTGTCTCTTTTAAAGAGAAACAGAGAAGAAGCAAAGCTGAGTACTAATAATACTATTTCATAAAAGGTAGTACACTTGCTCAGTAAATAATAAACCAATAATTTAGCAATTCTGAAAAACAGAAACCAAAAACCTTTTCAGTCTTATATTTAGGACATCAATACTTCAGGCATTTGGACAATTCCCTTCTTTTTACTTCCTCTTTGCCAGCTGAGGTCCTGTTTCCACCACATCTTCTGACCTTCCGTTTCTCAGTCTACTAACCTCCTAACTTCCTAATCTTCCTGCCTCCTGGTTTACAAATAGGGAAACTCTATTCTTAACTTCATATTCTGAACACTGGCTTTCTGACTCAAAAACACTACAGGAAAACCTGTAGTATAAAGTAATAACAAATAAATCCTATCATGCCATCCCTAAGACCAACCATGACCTTAACAGACCTTTGAACTGCAGCTAGTTGGGAATTTAATGAAGATGGATAGGAACTGAAAAGCCCTGGCACTGGGAGGAAAGTGTGGGCTGGGCACTGGGGACAAAGCATGATTTATAATTTTTTTCTACAATTGAACTGTGAGGCCAGATCCCACACGGTTATACATAGATATAAGTATTTATGGGTATGCAACTCATTTCATGAGCAATATGAGTATGCTTCTTGCCCAGTAGGTTGCTCTTTAAATTCATGTTCCACTGGTGGGAATGGTTTACAAACCTCAGTGGGCTGACATGCAGCTGAGGGAAGTGACTGCACTAGTGAGCTCTCAGGTTTTTTTGTTTGTTTAGAACTGGAATACAGGAAATATCATGGCTGAGGTGGAATTACTACCACCTTCAGAGACCAAACTAGGGCTATAAGCCATGAAATGGACTCCTTTAATTATTAGCTAGGCCTTTTGTGAAAGCTGATTTCAAAATAGGTGCATATTAAAAAGAGAGAGAGAAAAGAGGAAAAAAAATCCGTATTTTATTTAGAAAATCATTCTACAAGCATTACACTTTCAGTAATGCAATATTTCACTGGTTTAGATCAATTAATCACTTAGCTCAGTGCCTAATCAGTGAGGTCTAATTTCAGTTACCATGGTTAATTATTGAAGAAGTCTGAAGAGAGTTTCATCCTAATTTACTAATAACATAGTAGCTTATTCTCAGAAGCACCATGTATTTCTGTATATATTTTGTTTTGATTTTGTTTTTCCAGCCGCTTACCACTCAGCAGATTAAAATCAACATGCCATAGCTTACTTAGGAATAAGATGCTTCCATTCTATACAGGAAGCAGAAAGCCTTAACAAGACAAAAAAGGCTTACTTTTTTTGCCTTTTAAAGGCTTACCTTTAACCATTCAGACCTACCTGAATGGTTAGGTCTTCAAAATTACCTAAGGTTGAATATTCAGTTCCTTAAAATCAACAAGGCTTGTTCTCTGATGGGCTTTAATACATACAGCACCAAACCATCTCTGAAGTTAGGAACCTCTGTTTCTACTGATTGTTTGCTTCCACAGCAATGGATTACATACCTTGATACTCAGACACATAGGGAAAATCAGTCAATGCAGCTTTTACTGCTGTAGAAACTGTAATATTGGTTACTTCTGTTGTCTCCACAAACAGATTTGTCACTACTACATTGATTTTACTAGCAGCTCTGTTGTTTTGCTGAAGTCTGAAAAGTACAGATAGCATCATTTTAAAGCCTTATTTAATACGTACAGAAAGCATGTTAGATGCAAAGAGAGGAGAAGATTTCTGCCAACCCCCTTCTCTCCACTACCTTCTTTCATCCTACAATGTAGGTAGTTGCTTAGATATCTGAAAGTGAGTTCAAGTCTTGCTTGCCTTAATGGAAATCTTTTCAGCAGATACAGATGTAAACAGGTTGCTAGAAAGCAAGGATTTTGGATTCAAAGCATTCTTAGTGTTGTTAGTGTTGTGCTAACAACACTCCTTTGTGTGCTGTTGGCACACAACTTATTATTTTTTTACTAGGCTAAGCTCAAGCTGGCTGCAGTGTGGAAAGCCTCATCTCTTAAACCCTAACCTTTACATGCCTGCATCAGCCTGTGTTGTCATCCAGGCATGTGCTGAAGAACCCATTCTGAAGCACACTGAGGATAAGTCGGGTATGGCAGCAATGAATTCAGAAAGATCTGTTTGCAATGTGGGGGTATCCGTGCTAGGATGCTATAGGAGCATCCTAGCTGTGCTGGGATCAGCTAGACAGCAGTCACCTCCCTGGGATCCGATGGAAAACAGCAGTGACTACCTTGTTCTTCAGCTGAACTTTGTGCTGCTGAGATAGTCACACAAATCCACCACACAAAAAGTGGTAGTCTGCTGTAGTGCCTAAAGAGGTTTCTGTGCGTCGTGAGTTTGTCACAACCACTCTACTGGAAGTTACTGCTTTCACAGCTCTTCCAGAACAACACTTTGCTTAACTGATTGAAATGGAATTTGTCCAAAGGGTTTACACTGCTGTAAGTGCTAGCATGGCAAGTTTTGCTTGATGTGGCTTAGGAGGCACTCACAGAGAAGCTGTCAGAGCTCTGGGCACAGTGACCTGTAACAGATGGGGATGGGACAAGAGGGACACTTTACAGTGTCTGCCCAAATCAGCAAAGAACTTACACAGCTACAGCCACCACAGCCCATCCAATAACATCTTTGCTCAGCCAGCCATCAGGGGATACTAACAAACACCCAACAAGATGCAGTGAGTTTCTGCAATGAAGGTGTTTCTCAAATTAAACCAGGGCTCCAAGCAGTACCTGTTGATGGGAACCTCAGAATTATCTGTCACAACTGCAGAGGGATATCAGATATCACAGGATGCACTAGTTATGGCACAGCGCTGGATCCTACATAGTGCTAAAGGTGGGAGGTCCCACTGTTGAGCTGCCTCATCCATCCCACTTCACAAACATACTGACAATCCATGAGCTAAAAATGGAGCCATCATCCCAGAGACTTTAAAAATACAAAAAGAATGTCTTCCTTTAGCAGGACACATACTGAACTGAATTCATCCTGTAGTCTTTTTTGAACTAAGTACTTGATGGGAAACATTAATACAAAGTGTGTGAGGAGCACATACTATGCAAAAAACAAACTGGCAAACTTACTCAATCACCACAATGACAGTCTCCCTAAAATCTGTAGCATTGTCCAAATTCTTGAAGGCATTCTGAAACTGGAAAAGATAAATGAATTGGAGTTAAAGGAAAGCAGAAACATAGACAAAGCTGTCTGCAGTGTTTTCTCTATGTTTGTCTAGCTGATCAACTTTTTTCAACATGTCAGGATAAATTAAACTGATAATATTATTTCTCCAGGAAACCCATCACCAGATTTTATCTACAGAATGCTCAAAATGCATAATAACCATTTCACTAATAGCATTAAAATACTAATACTGGTATAGTTATAGCTTATTATCTAGGTATTTAGACACAGCTGGACAGCCATTCTGAAGTTTGTGCTGTGTGGAAATGATAGCTTCTTAAAAAAGCAAAAAAGTGTTAATTTTTACTCATACCACTTAGCATTACTGAGCCCTCAGAAAATAGCACAAACCAGAAACTAAATCAGTTTGAAAACTTTGCTGAGCCCCATGGTTTCTGGAGAGGGAATGGCAATAGATATAAAGCAATTTATCTGATAATTACCCAGAATAGAAGTGGCACTAGAAATGCAAACATTACTTATTTTACTCTAGCAAGTGTTATGCATGTACTCATCCGAGGGCAAAATTCAAGTGTTTTATGATTAAGTATACAGACGTTTCAAGCATTCTTTGAAAGAAGATTTCTCAAGTGAAACTACTCTAAGTTCCACAGTATAGGCAGCATGTATACCTTCTGTCTGCTTGACATCTAGGATAGCATTACATTCATCCAAAAATATATACTCCATATACTGATACCCAAAAAAACCCAACAACATCATGGCTTACAAAGTTCTTTATCTTTTTGTACAAGATTTCATATTCCTCAGATTCTCTGTTTTGAACATTGTTATTGTACGCTTCATTCAGTGTAATGACCCCAGGGAATGTTTTCCCTGTAACGAGAACAGAAAATATTAATTAATTAGAAAACATTTGAGTAAGTCAGGTTTCACTTTAGAGTTTTTCAGCTTTAAGAGATGGGGAAATACAATGCAGAAATCAATCAGGGCTTTTTTCCACACACTAGAGAAATCAGTAGGGGGACAAATGTTTGCTCGATCGATTCAGCCATAATGGAGGATGTACTCTGGCTACCTGGGAAGCAGGCAGGATCCTGGGCTAAACCAAATCGGCCATACTATGAAACTAAATAACATTAAATTGCAAGCATGGCCTGAAGTTAAGACTCTAGCTGAGGTGTTAGTGTTTAGTGAGAAAATAATTACATGAAAGGCTCCAAGTTTGCAGCTAACATGACTCATCATATCTGAGAAAGCTATTCAGTGTCTATTGGCTTCTTTAGACTCAAAAGTAAATGTAAGAAAGCTGCCTCCTGGAACTTAAATAAGAATCCCCATTTTCTCACACACTTGGTCTTCAGCAGCATCTCATATATTCATATTGGCAGGACTGTGAGGAGTATTTAGCAACAGGAATAAAAAATCAAGCTGGTTGTTAAGAGGTCTTCATGAGTCTAGGCCTTTTAAATCCTCCCCATTAATATTAATGTCAGGTTTACACTTGCTTTTTTCTTGATTTTCACTCCTTTTAATCCCCTGACAGAGGGGGTGTTATTCCTAGCACATTAACTTCTTTGGCTGTTACTGTTTTGTGAGATAACAATCTAGGTCATTGTAGCAGTGGCTGTCTGCAAAGCAAGGCATTATTCAGCAGTCACTTTCCCAGACTGATTATGTTTTCAGTTATAACACGAGAACAAGAGATATGGGAAGAAAAATTTACCTGAGCTGTTATCTGTGAAGTAACTAAAAATATAGATTGCTTATGTGCAACTCACCTGTATCACAACGCTTGTCATTGTAGTAGTATCCATATGGGCACTGGCAGGTATAATTGCTATATAAAGCAATACATTTAGCCAAACCACAAAAACTTGCTTTGCATGTGTTCCCTGCTACAAAGATGAAAGATATTGATGTCAGGATTGCTATGAAACTGCAATAGCCATTCCTTATATATCAAACAGTTCATATATTAAATAGTTCCTATGTACTTCTACTAAAGGAGACTATCAGGTATGTTTTATAGAGTATAGAAGAGATTAAAGAGCACATTGTTACCTCTTGCTTGCCTAATGTCTGTATAGTAACTGTTTTCCTTGAACAATCCAGCAGGATATCACAGTGAGGACACAGAGTAAGGCTGAAATTCCTTATCTGTCATGCTTAGCATTCACAATATAACTCTGCTTAACACAATTCAAACCAAACCAAACAAAAAAGGCATAGCGAGGGTGGCCAGAATCAGTGACTAAGTTATAAGACAGACTACAATAGCCTGTGAATCTTTAATGCTGCACTGGTATGTACTTGCCTCATTATACATGGTATGGTCCTTTAATGCAGATATTAATAAAATGAAGCCTCCCAAGTTGATAATCACAGTATGTACACCTTAAAACATATCAGAGTATGCTGATAAGGAATTTGTTGCAGGGCTTACAGTTGTCACCATAACATTAGTAACTATATTAACTGGCAACTATACCATACTTAGTCAGGAGTAAAACTTTGAGAATTTGTACTGACAGCTGCCTTGTATTTACCTGTTGGAGTTGTTACTGAAGATGATGTTGTACCTGGAAAAGGAAAAATAATATATCAGCCCTTTAAATGCCCTGCTTACACTGATGCCATGAATAGAAGCATGGTATAACACCCCCCAAAACCTTTCCTAAACCTGTTTCTACCCTGTCCTGTACTCTACCCAGTGCCTTGCCCTTATTTCCTGAAACCAGTTGCTCAGTGTGATTTACCCTGAAAATCTGCCTGTGATCTCTCTTCTCTGGCAACCTCTCTCTCTGCTTGTTTTGCCCTTTCCCTGAAAAATTTCTCTGTCCAAAATTGCTGCATGCTCTTCACATCAGTCCCTCTCCCCCATCACCAAGCCTGTCATTGCTACTGCAAGATAAGGGCAAGGTTCTTTTTCCTTCCCTCACAGCATCTTCAGCATACCCAGGGCATCCTGTGGCTTATGCCTTTGTCCTGGGCCAGCCCAGGTCCTCTTACACTCTAAGAGGCTTGAACACTTGGAAGACAAACAGCATTACAGGAAAACTTTCAGCTAAACCTCAATTGAAAATCCTATGAGAGGCTATCCCAGAAACATGAAGAGCCATAAGAAAACCTTTGGGAAGATGAGATGGGAAATCAACCAGAATGATAAAATTTAGGGAGCAGTAGGACATTAGAGTAACCCCATTATATTTTTCATCTATTTTTATGGGTACACTGTTTGCCTAAAATGGTACAGCTATGCTTTCTCTGAGTAACTACATATTCTGTAAGGATTTCAGAGTCTTTATTTAATAACTCTATATAATTTGTCTATAAGTAATTAAAAGATATATTTCAATATACATTATATAAACAATGGTAACTACAGGTCTCTTCTGAGTCAAAAAATTCTGCTTTTCACCCTGTTTTCTTTCACTTAACTCCATAGGTACACTCTAAAAATGAAGCAGAGATTTTCTGTGCTGAAAGGAAAAACACAGTAACTCTCTTTCATCTCCCAAAAAATGGAAAAGAGAACACTTAATGAAGTGAAGCTTAATGAGCTAGAAGGCTCATTTCCAGAGCTCCTACTGAAGACAAATTCTTTTTCTGGAGGAACAGAAGCTAAGCAGAAACAAAAAATGCTTTTATGAAACACTCCCCAACAATTTTCCTTTGCAGTAAAGGACAGCAGGGAAGAGGTGAAGGGAGGCTCTCTGTATCCCCCAGGAAGTCCCACTGGGATAAGGGCTTGGTGGGGCACAGAGGATTCCTGGCAGGAAACACTTCATGGTCCTTGGCCACTGCCCCAGGCACTCAGCCTCACTTTGTTGTGTCCCAGACTCCCCTCCTGCCTGGACTGGAAGAAGCCACAGGAAACACTCCCTGCACAGGCTTCCCCTAGGCATTGGATCTGCAGGGATCCTCTTGCACCTGGGACTGGTATGGGAGGCAAAGGCAGCAAACAGGAAAGGAGCAGCCTCTTCAAAGCTTCCATAACACTTGCCCTTGCAACAGGGAAAGAGGGAAGAGTGGTGAGGAGTCACAGCCTTCATCTGGGTGCCTTTGTCTTTGCCGGGAGAGGAAATCGGAGAAACATGGGCAGGGAGCCTCATCCCTGCCTATGGAGACTGTAGATCTCTGAGGGACTCAGTGACCCCAAGCTGTCATCAAAAGGGACTGACCAAGGGCTTTTGCCCCTTACCTGGAGTTATGGTAGTCGCGGTTGTGGTTGTTGTAGGAGTCTCAGCTGTGGTTGCTGTAGGAGCTGCAGTTGTGTTTGTTGTAGGAGTCTCAGTTGTGTTTGTTGTAGGAGTCTCAGTTGTGTTTGTTGTAGGAGTTTCAGTTGTGTTTGTTGTAGGAGTCTCAGTTGTGTTTGTTGTAGGAGTTTCAGTTGTGTTTGTTGTAGGAGTTTCAGTTGTGTTTGTTGTAGGAGTCGCAGTTGTGTTTGTTGGAGTAGTCTCACCTTCCACCTGTGCTGTGCCTGCTGCAGGAGTCGCAGTTGTGATTGTCATAGGGGCCTAAGCTGGGTTCACCTCTCTCCTGCCCCCCAGTAGCAGTTTTGTGCCCTTCATGCTTTCCCCCTAGGAGGCCATGGCAAGCTGAGTTGCCATCACTCATGTGTATCCCCCATAGGAAAGCTCCCTCCACCTTCCCAAGGCAGCAAGACAACACCAGTACTGAGCAAGGTTAAGGCCATCCCTGAGAGCTCATGGAGCACAGGTCTGACCTCTGGACAGTGCTGCTGCCTTCTTCTGATATGTCAGCTTGATTTTCTCATTCCTTCAACAAGCAGTGCTTTTACTACAGTGCATCTTCAGTTGTTGCTCTGTTTTTGATTAAAGTTAGATGGCATTGCACTCGAGTCAGCATGTTCAGGGTGACTCTTCAAATTTTGCTCTACAAATTGGCTAAATCCTGAAAAAATATACTCACTGCAAGATATAAATATATAGGGATTTTGCAACTAAGGAAGGTGCTATCAGGAGAAGAAGCATTAAAAACTCCATCTGGACTCCTTCAGAACAACAGTGCAAGAGTGACTGCCTTTGTTAACACCTATGCTCTAACAAATTCAAGTGGACATTGAAAGCAGAGTAATTTCATTCAAAGAATGCATACTCTGTTAAATTATCATCAGTGGTATAAAGACCCTCTTTCCAGGACTACACTTCTAAGCAGTAATGACAACAATAAATTATTTTTTGTTACTATTTTCTTGTATAATTTTCCTTCCTTTTTTATAGTTCCTTCTGAATAAAGAGAATTCTGGCTGATACCAGACAACAATTGAAGAAATTTTTCCTCACATTTTGGTTTCAGAGTTACCTGTGTTTATTCTTCTGAAGCACTGTATGTATTTATTTTTAGAATGTTTATTTTATATTCAACTATGTCGTTCTTAGCTCTTGAGATAAGGAATGCTTTGGGATTCTGGTTTGGTTTTGTTTGGGGTTTTTTTGTTTTGTTCTTTTGTTTAGATGTAAGGAGAATAAATAATAAAACAGTCTTGTTGATAAATGTGTGACAAATGGTCAATCTGAATCTCATGATATAATTTTAGTCTGAATTAATTAATGTATGAGTTAGGAATTAACATATTTATTCTGAGATAATGCCACTGCTATTATAATTTAATCTATGTCATCAACAGCATGCAGCTGGAAGATTAATGGATTTGTGGCTAAAGTTCTTGGCAATAACACACTCATAACTGGTATAGTAAGGATAAAGAATTGCAAATCTCAACAGACATTTCAAAAATAGACCCCACTTCTCAAGAGTTCTGTAGGGCTTTGAAAATCCAAAGTGAAGCACAATTTATAAACTTTTTTCTTCTGATCAGTAAAGCTGATACAGATAAGGGATACCAAAAGGACAAGGCTTGAAGTAATCCATTGGTCTCCTCTAGATGAAGAGGAAACACAAAAAATTGTGCCAGTTGCCTGCCAAGGTTTCTGCCTCCACTAGACATTGAGTCCTATAGGCATTACTATAGGTATTACTTGTTCCAGTCAACATGAAGAAATGTACATTTTTCCTATGACCTTGGTAATATCAATCTGTGTTGGCCACAGGCCATGGTTTTGGAGTCCTATTTGGAATGTCCTCTCATAATGGATGTGGGACCTCCTACAGAGCTTGTCCCTAGTTCCTGTAAAGGGTCTGGCTAGCAGTTGTCTAGGAACACCCTTTGGACCTGGGAAGGACTGCATCTGTGGTGGCAGCAGAGCAAATGAGCTGCACTTGAACCTTGCAGTTAGGCTTGTCAAAGGTAACCTGAGCAAAGGTGGCTCTTTTATGGCTCTGCCTGCCTAAACCCAACCTTCTCTGTACGGAAACAGGGTGTGTAATAGACTTAGGTGGGTACTATGGAGATAAAGGAATGGCTATTACAACAGAATATGGAATAACAGAGGCATCTGTCTGCTGAGCAGAGCAGGGCCTTTTCCAGTAATACTCAAATAGAGACATCCTGAAAAGCTTTTACATTGTTTGCTATTGCTTTTGCATTGATACAAAATCTGCTCAAGCAAGTGAAAGACTCACATTGCTTTCAATAGCTCTTGGGTCAAGATTTTTCATATCTTGCTGCTACCCACAAGCCTCCAAACAGGAAATCAACTGACAATCTTGAAGACTTTTGTGCTTATAATTTACAGTTTTAGTCTGTAGCATCTTGCAGATGTTGCTGGAAATATGTATGTTCATTTGCAGCAGTCAGCAGAGACCCACAACCATCTGTACCTCACTTGCAAGCCTAACAGCATTGGTACAGGTCTTAATTTTGCTCACATCTCTGTATCTTTATCTCCATATTAGCAGGGAGCTCCTGCTCACAGCTTCAGGTCATCAGAAGACTCTTCATATAGCTCTCTTAACTCTATTCCTGCTAATGCCTCCCCTTTCTACTATCTGCCACTGAATACTGAAGCAAGTTCAAGGAGATGCTCTGTCCCACAACTACCAAGTTTGTCACAATGTCAGGAAAAGTAGAAAGTGGTTAAAGGAATGACACCTGCCCTTCCTTTTGAACAGACCACAGTGCAGCCCTCTGCCACCCAAGTTCGTGGTGAAGTTCCCATTAATTATTTTCAACAGGAGGGAAAAAATGCTCTGAGTCAGCTCAGGTGGCACCACTTCCCAGACTGTTGAAGGAACTTCTGGCCAGAAGACCAGGACCAGCAGTCCTTTCCCTGAGCACTTGGGTGGAATAGTTGCACTTTTTGTGATGACTGTAACAGAGCTTGAATTACCTGGGTGTAGTGCTCTGCAGATCCTGAAAACCTCTCCTGGAGTGGGCTAAATTAGGTTAAATACAAGCACCAGTGCTTTTGCCATTGTTCTGTGAACAAGGAAAACTATTGGCTTGTAGTGATATTTTTCATCACTAATTAATCAACATCTAGACATGCTGAACTGTGAATTGCCACTGATCTCCAGCCCCTCAGAAGCTGCTGCAAGCACTAAGCAATCCATTCACTCTCACAGAAGAGCTGCTCTGATAAATCCCAAAAGAGAAGATCATGTTTCTTACCTTTTGAAAGGCTGAGCAGAAGCACTGTGAGGATTACACGTCTCATTGCTGCTTCTGTTGCTGCTAAACCTAAGAGAAAATGCTTTTCTCTCCAGGCATCAGCTCATTTAAGGACCCAGGACAGGTGGAAAGTTCAGCCCCAACCTGACGTCATGGTGGCAAGAGGCAAATGATAAATCTAAGCCGTGTTTTTCTTCCTCCTCAGGCTGGGAGGAGATTTCAGGATCTGCAGTGTTCTTCCTTTAAATCATAAAATTTTGAGCTCTGTTGACACAAGGAAGTTACTACTAAATAAGTTGATGTGGAAACTGATAGTGCGCCAGCTACCCTCTGCCAGGTCTCCATACAGACACCTTCAGTGCAAAATAGGTGGAGGGTATAATGTGTTCTTAAAGTGGAAGAAGCTATCCCATGCCAAGGCATGGGATAATTCTGCACCTGGAGCAGCATACCTGGGATCTACACGCTCACTTCCTTTCCAATAAATGACCAGCAGAGACAAGCTCTATGCCTCAGATCCCAGTCTTCCTTCCCTTATAAGAAAAAAAAATATACCAAAACACTTCTTACTGCTCAACAGGGTAAAAAGCAACAGACAATGACCTGCGTCTTTGATATCAATGAAGTGGGACTATCCTTGGCCCTGCTAGCAGCAGTTATGGCTGTTTTGTTCACTGCTGCCTTGTGTATGTTATGGGCTCTCTGAAGTGGTGTGGCAAGAGAAGGGGGAGCAGGCCTGTGTTTGAATTTCTCTGGGTGAGAGTCATCCTTTCTTGAGAGGAAGCATTTTTGTTTCAGGGACATATTTGGAAGCAGGAATGGTCAGGCTGGAGCAGGGAGCCCACAGCAGACCTAGAAATAGGAAATAGCCCAGAAAGCCATGGAGCAGGTAACACACCTGTGACACAAGGAAAATAGGTAGGAGACAGACTTTTTAACACTGAATTCCAGAAAGCTTCTAAAAAGTGCTATATAGAGAAAAAGATGGGAAAAAAAGGTCTCTGGGGGCAGAAAATGGTTTTCCCTACCCCTCTCATTTTTAGCTGTCCTACCTGCCCAGGTTCTCTGTCTGAACACTGTGTTTGTTCTGCTTTGAGCTCCAGTACAATGTACTGCTTGAGTCCACTAGAAGCCAGAAGGCCCCTTGGTCATTTCCAGTTCCTCTTTTTCAAGCAAAAAACCCATTTCTCTCACTTTGAAGCCCTGAGTGACCCTGGATCCTGCCACAACTGATAGTAAAGTCTTCCTGTGAAATAAACACAGGTCATCCTGTCATTATCAGACATGGACAAGAAAGAGAAGAAAGCCACCAGAGCCAGGCCTAATGGCTGTGGAGTTGGTCTCCTCTGGCAGACTCTACTGCCAGCAACACAGGCAGGCTATGAACATAGTTCTGAATGTAGAGTAAGAGCTCTGTGTTTTAAACACCTTTTGCTTCCTTCACCTGTCTTTCTTTGATCTGTTGTTCTAACAAGAAATGCAGTCTCGTGTACTAATCTCATATATTCAGAGGGAGGCTTTCCAGGTATGAAGGAGGGTGGGAAAGACCAGAAGTACCACTCAGGGTCATTCCTGCACTTTGGGTTGTCCTAACCATTAAACTTGCACCAAACCAGGAAACTTGGGTGACTTCTGGGCAGCTGCTGGCACAAAGGAAATGAGCAGTCTCATCCCTCTGTGCATGGCCATGCTGATCTGCTCAGGGTGCTGAGTCCAAGCTACAGAGTGTTCTGTGTCTTCCTTTACCCCCCTGAGTCCGAAGCCCCTCCAGTGCACCTACCCCCCACCCCAGTGACCCCTTAGCCTCATGGCAGTCTGGGACTGGCCTGCAGCTACTGAGGTAACCCTATGGTGGAAACCCTGCATGGTCACCTGGGTGGTTATGTGGGGTGAGGGAAATCCCAGGCTGTGAGGGAAAGCCAGTGCTGGGGTCTCAACGTGCTTTCCCTCCAACAAGGGGTTCAGTGCCAGGCCCAAGACACATCCATGGGACCTGCCCAGGGTGGGGGACAGCACAGCAAGGGATGGGGACAGCCTAGGGCAGTATCCACCTCCTGCTCCTGCCCACCACCTCCCTTCCAGATTCATCTCACACAGGGTAGGGGTACCCAAAAACTAAACCCCAAGTTTCACTCCAGCAAAGCATTTCAGTCTTGAGCAGACTGTGCTGTAAGCTTCCAGGGGCACCCCTGGCCACCAGCAACCTGGGGAGCTTCAAAATGTGCTGCTTCAGCTGGAAATAGGGGTGTGAAGGGGGGACAAACCTGGCTGTTGGGGGTGTTTGGCAGAGCTGTATGCCACCAGTCCTTTGGCAACGTCCATCTCCCAGATGTAGAATCTTCAGTCACCATGATACGTCCTGATTTTCCAGGGCTGCCTCTAGATGCAACCAGGCTCCTCCAGGTCTTAAAATCTCCCTGCTGGCTGTGAAGCAACTGTGTAAGAACAAAAGAACTTACCAGAGCACTACTGAAAATGGGGGTCAGGTCTCCAGAAGGTGTAAATGCTGCAGCTTTGCTGGCTACACTGGCACCTTCTGATTGAGTGTATAGTCTTGCCCATTAAAACCATTCTCTATTGTCAGTGCACATCAGGATCTGGCAAACTACCTGTATTTTCAGAGCTGACTTCCATCTTACCTCTTTGTTCCTGTTTACCAGGATCACAGTTTGGGAAGCATGATTGATTTGCAACACATAAGGCACCAGACCTCTCAGGAAATAAGGCTCTGAACAGACATATGTTTTCACATACTCTGTCCATTTTGTGACACACCAGTGTGTTGCAAAAGTCTCTCCCCAGGGAGAAGGAGGGTGACAGGCTGCATGTGCCCTATTGCTTGCTCTTTTGAGGGGGAATTAATAGTGGAGATTTGATGGTTTAGGAGAGCAGAAACAGACAATTTCCAAAACAAGGAGAATGGCTATTAGTGAAATATGCAGCTCTTATGCAATTATTAATGAACTTATTAAGCACACATTTTAAAAAAAAAGAAAAAAGTTGACTGTTAGTCCAGACAGATTGGCACAGCCACAGCAGTTGTGATGTCCTACAGGACTTAGAAGAGAAAACTTAAAACCAAATAACTTTCTAGAAGCTGTAAAACCAAACTGTTGTGCGTCAAAGCTCAGATATGGCAATCAAGAACACTGATGGATTATTATTATGTAATAAAAATTGTGCTGTATTTAGTAACAAAGTACTTGATCCTGTGTCTTGATCTTTGTTTATGTCAGGAAAAAGAAGTATCAAAGGTGAAAGGCCTTGTTCATCCATAAGAGGGTGTGTGGTCCTCTGCATCTTTATTTAACTGTAAGTTGCAAGTAATCAAGGGGCATTCATGTTGCCAGAAAACATCCATTAAGGTAGGAGCAAGTGTCCTTTAAAGCTCTTCCTTCACGTGCATCAGCTGGATACTACCTCTTGTGTATTTTTTCAATCCTATTCATTACTAGATACCTTTGTATTTTGCTATCTCATGTAAATTCAGTTCATCCACTGTGTATTACATAGACAAGTAGAAGCAAGTATTTCAACTAGCTAAAAGTAAAAAAAAAAAAAAAAATCCCTAAAGTTTAAACCAAAATGCTAAATTTTAAGATTCACTCATAATCAGGGGAAGGAGGTGCACTGACTTCTTTTCAGGTTGTTCCCAAGATGGCTCAAGTGGGCAGGACTGTTCAATCACGTGCTTGTCCATAATTGTGACAGTCTTTTACCTAGTCACATGGCAATGTTCTCACCAGTTCTTTTGCACTGTCAATTTCCTTAAAAGATACCATTATCACACAGAAGATAAACCAACTAGCAATAGCATTGGTAACAAAACTGAGGCACTGTTAACAGTCCTCCTCTTGCAAATGAACAAGAACCTCAAGATTGGTGACAGTCTTACTAGGTGAGGAGCAGGCACCATAATACAATTCTGTGCTAAATCACAGCAGAAAGTAGACTGAAATTTCAGGATGAGCCATTTCTCTGCAAGTGGCACTCGCTTTATGTAGGACAGAGTGAGGTCTTGTGGGACTCTTGTCAAGCCTGAGGGATGTCTTCCCATGAGGTGACCTACCCTCTGCAGATGCTTGTCTCTTTGTGGCTGCTGAAGGAGCAAGATTGTGGGTTCAGATTGGCCTCCAAACTTTTGGTAGAGCAGACGAATGCCACCTTGGCCCCCTTTGACTGCTATCATAGTTGGGCCTGGGTCTGGAGCCATGTAGGAAAAGATTGTCCCAGATGAACATTCCTGCCTTTATTCCAGATGCTCTTCCACATCACACCTCTTCCTGGCAGCCTGTGCTGTGTTCCTCTGGATTGCAGATACTCTCCTTCTCCTTCTGAGAGACACTCAGCTGTATATTCTTCACCATCCTTGGTGGCAAATGTAGGACTGATCTCACTGGTCAGGTCCGGTCCCTTGTTCTTGCAAACATCCCTGTTGTATCAGCCTCTCCGAAGGTTTTCCTCCTCTCCAACATGCGCTCACACACACAAACACACAGCTGCACCAATTCTCTCATGATTCCAGTGGAATGAAAATTTAAACTGAGGAAAAAATTAAAATAAAACTGAGTTTCCTAATTCTACTGAAATAAACAGAACATAACTGGTGTTTCAGCAGAGCAGAAGTTCACTTAGCAAAACTAATATAACATATATCCATCTCCTCTTTCCTTTTCATTTTAGTTATTCCATCACCAAGCACCACCAGAAGAACAAAAGAACTATACAATTTCTTATTTTCTGATTCTATTTCTAATGTTAATTAAAACCATTCAAAAGCTGCATATGCAACTCTTTACAAAGAAAGACAGTAGAGAAGCTCAGACATAGTAATATTCATAGTTTTATTGTATCTTTTTATAATACTGACTAGAACGCCAGATTTAATAGTATTGGATGCAGGTATAAAAATAATCCAATCCTTAAAAATTATATTTGCTACTACAGTACTGTATAATTAGTGGAGACTGAAAATATGATACAACTTTAAATAATACTGGTTTGAAAAATGTCCTCAGAACCCCAACGACTTGGAAGGAGACATCCAGAGACAGAGGGAAGGAAATACGGCAATGTCAAGAACATAAAACAAGTTTACATTCAGGTTCATAAAAGAAGTACAAACAAAAGCTGAAACCTTTCGAAACAGAGCTCACAAAAGGTTAACTTTACTACTGCAATTCTGGAAGCTGCTCAAATAAACCATCATGATTTTACACACCAAGTTTGACCTTCTGTTAGGAGAAAGTCCTGTAGAATTTAACAGAGTTTAAAACAAATCCTGACTTCAACAGAATTTCCTTTTAGAAAAATAAAGTATTTATTCTGTTGAGTTTGGGGGGTTTTCTTGTTTGTTTGTTGTGTTTTTTTTTCTTACAGCAAACACATTCTAGCAGATTTTTTTTGAGACCTTTTATGTCAGGTGAAATCTATGGCATTGTTCAAGAAAAGTAATGAGTTTTAACTGTGTTCTACAAGACTTTTCCATATAAGATTTTGCAGAGCTAGGGACTGCCTGCTGCAGTCATTGACCCAAACAAGACTCCCATCCCTTCTAGCATTTTAGAAGACTAAAAGACTCAGGGACTTAGCATTTACATACTACTTTTGAGGAACATCAAGCACCTTCTCTAAGTTTTCCCCCAACAAGGCAACTATACTTAGGCAACACAAAGCAGACCTTGAAATACAGAAGCCACACTTTAGACATTCACTTCTGTAAAACAAGCATACTCCTTTTTTCCTTTTTTCCCCTTCCCTTCATGGATTTCTGTCCTCCTTTTCAATTCCAGCAGTTCAATGGAATGAAGACTTAAATACACATTGCAAAGCTTCTGAAATCTTACCAGCACACAGTGCATATGTCATTTGAAACTGAGAGCTCTTCATTTCTGAAGGGACAAGCTGCAGTGGAGTTCTTATCTGTGACTGCAGAAAGCACCTCCACATCCCTAGATCTTACACAAAAGGAAACAAGTTGGCTGACCAGTAAAACAGCTACACAAAATTCACATTAATTCTCTTTGCAGGAAGGTGTTTCAGATCTTGAACCTGTCTGTTGCACAATCTCACATAACACAGGTCCTGCTACAGTGATAAGTACACTTTTAAAAAAGAAACACAATATGGAAAGGCAGCAACAGTGTCACAGAAATAAGTACAACACAGAGCCATGGCAAAGCATGTACTACACACAGGTGACCCTGGTGGTAGAATAATTCAGCCCCCCAAAAAACCTTCTACTATAGTCCATGGGAGAGTTACCCCAGTCACTATAATGGATGCTGGTTTTGGTCCTTTGTGTGCAAAGAGGAAAAAAAATACTCTTCCTATGCTGACAAATGCAAGGAAAATGCATCTGTTGTTTTTAATCTAAGGAAGAACACTAAAGATTAAGCATCAATATGAGGGAGTAGGAAGTCCAGCTGGATTTGGAATGGACACGGCCATTGACCAGCATTAGAGACAAGTCCTGGGGTAGCACTCAATGTGTCTGCAGCAACATCCAAACCTGCTCTGCTGTTGGCTCAGGTCCTGGCAAACAACTGGCAGAAACAATTTCACCATGACAAACACTGTTCTCTAACTGCAACTTACTGCTGCTTTTCAAAAGCCTATTACTATTGCTCAGTGTGGAGGAAAATACCTTTTAGAATGCTAGTGACAAGGGGTCAGCAGATGTATGTGACAGAGAGGCTGACAGGAGATGCTGCAATAGCAGCAAGATTCATTGCTCCTGTGAGACCCAATGCTTTAAATGTAAAAAATAAACTCCTTTTCCTCGTATAGCCCAGTTCTGTGCTGTGAGGTTTCAACAGTATGCAAAAGGCCCGTGATTTTTCCAGTGTAGCTGGGAGGGCCAGCCACAATGAGCAGCAGTAGATGACAGGGAGACAGGAAGGCCGCATGTATGAGCCTCTCTTTTGACTGATTCCTGAATTCTGTGTATTTGTGTATTTGCTGCTTTGTTCACTGGGGCTGCCTCTCCCAGGCTGGCTGCCAGGGGCATTTCTGTGGGTGAGGGGCTTTTGTCAGCACAACTGGCAGAGCACCGTAGCAGCAAATGTGTGCCTCCCACAGATTTTCATGTCAAACAACAGAATTAGCATTTTTTCCCAAAGTTAATCAAAAATACACCCACAACAACTGTCCATGGTCCCTTGCTGACTGCTTCCCTAGCCTTTCACAGCAGCAAGGAGCAAGAGCAGATTTCTGTGCAGCATTGGTGTAATTTTTCTTCCTCTCCCCATATCTGTCTGCACCACTTGCATCTTCCTTACAAGAAACATGCCACTTCTATCTTATCCTCTTGGAGAGCAGAGAGCAATTCCCCTTGGCAAAAAAAAATATCCAGTGTGCTAAAAGAATTGCTATTTGGGGTAGCTAAAAGTAATCTAAATAGTGTGAGAAATAAGCAGCATTTATTTAGACACCCTACAGGGAGTTAGGTACTGAGCAGAAAGTCATCCACACTTGAAAGAGGCTTGAGGCCATGTAAAGGCCCCTCTCACATCCAAGAGGAGTGACAAACCCCACCCAACTGCCAGAGGATGTGTAGTTTATAGCAGAGATGGGAGTGGACACATAGGTTCCTGGTGGCACCTTTATCAGAGGCACAGCAACAGGTCCCATCCTTGCTGCTCCCGGAAAGCCTATATTGCTGCTGGGATGTGGTAGTAAATAATCACAGTAAAATAACTTCCATAAACTGTGGCAAACCACACCACAGTGCACGCACCCCTCCTGCCCCAGGGGTGCTGGGAGCTGGCAGGGCGTGGGTGAAGCTGGAAGCATTGCAGCAGGGGAGTGGCTGGGCTGGTGGAGACCGAGGGGAGGAAATCACCCCAGGCTGCATCCCCCAGCTCCATAAATACTTCCTGGATCACCACATGAGAAAGCACCTGCCCTCACCCCCATGGTGACACCTGCCCAGCTCCTCTATTGCCTGTTGAGCAGGGCCTCCTGGGACACCCAGAGAAGCTGCTACAGATCAGGAGACCCTTTTCCTCATTCTGTAGACCATGCATTGGCTCCATGATTCCTTTCCTACTGAAGCTAAAAGGAAGGTCAGACTGCAATGGATACATTCTCGTAAGAAGTATCCCAATATTTACCTGCTCCCGCAGAGAGAAAATTTTGGTGCAATTAAGTTCTCTCTTTTGGAAAAGGCCAGGTTTTACTGCCTAGATAATCCTGCTGTGACCCTTTCACTCCAAATACAGCATTAAGAAGAATCTGAAGATCATTAAGAAATGAAACAAATTACTTGCAAACTTCCGTGTGAGTTCACATCATCCGGTGGACCCTGTGCAATTAAGATACCAGTGGCAAACAAAAGGGAGAGGAACATCATTCATGGACTGGCAACATTGATCAGCATGGCAGGGTACAGCTACCTCCAGTGCTCTATCTGCTACACTGTTTTGGGTACTGTAACTTGACTTTTCCACAGATCTAGCTGCTTTGGTAACTGTACTTCTCCTAAGCACCCATTAATTTCCTCCCTACAGTTGAGATACGCTGTATACTGTCACCTGTGAGACCAATTATGGATCAGAAAGGAATGAAGTGGCACATGTTGGTGCCAAAAAGATCATGTTAAAAGTGCAAAGCATACTGCCCTAGGCATCCATAAAGATCTGTTTTTCTCCAGGGATGAGACCTAAAAAGCCAGTGTTTGTGTGCTATGGCTGGGGCACCAAACTATATCTTCTCAAGCCCATTTGCAGCACCCTTCCTGCCTTGCAGTTTCAAGAAAACAGAAGCAAATGTGAGCAGGGAACAGAAACTTCTTGGCCCACCTAGCTAAAGACAGCCTAGTGTTAGCTGCCCTTCACCTGGGTATCTGTTGCTCACTTTTGATAGGGAACACAACAGCCTTCAAAGTGCTGGGAAAGGATGAAGTTATTCACACCACCTGTAGGACGCCAGTACCTGCTCCCTGATGGAGGGCTTCTCATCACCTCAACTTTGCCTTCTGTCAGCAACCACACAACATGTCAGCCTCTGAACTGCTATTCTCACTGGTGTTAGGCACTTTGGGGAGTGCATCCCATGGTCTTCAGTGCTCCAGTGAGCTGAGCTACAGCACAAACTTACTTGTAGACTCTGTGTCTTTTCAAGCAGGGCAGAGAAGGGAATATCAGAGGGTATGTGCTCTTCAGTGAAACTAGCATATGTACATGCTACAGAGATGGTGGATTGATGGCTAAGGAAGGATTTGTGCTATTTGATATCCTCATACAAGCATCCACCTTGAATTAAAAGCACAGTTACATGCAAAGGCAGGCTCTGTATCTGGACCCTGTATCTGGAAAGGGTTTGGGTGACTGCAGTGAAGATAAGTGGTATGTACACTGCATGAATGAGATCTCCTTCAACACCCATTTCAGGTCAGAATACAGTCCATGAGCTTTCAATCTTATCTTGGGTGAGCAATGGAATAGCTTACATTCTTTAGCTTTTTCTGAGGTTGTTAATATGACTTAACACACCTAGGTAAGGAAACCTACCTGGGATGAATCACTTGAAACTAACACAGCAGAAAGCAAAACACTTCAACACAAGTGATCTTTGCTGCACTAGGACAGAAAGCAAGATGGTTTTTTTTTCCTTTAATGCAACTGAGAGCAGTTGCTATGTTTTCCAATGTAATGAAAGCCTCCACAGCTCCTACAGAAGTCAAGACGGGCTGTGGAGGCTTGAAAACTATGTCCCACTTGCAATGCCCAGAATTTAGGTTCCACTGCCCAGCCAGGGCTATAGCATTATTGTTCCTTCTCAGATTCCTCATAAGGAGCATACTGAATCCCCAGCTCATCTTTTTCTTTCCTGTGAGCAGTTATTTAACACTATATTGCTGTTACCACAGGCATTTAAATCCTGGCAGGTTAACAGAGCCCCATAAGACCCTATAATGAAGCACTGTGAAGATCTTTAGTGGCATCACTTCTGAACAACTCTGGCTCACAAAAACAACAACGTACTTGGACTCCTCCCTATGTACAGGAAGTTTTCAAAGTGGTACATAGGATCAAGTGTGCCTTTTTTCAATTAAAAATTGTAGTGGTATGTCTAACTTTTCTGTACTCTCCAGAGAGAATCAACCCATGAATTCAGCCAACTCTGCCAGGCTCCAGGCTTCAGCAAGGACCCAGACATCCACAGAACTTCTAGTAGGAGGGTGAGGGCCAGAGGACAAGCCAGCTTCCCTATCATGTACAAAGAAGGAAGCAATGCAGAGATGTAAAAGGGGAGTGGACAAATTTTTCCTGCCAAAAGCTGTTGCACAGTGAATCTTTGCATGAAGACCATCAAGGAAGAGAAGCACAATCAACAGTGAACAAGATCTGTAAACAAAACGATCCCAGAGTGCTGGGCAGAGTTCATCTGCCTGTGCTGATCCCTGCTTGCCATGTAGTGTAAAGGGTGAGGAAGCAGCACAGAACAAATTCAGAGCACGTGTTAACTTCTATCTGGGTTTTTGAATGCTATGCACCTTGAGCCATTTTCTCCTTCTCTCTGCTGCTCAGCAAGTGTAACTTTTCCTCAGGGCAGCTGTGCTTGGCATGGAGTTCAAAGTCCTTCCTGTTAAATGGGAAGAGTAAGAATGATGTATGTTTGAACTACCCAGGAGATAGATTGTACCTGGGGATTAAGGGTGACAAAGGTCCATCAGTTTTCCACTCCCTCTCCACTCCTCACTAAAAATAGTCTCTTCTTCTGGTTTCATCACTAATGAAGGATGGATTGTATTGTCCAGGGTAGATGCATGAATGTCGAGATCCAGGCAAACCAGTGTAGGGAGGATAAAGTCCATTTCTTTCCAGTTCGGGATTTCTCAGTCCAGTTGGCTGTAGTGGGGGAAAAAAAAAAAAAAGTGTCTTATTGTCACACTCAAATCCTTCTCCAGTTGCAGCCTTAGCACCTTTCCCAGCAGTCATTTCAGTAGCTAGAAGGAACAGTGTGATCACTAATGATCTCTATAACCTAGGATGATTTTTACTGTGGGAGTTATGCAGTGCCTGAAGGAATTAGTCTGATGCAATCTGGTTTCAACATCTTGCCAATTAGCTGACTTGAAGTTTACCTGATTCCACCAAATGCAGGTGAAGTGCACAGTTAAATTTGAATCCAAGAGAATTTCACAGATGAGCTCAGGAATCAGAACAACTCTCAGGAAAAAGATATGGCCCCAGAGCCATCCTTAAAGGAAATGCTTCTGGAAAATCAGCCTCCTGCTTTGAGTATTGCCTGGGAGCACTTCTCTTCCCCATAATGACAGATACCTACTCTCCCAACACTTGAATTATATGTCAAATACAAAGTGATCTGATCTTCCTTTCTCTTCCATTCTCTTACTTAAATAAGTCTCCTGGGGACACCTCGTGTAGGAACTTTGATTTCTAACATCAATCCTCTCACCCAGTAACATCAAACCACCTGTTACAGAGCACATTCATGCAAAGCTCTCATCACCTGTTGCTTGCTAAAAAGCTCCCTTACCTAGTTGCCAGCATAACAGAAGTCTTAAAAATGTTTTAAAAATGTAAAAAAAATCTCTTTAAAATCTCTCATTCTTACTGGAAGTAGGAAGGAGGATTATTTCCCTTTATGCTGTACAACCCAGTAAACTTAATTCGTGGAAAACTTAAAATACAAGCCAGAAAAAGAGTGTTGTTTGCTGCTCTCTTTCTCTGGGAAGCAGAGTCCAGAATGTGTGATTTGGATGAAATCCTGCAACCTTCACTCACATGAGTAACCCCAGCACACCCTAAGTACATCCAGTATTGTTGCTGTTGATTACTGACAGATGATACACCAGCTTCACAGCTCTGGATACAGACATTAGCTGATGGTACCAACCAAGGCTGCAGGTCTTCTGCCTTTCCATGCCCTACACAGCTTATTATTCCTCTATCACTTCTTCCCTGCCATTTGTTCCCTCAGAGCTCAAGGGATGCTCCTAATGCCCTCTTCCTGCTGCAGGAAAGGGGTTGTAACCCTGGAGAGGGGAGCAGTGGAAGAGGGGAGCTGTATTTAAAGAAAAAAAAAAAAAGAATGTGTCTTTCCTGTACCAGACACAAAGGGCTAATAGTTGCGCTATGGATAGATACCGAATAATACACATCTGTCATCTGCAACAGGTTCTTGGTGCTTCCATTCTCCTGCATCTCGATGGTCTCTCTGCCCCACTCCTGTGCTCGGGGGTTCTTTGGATATTCAGCATACGGTGACATCTGGAAATCTCCACTCTTGAAAATGAGTTTACTTATGTCATTTTTATTCTTCCTGTTTATAAAAGAATGAAGGATCATGAAAACATACAACTCATCCTGCTATCTAGCATGCGCTTCTGACATGATCTTGGGAGATTTGTTTTGTGTTATGAACCTTCAATGAGAACAAAGGTCACCTCAGAAGGGCTATAGTCCAATCTTTTGCTCCAAGTCAAAATCATATATGAGGTCAGATCATGCTGCTCAGGGCATTACCTGATAAGATTTGAAATCTCCAGGAATGGAGACGGCACAGTCTCTCTGAGCACCCTGTTGTACTGCCTTACTGTCCTCTTGGTGTAAAAGTTTTTCCCCTAACTCAGTTTGAACCTCTCCTGTTCCAACATATGCTCATCTCATCTCAAAAATGTATTCACCTGAGTCAATAAAAAAGTCACGGAAATACAGGAAGAAAGAAAAACATATGGGAGGACACATGCTGTTCAAGTCCCCAAGTGTTTAACTATAGCACCCCTAAGCACTGTGTTAACTCCAAAGAAGGAAGACCTGCAAGCTGCCTGTCTAAATGACACCAAATGCCCCTACATGAGTAACATGTTGTAGGAGTGGACTTTGGCAACACTTCTTGTTCAAAGCAAAGTACGCTAAAGGAAGCCACACAGCCTGGCAAGGGACAGGACTCATGAGAAGATCAGCCCTTTCCTGCAGAGATCCACACCCTGGAGCCTGGAGGTGTACCAAGCATCACACCTTCCTGGCTGAGGCTTGCTGGCAACCCCCTGGCTCTAAACACAGGGGAACAAGTGCACACCACTGTGCCAACCAAACCACTGCCATGCCTATGCTACTGATAAATCCATCTGCCAACTTTAAATCAGAAAGCTTTGAAATCCTAGATTTGGGTGCCGGAAAGGAAGGGAGAGGGCGTTGCTGAAAGGCAGGCCTTTTCACAATACATAAATCATGAAGCAGTTTCCTCAGCAGCATATCTTGCTTCTAGTCTGACACTACCTGCTGGTATGGGAACTACATGTGTACTTACATATCTGAAAGGGACAGACACACAGAACTGAGAGCACATGCAGGACTTGTCCATAAAGGGAAATCAAAACAGCCTTAAATATACTCAAACACCCCTTGAGGAATGGCCAGTAACCTCTCCTGCTGCCTAAACTTCTTTATCCTACTTAGCTTGCCATTTGGAGACTGCTCCTTGACTTTCTTCCTGAAAGAGAAGGACTCCTTTGTCCCTCTATCCTTCAAGGACATGATTGCTAAGCACATCCTTAAGAGACACCCTGTTGAAATTTTTATCCTGGTTGCTAAGAAAGAAAAGATACGCCCCAAATGGAAGCACAGTGCAGAGGGCTTCAGTATCTCAGATTAACCCGCTTGCTTTGCTACCCTATGTGTTCACCTGTTTTTTGGCCCTTCAGGGTTCACATGCAGAGTGCTAGGTGTGGTGTAACCATGGAGAGGATGCCACATGAGCCAGGGCTGGTGGCGGTACCTACCGGCAGCAGGTGACAATCAGTGCTATGCCCATGATAAGCAGAAGTCCCCCTCCTGCAGCCGCGATCACCACAGTGATGAGCTGATACGCTACAGACAGGAAAAGACAGAGACTCACTTAGAAACAAGTGGTTGTAAAATACTAATTTAGAAAGTAGATCAGCTATCCATAGGTTAGGAGACAATAAGTTGACTTTGTCAAAGGAGTTCAACAAAATAATTTTTAACAAAAATGGAGAAACAAGAAGACGTGGCAAGGGTAGGGTGTTCCTACTGCATTGTAGACATAGTCATTTGCAGTTAGTTTTGTCTAATTTCCCATGCTGTGTAAATAAAAAAAACCAAAAAACAAAAAAACCCAAACTTGATACTTACGGTTTCCACAGTTGAAGCCACCTAAGCCAAATGGGCAGCTGATAACAGAAAAAAACAGGGAGTTTCAGCAGCTTAGTTGTGCCAACAAGTCACCACAGCAATATTAAGGATGGTGGGGTAGGAGAAAGGCAGAATGGTCACAATACCTCACACAGGTCTCGTTTTCCAGCTTATATCCATCTTCACAAGCTAAAAACACAGAAGAGAGAAGGGCTATGAGCACTGATTAGTGGTGCAAGAGAGGGAGGCATTTCCAATCACTGCTTATCATTGCTGCCTCACCCCAAACAACCTTGGGAACTGACAAACTGATCTGTGCTGCTGGCATGGCAGGAATGTGATGCACTCTGGTGTGATGCAACACCTCCTCTGGATAAGGCAAAACCCCATGCACATAAATTCACCTCCCACTGGCTTTGAAAGGACCATTTCTGGGCTTCTTGGCAGACCTAGCCTGGAGCCTGGTAACATAATTCCCAAAAAAACCTCTTCTTGCTCAAATGGAAACTCACTGCATGCTTGTATTGCTTCCCACAAAGCAGCTGCATAAAAAAACCTGGAAGTGTCTTCAGTTTTTCTTTTGAAACCTCATTTGAGCAGTGCTACTTTAGCACTGATACATGTTGCTCATTACTTTTAAATGCTAGAACTGCAACAAAATGTTATGCAAACAAAGTCCCCGTTAACCCAAAGTGATGTGTCATGTTTTGCCTCATGAAAAAGATCAGGCTTTTTAAATTTGGAATTTACCAAATAAATGTGGTAACCCTTATTACCACAGGGATAACCTGCAGCCAAAAGCTTGTGCACTCTCTAACCCCAGCAAGCACAAGGAAATCTGCAGGGAGAGGAGGAGGCTCCCAGCAGATGTCCCAGCTAAGCTGCAGTAAAGCCCTCACTCCTCTCCTCCTCCTCCTCTGCTGCCCCCAGCACACCAGATGCCTTTTCTTCTCTGGTACAACTAGAGACTGTATTTTCAGCAGCACTTAGAACAGGAGGGGAAGAAAGAAGAAAAGAAGGACAAATATGCAATGTTTTCCATTAGGATGGGTTGGCAATATCACAGTACACCGAGAGAGAGCACTAGTTTTCCAGCTGGATTCAGTTTACAGCTCTTCCAGCACCAATAACAAGTGAGACTGACACCAGCAATGAACAATGTGACTGTGACCTCCTCCTCATAAAGTGGGCCACAGTACTTCCCTAAATTCAATTCCAGATTCATATCAAATAGTTGAACTGTAACTACATTTTAAAGAATCATCCAAGACTGATGTTAATATTTTCAGTGATGGACAATCAGCCACAACCCTGGGTCAGATGCTCATAAAGTTGATTTCCTCAGCCATCAAAAACATTCACCTTCTTTCTGGTCTGAATTATCCCAGTGTCATATTCCAGCCTTTGGATGTTTTCTTGCTAGGCTGGAAAAGATTATATGATCACATTTCTCCTCCTCACCATCATATCACTTCTTTGCACTGAGATCTTTGAGTCTCGGTGGTAATTGTAGCTTTTATCTGAATGTTCTACGGGTACTCCTTGGTTCTTTTGATTCCTGCTTCCCCAAAACAAATGCCATAAGCCAAAGGATAACAAAACTTGACCTCTTCTGCCTGTCCATGCTCTCTAAATGCACGCAGGGACCATTTTAGCCTTGCAAGGCAGAGCTGAGGACCTCTTCTTTACCTCCCAAGTCCTCTCTGCAGCTCTACCCAACTCCCTGCTTTCCAGAAGACACAACCCAGAGTGTGCTTCACACTCTGCTCTTGTTTGCCTGGCCTTGCCTATGGTCATATTGAAATGCTGTTTGCCTGTAAGCAATTTACCAAGTGTCTCATTGTCACTACATGTGCCATTTTCCACTGCAGAGTATGTCGACTGGGCACAGAGTAGCTGTAGCAGCTGGCACCAGTGATCATGGTGTGGGGCTGATGTCCATGATAGCTGGGTCTGGCATTCCTTTCTCTGCCTGGAACAGCCTCACTATTCCTCCACCACCTCTTTCATTCCATTTGTTCCCCTAGAGCTGGGAATGAGGAGGGGTCAGACTCTTTGCACAGCCCTCCCTGTTGCACCTCATCATGATGCCCTTTGCACTGGATTTATTTTTCTCTCTCTGAGTCAGTTTCTTTAAAGTCAAAGAAGAGAACAGAGGTAACTGTACAAGAGTTAAGAGCTTCAGTCAACCAAAAAAATCAAAAGCCAGGGAAAGAGTAATAACTCCCAAAGAATCCTTGCCTGGTTCATTCATAACTCTGAGGCATTAGCAAAACGTGGTGGGATGGGTTGGTTCCAGACCTAAAACATTAGGGACCTCATGTTCTACCAAAACGAGCCCCAAGATCAAGCAAAAATGACTCTGCAGTGAAGGGGAGGTAGACATAACCTGGACAGCTTGCTGGTGTTGCCTTCTCTAATGGGCAGCAGTCCCATGTTCCCCAGCCCCAGCCTGACACACGTGTGTTAGGAAGCTCTGCAGGAAGATGCTGGAGCCCAGCCTGATCTCACCCTCTCAGCCCTAGCCCCAACACACATGTAGGGCACATACACCTTGAGCAGTCTCAAAGCTGGAGCTGTGCCTTGGGCAGCAGCAGCCCTGGGAGGACCTCACTGGCACATGGCTCTCAACAGGGAGGCCATAGGGGCAATGAAGAGGAAAAGTGAGATCACAAATGTCCAAGTCTCTGTCTTACTTAAATACTTGGTGCTTATGTCTTTTCCTCTCCTCACCCTGCCTTTTCTTGCCACTTTGCTTTCTCCTCTGGCATCTTCCCTGCTCCTTTGAACATGCACCCAGGAGAGCTGGTGCTGTCACACTCACTTGACAAGCTTTCAAAGATGAGCAGTGAACAAAGGAAAGGCTTAAGTGTCAGGGGCCAAAAAAAGCTATCAAGTTTTGCTCCTCTACTTGGGACTCCTTTGTCTTTTTTTCCTGAAAAAGACTCAGGGGTCTCTTTGGAAACCTGCTCTGCTGCTCCTTGCTTAGCTCTGGAAACACTCTGTGCTATTAAAAATAGCATGCCCCAGAAAAGTTGTCACATTGGAGTTTTTGACCTTCTTTCTAAAACAGCCCTGAAGATACCTAGCAGGTTGAAAACCAGCAACAACCCAAAAACGACCAAACCGCACCCCAACTGGTACCACAGCCAACATGTCCAAACTCCTGTGGCTCAGACACCCAACCCTTCCCGGGTTCAGGGGTGCTTTTTTTGAGTGTGCCCCAAGGGACAGACACAGCAAGGCAGGAGAGAACAATCCTAAAGGGTCAGGGCGACGGATCCCCCATTCCCCAACAGCTCTCCCAGCCGCAGCCTCCTTCCCACGGGGCAGAAGGAAAGGGCAGCACAATAGCCATTTCCCCCTTTGCAAACACTATAATTGGAGTTACTGTGTTGCATTTTCATGACCCACAATGGGGGTCGGATGCTCAGGAGACCTCAGTTCCTGTTTAGTTACTAAGAGGGCAGAGATTTAAAAAGAGCCTGGCACATTGTATGCTATATTTATAAGAAAAGAGCCCTAAATACCAAACAAGGGTCATAGCTCGGCTTTTGAAAAAGCCTTTTAAGTCCCAGACATTTGGCTTACCCAGGTGGGAACAAAGTGATGCTGAAAATCTGGTGCCTTGCCAGAGTGTGGCACCATGCACACGTTGGTGCTACCCTCCTGCCACCACACTGCAGCCTAATTCATACAAAAATCAGCCCAACACACAAGACAAAGGGAGGGGAGGAAACCACAAAGCAGAAAGACTTTGCCTGGAGCCACAGAGCAGAGGAGAGGCAGGACCATGGCCTGGGAACCAGAGATGGCAGTCTCACAGATATCCACCCCAGAGCACCCAGCACATGAGTTATTTGCAGACACATTTTTCTCACTCTCTGATCAGATTTGAAATCAACAAAACATCTCATCCTATTTCAATAGCAACCCAGCAGCCACTGCCAGAAACAAAATATAACCACTATTGCTAATCTTACTGATATGTCATCAGAAAACCCCAGTTCTTCAGAGACCCTACAACAACTGCTGGAATTAGGGAATGGACATCCTGATCCTACAGAAGCCACTTTGACCACTGGCATGTGGACAAAGTCATTGTTTTAAATGTAGTAAAACCAGACTCTATTTTCTGAGAAGTAGCTAAAAAATAATATAACCCTTAAGCTTAAAATTTCTAGTAGGACTCAAGCTGAAAAATAACTTCATAATCATTTGCAGATACTTATTTTAAATATATTGATGATGTATGAACATAAGCTTGTGAATTTAAAGCACTTCTCCTAAGTTCACTGAGAGTTCAGACAAAACCAAAACAGTCAGAGCCACACATCATCTCTGTTCTGTGCCACTGAACTGGAGCCCAAAGCATTCAGGCCCCTTTCTCCCTCTTCTCAATCAATGACTCACAGCATGCTCCAGAAAGAGATAATATTATTCCTAGAGAGAGACTGTATCTCCAGTGTCTGCTGAAAAGTCCCCTAACTAAATAAAAGAAACCTGAGCTGCTAATCCTTATGCATAATACTGAGCCTCTTGCATGCACAGCAGTGCACACACACTCATTTCCACCGTGACAAACAGTTCAGACAAAAATCATTCCATATATGTCAGAAAAAGAGCAATACCTCTGCAGGAGTGGTCCATTTTGTTGTATTTGAAGTACCCACTTTTGCACTGGCAGAGTGCAACCCCATCAAAGTCAGTGCATTCCGACGTTTCCTTGTCACATTCGGGGTCTTTCTGCTTGCACAAGCTGCCAACTGTCCAAGAGGAGGGAAGAGATGGCCAACATCAGCACGGTTCTCCCTGAGCCCACCACTATGCATATTTTCTTTCCCCAGGCATCCCATTCAGCTCCTGTGCTGCTTTAATATCTTTGCTTTTTTAAAAAAAAATAATACTTGTTCCATTAGGAGACAGTCAGCATTACACTGTGTCACCATCTCTTGTGCATCTCCTGTCATTCGTACAGGCAAATTGAGGTGGTGAATAATAAATGTTTCAGCTTGGAGGCAGAAGGAGAAATGAAAAAGAAAAATCTGGTTTGGCTCAAGCTGAAACGCATTAATTCCCTGAGACAGTTCAACAAATTGGTTTTTTAAGTTTATATCAAGCAAAACATTTTGCTTAACCCTAAGCATTTTTTTTCCATTTCAATATTAAGTGCTGGATTTTTTCTGTTTTTCAAAAAAGGACTTGTCCTTTCATTTACACTACTTTGAAGCAGTGTTTTACTTCAGAAAGTCAGAATTGTTACCATGAGAATTCAGCAAAACTGTGGGTAAATGATGGAAACATTGTCACTGAATTTACATTTGTTTTTTACTAGGAGATCTAAATGGAATGAACAAATGAAAACATAATCATATGAAATAAGATTTTCTGGAAAACATGTCACTTATTTGGCACTCACCTTTTATAAACCTCTCCCTGCTAGTCTGCTAGTTCCACCATCTCTTTTTTCCTTTTTCATCTGACACCTTTTGTTTTAACTACTCACACAAGAACACACTTTGTTTCTCATTCTGCTTATTTCCAATTAGAAATAGACTTTACCAGAAGCACTGTAACAGGGGGTAGTGGCTAGATATAATCTGAGTGGGTTTACCACAGAAATTCAATTTAATCCATTGTGGAGTGTGCCTTTAAAAAAAAAATCTCATAATAAACAACTAAAATTCTAAGTATAATAAATATACTTCTAAATTAACTATGAAGATTATATATTATTAAGTACATTAAATATAATTTTAACTAAAATTCTAAAATAACTACATTTCTCATCTTCCTCTTTACTTTCCCAAAAATGATCCAAGGGCTTCTCCACTAGACCCAAGCTAAACGCTGCCACCCTTCATCCTCAAAGCCTTCAGACCTTGAAGCCTTGAACTCCAGAGCCCCTTGCAGTTCGTCTTTTAAGGGTTCTCACTCCCTGCATGCCACCAATACCCCTCACAGCTAAATCTCCTCTATCCCTACCTCAGAAAGTGAGGAACAGGAGGTGCAGGGCCCAGGGCCACCAACACACATAGGGTCCCCTTGGAGAAGGTCCCTCAAAACACTGATGTGATGCTCCCCTTTAGCTCTAAGCTGCAAATCATTTTCCCAGCCCACAGCAATGGGAATGGGAACCATTTTTCTCCATGTAGCCTCCAATAGCTGGAATCAACTTGACAGAGGGTGGGTTTCTCTAGGTTTTCATGTCGTTTCCCCAGCTCCAGGCCACACGAGCAAAATGAGGCTTATGATTTTTTTGATCTGGCCAGGGACTGGTGTCACATCCTGGAGATGAAAGGCTGCCCTACAGTTCCTCTAATCCTGAGCTGTGCCACATTTTCACAGAGGCAGATTTCTCACACATGTGGTGAAGATAAGGCTCACTATCTGCATCCCTTCTGAGCTGCGGGGCTGCTAAGACAACTCCCACTCAAATAAGATTATTTTTAAAAAAATAAGGTTCCGAGGGGGTTTTTCAAATGCCAAAATCTTTCTTGCCCCTGTTATAAAAGAACTTAAATAAAATATCCCTTTCCCTTCCCATCACAGTTCCTCCTCCAGAAGGTATTTACCTCTGTGGAGTGGTTTGAGGCTGGAGATGAACTGGCAGGCATCGGTGGGGGCTTTGCAGGCTCGAATGTAGCTTTTCACACTGCTGACAACATCGTAGAAAGTCACATTGGATGCTAAAGAGAATGTGGATTGCACTGAAACATGCACAAAATTTGCCTCCCTAACAGAAAACAAAACAAAACAAAAGACAGCCCTGAGTACCACGGGTCAGTCTAATGTCAACATTATCACTTTATATAGAGGATTTTCATTAATGCAAGTGATGCTTATCACAGACACAACACATACAAACATACTGAGACAGTCATGCATTGTAACAGACATTAAGAACAGGGCACGCAGAGGTAAATGTGCAGCTGGAAAGGGTGCTGGTAGCTCACTTAAAAACTAGCCACAGATTCCTCCTGGGCAGTTTATAAGTCCAGCCCCAGGAGCTCAGGCCCCAAGAACGGCTCCAGGTGAGCTGAGCAGGGTGGTGAGGCATTCCCCAGTATCCCAGAGCCTCTGTGCTGGGTTGCATCAAGCCCAGCATCGACACAGAATGGATATCATGGATCTCAAGTTGAACATCCCAAGTGTCTGAGTTTCTCATTCTTCCCCTGGTAGCCTTAGCCTTACCTGCTCGCCTTAACTGTGGAGTGGTGATACCCTGGCAAGCCCGACAGTGATGCATTGAGCTGCAAGGAAGGAGAGATCAGCTTTTAGTGCCCTGGGGGATGATGGAGGGAGGCAGCCTGACAGGACACAACATGGGGTAGCCCTCCTGGGTCACCAGTGCCATCCCCTGCATTTAACAGAGCTGCCTGCTGAGGCCAAGGGTGCTCTTAGCATCCCAGCAGTTCATCTGCTCAATAAGAAAGATGCACTGTCCTGCTGCCAGCAAGGGACAATTGAAGTCACCATTGCACACTCTTGGACAGGAACGAAGACCTGGAGATTTTGACATGAGCATCTGCTTGGGGCCCCACTCTGCAACAACCACAAAGGCCAAGGACAAGCCAGAAGCTCACAAGCAGAGAGGCCAAGGTCAAAGTGGTGTCCTTGGAGACTGCATGTCTTCCCAGGAGCATCCGTCCCCCTGGATCTGTGCCACCGTGTGTGCTCCATCCCAAGCACGAGCCACGCAGGCAGGGCAAGGTGACTCCTCCCAGATCCTCTCTCCATTGGCAGCATCTCGAAATCACTGACTCCAAAAAGAGCTGGGATGAACTGCAGGCAGCCCAGGAACTGCTATCAGGACAAATTCATGCACGCAATGATCTGGCTAAAAAAATCCACAGAGATGCACTATACCCAGCTGTACCTACACACAGATGTATCCCCCCACTACCCAGAGGTCTTTGTGGAACAGCTGATGGCGAAGCAGATGAGGAAGCCAACTGCTCACACAACACTGACCAAGGGCCATGTGATTGTGACAGCACAGCTGGGAAACTCCACCAAGAGGAGATAGATTTGGGTAGGTGCTGCTGCTGTCCTGCATTCCATAGGGCCTGGCTCAGAGCAAGTCCAAGGACCTGCTGCAGTCCAACCAGCCCCAGCACCTGTGGGATTTATTGATGAATGATCAAGGCCAGAGTTACTGTTTTAAAATTTGACATTGCAAGCTTACTAAAGCTCTCTTGAGGTCTGGAAAAGGCAGTGCAGCCATAAGAAGCTACAAAAGGATGGAGGTTAGAGAAGTGTGAGCCCAGTCTCACTTCCCCACAAAAGGACTGCAGGATTTTCTGGGCAGATGTGCTGTCTTAGGCCCCAGAGGAGCCTTGACAGCCTGGGCAGGGAAGAGAAGTCTGATAGAATGTAAAAGCACATGAGTCCCAGTTTTGCTAGACCAGGGTGTTTTAGCAATTTAAAAGGCTAAATCCCCAGTAGAGAGTCATCTGGCATCTCACAACAACCACAGGACGAGCAAAGGGGACCTGTCCCATCAGCATTGCCAAAGTCTCAGCAATGACACTTACCATTGCTAGGATTTCACTCTCAACGTGGAGGAGATCCGTGTACTTCCCATGGGTAACATTAAGTTTCAGGGGCACCTGGCCAATAAATATTCTCACTGAAGAAAGAGAATATGAGAAGTTAGTCAGAACACACATCTCTGTGCCATCTGGGGCTGCAGTTTCATCTGCCTCACACCTGAGACCATCTGCATGGGAAACCCCTTCATATAGAGGACAGAAACCTCATCATGTCTGAGAGACACTGTCCCAGTAAAACAAGGTCCCAGCCTTGGGATTTTTCCCAAGGGTTGCTGCAATGTTCCCACAGCCCCAGTCAAATTCCAGAGCTCAGTGCTGCTGAGTAGCTGTAATTCACTGGAGTGGTCATACGTTTCAAATAGAAACACAGACTAATTTAAAAGGACCCCAGAACACAGAGAGAGATGGGTAAATTTAGTAACAAGACAGTTTCAGGTACTAAGGCTATTTATAATAGCTTGGGGTAAATGCATCAAATCTGTTATGCCTCCCTGCAATGGAAGGAAAGTCAATCAGTGAGTCAAAATAAAGCACTGTAAAAAGGGCATTTTCATTTTTCAAATTGTTGAACAGAACGAGCAATGACATTTGAAAAAAGGTTCAAAAGATGCATTTTTCCATGCTTAGATTCATATTTGATTCATGGCAGTAGAATGCAATAATCAGAGTTGTCCAGACTTGGAGAGATAATATCCCTAAATCTTGTATTAAGTGTCATGAGATACTCAGTGGAAATGAGAACTCAGAGCTCCAGTTTTGTGTTCCACCAGAAAAACAAATATAGTTGCAGATTACATTACAAAGCCTCCAATTCTTTGCCATTTTTTCCCATCCACTGAGCCTATCTCCACCACAAGTTTTATATCATACAGCTCTACTGTAATGACAGCAGGTAAACATGAGAATCACCTTCACAGAATTTATATAATTTGCTCATGTCCTAGTTCAAGGCACAATCAAAATAACCCTCTAAATTAGAAGCTGACAAATTCCAACTTGAAATGTTTCAAAACACCCTCCAGGGACCTCACCCATGTTTCCTTAGCAAAATTTCCATGCCTCTAATCCTCACTGATTAAGGCTCAGAAGAAACTCTAGCAAAAGAACTTCCCGTTTACAATGGGACATTGTAAATCCTTGAGACTGGGAGTCTTCTGATAGAAAGGAGGGGGTCAGAACCTGAGTTCCAGGTAATAATTGCTGCAATGAAAAATTGCTAAAGGTATGAAACAAGATCTTGATCCTGCAAAGACTTTCATGGCTGCTTAATTTTCTGCACACGGCTGGTCCCTCTGAGGCCAGGTTACACAGCAGCCCCACTCACTTCTCCCAAGCCAAATCCTATTGCCTGACTTTGTGGGGCTGGGAGCTACAGATAAGCTGCTGAAGGCTTTTTAGGGGTTGTAAAACACACTAGGAACAGAAGGGGAACATCTGTCCTCACTAACAAGCCTGAGCTGCCCACTCTGTTGCTGTGTTTTTTAGAACCCCTCAGCTATCCCTGTGCCTGCTCCCCAAGGCACCCCAACATGACAGGCATTAGGCACTGCACTTGTATAAACAGTGAAAGGCTCTTGTTAAAAGTGGTGGTTGGGAGGAACATTAAGCTCCTGAACTAGTCTGAGCCTAGGTTAATTTATTTTAGAAGATTACAGATAATTATTTCCATCTTTTTCTCCCCTGGTTTTTCACTTCTGTTTTCTTACCTAAATTGCACTTTCCTTTTTCCAGCTCATATCCAAGAGGACACTGACAGATATAGGAGCCATGCGTGTTGTTGCAGGTGGCCAGTGCAGGACAAGGGTTGGAAAGACATTTATCCACTTCTACAAAAGCAGAAAAAAAAATACAAACCAAACAACAACAACAAAAAAAAAAACCCGGGCTATGATTAGAGCATCACAACAACCATAAACTGTTGAGCTAAAAAAAGTCTTCAGTGCATCATTTGCACTGCTCATCCTGTTCTTAATTATTCTGTTGGAGCTGAAAGAATAAATAGAAACTTTCTCCACTATTCATTCAAAATCCCTGGGGACCCAGTGTTGATGTTAATATGAACATCCAGCTTGTCTACAGCACTGGTCACCTGCAGGTCCCAGGGTGCTTTTCAAAGACAAACAAGGCCACAGGTATGGATGGACAGACTGAAGAAGGGACCTTGACAGCCTGAGGTAGACATGGAGGCACAGGTTCCTTCACCCAAGTCTTGTCCTTTGCATCCAAGCCCTGTTTCCATGATCCAAAGATAGTGCTTGAACACTGATGCAGCCTGTAGTCCACCCAGTAATGGTGGAGGTAGCCCTGGCTGCTGGCACCTCTGTGCCAAGCTGGGTACAGACACAGCACTGATACCTGCCCATGCTACCCCACGTAATGCACTTTCCACAGGGTAAGCAAGTGCTTAGGGAACAGACATCAAATCTGAAATACAGAGTATTAGGGGATTAATGTTTATAGACTCTCACGCTTCATAGATTAGCCAATTCGACTGCGGATTCCATAGAATCCACAGATTCCAAGAAATCCACAGCCTCCCTTTGCAAAAAACCATCTTGGTCAAAAATGCCCCTCTGGCTGTGCTTATCACTCACATGAGCACAAATGCACATTATACCCCATGCAAGGGCAGCCCACAGGCAGGACTGTGGACTTGTTGGTGACAAGGCACTAACAAGACAAGCAAGACAGCTTATGCACCACTTGCACCTATTTAGTGGCTGCTGATGAGCATTTGTGGTTAAAGCAAAAAGCACAAGACCCACATGAGTAGCTCTGATAGCACCACAATGCCTGCAGCATCACACAAGCCCTGCAGATCAGATGGTCCCAAGCCAGCCACAGCATCATGACACATCACTTGATGCAATGTGTCTCCACTAGCCTGGCATGGCTACCTCAACATCAGCAAGGAGGACATTT
The DNA here is from genome assembly GCF_003957555.1 of Calypte anna. Taxonomy (NCBI): domain Eukaryota; kingdom Metazoa; phylum Chordata; class Aves; order Apodiformes; family Trochilidae; genus Calypte; species Calypte anna. The sequence continues at coordinate 9,900,055 of NC_044253.1, read as the reverse complement.
GGTGTCTCTGGTCTAAGCAGCCAGAAATGAGTGGGGGTATTTTGAAATGTTGGCTTTCACTTTGCCATCCTCCATTTTGAGCTTTGTACACTGGGGACCAGGACAGCTGCTTCTCTTGTGGAGTGAGTGCCCACATGCACAGCACCACGTCCATGGCAGCAGAAGAATCTTTTGCATTCTGATAAATAGCAAAACTCAGTATTTAAAGGACATAGTAACTTGGTGAAAGTGTGAATCAATTGGTAAAAAAAAGATGCGTTACCTTAATTTTTTTATTAAAAAAAATAATCCATCCCCCACAGTGAGTTTTTGTGCATGAAGCCACAGCTATAATTAAAACAAATTAGCCTATGAAATAATCTTCAAATACTTGATGATTGGCTGGAATATATACTATTTCCAACATTTCATTGAGATTAATGCAGCCAGCACACACTATATCCTATATGGGCATGAGGCTCCTGAACTTTAAACACACAATGAATTTACACTCATATAAAACTTGGGTCAATGTATTTACTTGAGAAGATAAGGGGCTTGGCAACGGAAATGACTGACTGTAACAACAAGCCCAGCTAGTCTACAGTACGTAGCCTTCTAGAAAATGCAACAGCTGGAGACTTAGTGAGGTGCAGAGAAAATATGGTGGTAATAACAGAATAAACTCCAACACAAATACTAGGTGCTGGCCAACCGCCTTTTCTTGTAAGCAAGACAGATATTGATCAGTACCAGTCGATATTGTTGACTTATTGCAAATATAAAGCATATCCTACACTTATCTGAAGGGGCAGTAAGCTTTAATTCCTTGAAATTCTCAAATTTCAGTTCGATATTTCTATCAGAAATGGTCACCAAAATGCTCTTTACCAGCAGTTTAGTTTGACTAATAAACCCTTAGCTTAAAAATACCAGCATGTATACAACCAAGTTCTTATCATCAAACCCTGCTGACAACAGACTTGTCATACATACATGCATAAACCTTCCAAGACCATTAAGATGGGACCCAAGCATTCCTGGCCCCCTTGTCCCTGGCCCCACCACTGATGAACACCATTCCATGCACTACCTGTTGCTGGAGACGTTGTCTTCAGCCCAGTTGTGCTACTTGGCAGAGGAACAGTGGTTGGTTTGGTAGCAGCTGAAGTGGTTGCAATGCTCACAGTGCTGGCTGGAGGGACTTCAGAAGGATTTGTAACAGGGATGTTTTCCTCTTTACCAGGCCTTGCAGTGGTGGGATTCACAGCTTCTGTGCTTTCGCCAGTGGTAGACCCGTGCTTAGTTACAGCAGGCGTTTGAGTGACGTGGGCTTTTGTGGTACTAGCAGCACCTGGGGTTGGCCAGCGACTGGCTGGTGTTGTCAGCACAGAAGGGTTCACCGTGGTCAGTGCCACCACAGGGACAGTGACACTGTGGTTTGTTGGTGAGGAGCTAAGGGGGGCATCTGTTGGCTGAACCCACGGGGCACCACCAGACGTCGTGGGCAACAGCGTTACCTTCCCGAAGCTGCCCCGTTGGGCAGTGGTGCCACTGGGGGGGGCAGTCTCTGTCACTGTCATGGGAGCAGACATGGACACAATGGGTCCACCAAGCTGCTCCATGGGCTCTGTGGAAGAAGGAGACCTGGTAGAGGTGAAGGTGGTGCTGTTTTGGGGCTGGTGTGTGACACTGTGCTTGTTGGTCCCTCTTGGTGAGCTCCCAGCCACAGCAGCTGTGGAGGGAACCTGTCTGACCACAGTCGTAGCTATAGAGGTGCTTGGTTGATCACTGTCATTGGACTGTGAGGCTGATGATGTTGACGAAAACAGAGGCAGCAAGGATGCTAACGAATAAGATGGGGAACGCAACGAGGAAGTGGGCAAGGAGGATGACAAAGCCTGCAGAGGGGGTGAAGATGCCATCACAGAGGATGAGAGTGGCTCAGGTGACTCTGATGATGTAAACAAATAAGTTGGTGTTGGTGTTGCTGACAGCAAGTGATGCAGTGATGACACTGAGGAAGAGGCTGGAAATGCTGACGAAGATAGAGATGATCTGCCAGTGGTCAACAACTCAGGGTTGGTGTTGGAGACAGTTGTATTGGGTGTGCTGCCTGCAGACGCAGAAGTCAACAGTTTGGAAGAGTGCACCAACAACGGCTCTGTAGATGGTTCAACAAAACTGCCATCCCTGGATACATTCCTCTTTCTGTCCTGTGCCACAGAAGACTTCAATGAATCAGAAGGGTTGGAAATTTCAGAAAAAAAGGTGGAACTTTCCGAGGAGTCAGCAGAGGTGCTGCTATTTGAGATAGACAGGAGAGTCCTTTCTCCTCCTCTGGTATATGTGGTTGAAATATATGTGCCATCAGTATGAGAAACTGAGGTCCTTTTCTCAGCATCGTTGCTACTGACTGGCTGATGGCTACTTGAAAAGCCTGGAGTAGAAGGACAAAATGTATTACAAAGACTGAGTAACATGAAAATATTTTGATGTCATATTAAAATCACTCGCCAAGTACATAAAATGTTCTTGTCTGTGAAATGGCCCATGCTCTTCTACCAATTTAAAGTACCATTCAAGCACAGTTATCTAATTATTCTGCACTTCTTAATTCATTCTCAAATGGTGAACTCTGACAGACACAAAGCTCCCATGAAACATGTAAGTTTCTAAAACAATATTTTTCCAGTATTGCTTTTCTAACAGGACTGAGCACTTGTTGTTCTACGACATTTTGTGGCAAACTAATCAGGAAAACCCATCTGTTCTCTTTATCACTCTTAATTTATAAAACTTACATCACCTCCCTCTCATCCTCCATTCCCAACTAAAGAATATTCAGTCAGTTTGTTTTTAGATACAGTGAACTTCAAGCCACTGTAGAATGAATTGATTACATTGTGATATAATAATCACATTATAGATGAAATAATTACATTGTTAATTTATAGCTTATCATGAACTCATTGATTGAAAATTTTGCAGTCAGGAAATCCTAAATGAGTAGAACATCCATCTGGAAAAAAAATTAGATTATTTAGCATAAAAGGTGCAGCCAGTCTAATAATACAGATTTCAGGAGGTTCAGATAAGTTCAGCAATCTCTGAAAATAAAAAACAGGGTACTGAAAATATGGTTTGATTCTACAATTGACCTAGGTCATCATGAAACCCTTCTGAAATCATCACCCAAAATAAACAGTTAGGCTGTAAAAAAATAATATGGCCACCAAAGCAGGAGAGTTTCCCTGCCTGGGTTCATGGCTTCACTTCTGGACTGATCCCCCAGCCAGGCAGTGTCTGGCTTTGAGTCCTTTGATGAAAACATCCCCCTGAGTGCACCTGCACTAATTGTGGCATGCACTAATGAATGAGAACCTTGTTGACAACACATATTTGCAGGACAATGTGAACTTCCCCCCCCCCCTGCCCAGCTGTACTGGGAGACACTAACTTACTGGTGAGGTCGCTTTGGAAAGAAGAAGTGGGTCTCTTGGAAGAATGTACAAAGAGTGTCTCCACTGCCAAGCCCCCATGGGTGGTGGAGGTGTTGGCCATCCCTCTCTGCTTCACCAGGACCAGCTCATCCAGCCCTGGAGACCTGGGGGTTTCAGAGTAGGAGCCACCAGCCAGTGTACCATCTGAGGGCACAGTCTGCTCCCCATCACCAGCAGATGTGGATGAACTGTAGGCAGGATCAGCGATGGGGCTGGACATCCTTTCCTTGGCACTCAAGCTGCTTAGGGAGTGATGGCTGCTGCCCACAGCTGGAACAGGATCAAAAAAAGCAGGAATCGTCTCAGAGCAGACAATGCTTGTGAGTTCTGCAATAATTCTGTTTGGAAAGGCAGACTAATCGCACAGATAAACACAGATAAGGTAGATCTCACCTTCCTATCACCTGAAACGTGGATTTAACATGCAGAGCCTCCTCCAAAGAAACAGGACTGTCCAAATAGAGAGGGACAGTTGGTACTTTTAAGAGTCATAATGGCATATTTGTATTACTGTAATACCCCAACCCAGGCAGGTAGTAAATATGTTCCACATCAGGAAACCGTTCATGTTCCATTCCTGAGACTTTAAGTACCAACAGCTGCAAATATATAACATCAAGGAGCAGAATCATCACCACTTATAAATAGTTCTAGGATGAATTCTTCACTTAGGAAGAAATTCTTTGCTGTGAGGGTTGTGAGAAACTGGAAGAGGTTGCCCAGGGGAGTTGTGGTTGCCCCCTCCTTGGAAGTGTTCAAGGCCAGGTTGGATGGAGCTAGGAGCAACCTGGTCTACTGGAAGGGTTGTGACTAGATGATCTTTGAGGTTCCTTCCAACCCAAACCATTCCATGAATCTATAAAATCCTACCCATGATACCCACAACAGCCCTGATGTATGTTGGTGGTCCTATCAACCCCATGGAAGGGGGGGAGAGAGAGAGAGAGAGAGAGAGAGAGAGAGAGGTTTTTTCCCTAATTCAAATGCCATCCTTGAGTTCAGAAAAACTCACTGGAAGGTTCACCAGCAGCTGAGAAGTACGTGAAGACCCTGGATGAAAGGGTGACCCCAGGCTCTGGGTTCTGACCAGACAAGACATCTACTGTCCCAGGCCATGCCACAGAGGACAGGAGGGGGCCGGTGCGGGGCTGCCTGGCTGTGTCTGGGTGAGACGTGGGGCTTGCTGCTGCCGTGCTCCATGTGCCATGCCTAACAGCAGCCTGAGATGTCCCCTCTTCATGGCTGGAGAGTGCAGTCAAAGTGTATGTGGTATCAGCAGGGGCACCGGAAACTCCTTTTCCTCTCTCTGAAATTAAAAAACAGAGATATACAAATATATGTGTATATATATATATTAACAATTTCTTTGAGGCCTCTAGAGGGACTAAAATGTGAATATTTAAATTCCCACAGCAAAGCTGGTGCTGGGTACCCAGCATCATTTATTTGTTAAGTGGATTTCCTAGGGGATCTGTACTTTCCCCTTTACACCAGAAATATTAGAGAGATTGGGGTGCATGGTGTTTCTAAAGGAGAATGGTGGTAGGGAGGTAGGACATTCTGTTCTGTAGAAAATCCCCTTGGGAGAACCAGCAGATTTCAGACCAGCTCTGGTGGGACCCTGGAAGCAGAGCAGAGGCTGCAACACATGGTAACGGGGGTAAAATGATGGCTTTTTTAAAAAGAGGGTCTACTGTTCCCTTGCAACATCTCATGCTAGGTTCCTCCTGCTCTGAGGGCTGAAGTCAGTGCCCCATGGCAGCCTTCTTATGTGGCCCAGAAGAGCTGCTTGGCCATCAAGTTCCTGACACAAGAAGAGGTGCCCCAAATGTCATGAGGCAAAATAACTGGCCAGCAGCGCAGTGTCAGGTGCCCTTTGCTGTAAACCAGGCTTGCTAAAAAGACAAGTACAGTTTAAAGCTAGAAAAAGGAAAGTAGGAGTTCCGGAGGAGGATGAGGAAGAGGGATGCCCCTCAGAGCAAACCAGGAAACCACAAGACCCACCTGAAGCACTTGGAGAAGGTGAAGGCACTGAAATACCAGGAGGAAATGAAGGAAGAGGCTTTGTTGCAGGCTCACCAAGTCCAGCATCACTCTGTGAAACATCACTCTGCCTGCCAGGCTCTGATGATGATGAGGATATAGGAAGGACCATATCCAAGGACCTGGTGTGGGGGGAAGCAGGAACAGAGCTCCCTGCCATGCTGGATGCTCCATGGGAGTCTGACATGGGCACCATAGTCCTCTTCCCACCACTGGTGGCCATTACTGAGCTGGGCGTGCTGGTGAGAAGAGCATGGGGCAAGTGTCCTCCTGTAGCTGAGGTCCCTTTTTCTGAGAAAGGACAAAGCAAAATGGATTTATGCACACTAAGCTATAAACAGCAGGGAGTGTGCTCTTCCATCACCACCCTTTGTCTGGTGGCACAGAGTCATAGAACTGCAAAATGTCTGGGGTTAGAAGGGACCATAAAGATCATCTAGTTCTGACCCCCCAGGGACACCTCTCACTAGACCAGGCTGTTGAAAGCCCAAAGATCTAAACCTGGAGAAAACCATGAAGACACAACCCTTTCCTGTGCGAGGAAAGGCTGCTCACAGGACATCCTGGAGAGGGCACTAGGGACAAGTTGTGGGAGCATTGCTGGGTTTGCTTCCCTCTGAGGTTGCTTCAGGAACTGAGCGCCAGCTGCAGGCACTGAACTTCTTGATACCCACAAGAGAGGAGAGTGGGCTTGTGTAGGACCAGTAAATGCTGCAGGAGTCAGGAATGACTGATGGTCCCTCACACCAAGTCTCAGGGCCAGAGTGCTCTTGCACTAAGGTTGGGTTTTGCTGTTGTCTAAATGCCCAAAACAGCTGATGCATTTTAGGAAGCTGTAATTCTCCTTCATAACTGCCAATGTTATTGTTCAGCACCTTCTGGCATGCCCCCATTTCTCCATACAGAGTGGATTTTTGAGTTCTACAAGAAGGACCACCATGGGGAGGGCTAAAGCTCACCTTGGGGAGCATTTTCCAAAGCAGACAGAGAGCCTGTGAGCAATGGGTCCATGGATGACACAGCAGCACCTCTGCCACCACCAACCTGGGCTCCCAAAGAGGACCAGGTCTGATCTGAAGACCTGATGGTTTTGGTACCAGTGGTGGAAATCTCTGTTGTCTGGGCCAGCCTGGTGCTGGCTGGAAGAGACCTTAATGTCCTCCCTCCACCTTTGGCAGCTGTTGCAGAAACAGAGGTGCTGGTGGTGGGGAAATCTGTTCTTCTCTCAGCTGGCAGGATCCTGAATGACACATGGCTGCTTCCAGTAGCTAAGATGTGATAAACAAATGATTTACATTTTTAGACATGCAAAACTATGCAGAAACAGATGAGCTTTCTTCCAGTAACACCCAGAGGCAGAAAGTATGTGTACAAGTAGAACACAAGAGACGTCAGTCCAGAGAAAACAGGAAATTTTCAAAGACGTGAATCCTTCCTACAGAAATTTGTCTTCTAAAAACATGGTTTGCTGCTGAGAAAAATGCTATTGTATAAAAACTGCTGCATTACTAACGCTGCGCCCTTAATTTCATCAGTCTGTGCCTGAGCATGCTCCATGCTGCTGAAAAGCCTGGAACACGGGCTTTTCACAGCACGACAACCCCCAAAAGCCTGGAAATCAGTTCTAACAAGGTCCAGCATTGAGTAGTGTGAAGGTCTCAGAGAAGAAGTACAAAGAAATGGGGATCAGACCTTCAGCATTTCAGCTGTACTAAACAGCAGCATGAAGGACCACAGAGACCTTATTCAAAGCTGCCTTAAATTTGTTGAGCTAGTTCAATTCTGGAAAGGAGCATGGCCCAAGGACAGAGGGCAGGAACTGAAGTCCCTGGAACTGCAGGGACATGATCTAATCCTTGCCTGGTTAGTTCTCTTGCTTATAAAATAGAGATAGTAACTGGAGACAGTAAAAAAAAGAATTGTGATTTGAAAGTTAATTGGGTTTTTTTGCATAATGAAACTTGCCACACATGTGCCCTTTCTATAAAAAAACCTCAAACTACATCTTTTTGTCTGATGTATTTCAGACACAAAAATCACACCTCATCCTTCCAAACAAATATATGCTGCATAGCAGAAAACCAGGCAAATGTGCAATACAATAACTCACAAGAAAAATGGTATTTCAGTTCTAACTTGACCTCACCTGAGGCAGGACCTTCTGAAGGAGAACGAGAGTGTGTTAGCAAAGGGTCTGCCACCCTCCTGGTGAAATCCATGATTTCTGTGGACCCGTGGACTCCATAGGTCTCTCTCATAGAAGATGTTGCTGAGGACTGGACCCTGCCCAAGGTCCTGTACATTTCACTGCTGGACGTAGAGACCTCTGCTGCCCACCTGCCACTGCCTGTGGCAGACCTTGGAGGCCTCCCACTGCTGCCAGTGGCCATGGGTGAAAGAAAACGACTTCTGGGAGAGGAAGCAAGGGGTTTTTTCTCTGTCGCTGGGCTGTTAACTGGTTGGTGGCTGCTTCTGACACCTAAGACAGAATAAAACCAGGTTATGCATATAGAGCTATATACACTCAAGGGACTGTTTGTACAGCCTGCATTACTATACTGTTCACGGAGAAGCTGAAGAGGCCAAGTTCTCAAGCTGGAAAAGGTGCTGCTCTGGGAAAAGATGAATCCCTCATATTCAAGTACATGTGTCTTACAAAACACCATGAAAATCTTAACTTAAAATCAGTGATTTTGACTGCAGGCTGTGCACAATACCCCAATTATGCATTCAAGCTTCGTTCAAACCTGTTTAAATCAGGAATATACACCTCTAACGTCAAAACAAATTTAGAGCATGTGCTAAACCAGGTCTGGTTTAGGTTTTCTGGTGACAGGCTACAGACACAAACTGCTGCCTCAGTGCTAGGCTGATGGGACAGCCATGGGGCCAAGTCCCCCACAGCACTGGGCACCTAGGACTACACAGGACCAGAAACAGCTTCACCCAGAAGATGCTCAAGAACACCCTGATGCCCCAGCCTGGTGTTCAACCAAGCCTGACTGACCCCACACTTTTTGGGCATCCTGTCACAGGGCCTCTGAAACCAGAGCACTGGGGATGCTGATATTACACCGGTTCAGCAGGAGCAGGAGCTGCACTATAGGTCACAGAGCAATGGGCTTATCTGGAAATTAAAGCTCGTGCAAAGCTCACTGGGGACCACCCCAAGGGCATGAAGCAAGTCGTGGCCAGTCATGGTCATGGGGACTCCCATAACATCACCTCTCCTACAGCCCAATCTGTATGGAAAATGCAGTGCCAGGCAAAAACTGCAGTTCCACAGCAGGGGAAAAGCACATGTGCATATTTCTAACTGATGGCTGCTATTCCCAGCACAGGAGTTTCACCAGCAATGAGGACATGGATGGTTTTCATGTTTTCATACAAAAGCTGAGATCCACCCCCACCCTTCCCACCAGACCTGCTGCCAGCCCGATGCAGCTGGTAATAAAAACACCCAGGTATCCAATAGAACCCAATGGCCATATCTAAGGAAAAACAGCACAGGGATGGGAAATTCTGTTCAACCTCAAAGCTGCCAACTTTCAGACTAACAAATTTACCTCTGGAAGTATTGTTGGAGGCAGAGAGGGAGCTTGTGTTCCAAGGCTCCCCGGGAGGTGATGGGACACCAGTGGCTTCCCTTGAGCTGTAAGGATGGTGTGTCCCAGTCCCCAAGGAGAAGGTCTCCCCCAAAGAGCTGGCGGGGTTGGAGCTGGTGGCAGAGCCCCTTGTCACTGTATGGCCATTTTCAGGGGACCCAGATGTCCCCAGTGCCACGCTGGGTTTGTCAGCACTGTGGGCGTCCGAATGCAGCATCCCTTCTTCTGCAGCTGGGATGCTCTTGGGTTCATAATTGCTACTAAAGGCTAAAAAAAAGGAGAGGAGAAATCTGAAACTGCATAGACATAAATGAAAACAGCTGGGCAGGTTTCATCCTGCTAACCATAGATGTAGACAACGTATGTGTGAATATTCAATACGGAAATATTTAATACTGGGGAATCATTAAGAGAAAGGGGGAAAATGGTCCCTATATGGGAACTCCCTGAACTTATTGCTTGCAAAATTCAACAGAAAGTTTTCAAGGAAAATCTATCCTCCTCTCCAACAAGAATAATATTTATCCATACTTTCATTTCTGTGAAATGTTTTTAAACCTACAGAATGTGCCAAATACAATATTATTCCTCCTTTCTTTAAAATAAAAAGGATGTATTTTGTTTATAAAAAGTCTTTAAATAATGTTCTGAGTTATACAGCTAGTTATCAAAACTCACTCGTAGAAGTGCTTTCCGAGGCAGACGGTGAGCCCGTGAGGAACAGGTCTGTGGCACCTCTGCCAACATCACCCTGGGCTCCCAAAGACATCCCAAGGGACTGGATCTGGTCTGAAGAGCTGGTGACTTCAGTACCAGAGGTACTGGTGCTGGCTGGCAGAGACCTTAATGTCCTCCCTCCAGCCTTGGTGGCTGTTGTGGAAATGGAGGTGGGGAAATCTGAAACTCTCTTCTGCATGGCTGAGATGTTGGATGATTGGTAGCTGCTTCCAAGGGCTACGGCACAATAAAAAAAACAACCTGTATTTATACGTATGAAATTATAAACAGATGAATCAATTTTTTTTCCCAGATGCTTGCAGTGCACATACGGATATGAAGCAGAGGAAGTTTTCAATCTGGACCAAGTGCTCTTTAGGAAAGGCACAAATCCCCTCACTACAGGAAGACCTCGCACAAAACCCGTGGCGCCCTGCCAGGACAGCCTGGTTTTGTGAGAGCTGGGGCAGCTCAACCAGCAGGAAATCCCATGGGACAAGAGCTGAAGGGGTTTGCCTTTAAATCCCACTTTTGCTCTAAGACTGGTGGAAATCAGTTCAGGCTCTCTCAGGATTTTTTTGCAGCTTGAACACGGCATCAAACAGCAGAGTGAGGAAACCTGAGCATGGCCACATGAGCTTGCAGCTCACTACACACATCCCCAGGATGTGTAACAGGACACAGGGAAAAAATGCTTAAGGAAGCACAAAATAGAGTAAAACAACAAATCATAGAGTAAGGGAGCTCACCCACGGCAGTGCTTTCTGAAGCCAGGCGAGAAGGGCTGAGCCAGTGTTCCGTGGAGGGCCTGGAGAAACCTTCCTGTGCTGAGGCCAAGGGTTGAGCATCAGAGCTGGGTGCTGCCCTTTGGATCCCAGACCTTGGGTGTTCTGCAGTCATATTGCTGCTGCCAGCAGCTGTGACAGAGGGAAGGGACATGTTAATGTGAGAGCCCTGGGGATGCATTCACTCTTGCCAAGCATCGGGCACAGGAAAAGGACTCAGCAGTGCTTTTCAGTTTTGTGAGGACCAAATATTATTTTCCAATGCTTTTTCCTGCTTTCATCCAGGAACTTCAGCTAACCATCCAAATAACAACAATCTGATTGCATGGAAAACACAGCATCTTCTCTTTCAAGAAAATAAAAATCTATATAAAGGCTCTTAAAGCTATAAAACAAATCCATTGGCCAGCAAAGCTCACCTCCCAAAGCGCCATCCATAGCAGGTGATGCTGAGAGCAAGGGGTTTGTGGAGTCCCCTGTGACATTCCTGGGGTGTAGCATGATGTGGTTTACATCAGTCTGGGAACTGGGAGCCTGAGGAGAGGACTGGTGCTGTCCTGGAGAGCCAGGGAGGGGGGTGCTGGGGAGGGGATGCAGCATCCCCCTGCCACTTCCCGTGGGACTGGGTGAGGAGGCTGCAGTGTCAGTGGAAGGGATGTTGGATGGCCCACCCAGTTGAGAGGAGTTGCCAGTGCCTGAAAGACAGTGATGGAAAGCACATGAGAGCACAAGGATGAGCTGAGATGCCCACCAAGCATCATCCACTGTCACCCCCCACCACCTTTCCCCACACCCCCCTTGCCTACACTCTGCCCACAGTGACTTTGTGTTTGAGAGCTGCACCAAGTAATTCATCATTTTCAAGGCCAAGAGAAGACACACAGGTTCTCCTGTGTGCAAACCAGAAAACTGCCCTGAGTATATTGTGAGGATAGAGAGATGGACCCAGCACACAAAGCTCCAGTGCTGCTGGGGAGCTGTGCTTAACTGGTGCCAAGTTTCTCCAGGAACAGCATCCACCTTGTTCCCAGACTGAACTGGGATGGCTCACCTGGGTGATGAGTCTCCACAGATGAAGGCAGCAGCATCGTCCCTGTCGTGTTGTCAAAGCCTGCCACATCCCAGGTCCTGTGGTACCCACTCAGCATCCTCTTGGCCGAATTGGTGCCCACGGCTGCCAAAACCAGTGACATCCTCTCAGCAGCTTCAGGAGTGTTGGAAGATGCCAGAGCCCTCTTGCCTCTCTCATGGCTGCCAGCAGCATGGTGATGGCTTCCAGAGGCTGGAAAGCAATGCAGAGAGGGTCATGTTCCCCCTGGACAAGTCAATTTGTCTAGGCTGGAGGGGCAGCAGCATGACCTGCAATGGAACCCAGAGATACCAGAGCCAATGGGCAGGGACTCGGTTGCATCCTCTGTGTTTCATCTAACAAAGGACACACCACAAGAGGGACTGCTGGGAACAGAGGGTTTCTGTCACCAGAATTTGAAATACCAATAATTTGCCTTCATTTGTGCACAGATAAAGAAATCCAGGGTTGCTGGTTTGTTTTTTTAAGAAAACAAACAGACAAACAAAACCAAACAAGAACCAAACAAAACAAAAGCCAAACAAACAAACACCAAACTCCAAAACATTAAAAATGTAGAAGGTAGTAAGGAGCATCTTATGCCAGCAGCTGGCAGCCTAGGCATGCCAGCATCACACTCTAGTCCCTGGGAAGGAAAGGAACTGAGAAATTAAAAACTTAAAGATCATCTCTATGCTTCTCATATCTCAGTAAGACACTTATTAAATCTGGCAATAAAAAGAAAAATCCTAAAATGAGGACAGGGCAATCAGCAGAGTCTTGTCCTGCTGGAGTGGGGAACTTTTATTTAGTGAATGCTTTAAAAAGTGTATTGGTTTACTCATGACCAAGTCTCACCAAATGTGGTGGGGACTATGAACATGCCCCCAGTGTTCACTTGGCACAACCTCCACGTGAGGACCCAGCTACAAATCACAATGCAGCTGGTCAGATATTTTTAACTCAGTGCTTATAATCCAGGCTGGGTTTGTGGTGGGGTTCAGCTCCCCTGGGAAGAGGGGTGGGGAAGCATTCTGCTCTGCAACCTTGGAGCTCTGTGTGGATGGGCAGAAGCCTCTGGGGAGCTGCTGGATGGTGAATAACAGCAAGGGCAGCTCCCAAGAATCACTCTCATCTCAAAGTTTTAAAAAATAAAAATTAAAAAATCAGATTTTCTGGTACTAGATTTCTTCCAAAAATCTGAATTTCTAGAGTGGGGCAGCAATATTTCCTAACCCACTGGCTACACTCTATCCATGAGCTAGGTACACCAAATCAGGACTCTATCATAGATTAAACTCACCAAGGAGATGCTTGTGGCCAAGCAGATGAGCTGCTGTCCCAGCAGATGGGCTGGCTGGGGGTCCTGCTCCTGCTGGGGTGACATCCCCACTGCTGCTGGGGGGACCAATGTGCTCCGTGGCCCCACTTGTCACCAACACCGCATCGTGCCTGGTAGGCAGTGGGCTGCTGGCCACCCTGCTCCTGGCCAGCATTGTCACCAGCTCCACACCATCCACCAGAGAACCAGAAGTCCTCACGTGCAGGTCCGAACCTCTTGCCTGATGGTTGAATTCAGTGACTGAAAGGAAAAACAAGAAAAAATCAAAATCTCATCAGTGCTAGACATGAAGGTTTCAGCTCACTGCAGTAACACTGAGGCCAAGCTCTGATGTCATTTACAGCAGAGAAAATTTTGTATAATCAAAACACAGACATGAAATTTATTTTTGGATTCACACCAGTGGAAATTAGATTAGTCTGTAGGCCAGAAACTATAGCTTACCTTTGTGTGCAGGATTCAATTCAGTTCAGCACCCCCATGCTTTTTTTGTGTTAGGTGAAATAAACGAGGCAAACAAACAATCAAAAAGCCTTAAACAAATATGCAGTGGAGACTTGTGCTATTTGGAGTCCCTGGGAGGCATATGTAGGTCTTCAGAGTTGATGGGCAGCTGAAGCCCAGCACAGCCTACGTGCCCCATCCTGAGGGTGAGATGGGAGCAGGGAGGGCCCCACAGCTCATTCCCTCTCTCAGCTTGGCTGGTGCTTGCTGGACACCTAACCTCAGATCCCACTGCCTCCAACAAGACAGTGTGAAGTTGTCTGAGAACTGCAGGGCAGATAAGAGGGTTGGCATAACCCATCCAGCCACCATGAAATACAGGGACAGAAGAAATCAACATATGGTGTGGATTATTTTGGCCATCCAAGTGTTGAAGCACTCCAAGGTGATGGATATTTTTGTGTATCTGATGTGAATGGCTACTAGAACATGTGAAGTGAGATGGAAAAGAGAATTGTGCATCTGCAGGTCTATTTTCTGTGAGATAACGTGACCAGAGCTCCTGCATCATCCTAAAAGTTCTTGGCTCTCTTGCTCCTGCTGGAAAGCTGCTCCAAATTCCCACCCTTCCCATCACCCAGTATCATTTACTCATTTCATTAGAAAATGAATTAACACTTCTATGGAATAAATATTGATTCTCAAGCCAGATTTACCCTTTATCTTAGCCTATTCTTCCCCATCCTCTGCTTGCTCCCCATCATGCCCATGTGAAACAGCAGCAATTTCATCCCCTCTTCCCACGAATTTCTCCTGCATTTCTACCACCTGCTGTATCTCATGGACCTAAAAATTACTCTTCCAGGGAAGCCAACCAGCATTACATGCTTTACAGCATCTCCAGAAGTACAATATAAATGTGTTCCCAAACTGGGCCCTAAGCAAGGATTGAAGATGTTACTGACCATTGGAAGCAGCAAAAGGATCAGACTAGTATCTATAGGCTCAGCCTTGGCTCAACCATCCAGCCCAATCCTACCAGGAACAGAGCCTATAGTGATAGCTTCCATGAGCAATCCCAGGGAGATTTGCTGCATTTCCAGCTAGTGGTACCACCCAGGGCTGGATTTCAGGGTCACATGAAAGCCAGCAGCAACTGTCCTTGCCCTACACCACAGCCCCAGGGCTTGGCTGGCACTGCAGCCTCAGATGGTCTTCGAAGTCCACAGCAGATAAAAGTGAGTCCAAACCACGACTGTGTCACCTGAAATGGCAAGATCCCAGCATTGCCCATCATCCTAATAACCAAAACCTAATCTCTGGGCTAGAATAGCCCACAGCATATTCTGCTCTTTGAGTGGGGCAGAGGGAGATCCTGGCTAGGGAAACTGCACTTCGTACTGACAGGGTCTGAAGACTCAAGAAACTAAGAAAAGTCACATAGTGAGAAGAACTCTCCCTAATTTGCAGCTTGGAAATCCACCAGGTTACAGGACATGTCCTGCTTGGCATGCATATGGCACCCCAAAAAAATGGCTGGGAATGATATACAGGCAATGGCCAAAGGCCCTTCACAGTCATTAAGCCTTGCACACCTGTATTTGGCCTCCAAGCACTTTCTGTAAAAAAAGCCATGACTCAGAGAAACACCCATAGGACACCTACTCCTTCTTGCCTTGCAAGGTTCCTTTGGGCTTGCTGTACTTGCCACATCAGAGATGGCAAATTCAGGAGTGGCCTCCTGCACCAGCTTCAGTGGGAACTCACTGAGAAAAGAGAGAGATGTAGGTGGCACAGTCTGTATTTCATCCCAGGGGTCTGCACACCACAAAGCCCAAGCAGTAGAGCCCCTCGGGTGCCTTTGATGACATCCCTAGCCCGAGCTGAGATGCCCAACATCACTGAGCTCACCCAGCAGCCACCACCATCGTGAGCCACCTCCTGTCCCATGCTCCAGGCTGCTTCTTGTCACCGTCTGGACGAGGGAACAGGACGCCGCCGGGGATGCTCGCTACGATTATTCACAAGCCGATACCCAGCCTGCAATTCCAGCCTGCAGGTCCATTTACAGCATCCCCGTTTCCCTCCGCTCCCACCTCACTAAAAGCTTTCAGCTGCGCGGCCCGGGTGTACCCTGCCCCGGCTTTGCTGAGCAGGAGAAAGGCAAAGCAGCAATCACTTAAAGAAGCCCTTAGGGCATGAGGAACAGACAGAGGGAAATTTGCTTTCTCAGGTTGCCAAGTCATTAGTTAACAAAGGCTTCGGGCAAGCACTCTAAAATATATATCAGGGCACTGTAGCAGGCATTTAATTGCCATTTCTTTAAAATAACCCTGAAAATACCAGCAAGCGGAACCCTCATCTACGACCCTTGATTGAATGCAGCTGATCGGAACGTAAAATGTTGCTGGTTGCTTGTCTGGTTGTTGTTTGCCCTGCAAGTCCCCACCGGAGGTTTTTTTTTTATCCTCTTTTGGTTCTGCAGAGCTGCTGGGAATCAAATGAAGCAAAACCTTTCCCCTTCTCACGGGTGCCAGCAAACCTGGCTTTGAGTGCAGCCAGAGAGTGGACGGGCTGAATAAGATGGTATTATTTACACAGGCTTTTTAGAGTCATTTGGCATTTTTTAACTCTGCCCTGCTAGGTATGCTGGGCCTCAGTGCAGGGAGGAAAACCTCATGCCACACAGGCAGGTGCAGAGCACAAGCTGTGCTGGAAAATCCAACCCAGAGCATACAGTAAGGAAACCCAAAAAAAGCAGGTTGCTCAACAAAACAAGACATGAAATCTCAGCTCATCACACAGCCACTGAGACTGCCAAAGATGTGAGACAACCACAACCCCTCTTTGATTCGCCTGCAGAAATTAGCCTTCAAAAATGACCCTCCTCCACTGGAGAGAATGGACCAAACAAAAACTTCCCCCCAAAAATACACATGGGACCACCTGGCCTCCCCTGATGCACTAAAGGCTTAGAGTTATGGGGCCCTTTAGCTCAGGTACCCATTTGTCACTGACAACTTCATCACATCCTAAGCTGCCAACTGCTTTCTGTGGTTTAATTCCACGTGCCTGCAGCCGTCAAGAGAAATATTTGACTTCCAGTTCAAAACCCTCCTGCCACCCGCTGGACTGGTGTGTTTTCCTTCCCAGTTAAAACTAGCACTGATGCTCACCAGACAGGTCGAGGCTTGGAGTTACTTTTTCTTTGCAAGCATAACAAGTCTGCAGCTTGCTGGGAGCTGAGTTATAACGTGGCCAGGACAAACAGATCAAGTTCCAGCTTATTTCTTGAGGCTTTGGGTTTGCCCCTGGCAGCCCAGTGGGATGTCTACCTTGTGCAACTCCTGAAAAATCCCTTTTGGACCAGCAATTTTCTACCTTTATCCCCGGGTGCATCACAGGCAATGCCCTGGCCTGGAGGTGGCTGCTGCCAGGGCAACATCATGGAGATGATTAAGGCTCAAACACAGGACAGCACAAGACCAAAAAGCAAACACTGGAAGTCTTTAACAGGGACTGTGATCACTCACAGACATTTTAGGACAGGGTGTGAGGAGGGATGTGTCCTCCTAACACCAGGTGAGTAGGATCTCCACAGACAACATTTGTCATCATCACAGCCAGCTGAGACACACCACAAGCTATCCCAGTCCCGCTGCTTCCCTGCAGCAGAATTTTTCCTCTCAAAGGGCAGAAAAACACTTCCTTGACCAGGGAGCACAAATATAATCTGTGTTTGTAACTGAGGAAAGCCAAGAGTGGCCATTCGGCTGCCCAGAGCAGCCCCTCCTCAGGAGGGTGGTGATTCCCTGGGGACCATTCCTGGGACAGCTGCCCATGCTGCTTTGCCAAGGCTATGGCCACCCCGGAGCATCCCATGCTGAGCTGAGCACGCGTGAAGCTAAAGCAGGCTCCTCCCCAGGATGGGCAGCTATAATTATAAAGCCTACATCTGTTAACATTGCATAATCTTAACATGATCCCGAGGCTCACGGAGGGAAAAAAAAAATAAAAAAAATCAAAATACACACATCTCAACTTTGGAAAACTCCTTGCTGGCTGTAGGAAAAGTTTAGGAAGGAAGGCAGGCTGTGAGAGAGGAGAAGAGGGGAGCAGAGCTGGGGTTGCTGGTCCCACAGTGGGTGGCATGGGGGCTGCTGGTCCCCAGCAGGGCCGGGGCTGGGCTCTGGGCTGTGTTTTGAACGGCTGCTGCGGATGTCGGGATCATGGGCGGAGGCCGGTTCAGAGCCAAGAGAGTTTGTGCGAACAAAAGCTACAGCCCTAAATCTGGACTGTCCAGGCCTCTCTGGGATTTTCAATTTCCTTCCTTGTTCTTGCCCTGAAAGAAGCAGTTTGAGGTGGGGGGAGGCCAGGGGGTGTCTGAAATGGAGCTTAAAAAAAAAAAAAAAAGTTCATTTTTGAGATGGATCAGTCGAGTGTAAACACGCTGATAATATTGCTTGGGGAAAGGTCCCTCGTGTGCACTAAGCATGGGAAAAATGTGAGAGGTTTTTAACCACATCTGGTCAACCTTTTTTTACTAATTCTTCCATTATTAATAATAAGGAATTCATCAGGCTCGATGAAGAAAGGTGGCAAGAGAGGGCAGGTGGGGAAGAGAATAGGTGCAGAAAAGCCCTGCTGGTGCTTCTCACCCTGCTCTGGGGCTTGGTGTGGATGCAGTGCCCTATAGATGCAGCCCCTGGCACCACTTTGCTCTGGTCCTCATGCTCCTCATCCTGCCCCCACCAGGAACCACACAGTGCAGGGAAGCAACTCACAGGATGCTAAATAATTTTAAACATTATATGAAGGATTTATGTGGCTGGAGCTTTAATATGCCAGTTCAAGAAAGGTCACAGGGGCTTAATACTAGCAGTAGATCCTGTGTGCTCTGAGTGCCAAGGTCCAAGAGGTTAACACCTACCTGGATGCTATGGGTGATGATAGGTGCTCACGGGGCTGGGGACATCAACATCACCCTCAGTACCTCCTCTGCTGGACAATGGCACTTTGCTTGCAGTGCTGTTTTGTGAGAAAAAACCAGACTGCACCCCCACACCACCTCCCATCTGGGAACTGTAACACCACAGAGGATGCTAAAGGACATTTTTCTTCCTACCCTTCTTTTCATGATCCCAGAGCCTGATGCTTGGACATGCCATAAGAAAAAAAAGAAAAAAGAAAAAAGACTTAGAAAAAAAGGATGCTCTTATTGCTCTCTAAAAGCAGTACCCTAATGCACACAGATGCTCCAAAATAAAGAGCACAAGGAAACCTGTGGTCATGTCCAACAGCATGGATGCATCAAGCCTGAAACCAGGGATAAAACATGGGACAGGATACTGTCCTGCTTATCCAGTGGTTTCCAACATCTTAATTTTGGTGTCCTAAACATTTCCCTGGAAAGGTCCAGGCTTCCAGCCCACCAGCTCAAGTCTATGAAAACCTGAGCTTCTTACTCTTGGACTTCATACTTCTTGGACACTTTAGATTCAACCCACAGATCACAGAATCATAGAATCATCATGGTTGGAAAGAACCTTCAAGATCACCAAGTCCAACCATCACCATGTAGATCCAGGCTGCCTGGAAACCACCAGCCCAAAGCTCCAAGCAGCACCTAAGCCTCTTTTCATGAGCTTCTGCTTTTAAACAGCTTTTGTCAACTGCATTAATAAAAAAAGAAAAAAGCCTTTCCAACTCTTTGGAAAACACTTTCAAATATGAGTCCACTTCCAACAGGGATAAGCTGTCTCATGACTACTCATACACCCAAAAAAAGCCCCATAGCCATGCTGAGACTCCAGCAAAATCCTGATCCATCCATCCACACAATAGTGATGAGGGGACCCTGATGAGGGGACCCAGCTTCCAGCCCCAGAGAGGCACTGGACCCCTGTTCCTCCTGTCTTTCCTGAGCAGAAAGCCCAAAATAGCTGTGGTATTGGCTTGCTTGCTGGTTCCTTTATTTTTCTACCTCAGCAGTGTCCCCTCTGGCATTGTCACCTGGTGTCAGAGCTGGAAAAGCCTATGCAGCCCTGGGAGCAGCTCTGCCCCAGCACCAGCTGATGGGGCCCATCAGAGCTTACCAAACTGGCTTCCTTCTCACCAGTTTTGGTAAACATGAATAAAAATAAGCCAGAAGCAATCTCCCAAATGGCACAGCTCTCTGAGCACTCCCACTTCCCCTCATCCCCTCTCCCACCACCCCACCATGCTTCCCACCCCATTGCCTGCATCCCAGATCCCAAGTCCCAGCACCACCTCACTGGCTTCTAAAACCCTCCAGGCTTTTTCTGTAACATCCTGCAGAAATGTTAAGAGAAAGTATCACCGATGCAACACTTCTCCTTTCTCTTTATGGGTTTTTTAAGTCCCCTGGAAGCTTTGCCAGAGTGGGGAGGCAGAGGTGCCCTCACAAGGAGCCATGCTGGGACCCAACCCGTGTCGGGTTAAGTTCTGCTCCCATCCCAGGGCAAAGCTGCTGGAGACGGTCGGACGGCTCAGGGAGGAAGTCTCCTGGCAGGACTCCACCAAAGTGGAGTTGCTAGGTCACTGGAACAATAAAAAGGCAAGAAAAAACATCCTGGCTGCAAAAAAGAAAGGGGAAAAAAGGAAAAAAAAAAAAAATAAAATGCCATGGCAGTGTGTACGTACACCAGTGTGGGCTAAGTGGAAAGAAAGAAGGCTAGAGAGAGAGCAGGACAATGCTGCTGTTGGCAGACTTTCTTTGTAACATGGACCTTTCTCCAGAGCTCTCACACAAATAACTTCAGAAACCTGGAATTTGTCTGCAAGGTTTGCAATTGGTAAAAATCTCCCAAGGGGCTTGTTAGAACAATATTTTCAGGGAAGTTAGCCCACTACTGCTCTGGAGAGATTAATTACCCTCTGCAAGTTAACTAGGGCATCACACTCTCCATCCTACAGCACTCTTGCACCATCACATGCCCTCAGCAGTTGCCTACGCTGGGTTGAACCAGTAATATTAAAAAACTGCCTCCAAGCAGGGCTGTATGTCAGCAATGAGAGGTGAGCAGCCTCACAAGGTGTCGAGCACAATGCAAGGGCTCAAGCTCCTCCAAATGAAAGGTGCTAGAAGCTTAGAAGTCACAGGGTAAAATTTTACTTTCTGAAAAGTTTAATTTTAAGGCCAGAAGGGAGCATTAGCTCATTCTGTCTGACCTAATATCTATCAGAAATCACTTGTTGAGGCTTATTTACTTCCAGTAAAAGCTCAGTGACTTGCATTTCAATTAAATAGCTCTTGTAGGGGAAAAAACCCAACCACAACAAAACCAACAGACTATGAGTACTGTGATTCTTTAGGGTTGTGCTTGAACCTATCAGAACTATGGGCTGAAGCAAAGGTTTTTCTGCACAAAACCTCAACAGGTGTCAAACAACAATGCCCAGAAGGATGAAGCATATGCATGACAGGAGTCAGCCACCCCCGAGCCAAGGACTGTGACCCTTTGCTGTGACCTAGTTAAAAACAAGGTGGTATTTTCACATCAGATGCTGGAAACAAAACTGCAGGTCCCTGCTCCAAAGTGAGCCCAGAGCTGCCACCCACAGCCAGGAAAGGACAATTAATACCAGAAATATGGAGGAAAAGGAGGGCTTAGACACTGAAAAGCCACAAGGGAAGCGGCCAGGGGCTCTGGGTTTCTGGGTGCTGAGCAATGATGCCCACTGCTGCAGGGTGGGCTGTGGTCCAGGTGCGTTTGGTCCAGCAATGCACATGAGAAGAGCTCCCTGGGGAACTATTCTCCATGCTTAACACGTGCCAAAGAGTGTGGCCTGTGGCCCTGTGACCGCACCAGAGATGAGGATCAACCTGGGAACTGAGTGACTTCCCAAAAAACGTGATGAGGATGAGATGGATGAAGAGCCTTCTCAGATGCAGGAGGATCATAAGGAATCTCGAAGGGATGACATTTGGGTGAGCCACAGATACAAGGCTTGCTGGATTCTTCCTTCCATGAGGACTAGCAAAGCCCAGTGCTATCACAGGAGGAAACTGAAGGCAGCCCAAGCCTTATACCCAGGTTTTGCCTCCCAGCTGATGGTGGGATGCAGGGTATGGTGTCATGGCAGGGGGGGACCACGGATCCTCTCACAACTCCTGCTCTTCCAGCAAGGGACAGTGAGACTTTTGAGGGGATGGAGAAAAAGGCAAACAGGCAAAAAAAATATAAAGCAGTTTAAAGATAAACTAATCCCCAGAAGATATAAGGGCCCCACTCCCTTCCCCCATCTGCTGCAAAAGGATGATGATCTAAATCGCATTTCCTAGATGACACCACTCGGATCTGCAGCCGGAAGCAGCAGTAGGAGGGCTCAGGATGGTGCTGGAGCAGATCTCCTTCTTCCAGGGGACAAGCCAGGTCCTTCCCTGGTGGCACCCTCTGGCTGGTCACCACTGCCACCACGGAGGAACAGCCTGTCCTGGGGAGGCTGGAGCAGGCAGCCCTCCCACTGTTCCCTGCCACTCTTCGCTGCCTCTGCCATCACACATTTCCTTTCTGAGAACTGGGGGGGGAAGAGATTTACCATTTCCAGTGCCTTACTGTTTGGGGGGAAGCTGAAAACAAGGCACCTTCCTTTGCTGCTCTGCAGCACTCTCTGGGAGTGGATGGTGGAGAAGGGCAGGACTGGACGGTCACCCACCAGGTTGTCACCCACAAGGCTGTCATCTACCAAGCTGTCACTGAGGGCTCTCAGGGAGTCAGGGTCAGGTCACAGTCTACCATGGTGCATACGGATAAGATAGAGCAGAGCAACAAGAGGCCAGAAATCTGCACTCCACCTGCCCACGTCCTGGCCCATTATTACCCAGCTGAGAGACATCTCACACCATCTGCCTTGGCACACTCTCCCCATCAAGTGACCATCAGCTGCATAGGCTGGAGGCCTGTGATGCATCTTACCCATCTCCAGGTACAGATGCAGCATCTCCAGGATCGCCAACATCTCCAGGTGCACCAACAGTTTGCAGAACAGAATTATAACAGCCTCTGTCTGCATGGTCAAGACCATTCCCAGAGGCCTCAAAATTGCTATAGACCCATCCCCCAGGTCAAAAGCCTCCTGGTCTGCATTTGGATTTCTTCATGCATCGTATTTGCCCCATGTCTCTCAGAAAAGACCATCTTCATGATTATTCTGCACTCTCTGATTAAGTTTCTCTCCTAAGAAACATCCTTTCAAAGGGCTTTCATCTGCAGGGTTGGCTGCCAGTCTAATACTGCAGCCCCATTCTGTATTTGCTGAAAGAGCTGATAACATCCTAAAAAGCATTAACATTTAGATGTTAGTCCTGTAACCAAATCTGAATCAAACAATGATGACTGTTCAAATGCCTAAAGCTACTCAGGGGTATTTTCCTTTGAGCTCTTCCAAGCTTGTACCAGGGGTAAAGAGTTTTCTAAAGATGCCTTTGTGAACATCAGCTACTGAAACCCTTCTCTTTGTCTCTCCAAACACAGATACAATTATGCCCAGCTCCAGCACAAAGATAAAGGCTGAATTACAAGAGCAGCATTATGCATTACAATCAGGGTCCTTGATTCCAGTTGACAAGGAAAGCAAATCATGCACAGTTGCTTTACTGATATTTCCACTCCTGGAAATTCATTCCCATCACCGAGGAAGAAATTAGTTCAATACACAAGGTTACCTTTTGCATTACCTCTCCAGTTTGCTAAATTACCTCAGGTTGTCAGGTCATCAGATCTCACAAGTAACACAGTCAAACCTGGACACCACTTGTATGAGATATCTTTGCAGAAGGTTTAACTACCAGTAGCTACAGTTTCCCTGATAAGAAAGTGTTTTCTTACCCATAATGGCAAGGATGTAGCAGGACAGCTATTCAGAGAAGATGTGAAACCTTTCTCTAGAGTATATTTTTAAAAAGCACATTAGGTAAACAGCTCCTGGGGTGACCCTGCAAGGGGAGATGTCTTGAGATCCTTTGGGAGATACCTGGAAACCCCTCCCGTATCTGCCTTTAAGGAGAGGCTCTTTGCTTTTAAAGAGAGATCAAAAACCAAAAACCGAACCAAAATCTCCTCAAATATTCAAATTCCAACCTCAATGTACTCCTGCCTCCAAGACAGGACCTGCTGTGCTGGGTGTGCTGCAGTACCCTGCTGCTAGACTATCAGAGAAGGTATCTTTCCAACAACATATTGAAGCAAAATCTTCAGCTTCGTGTGATTCCCCTCCACTTATTTGACGTTCCACAGAATGTGATGTTTCACACTGGCCCTCAGGGCTTAAGGGATTTTCCACAAGAGGAAGGGTGTTAACACCAGCCACCCAACAAGCAGCAACATGGGTCATTGTGCTCTATAGATCCCAATTCCTCTTGTCACTCCAGATGCAGAATTGCTATATAGCATATGCTTCAGGAAAAAAATGAGCCCTCCTTATCTACTGGCAACTCCAAGGAGCCTGTCCATCAGCTCAAAACTCCTGCAAGTGTTTTTTCCATGGTCTGGAGATCCCTGAGGGAATGCAAGGGTGGTTCTAGTAGCAGAAATGACAATGATGTCTGCCTTGTTATGGAGGCAAGAGGTCAGACTGATTCCTGTAAGAGCCTTTAAAACCTCTGCCATCACACCATGCTGAAAAATGCTGAGAAAAACACCCTGAATGTGAGTGCAACATCATGTCCTCTGGGAGATGCAGCCTGGGCAGCACCCCGGGGACAACCATTAACTCTGCCCAGTTAACCCTTCATCTATCAGAGCACTTAAGTGCTTCCTCAGTCCTTTCCCAGCTGATTCCATCCCCTAAGTAATTGAGATCAGGGTTAAAAAGAAAGCAGTGTTTTCTCCCAAACTGCAACTCCAAGATCCTCCTCGCCATCTAACCACTGTGTAAAAGGTCTTTCAAACATCTCCATGTTTGCTTTGGTGAAAGAACTGCAAAGGTCACAGCGTTTCCAGAGGGCTCTTTGCAAGCACAGACTTGGGAGCCCAAGACAGTGCTGATGAGGCAGGGAGGGCCAAGGGAAGGACCTGCAGCATCTGGCTGCACTGTGAGTGACATGGTCATCCTCAGGCATCTTGAACTGGGCAGACCACAGCTGGAATGCTGAGAAGGCAGCTTTAAAAGTCCTCACAAAGAATGAAAAGGCAGATGGATCTTGCTTCTCCCAGAGGAGAGTCAATCTGCCAAGGTCAAAGCACTTGCAAAAGGTATTCAGAGAGCTGGACAGAAAGCACTGGGTTTGCACCCAGTTTTCCTGCATTTCTTTGAGCACCCTCTCAAAGCAAGACAATTAAGATGGTTGCATTTCTCCTGCAGA
Source organism: Calypte anna (assembly GCF_003957555.1). Taxonomy (NCBI): domain Eukaryota; kingdom Metazoa; phylum Chordata; class Aves; order Apodiformes; family Trochilidae; genus Calypte; species Calypte anna. Next base: position 9,875,242 of record NC_044253.1, on the reverse strand, counting down.
CACACAGACCCAGCCAAGCAGGAGTGTCTGAAACAGACCCTCCGTCTGGACTCAAAAGCCTCTAGAGACCAGCTCTGAAGTAGTGGTATTTTTAAATACATCTAACCTGGACTTCTTTTGTGTCTCCTGGATTTGCAGCTCACATTTTCAGGAGTTTTCTATCACCTCGAGAACCAGCAGCTCTTTTTCTCCCCCTCTAAGCGATTCTCCTGTAACGACAACTCCAGGAGTTGGGGTTTTAGGAAAAGACAGCCAGATCTTAGGAGGCTCTTGACACAGATCCTGACTTTTGGCAGCAGTGCTCCCTCGCCCACAGCCGAGATGCTGCCTGCAGCTCGGGAGATGCTTAAGTAACCAACTGCAAAACTATTTATCAAATGATTCAAAGTCAAGGGCACGGCAGATGCAGAAGTAGATATAACCCTCCTCAACAGCCATGCCTGTGTGGAGAACAGCCCACAGGGAATATCTTCACTCAAAGCCATGGGAGGGAGCGGGGCTGGCAGCACAGGAGTAGCAGCTGCTTACAGGAAATAGGTTGGGTTTTGCATTGCAGGCACTTTTGAAAAGATATTTCTTTATCTCCAAAGACTGCATATTCTTGTCCTCCTATCTAAGTCCCCCAGTACTTTGAAAGAAATAGCAGAGACCTCCAGGACAGCAATTTTCTATGAAGGTTTCATGAAGCATTTTGCTCAAAGTTTCTGGCTCGGGGAGCTGCTGCACCCAGACCAAGGAGCATCCCTGAGGTTTGCTTCACTCCCTGTCTGTGGGACCCACACACACTTGGCACCCACAGAGCCCAAAATACAGCATGGCATATGCTAACACCATGCACCCCTCGGCCAGCAGAAGACAGTAAACCACAGGTACTGCTCACAGCATGCATTCATCATGTGTCTCTTCCTTGCACAGGTTTGGCCAAACACTGACCTCTCTAAAAATGAACTTCTTCCTCCCCTGGTTTTACACAGCCAGACTTCTGACCCCTCACTCTGGTCAGTGGAAACCTTGCAGATGTTTTACTCTCCTTCAGATGATAACTCTGCTCATCCTGGCTCTGCCCACCCTTTCTCTGAACTCTTCAGGACCAAGGGTGACTGTCACCACATCCAGCACCCAGCTGAGATAAAAATAAATAAATAAATAAATAAATAAATAAAAAAAAACAAACTAACAGCAAAGAAGGGATGTGACCCAAGATCCTAAAATCTGTACTACAGACCTCGCAGTATTCAGATCCTACAGAAGGTCCTCATTTTAAGCAGGAAATGGATCTTATTCCCTGTTTGCCCAGGGCTCTCCTGAGCACTTCAGTGGACTGGGTCTGACAGGAGTGTTACTATAATGCAGGCAACAGCTACGCTAACAGCTTGGAGGAACTAAAGTTTACAGAGCTTCCTTTACTCCAGGGAACTGCATTTTTCTAAGATTATATTATTTCTTGGGCTGGTCGCTCAATAATGCAACATCATTTCCCTTTTGGGTGGGAAAGTTCTCTCCTTGTCCTCAGACGTGAATGATTTCAGCCTGAAAGGATGAACTCAAACTCTCTGCATAGTCAAAGAGCCATAAGTGAACTGTGACCCTTGCTGAAGCAGTGGAAATTTATGGTATAACACCTTTTTTATGTATTAAAAATACATAGTGATGGGTGTACACACATCAGCTGTATGTATGCAGAACAGTGTGAGAGGGAAGGGTGGCCAGACGTGACAAAAAACATTTTCTCCTGATAGACATCCAGACTTCATTCTTTCACCAAGCCTGTGCTTTTAGTCCTCTTGCATCTGCTCTGGATGAATATCTCAGCAAATGAACCTCTAATATTTATGGAAACAGCAAATTACAATGCAAATGTCACAAAATTGCTCAAAGAAATAAAAATTTGAATTTGCAATCAGATCTACTGCCACTGAAAATTGGATTCTGTCTTTTATGCTCAGCTGATCAGGAAAGAGAAAAAACATATTGTATGACCTACATCTTCAATCGAATGTAAATAACAGGGCCTGTGGTTGGGGTATTAAGGTCTCATGATGAGCTTGTTCACGAGATACAGACTGCATTTTGTATAGGACATTATTAGGAGAACATTGTGAATAACCAACCTTTAATTCACTTGGAGAACCTTCTGACAGTCTGGTCAAACTGCCCCACACACTTCTTTTCACCATTACAACAGCAGAAAGACATCATAAAAGGCACCAAGCTCTGGCCATGCCTCTTTTCAGAGAACCATGTCTGAGTCAGTCAGCCCAGGCATGGGTGGTGCTGATGGTCTGCACAGAGACCCACCCTGGCTCTCCTCACCCCCCTCACCTCAGAAACTTGCTTCCAACCATGTGGGGAAGCAAAGCCAGAATCTAGCGGGTTTACACTGGCACTCTATGATCTAACCATCTGAGGCTCACTTCCCTGGGATATGTGGGAGGCTGCAGCCCTGCCCCAAGCACCCCACACACTGCAGGGGCAGCCAGTTTGGGGTTAGCATTCCATATCCCCCCCTCCCATCCCATCCCAACCCCCCACAGCATTTTTTTGCTGGGTCAGCTATAGCTGAGCCCTGCCGCTCCATACCTAAACTTATTTTGGAAATGGTAGATGGTTACCATTGATGGGTATCCCACAGCACCAGCCAGTGGGTCCTTCCAGCAGCAACCCCAGCAAAGTTCCAGGCTTTGGCAGTGCCTTGTCTTCACATCACAACACTGAAACACTACTGCTACCCTGACAGGTTTTATCAGCTTGATTAACATTTTAATTTAACTAGTTCTTTATTCTGCTTTTTTTTTTTTCCCTAAGCTTGGATGAATGCTTCATTAAAGCCATCACAACCAGACTGATGCTTCAGTCCAATGACACCAGTACAGCCATAAGAGCAAAGAGCAGGGCCAGAACCAACTCCTGCAGCTCCTGGCAGCAGCACCCACACAGGCAGCCAGCATCTACCTAGAGTCAGCCAAGCTCTGTCTCCACATTTTGACCCAAGGGATGGCTCAGCACCTGGTTTGGAAGCTCATGGAACAGAGGAACCCCCCGATCCCATTGCCCAGGCACCTTCTGAAATCCTTTTTACAGAGTTGCCCCCAGGTTTTGGGGAGCAACTTCACATTTTGGATGCACAGGCACAGTCCCAGCCATGGCAGCATCCATTCCAGTTTTGCACTACAGCCACACCAAGAGCAGCTGCCTTTCCAGTCTGATACCACTCACCCACTGCTAAAGGAGAATTATCCTCTGCCATCTCCCAGAGACATGGTGGTGATGGAGTTGTTAGCAACCACAGAATGCTCAGCTGCTGTGACATGTCCCTTGTAGTTGAACGGGGTGGGGAGGATGGAGGCAGCACACAGAATAGCTCAGTCATGGACGGTTTCTGACTGCCAAAACTAAGATCTGTAAGAGCAGGTGAAGGAAGCAAGTTGTCCCAGAAACCCCACGCTCCCCTAAACTCATTAATATCTGCAATTTTTGACACTGAAAGTAATATTTCCTGAGGAAGGCACCCCTGCACCAGCAAGGCCAGCATCAGCCCCTGCAGACACAGCAGCAACAGCCCATCCCCACCATCCCCATAGCCATGAGAGAAAATTAAAGCAAATTAAATTACCCCTCTGAAGTGGCAGTGGCTGCTGGAGCAGAACACCTGCTGAACAGGCACGGGATGGCCCCAGCAGTTTGCTACAGGGAAATACACTTTGGGGAGAGGCCAGTAAGGGGCTTTAGCTACAGCAGCTCTCCCCACACCTGTTCTGCCCTGCTCACAGCTTTGCATTCACATTCACTACCTATCGAGGTGTAAATCAATACACTTCACTATGTGCTCCCTGCCAGTCAGGTTACACATTTATCTCTCAGACTTTAGTCATTTACCATTTAAATACCACCCAAAGTGCTTTCATGGACTGGTGCAAACCTGGCTGGTCTGTGCACAACCCTTGTTGCCTTCAGGGGCCTGGGATGGGGAACAGTCAGGGAAGCTAATCTCTTATCTCCCACCTTTTCTGAAACTCTTTTTTTTTATTATTATTCTCTTTTCTTTGTTGCTTTTAATTATATACCCTGGAGGAGCAGAGCTAAATGTATGCAGCTCCAGGGACTTCACGTTCCCAGCATATCAACCAAATTCATTTAAAGCACACAGAGAGAAGAAGCAGAGATGCCCAAGAAAAGAAAGCCCTGCAGCCTATGGGTCTTTTAACAGAAATGAGGAGGTGCAGGAGGTGATCCCTTCCTTGTCCCCATGCAGAGGAGTAAGCACCCTTCCTGCAGCACCCACAGTCACCTGAAATCCTATCATAGCTAAAAAGCAGCATCTTACACCTCTCTGAACAGAGACCTAGGCTTCAGCTCCCAGGAGCCATAAAATACATACTGTGAAATTTGAGGCAGGTTTGGAGGCAACACCAGATTTTTATCCTCCTCATCTTCTTCCCATGCTCTTTAATTTGCTTCTTCCACACACAAAAAGTTTCAAAGACAGACAGATAAATAAATAAATAAATAAACACAGACTGTTCTGCCTTGCTAAGACAGAAAGTTTCTCCTAGTAGCCAGACTTTAAATCTCTGTGGCAGGCTTAGCTGATTCCTTCGCGGGTGATTTCACACCTTATTTTCAGGGCTCCCACTGGGGAAGCTGCAAAGAAAGGCAGCAGCTGGCATGGGAGAGAAGGAGAAAGGACGGGCAGGCTGGACACAGATGGCAGAAAAGCAGATCAACTTCTCAGGGCAAGCCCATCCCTGGCAGCCCCTGCTGTGCCAGGCAGCGGGACAGGGCACCCATGTGGCTCAGGAGTAAAGAGAAAAAGGGATCTTGCAACAAGAGGGGGAGACTCTAACCACAAAGACTCTGAAGGGGCCTCAGTGATGCCTCTGTTGTCCCTGTGGTATCACTGGTATTATTCCAAATTTACACACAGGAAACCTGAAATAAGAAGCCCTGCAGGAGGACCGAGCTTGTAACCAACCCCCTGTCCATCCCTGGCTGGCAGCAAAAGGTGCCCTTTGGCTCCCCTGGTGCTGATGCAAAGGAGCTCCAGAAGAAATTTCACATAGGTGTTTGACAATGCTTTAACTTTACTATGATCAGATTTCTTACTTCCTACTTCACCCAGGTTTTGGAGGTTTTTTTCCTACGTTCCTCTCCATGGGTTCAGCCTGTACTTTAAACACCAAGCAAAAGCCATCCATCCTCATTTCCTCATCAGACAAGCCCACGGCAGGGTGGCAGGGAAGAGTGGTCCAAGGCACAGGCAGGCCAAGGAAGGTAGCAAGGCTCTGCAGGGCAGCTGGGCTCCCAGCCCGCTCCCTCTCCCCATGCTTTATGAGAGGCTCAGAAGCCCCATTTCTACTCCCACTGCCTCACCATCTGCTCACTAAGCCCTGCCCAAGAAAGGTCTTTTGCTGCCTAACCTCAGACTCGTTTCAAACAGAAATGTAATCATTTCCACATAGTGCTGGGTTGATGGGTTCACAAGAAATGCCCTCCCCCTGCTCCCCTTGGGCTTCAAGGAAGAGTTTTGAAAGGTGAAAAAACACCTCAGAGGGGCAGGAGCAGCAGCGAGACAGACAACAGAGATTTCTCAGGCGTCGACAGAGCGGTTCAGGAGCTCCCATCAACCCACTCCCAGAACACCAAACAATTCCCTTGACTGACAAGCATAGAGCTGTAGCTAACAGCGAGTGAATCACGGCTGTCAGGACCCAGCATAATTCATGGTGCTGTTTGCTAGGGAGCGAGCTGCTGCCGGGTTATTTATCACTCCATGATGCATCCCCCATTCCCCCTGGATGGGGCTGACATGATTCACGAGCACCTGTAGCTGTGAGCAGGGGCTGCTTGGAGTAAAGCCTGGGCTGGGTGGCCAGGCACTGGTAGCCAGACAAATGGCTTTTCCAGCATGGGGACAGAGAGTTCGACGTTTTTGGGCTCCTTACAAAAGGAAACACATTCCTCCACCAACTCTCAGGAGTCATCAAGGTCACAGGAAAAGATGCCAGATCAAAAGCTGAGATGAAATTAAGTATTTTTTTTTTCCTGTCCGCTGAGGAATTTGTGCAGCTCTCATCAAATAATAGGCCAGCGCTTTACTGGCAAATAGCAGATTTTATCTTCAGAAGGCTGACAGCAGGTAAGACAGTGATATTCTCTCCCAGTTTGGAGGACAAACGGACATTTGGAGCGGCACAAAGAAGTGGCTGAGCTGGGAACAGACCCAAATCTCCTTCAGCTCAGTGTACTACCCTAGTCACCAGGCTGCTCTCACACAAACACTGTCAGTTAGCAGCTCCCTAATCCACCACAGGGTACATTCCAGTTGATGTCCCCAGCTATACATTCTGTTTAGCACGGGTTTATCTTAAAGGCGTGACCTTTATGAAGAAAACCAAAATGTTATAAACACAGTTTTGTCACATTTCCTGACATTATGTAACTCTACCAAAGTTAACTTAGCCCTGAGTAGCAAAGCACGATATTCTTTCCACATCAGGAATGAAAAGATGAAATTTGACAATCTAGGTCAGGCAAGGCAAGCAAACTTAAAACCTACCTAAAACCTACACAGGACTAATGTGACATATTGGATTTCCTCATACCACCTGCAGACACTCAGTGCTTTCCAAACTCATCGGCAATTAGTCATCCTTAAGAGTTATGTGTTCTCTATGGCAAGTAAGTGAATCAGTTCACTGGGTGACACCTGAAATGAGCACTGCTTGTTCTGGCAAAAAAAATATGGTTTACCCTGTGTGGAAACCAAAGTCAGTGTCATTTGTTAAGCACCAAACTAGTCATTCCTCCTGATAACGACACTGTAGATGTAGAAGGAAAAATGTGACATTATACATGACTAACCTGGCAGTCTGTAGGTGATGCTGAAACAGAGGGTATATATAGAAAGATGATGGCATCTATCCCCACACCTGGGTGTGGGTCAGCACCTGGAGTGAGATCAGGACACGTCTGAAGATGAGCAGTAGGTGATTCAGACCCTGAAGACCACCTACTGGAGCCATCGATTTCTCACCTGGGAAGCATTTTGGTGGGTGGACAGTTGTTGGCCATGCCCCTGGTGCCCACTTGAGCCTTCCCTAAGTTCTTCTGTCAAGTTTCCACCACTTGCCTTTGAGTCTAGCCACGCAGCTCTGATCCGTTTACAGTTTCCCACCCACGATTCCCATCCCAAACCTTCCCCCACTGAAGCTCTTGACAGCACCACCATGGGCTGGTCAAGGGAGAAGGATTTAGAGGGAGGGATGCCGGGATGCTCAGTAATCCTTGGTCACAGTGGGGTCCCACGCCATAGGAGTCCCATGCCATGCAGATCCACATGGCGTGGGACTCGTGTGATGTGGGACCCCACACGCTCTCCAAAGGGACCAAATCCCATCCTTACCCCCATCCCATCCCCACGGTGGAGAAGGAGACTCACCCGGGCTGCCGGCGTGTCCCGCGGCGGGAGGCGAGCAAGGGCGACCAAAGCAGCTTCGGGACGAAGCAGGAGGAGGTGGAGGAACACGCCGAGGGGAAGCAAGGGGCAACGACCCGGCCGGCGGGACCAGCCCCAACCCCAGCAGCAGCAGCAGGGTGCAAGCTGCCGGCATGGCGCTGGGGGATGGATGGAGGGGGGGACTGGGGAGGGGGAGGGGGGGGGCGGTGTGCGTGGGGGTGGTTGTTCACATGCCCGCAACGGGGCAATGAATAACCACGTAAATAGCGATTTTTAATTAATTCAACGTGCCCCCCCCCGCCCGGGGCGGCGCAAAGGGCGACCGCCCCGGCTTTAAAAGTGAGGGGTGCCCATAGTGGAGGGGTGAGGGGAGAGGAGGGGGAGAGAGGGGGGGGGGCCCGGCCAGCAGCAGCAGCAGCCTGCGGCCAAGTGCCGGCGCCCGAAAGTAAAAGGGCAGGCGGCGGAGGCTCCTCCTCAGCCTGACATCACCCCGCCGCGGCTCGGCTCGGTACGGCCCGGCTCCCCCCGGCCCCGAGCGGCCGCCCCTCCCGCCCCGCGCTGCCGGCGGGCCGCCCGCTCCCTCACCCGGCTGCGTGCGGCATCATCATCATCATCATCGCTACCACCATCCTCATCATTATTAAAACAATTATTTTTACTTTTACTTTACATCCCCTGATGCCTCTCCCAGACACTCTGGGGCGAGCAGGGCGCTCCCCTTGCCCACCCCCAAACCCCCTCAGCCGCTGCCGCAGCCTGACCGCCACCGCGCAGACAGCGCACAAGTCCCGCGCCCCGTGCAGCGGCCTCCTGCACGGCCACCCACCGCTCCCGGCAGTGTGCCCCACAACCTCCCGGCAATGTCCCTTAACTCCCGACAGTGCCCCTCCTCCGCTCCCGGCACAGCCACCCCCCCCCCCATCCCCACCCCCGCTGCCCCCCGAAGCCGTTTTGCTCCCCAGGGCCGCGCTGCCCCGCTATGTTTGTCGAGCCCCACCCGCGATGCGGGGACATGGGGGGGAGGGGGCCAAAAGAGCCGGGGTCCCGCAGACGGCTCCGGTTCCGTCACGCTCCCTGTTCGAGCTAGGGGGAAACAAAGCCATTGATCAATCGACCGATCAGTCCGGTCCTCCGACTGCAACCTCCAGTGCAACTTCGGGAGCAGCTGAGAAGCTTGGCCGCCTGTGCGGTGCTCTGCACGACTGGAAACTTTCTTTCCAGAGAAGTGTGGTGAGCATTAGATAGACCCAGACTTAATTCCCTTCGAAACCAAGTCCTTGCCAAATACTTTCAAATCTTTTATTGGTTCTAAAGCTAACCCGCTCTCTTTTAAATGCCAACAGCAGCTTTTGAGCTGCAGCTTCTTTGCAGTGGTGAATTTCCCTGGCTGGGCTGCACGAGAGGCAAAGGATTTCCCTTCATTGTTCTGAAATTCCCTTTTGCAGCTCCCTGCTCCTGGTTCTGCAAGAGGGCAGGCCAGGGAGCAGCGGGCCGGGCTGGGCCAAGGCTGATGGCATTCCCGGCTGAGCTATCCCTCCCCAGGGAACATAAACCCCTCCCTGAGCAGCCTCTCCCCTCTCAGATATCCTGGGCCCTTTGCTTTTCCCTCGAGCTATTTCAGGCTAAATTTCCACAAGCCAAGCAGAACCCGATTTTTCAAAGATGAGTTGACATGGGACAGACCATACACCACATCCAGGTAGCTGCAGCCTCAGACAAAACGCAGATCTGGTCCGTAACCCTTCACTCTTCGTTTCTCCCCTTATCAAAAGCAGAAGGCGGTGGCTGACAAACACAAACTCTCTCTTTGCACCCAAAAGGTGGCACTGATGAGTCCGCACCAGCACGTTATCGACCTTGGCTTTACCCGGCACAAAAGTCATTTTCCCTGCTCCTCTGCCTTTCTCTCAAAGTGTGAGGACGTTCTGCACCTTCCCAGGCAGCTTTGCAATGAAGCACACTTGGAAATCTTCACTCTGATGCTTCCATAATCGTAGATGAAGCCCCGGAAAAGGCAGCCCTTAGAAGCATCCCAGTATCAACCATTTCTCTATTCTGCTCCCTACAACTTTGGGCATCTTCTTGCCTCAAATTTGCTTAAACTCAAGGAACAAGTCAAGCTAATGTCCATCTGAGAAGTACTACATGATAGAAAATGAAGCACAAACAAATGACAGTAACACTTCTAATTATTCAAATAAACATCCAAGTCCTGGCAACTGAGGACATCTGCTTGACTAAGAAACCACAATGAGTTATCACCAAGGTGCCTGACCCACAAAGGACATCTTTAGCACTCTCTAGTCTATGTCAATGTATTCATCCATTCCTTATGGAAAAGGTTGTGTAAAAAAACAGCAAAACAACTTCCTCACTGAGAAGATGGAGACACAAATACAGAACTAAGAAACATACCATCATGGGATTGAGTTAAAGCTCAGGTGAAGAGCTGAGAAGTATTTTGATACTTTGGAAGATGATACAGAGAGCATAGAGCAGCAGCTCAAATACTTGGGAATATCTTTATACATAAAATGCAGAAATCCACATTACTGATTCCTAAGATAATAAATAATATCACAGAGTCATAGAATGTTTTGGGTTGGAAAGAACCTTAAAGATCATCTAGTTTCAACCTCCATGCCATGGGACACCTCCTACTAGAACAGGATGCTCTGAGCCCCATCCAACCTGGCCTTGAACCCTTCAGGGACGGGACATCCACAACTTCTCTGGGAAATCTATGCCAGTCTCACCATCCTTACAAGAACTGAATTCTTCCTAAGGTCCTACCTAAATCTATCCTCTTCCAGTTTAAAACCATTGCCACTCATCCTATAACTCCATGCCCTTGTGAAAACTCTCCCCTCAGCTTTCCTCTAGACCCTTCAGGTACTGGAAGGACACTGTAAGATCTCCCTGGAGCCCTCCCATCTCCAAGCTGAACAACCCCAGCTCTCTCAGCCTTTCTCAGGAATAATTAGGATTCTTCAGGAACTTTTTTTAGTCCCTGCAACTAAAGTCTTTCCAACAAGCAAACCTGGCACCTTCCTACATCCTTTAGCTTGCAGATGCAGGTGAGGCAGCAGGGGCAGAGGAACCTCTCAAATACACCATTAGGGCTGCTGGGGGCAAGCCAAAGCTAAACCCAGCCCTGATGTGAAATGTTGCTGTTGTGTCCACTCACCCTCATGCCTGAGGGCCATAAAGCCAAGCCTGCAGCTCTCATCCCTTTCCCCCAAGAGTCATCCCCAACATCTAACCACTCAGCAGCTCCCTGCTCTTACTATGACCTCCCAGGCAGTAAATCCAACCAGTGGGAAGCACAGTACCAAATGTTTTTCCAAAAAAGAAATAAAATCCTGATAAATTCTTCCTACTGTTTCAACTCAACAGGCACATCGAAAGCAACAGAAGAATCAGGAAAACACAGAACAAAAATTGGTGAAAATACAACCAGTGTCTGTATCAAATTGCTCTCCCTCCCTGTGCCCATATGCCAGATCATAGCATGACCCACTATGCCATGGCCCCTGGCCAGGAAAGCAGTGAACACCCAGATTAACCCCCTCAGGGGAACACATGCACAGCAAACATCCTCTCCAAAATTGCTGTTGAACCTGCCCAAGCTGCTGTAATGCTGCATTTTCAAACCAAATGGGGCACTTGTGACTGTCAGGAGGGTGACCACAAGGACTGTATTGCCATGTGCATGGCCAGCACCAGGAACCACCAGCCCAAGGGTCCTGATCTGCCCTTGAACCAGCTGCATGCCAACAGAGCTTAATATAGGTGTGAAAACACTCCAGGGGGACTGGAAATGGCCCATTGCAGCTTCCAACACACGGGGTACCAGGGAAGTTGCTGTCCTCAAAGGCCTCAGCTGGGGCAAAAGCCCCACAGCGAGAACCCCTGCACTTCAACCACGATTTACCATCAGAAAATCATCTCTCTCCTCCCTCCATTGAGGTTCCAGTCATAAGCAGCACATTATTCCCAAGTACCTGGATAGGAAACACTGATACTCAGGCAGTTTCAGACGTGCCAAATGCAATCCCTTCCCCCTGCCAGTGCCCTAATATGCCAGGGTTTAGTGGCTGTAAACTTAAGGTTACTGTGTTTTCCTGCCATGTCATTTTATTCCTATCTTCACTGCTTCAAAGTAATTCCCTGGTACTGAAAATGTCAAACTGTGACTGATCTTTTTGAGCTCCAGTTCCAACAGCCACGTGAAAAGATGGAAAAAAAAATTATCACTTTTCATTTCTTTTTCCCAAAAGAAAAATCCATTTTTTTTAATCCATTGGGACTGCAAAGGTTAGTGTGACAGAGATACCACCCCATCCACTTCAGACCCTCTCCTAGGAGGCCAGGGAATAAGCAGCTGTGGGGGGAGGAGTATGCTCTGCAGCAGCATGAAGGTGGCTGTGTGGAGTGTGACAGCTCAGCAAAGGCCACCAGCACTTGGCTTTTCCTCACATGGTCCTGGAGTTGTTTATCCCTGTGGCAGAACTGCACACTTTGCTGCTGCATCCAGCTAATAATCATTGCAGGGCAGCTCTGGGCTAAGGGTGCTGCCCTCCCTCCTTCAGAGCACAAAACTAATAGGGGATTTAAATGCATGAAATCATGCTGGAGGAGTCAGATGGACCAGGCAAACTCTTATGTAAAATAATGCCACCACATCCTCCTGAAAGAGGCTATGACCTCAAGCCTTTCCCCAGCTGATGACTGAAATACATTTAATGCTTCCATCTGAAAGCAACCAGCACATTCAACACATCATGGAGTTCAAAACAAACAAACAAAAAACTTCACTGGCACAGGCAGCCTCTAGCATAACTATAAACCACGTCTGATACTATATGCTGATTAACAGAGTCCCATCATCACCTTGTTTTGGGGGAGGAAAAAAAACATTATTTCACCTCATTTTCCACTTTCCAGACTGAGAAGCTGGGGACACACAACCAAATTTGCCCAGTTGTGCATTTTTTCAGTCTGAAAACACTGAACCCCCCCCAGAGCCTCTAGAGAAGAGGCATCTCTGTAGCACTTTGTCAGGATTATATTGACAGGTCCCTTCTCTCCAGTTCTACAGGAGCCTTTTGCAGCCCCGGACGATGTCATGAAACTCCTGCAGCTCCCTTGAAACTCAGCCCAGATCTGTCCAAAGCTTGGATCAGGCTCATAAACCTCAGACAAGTTTTAAGCTGGTGATGAATTAAGGTACAAAGTGAATGTTTTTTACTGCTGGAATTTGTTATTAAAAGTCCTGGGTTTCTGAAGTGAACAGATAGTCCCTAACCAAGTAATTAATTACCTTCCCCATCTCCTCCCAGTGCCGTAAGCCATCCATTAATGGATCCCAATCATCCAAACAGCACTTAGTACCTGACCATTTTTCTTGAAGTTTTTGGGGTGGTGGTATTTTATTGATTAATTTTTACAAGAACTGCTTGCCTTGTACCTCCCTTGGAAGTTACTTGTTCCAGATACTTGACATTTGGAGGGCAGGATGGATATGGATCTTGTGATCTCTTCTCATCCCTCATAGAAAAAATGCACAACAAATTAAAATGACGTTGCATTTTGAATCCTGACACTGGAAATAAATCCCGTGTTTTCTAGGGGGGAGGGAGGGGGAGAAGGGGAGGAAAGGAATAAAAAATCAGCCATTTAAATCCAGTGAGATAGAAGCAATTTAACATTTCTGATTTATTTCTTTTAGGACCCATTTCAGCCAGCTCTGACTTGGAGCATGTCAAGAAAAATCTGGCCATTTTGGAGCTGAGCAAAACACTGAACAGCAGCACCCTTAAAATCCAGAAAGAAGCCCCAGCCAAATTTTACCAGCAACATTTGCACCCAACAAAGTTACAGGTTTTCTCCTTGATTGATGCCTTTCTACATGTGTGCCCATGGTTTCATTTGCTCTCACACAGTGGGGAAAATCCCAGGTTTTGGGAGATATGTGCAGGAAAATCACATGAAAAAAGCCATGAGGAGCAGAAGTTGGAAAGAGAAGAAGCTTCTCTTGTGCTGTATAGGCTTTAGAGCTATTTATTTATAGCCTGCAGTTTGCTGCTACAGCCTCTCATCCATAGTTTTTATAAACCATTGCTGCTGAGGTCTCACCTTGCCGCAGGTTTTAAGTGATGCTACATCAGATCTGGGTCTCAGCAACACACCACTGGGAAGCCAGGAATATAGCAAATCCATTATTTATATTTTATGTGGAGCTACTAAATATACAGGTTGTCTACAAAATTTTCCCTCTCTTTTATCCCAGTAATAGCCCTTTCTAAAATTCAGCAGGCAAGAGCAATCATTCAAATAACCTAAATGTTAATCCCAGGCTGGCTCCCATGATTCAGCAAATCTCTTCCAACCTTGAAGGTCTAAGTATGCTGCTGATTAGAAAAAAAACTCTGCTTGCCTAAACCAGAGGTGCATGGGCAAGAGAATACCAGCCCATGGAGCACAGAGAGCCAAAATTTGGCCATCCACAGAAGCATAATTTAGCATTTTGTCACCATTCTTTGCTACTTCAACACTGTGGTCCTGACTATCTGCTATGAATAAGTGACCATAGCAGGAGTGTGATTTTTTGGCCACCATATACAATGAAGACCATCCAAGAAAACTCAAAGTTGATCAAAAGAGAGACAAAATTAAAAAATAATAAAATAAAATAAAAATTGAACTACGCAATGGATTCTATGGATTGAAAGAGCTGGGCTCCCCATGCAGACTCCTAATGGGATACAGAGGCCAACCCAGGGGGATGATGACAATTTATACCACCTGAAGAGATGTCTCTTAATGCCAACATCATAATAAACCTTGACTTTTTTCCTGCCCATTCTTAGTCATCTATTTGTGCCACAAGTTTTTTTGAGGCAGAAGACTGATTTCCTGACCAATTTAGTGCTGTGGGAGCACAAATGCAGCATGAGCTTCCAGGCAATCCTGAAAGGCCAGTATTAAAATATTTATCCTCTGCTGCCTTCTGTGCTTGCCTGTGCTGCACAGGAAGCCACCAAGACTAGAGCCATCCGTTTGCAGTTAGAGTCTCCAAACAGAAACAAAAACAGAGCTTTTACATCTACATCTCTCTCCAAAACAAACATTTTCACACCCTGACCCACTGCAAGACATTATAATTTCTTACCTAGTAATAATTTTAAAAATAAAATTTCCAACCCAAAGGAAAATCATTATAGATTATAACAGAGCTTACATGGCTTAGAAGATAGGAGGGCCTTTTCATAATGACATTAACCAAGCTGCAACCTATATGGGACATATGATGCTCAGAGATGGGTCCCAAACCCACCTCAGGGAACATGAAGCTTCATGAAAGCTACAGCATCTCAAGTCACAATCCTTTTCACCAGGGGGTGAAAGCAGTAAATTAGCACTCATAGCAATTATCCCCACCCACATTTCTTCCCTATAATCACTTACCATGAACCTGAGAAATACCAACCCCTAATTTCACTTTTTTTTTTTACTTTTTTCTTATTAGGGTGCAAGAGAAGCTACAGGTCTTTTTGGCATGACACCCCAGCCTTTAGCAATGCAACTGCTCACTCTTTCTAGGTGGAAATTTTTTCTTGATGTGAAAGCCCTCCATACCCCTATGGCCTGAACTTATCAAGTCTCCAGCACCAGTCTGTGGGGTTTTTGGCACTAAAAAAAGGTTTCCCTCTACACTTAACTACACCAGAGCCAAGGCTCTGGGAAAGATAAGCACACCCCTTTTCAACCACAAAATGGGAAAGCTGCCCTACTCATAACCTGTAACAGCAGCATCCCAGCCTTATGGGATTCCTTTCTCCCTTGCAGGTAGGAAGGGAGGAGAGGTGCAGGTGCCCATACTTACCAGGTGCTGGAGGGAGCTGGTTCTGCTGTAGGGGAGGGAAAAGGTGGAAGAGTTTTTCCAGCAGCAGCAGAGCCCAAAGACCAGAACTCCCCAGCATGACATGCGCTGCAGAGCATCTCCTCTGCTGCCAGGTCCCAGTGGCAGCTATTGCCCTCCAGCACTCAAGACAGCCCTGATGCTCCTTCAGAAACACCAAGGCACAACCCATCCCTGCTCCCCATAGCCTTCTGTATGGCCTCTCATGGGCCCCTGCACTGTGTGGTGCTTTTCTCCAGCAAAGACAACCAAGGTTGTTCCAAAGGATGTTTGGATGCTGGAGCTGAAGGGGCAGGACTGGTGGTGTCAGGGTAAGGGGACAGCTGCTGCAGACTTAGTCACCTGAAGACAAAGCTGGGGGGCACCTTCCCAGTACTGTTATCCCAAGTGAAGAGCTGCTTGTATTCCTGGCCCAACACATCCCAGTTTTGGGGACAAGGGACCACACAGTTGGAGAGGCAAACATTCCCCACTACCAAGCCATCTGGCTCCAACCAGCTCCCAGGCAAGGGACACTGCCCAGTGACCTTCCTCGTCGTCCCTCTCTGGATCTCCTGACTGCTGCCTTATTTTAAGAAGGTATCTAAATTGTTTAGGAGTTAACAAAGAAGTTAATGTCCACTAATCATTTCATGCCATGCTCTCAGGTTTTCTGTTTTTCAAGCTACAAAGAAACCCAGAGCTGGGCAATGCCCATCTTGAGGAGGGAAGACACCCCACAATGTTTTGGTGTGACAGGACTTTATGAAAGACAAGACTTTACAGTACTAGCATTATGGATGTGTACCAAACTGTAACAAGGAATAATAACACAGCACCACACAGCTTGCCAATGGTGAATCAGCATCTAGGAGTGTTTGGAGTTTGCACAAGAGTGGTAGCTGCCAAGGTCAAGGATGCAACGGGCACAGAAAGCGCTTTCTGGAGCCACTGGTCCCCAGAGAACCCAGGGGAAGCTTCAGCGTGGAGCCACATCCCCACAGCACAGCCAGACTCTTTGGAAATCAAAAGCAAAAGGCAATGGCAGGAAGGACTCCTAGAAGAAGCATTTCCAATACAGAATAACTGACCTGAGGTGGCTCAGAGCTGGCCACACAAACATAACTTCTATCGTGCCTCAGTTTTTATAATTAAGGTAAAATACACTTAGTAAAAAGACCTGTGGCCTGGAAAAATGAATGTGCTTCTGCAGTGCACTAAGACTGCTCTCTTCTTCATCTCAGGAGAAAGCCTCCTTTGCTTCCCCTCTGTAAGGAATCTGGAAGAGTCAAAGCTGGAGTTGGTCAGCCCATGAGATGGGATGGGGCTGGTAACACTGGGGTGTTGAGCACCTGGCAAGCAGAATGGTGCTCAAAGGCATCAGGTGCACCCACAGCAAGCAGAGAGGGGGGTTCCTGCTGTCTCAAGATTTTACTGCACAGGAGACATACAAAAATCTACAGGTTGAAAGGATCAGAGATGAAAGGAAGTGAAAAGCAGTGATTTCCCTCTCCTTTTAGCATCAGAAATGTTTGTACTGCTGGGGCTTGCCTCAGCCCAGATCCCTTCCTTGCAGCTCCCCAAGTGTCTGCCACGACTGCTGCCTAAAGTGGGGCTTTTCCCTGGGCAGCAGAAGTGATGGTGAAAGGGGCATCCATGCAAGACCCCACCTCACAGCTACTGCCCACCAACCCTAAGGTCTGTGCAGTAAATGCTGCAGCCTCCCCTGCTCAACCTCCTCCATCCCAAATCACAGCAGCAGGACAAATAGCTCCTTGGGGGAGCTCATTATGGGACAGGCTTTAAGCAAAATTAGCAAAGATGAGGCTAAACATATTTTGTTAAGGCATTTCTGAATTATCTGTCCCTTCAGACAGGAGATTCTCTATTTGGGTCCAGCTATGCTGTCAGGTCCCAGGTGTCACATTAGAAAGGATATGGGAAATCACTCCGAGCAGCTTCTAAGACA